>NC_138898.1:8397200-9064700 GCF_965194825.1 Balaenoptera physalus | reverse complement strand
ATTAATAAATTTAAAAAAAACAATTAACAGCTGATTATGTAATAGGTAATATGAGCTTTACATGAATTCCCTCATTTTTGTTCTCGTGACCACCTTAGGAAGTAGGTACTATCATTATTCCCATTTTACAGATGAGTAAACCAAGGTAGAGTGACAGGAGGTCATTTATCTACCTACGATCAAACAGCTAGAAAGTGATAGAATCAGGAGTCATCCTGAGCTTCATACCTCTGCTCTTAACTGCACTCTGTGAAGCCAGGTTCTAGCTGAACTATTTAGGAATGTGAAATGTTAACGTTAGAGAAGTTATCCTGTCCACCATCTGTCCACCTCCTTTTCCAGAGGAGAGATGGTGGCCTACAGGAGTCAGAAGTAAAGGACCCAAGGTCTTAACAGCTGCTGTCCCTGGTCAGTAGACATGTGGGTTTTCTTTACAGGAAATTCTTTGGGAATTCTCTGCAAATCTTGCATGTCCCATATTCTATGTCATATGGTGCTGAGAAGCTGAATAAATTCACACTTGGATTGTTCTTGATCTGTCCTATGTAAGGCTCTGGAGAGGTACGTGGTGTGAACGTTTCTGGAGTGACTGTGACAGTTTGAAGTCTGGAGTCGAACAAACCTTTGTACCTCTGCTCCCTCCCTCCAAATACTGGTTGTATGATTTCTTTCCAGCTATTCTCCTCCTAGATTCTCCTTCCCTAGCTATTATACTTGGTAATCTTCTGACTTTTTCTTCTTTGCTTTGAGAACTCTCTGAAATTAAAGATTGGGTAAGCCCATTGGATCAATGGCATTTTACTTGTCTTTCCTATGTACCTAAGAAATAGTCTCAAGAGTGGAAACTTGGCCAGGAAGGTTTCAACCTTAACACAGAGCAGGGTGAGTTGAAATGTATTTAATAGTGTGATGACCCTTGATTCTTTTCTTTCTTCTCTCTCTCTCTGTCTCTTTCTCTCTCTCTCTCTCTCTCTCACACACACACACACACACACACACACACACACACGCATACATGCATTCAGAATGCTTTCAACCAGTTCAGTTGCCACTTAATTCACTTAAAATCTAATGTTTGGAAGTTTGCCTCAAAAAAAATTTTATAAAATTGTATTAAATCAATTGTGTGAAAATTATATCACTATTGCAATAGTAGTCATTAAACAGTAAAAAAAAAAAAAAAAAAAAAAAGTAAGTTTTCCCCCCAACCTTTAGCATTTATGCCCAAAAAGTCATGGAAAAATAAATACAAATTTTTGTAGCCATTCTGAAAGAGGTCCCCATGTACTTTTGAAGAATTTGCAACAGGAGCACAAGCTCATGTACCCATGTGTGCTAGGCATGGAAGTAAATGACAGAGAGACTGAGCACCAGGCAATAGGGAGAGGTGGGGACTATGGAACACTACAAGCTCCAGCCCCTTCTAATGTGCAGTGGCTACTCAGCTCCAGCCTGTAGTCACCATGTAGGAGCACATCATCTGGGTTGCCGTGTCTTCCAGTTTTCCAAAGGATTCAGAAATCTAAATTTCAAAGTAAGTGTTTTTAAAGCAGTACAGGTTAAATAAAACACATACGGTGCATGATTTCAAGTTGGGAACTGCCACTTTGTGACCTCAATTTAGAGATATATGCAGTCCTTTATTCTTCATTCATTTCATTTTCTCTGGTACAGATCTGTAAATAGCATTGTTCTAATGCTAAGAAGTCATACTGGGTGGCAGAGAAGAGGTGTCATTTTTGTTTGTTTGTTTTGGCTCTAGCATGAACGAAAAAGAAAAATAGGATTTTTCTGAGTTAATTGAGTAGGAGTTAGGATAGTAAGAAGAGAAAATAAAAGAATGGGCACCTGTATTTTATACAGAGCTTAAATGTTGTTCATTTATTCATTCAGTAAATACTTGAGCACCTACTAATTGCCAGGTACTAAAAACACATTAGTGAAAAAAGCTGATAGTAACCCTCACAGTGCTCACAAACGCATAATTATTCAGTAATTCTTTAATTGCCATTGTGATTGGTGCTGTAAAGGCTACTCTGAACATAGCTAACAGTCTACTCGGGAGTTGAAAAGGCTTCTCGGAGGAGGTGACCTTTAACCTGATGTTTGGAGGCTGAAGAGGAGTTGACCAGACTGAAGAGGCCTGGTGGGAGCAAGGAAATTCCAGCCAAGAGGACCTCAGGTGCAAAGGTCCTGAGGTGGGAGAGCACAGGGTGCTTGTAGGGAGTGGAGGAAGGTTAGCGTGACTGGATCACATAAGAAAGGGAAAGAATTAAGGGGAGGGGGTTGGGAAGTCCTACTGGACCTCAAGGACACATAAAGTGTTTGGTCTTTTGTGAAAGAATACTTGCAGTATAGTACCTGAGCTATGGAGAGTTTAAAAAAAAAAAAAAAAAAAAAGAGGAGGGGTATGGCATGGGTATAGGATTTCCAAAATGAAAGACAGGAAGTCATAGAAAATGTGTTAAATTAATTTCTTGGTGACAACATTGTTGTAGAATAATTAGTTACCATCCTGAGGAATGTGCTGGAAGATAGAGAAGAATGATAGAGTAGGAGAATGAAAGGGGGTGTGTGTGTATGTGTGTATGTTTATATTGTCTCTGTGTACGCGTGTATGTGTGCTTAACACACGCAAATGGCATATCCACATACCCAGCTGAGTATTTCCAGAGTGTGAGCATGACGTGGTTAATGATTAATATCCAAATTAGGTTTGGAGAGGAAAATTAAAATAATTTAAAAATAATAAAAGAATACAACACAGTAAATTTACTGGCGGTGTTTCTATCTTCCTTGTACTCACAAAACTAATTTATATCATTATAAATTAAGTGTAAGAGTGTCTACTATATCAAGCCTATTTGTGAAGAGAAAAGCACCTTGTATCTCACACCAAGGAACGAATTCCGTCGAATTTTGTGGCAGTTAATACTGATATTCAAGGCTAAATTTATTTTATTTTATTTTATTTTATTTTATCTATTTATTTTTGGCTGTGTTGGGTCTTTGTTGCTGCGCGCGGGCTTTCTCTAGTTACAGTGAGCTGGGGCTACTCTTCGTTGCGGTGCGCGGGCTTCTTACTGCAGTGGTTTCTCTTGTTGCAGAGCACCAGCTCTAGGTGCGTGGGCTTCAGTAGTTGCGGCACGTGGGCTCAGTAGTTGTGGCTCGTGGGCTCTAGAACTCAGGCTCAGTAGTTGCGGCTCATGGGCTCTAGAACTCAGGTTCAGTAGCTGTGGTACACGGGCTTAGTTGCTCCTCAGCATATGGGATCTTCCCGGACCAGGGCTCAAACCCGTGTCCCCTGCATAGGCAGGCGGATTCTTAATCACTGCGCCACCAGGGAAGTCCCATTCAAGGCTAAATTATTAACTTACATCAATACATAGTTAGCCTTGAATGTAGAATTGAGAATGGAAGCACAGTTTATAGTTTTGAGCGTAGTTTTCTTAAGGATGTACACAGCGTGTTTAGTCTTTATGAAGAAAAAGAGAAAGGGAGAGAGAGAGAGAAAGAGAGAAAACACACTAGTTACAGAGAGATGAGAGAAAGTAAAGGCATTTCAGGGATATAGTTAATTGGGTAATTGGGGATTGGGTGTCACTTGAACTTAAGCCTGTGGTTAATTCATTTCTTATTCTTCAGGAATGACATGGGCAGGGCAGTTATTGGAATAATGAATTGCTCACTTGTCCTGGGCAAATAGAAAATTCTCCTGGCTGAATAAAATGGTGGGAGGAGGCATTTGATAGGCTTATAATAGCTTAAGAGTCTGAGTGAATGCTGTCCCCCTGGCAGTCAGAAGGGAGAACTTTGGGGCACCACGTATTTTCAGCAAAGGGGGGAAATTAAAAAACGATTCTAATGAACAAGTCATGTTTTTAAAGGGAATTGACACTTGCTACTTAAAGCATTTTCAAAATGAATGTCAAAAACAGAGCTTAGTGTCACAATTTTAATTCAAAGTCAGGGCTGAAATGATAATAAGGAATTTGAAGAGTTTTAGAGAAAAAGTAGTCAATATAAGGGCCACATTAAGCAAGGGTGACAGGGATCAATTATTTGTGTTTTAATAATAAGAAGAGACAAATAGTTGCAAAAATTTTCAATGATATTATTTTTAACTCAAGAGTTTAGAAGACTCTAAGGAGAGAATTTCCCAGCCAAAAAAAATTTGTTCAAATTCAGACTTTAAGGATATCTTGTGGAAGGCAAATTTCTACATTATTTCAATGACAAATGTCAAGCCTTTGGACCAGTCACCAAAAACACCAGATTATTTCCATCCACGTAGGAATCCTTCTGTACAAAATTTCTGAATCAGGAGCTTTGGGAACTTTTTTTGGTTTTGTTTTGGTTTTGGTTTTGCTGTTGTGACTCTGTGAACCTCAGGCCTCTGGGATGTGTGAATGTTATCATCATCACCATCACCATCCTTGTTGATTCTCTTGGTCTTCTAGAGGTTTGTACAAAAGGCTCTCACCCAGAAGTCTGCATTCCCCCCTCCCACTCTCGCCTCATGCTTCTAAGCAGATGTTGGTCATCTCCTCCTTCATCAACAAAACAAGTCACTCAACAACTATTACCATAAGCCAGATACCACAGTCCTGTGGGTGGAGGCGGAGAATTCGAATTCCTAACCATCCGCCACATTGCATCACATGGCAAAATAAGAGAAGACTGATTTTTTAATATTTCCCCATTTTGATTGAATCATCAAACCCCACGATTCTTCGTGTCTAAGCACACATTTCTGAAGGAAGCATAGCAAAGAAAACTCTGCCCGCACACAGCACTAGTAACTGAGAGCGGACAATGCGACGTTGCCGTCCAGTGGTTAGGACCAGCTGGCTGCAAGGTCCTCCGGTTGGATTCCACGTGTGCCCGGCCTCCGACCTTTAGGAGGGAGGTCAGTGGTCTTCTTTTTCTTGGCCAACAGGGTTGGAAACAAAACAAAACAAAATAAAATGCTGACCTGCTGAGTTATGACAGACCAAGACACATGTCACAAGGGGGTAAATGACAGCTTTACTGCTGCAGTGATTATAAAAACAACGCAAATTAACCGCCAATATGGTTATGTAAGTAGAATGAAACAATTTTATTGCATTGTAAATTGAAGACCATGAACATATTTTAGAAGTGTCAAACCTGAGAAGCTAAAGATTTCCCCCAAATTGCCACTAATTGATATCCTTCCAATTTTATTAGCCTTATTTTCCAACCAACTGAAAGCTTAAACTAGAGTTATTTTCCCCTCTAGAAAACTTTTGTTTTGTAGCGTTGGACATTTTCCCTATTCATATTCTCTGTAAGATTTACTTAGCATAATAAAACAGTCACATTTATAACTTAAATCTGGCCATTTAAACAGAAATACTTACAAACAATAATACCAATAAAATCAAAAAGTGAATGTCATGTTTGATAAGTTTTGTTCAGACAGCTTTTTTATTAGTGTGTCTTAAATTCTCAGGGAAATACACTGATCCAGCTTGGCCTGATTTCGCTGTGTAAACTTCTCTGTCTGCCGTATTTTAAGTTGTTGAGCCAGGCAGAGCCATCATGGGCACTGTGCAGGGCCGCCCTATATCAGAAGCAACAGTTTAAATCCTGTGCAGCCTCTTTTGATTTCAGCTTCAAATATTGCAGCATTAGCTGAGAATCTCACTGCTAATACCAAAGACAAATGATGGAATACTTTTATTTCCAACAAAACAATAGCTAGATAGATAAATTCAGAGTTTTAAATAAAATAGGATCAACACTATTCATTCATCCAATGCAACATGATTATATTGTTGATACACCATATTGTATGCTGTATAATCCCAGTAGTCCCAAACTAGCAGAATAATATAATTTTGCACCAGGGAAAGTGTGTTAAAAGAACACATTTCTGAAGACGAGTTTCATGAACATCAGATGGCACTCAGGAGCATGTGAAAAATTAGTGTAGGAGCATAGTAGGATCTCAGACATTTGTTTCATGGTTGATTGAATAAACAGATGGCTGAACGTCCACATATTGTATCTGAATAAGGAAAATGGATCTGTAAGCTCCCCACGGTCCATGTTAAGAGCAGTTTTCTTTAACCAAACAACCCCACAGCTGCCTCTTGAAGCTGTGTCTTTTGGCCAAAGAGACACATCCTTTTTGCATCACTCTAAAGTCCATTCCCATCTGCTTTCCCGACAGGGTTATTTTATTCCATGCCTGGCATAATCCATACACTTGACAAAACAAAGTTATGAGCAGGTACAATTATCACCACATCATAGACGAGAAGATAGAGCATAGAGAGGTTGAGAAACAAGGCATCACAGCTAGTAAGTGGTATGGCGGGGATTCAGCCCAGAAGATCTGGTTCTGAAGCCAGTGTTCTTGACGGCTACACTATGGCCCATGACTGTTCAGAGACCTGCTATACGTAGATTTATACTTTAATGTCAAATATTTGGGGATGAACAGCCCTCTAATGTATCAGTGGTACCCAGGATTGACAAGTAGACCTGAATCCTAATCAGCAGTGGGGTCGCTTTGATATCCAGTAAGCTCCTCAAGGTCAGTTTGTCTGACCCTATCACCTCCCATCACTTTCCATGCTTACTTCTCTCTTCCCCTATCTCCAGGTGGCCAATCAGTCACCCTTCTTCAGCTCTTTACTCATAGATGTCTCCTTTCTACTCAGAATGGTCTGCAAACCAGCATCATTGGTATCATCTGTGTTTGTAAGAAATGCAGACTCTCAGGCCATTCCCAAACCTAACAAATCAGTCTTCCTCTTAACAAGATCCCCGTGTGATTCAAACGCACACTAAATTTTGAGAAGCATGGGTCTGGTACCTGTCTTGCAGACCCCCAAGCAGCTAGCCAGTGTAGAATATTTCCTTGGTTTGGGAGGGGAAGGGGTGCTTTCTCCAATTCCTCCCCTCTCAGTCCTGCCCTGGCCCTTCCCAGCTTTTCTTTCTGCCCTTTCCACCGCCCAGTTCCAGCTGAGATTACTCTTCTCCATAGCAGTGGGTCCCACTCTTTTAGATTTCAAAGAACAGCAAAATGTTGAGGAAATTAGCTCCCGGTTGCTTTCCTTTTTATTTTGCTAAATAAAAACATAAAAATAAAATAAGAAAACAAGCCATGATCAACTGAAACTATCCCTTCATAATTTCAGAATAAAGGATGGGATATTTAATTGAATACTTAAAAAATTCACAATTTTTTTGTTTTTTCTTGTTTCACCTCGGCTTGATTAGAAAAAAAAAGAAAAAGTTATCAAAAAGCCTCTCAGACTAATATTTATGGATCACTTCAGATTTTGTAATCATTGTACTGAAAACGTTGGGGGCAGGGTCCAGACCTGTCTCTCTCTCCTTTGGATCACCTATTCCCAGAAAGCTTTTAATGTCCAAACTGAGACAAGAGAAGTGACTTCCTAACAATTACTTCCCAAAAGGCTGTGTTCATTACTGAAAGTTGGCCATTTCCTATATGAAAATGTCACATTCATGTTTGCCCTTAATAGTTTTTGAGATCAAACCCTTTTATCCCAGCTTTATGAAGAGGAGCTACGTAGATAAAAAGTACTAAAGTACGAAAAGTACTATGCGAAAGGACACAAGCCTGGGAGTTCAGCTGTTTTCTGTATGAACGGAAAGCAGTTCTTAGTTACGTCAATTTAACAAATATTTATAAGAGTGTTGACCATGACCTCCAGACTCGATGAAAGCCCCATCATCCACTTATTAATATTTTCCCCCTCACTTATAGTGCAGTAGGACCGCGTCTGTTTTGTTCACCATGAGATTCCCTCCAGAACCTAACACAAAAATGGTGAGGATTAATTGTAAGAGGTCCTAAGCACAGAGTAAGCCTAAAAATAACTAAACTTGTTTAATTATCAATGATAGCTTCCATTGCCTATGTGATTAAAAAAACAACTCCTTGCTTTGCATGCAGGCCCATGTATTCATTCATTCAAGCAATATTTATGACACACCTACTGTGTGCCAAGTAGTGTCAAGGTCACTGGGCATAAAGGAATGAAAACAAAAGGCAACACTTCCTGCTGGCATGGAACTTACTTTCCACTACCTGCCTCACGGGGTAGGTGAGGATGAAAGAAGGACCTTGCATGTATTAGTCAGCTGGCTGCTATAGCAAAGTGCCACAGACTGGGTGGCTTAAACACAGACAGTTATTTCTCACAGTTCTGGGGGCTGTCAGATCAGAGTGCCAGCACGGTTGGGATTCTGATGAAGGCCTTCTCTTCCTGATTTCCTCAGGTAGTGGAGAGAGAGAGAGAGAGAGAGAGAGAGAGAGGAGAATGCAAGCTGTCTCTTCTTAAAAGGGCACTAATCCCAATCATGAGGGCACCACTCTTAAAACTTAATCATCTCCCAAAGGCCCCACCTCCAAACACTATGCCACTTGGGTTAGGGCTTCAACATACAAATTTTGGGGGACACAATTCAGTTCACAGCAGCATGTGAAGTGATTTGACAAGTACCCTACACATGGAAAAGGCACAAAAATTCATTCTCTTGCCATCTATTTATCAAGTATTATCTACTAACCAGGAAAACTGTTGGAATTTGGGGACACAGTGGTGACCTGATGCACCCAGATTCCTGCCAGTCATGGGTTTTTTAGGCAGGGCTCTCTGTCCTGTCTCAAGTTCCATCCTCCCTTCTCCTCCTGATTAAAGCTCCATTTTTCCTTCATCCAAAAGTCTCCCCATTCTTTTTTGCATTCTAGGAAATGTGCCCACAGCATTTTGTATCTATCTCTGTATTAGCATTTATGACTATCTATCTCTGTCTGTCTATCTATCTGTCTATCTATCTATCTATATCTATCTGTCTATTTTTTGCCTACAAGTTGCTGTCTTCCAACAGACTCAGAGCCCCTCCAGGTCAGGGACAGGAACTTAATTGTTTCTGTATCTTACCAAATTCTGCACCCCTCTCCCCTGCCCCTCAAGCCCCACTCCCTAGAACATGGCCTTGCACAGAATAGATCCTCTTTAATACTGTTCATACGTGTGGAATGAATGGATACATTTTAGAATGTCACTCCCATGTTTAAAACCCCCAGTGGCTTCTGGTACTGCACTTAAAGCCTAATTCTTTACCCTGACCTCTTCCCTGCCCACCGCCACACCTCTCCAGCATCAGACAACACTGTTGCCTCCCTCACCACGCCCCCCCACCCCAGCCCACACAGTGACCTCTGTCTTTCCTTATTTTTCTGAAAACAGCCCATTTGTCTCACCCTCCCAGCCTTTGGGCTTGTTTTCACCTTCACTTCTAATGCTCGTTCCCTGGTTCTTTCCCTTGCCTGGCTTCTCCTCAGCATTTTCACTGTCACCTCCTCCAAGAAGCCCTCTCTGACTACTTCACTGAACTGGCCTCCTCTTAGCCATCCTCTTTCAACCTTTTCAGACTGAATTTTCTTCCACCAATCATGTGAAATCCTCTTGGTGTATATATTTCATTTCTTGTTTCTGTAAGGACAGTGGATCTTAAGTGGGGTGTGATTTTCCCTCCCAGGGAAATGGCAATGTCTGGAGATATTTTTGGTTGTCACAACTAAAAAGAGGGTATTACTGGCTCCTAATGGGTAGAGGCCAGGGATGCTGCTAAACATTCTATTGATACGGTATCTGATCCACGATCAGTACTGCCAAGATGGAGAACCCTTGGGCTAGACTATGTGCTATGAGGACAGGGTGACTTCCGTCTTGTTTTTCTCTATAGTCTCACGTCTCAAATAGTGCCTGGCACAGAGTACTCTTTTAACTGTTTGTGACATGGATAAATAAAGTACTATATTAGAAATATTGGGGGGAAACGTGACGTGAGGACCTCTACCTTATTATTTTTTGAATAAAGGGAATCTGAACTCCGTGCCATGCCATTAAACATTCTCTAGTAAAACGATTCTGTTAACTTGCGAGTGGTCATGCTACTGGGACAGGGTGAGAGGGTGAGAACTGGGGAGGGGGCTGCTTCTCTCGTCTCTATCCTTAGGATGCTGTGAGCTGCACATGGCCAACCCCCCCGCCCCGATTCAAGGAACTAAAGTAAGGATAGTACCTACCTGTGTCATGACATTTTTCAAAGGTTTTTCCAGGAAAGGAAGAATAATAAAAAGCCTGATTTAATGATAAATAATCATGCTCTGCCTCTGACATTAAAGGGCATCATTGTCTCAGCTCAGCGATGTAAATCATCGTAATGGATGAATCCTTTAAAAGTAACATGGAATTTAAAAATGGAAAATATGAGGACCTCGCAGGATGACTGTGAAAATCATCCGTTTATTATCTAGGGGTGCTTAATAGTCTGCTGCCTGAGGAAGAACCATTTGCTAACCCGGAGGAATGGCTTGTTTTCCAATTCAGTCACTCAGAGGAGCACTGCCTAGGACTTCTCTGCCTTCCTCTCACCTCCCACCTCCCCACCCCTCGTGACTTCTTTTGTCACTGTCTAGAGAGAGTCTATCACAGCCATAACTCCCGTTAAAGCATCCACTAAGCAGTTTCAGAGGAACAAGGTAGGTTCACTGTGAGCCGGTGCAGTTAGCAACAAATCAGCCTTTAATTGGCGAGAATGACTCATTTGAAAGGGATTATTAGCCGTATGTTAATTGATTAGTGGAACTAAAGCAATTAAAGTGAACAGAGCCTTACCCTTCCTCCACCCATCCTCAGCCCAGACATCCTTCCACCACGCGGTTCACCCCTGTTCGAGCACTCCTGGTCCACAGAGAAACGGTTTTCCTCTTTACGGTTTCCAAAGTTTTGTGAGAGGCTTTGAAATCAAGAAATGGAAATTAAATAAGTGACAGAACGACAACCTACTATTTTATATTGCCTCTATTTGACAGGATCAGCTACGTTGTGCTGCTATAACAAACAACTCCCAAGTCACAGTGACTTAGCGCATCAAAAGTGTCCTTTTTGCTCCTGCTACATATTGAGTTGAGGGTAGTGCGCTGCACAGGCTGAATGCCCATGAAGCTGACCCTGCGTGATAAACAACCCCCCCAAACACAATGACGTACAACAAAAGCTTGCTTTTTACTCGTGCTGTGTATCAAATGCGAGTTGGGGGTAGCGGGCTCTTGCTAAATTCTAATGAGACAAGGAAGTTGTTTCCTACCATGAACTTGGAGGAGAAGAAGAACGGAAGTGATGTGAGCAGCCCTGCTTATTATCCCAGCGTCTATCCCTAGTTATCACCATCGTCACCCCAGTAGCTGATACCATTATTGAGATCTGACTGCCAAGATCTGTGCTTATCACTGTATGTGCATTATCTCATTAAATTTTCACAGCAGCTCTGTAAAGTAGAGAGCATTATAACTCATTGCTGAAACGAGGCACAGAGTTATCAAGCAACTTGCCCAGTGTCCGATTTAGTGTGTTGCAGAGCTGGCTTTGAACTCAACTTTGCTTAACTCAACTCTGCTGCCCAGGCTTCCCCACTACACTGTACCAGCCTTGTTTAGTAAGTTTCCTTCTGTCTTTCCATTCAGGATCTCAGGAAATGGGGTGGATGTAATGCTGGTTGTTCCCAATTCCCAACATTTAGGAAGCACATGAGCCAACATTTTTCTTTAATAGTTACATATTTGTTGTAATGTGTATTTGAAAAAGATAAAACTAACATAGCCAAATCATGATCTAATGGATATTATTGCTTAAGTTGAGGCTTAACTAAATTTTTAAGTTTAAAAATAGTCAACTTTTAAAATTAGGTAAATCTAATAAAAATACTACACAAATATGAGAAAAATGTGGAAGTAGTACACAATTAATGGAGGTTTGAACATACTGATTTTTTTCATGTAGTGAGTCAATTAAACAGCCTAATACTTGCTAAGACCGTTCATGGGCTGGAGAATCCTCAGACATGACCTGCCTTGGGAAGTGCCCATCATCTTCCTTCTAACTCATCCCCACCCCGATGGTTAAGAACTTCCTTCTTTGGCTTCAGGAGCATCTTGTAGAGTTTAGGACCAATCATATTGTCTAGTAGTTATATAACATATCTGTCTTCCCCATTAGACTATGTACCTCTCATGAGGTTTTACTGATCTTGATATTTCCAATCCCTGGCCCAGGTAGATATGTTTAAATAAAATCATGGACCTTACTTTTGAGTAATCTGCAATCTAGTAAGAGATAAGCATTGTATCAATAGTATTCTGCTGTAAGTATAAAGTAAAATGTTCAATTCAAATGGCTTACAGGGAATTTATAAGCTCATTTAACCAAAAAACCCAGAGGGAAGGCTTGATCTAGTAGTTCAACAGTGTCACCAAGAATGCAACTTCTTTCTGTCTCCTAAAGCTACCTTTGCATGTGGCCCTAAGGCAGTGGCTAGAAAGACCTGGAGTTATAAACTTCCTTACTCATATCAGGAAAGAGAAAGTGTTTTATTTTCCCATCTTTCCCAGAAATCGTGTGGGTAATCACTGTAATTAGAACATCTTCCATCATATGCCAAGTTCCCAAGCCAATCTCAGTTTTCAGGGACATGAAATGGGCTGATGGGCTTAGCCTAGGTCACCTGCTGCCTGGCCAGACCTGGAAGTGGGGTCTCGGTTCCCAGAGTCCTGGGGGTCTCTAATGGAAACAAGGGGCTAGTAGGAGGGAGGTGTAGGAAGGGTGTTGGAAGGCAGCCAGCAAATAGTCACTCCAGGCAGATGACGAAAAGCATGAATCTGACTCCAGTGAACGTGAAGCATTTTGTAACTAATAGTTAACACCCCCATGTTACCTTGAAAGCGATTGCTTCAAGGTGATTGTCTTTGTCGCACCACAGGCTACCAGTGCCTTTAAATCAGGTTACCTAAAAGGACAGGATAGAACGTTATGGCACCTTTCCTTATGCTGCATTTCCCTTCTACAGGATTTTATGTTTGTACTACGCTCTCCAGCCCCCTTTCCTGGTTTCACTTTGCTGACAACAAAGATCATGAAAAAGCTTAATTCAGGACGCAATTCTTACGTTCTCAAGTCTACACTGAATCCTGTTTTGTTTCACCTTGTTAAAAACTTCTTCCCCAATTTATCTTTCAATTTATTTTTCTGGGTGTTCTTCCAATTTAAAAATATGTTGGGATTATTTTTAGATCTTAGTCATTAGTGCTGAGAGACTGTTTTCAAACACATTTATTCTTTTCTCTCATTTGTTCAATATTTGATTCCTTATTTAAAGTGCTTTTCTCCTCTCAGGCTTTCTTTCTACAAATCTAAACATTGGGAGAAAAATGGGGAAAAAGATCATCTCCATACTTGTGGAATTTGGGGCAAAATGTATCCTACTTTTTTTGGGCCATTTGGCACATAGGTTAGAGGTCACAAACTATGACGGCCTCGCTGTTCAAATAAGATCCACAGATTTGGTTTGTTCAGCCCACGCTGTGTTTAAAATAAATTAGTGTGAGTTGCCTTTTTTTTTTAATGGGAGGCCTCTTTTAAAACTCAGGATATTTCACAGCCAAATCTAGATTTAGGGCCTCTTTAAAAACTTGATTTGAAGACACTGGAGCCACTGTCCTATATGGCAACAATTGGCTGGAGGTTTCATCACTTGTGTTTACAACCCCTACTGTGTCAAGACTCAAACTCAGCAGCGTTCTGGGCTTCTGTGAGACGGGAGAGGGGACTGCTTACAGGTTCTTACTGAGGAAGGGGAGTGCTACCATTGAATGTCCAGATGTGGTGCCTGTGACATTGACCCCCATGCTGTCAGCTCATGTCATGTCACGGTTAGGACTCCGGCTGGATGTGAATCCACATTCCACCATTTGGTAATTATGTCACCATGGACAAGTTACTTGCTTCCTCGAAGTCCCCATCCTTGTTGGTAAAATAAGGATAATATTAGCATCTATCAGTAGGCTTATTTTGAGGATTGAATGGATGCCTGAGTTGACAAAGCATTTAGCACGTGCTCATCCAGCAGGGAAAGCCTCGTGAAGGTTGGTTATTGATCTGTCCATCATCAGCATCACTACCGTTGTTATTATTAATACTACTATTTTAGATCCATTTTCATTTTTTATACAAGTCATTTCCTTTCCCTAATCTCCTTTTTTCTTAGTCTCATTTCATTTTATTTAGCACATTTCACAGCATCCTTGCAGACTAGGTGATGGTCAGTATTTGCATGGCCAAAAAAAGCCTCAGAGAGCTGACGTGCTGGGTCCCAGCTCACCCTACAAGCCAGGATTTGGAGTTTGAGAAATACCACCTTGATTGCTTCTACCTTAAGAAGACCAGAAGCCACTAACCTCTTTGACTATTGTCGGTCCCATGAAGAGGTCCTTATTCTTGAAATCCTGGCCATGTTCCAATTGAACAAATTGCCATTTGCCTCTCAGGTCACTGGTGAGCCCCACCATTCACTTCCTGCAGGAAGCCCCTGCAGGGTCTCTCTGCCCATCTAAGTGGAGGGGTCACACCTGCCATGAAGACTGAGGAGCTGAACCCCAAAGACCAAGGAGCAGCTTCAGTTTTCCACTATGATATTGTGTTTCTGGATGAAGAGTCTTAGGAAAAGAAAAGAGGCTGCTATGTCTCTGTTCCTACCTCAAGAGAAATCTCCACAGGCTAGTAGTTAAGCTCATGGGCTCTGGAAACACAGACGTGAGCTCAAACCCCAGGCACACCACTTAACTTTGGCTGTGTGATCTTCAGCAAGTAACTTAACCCCTCAGTTTTCTCATCTGTAAATAGGAGATGAGAAATTATTAATATAAGTTCTACCTCGTGGCATTAGTGTGAGAATTAAATGGAATAATGCTTGTGAAGCACTGAGCCTGGGGCATGGACAGAGTAAGTGCTACAAAATCATCAGTTATTATTGTGACTGGTACAAATGCTGGAATCAACCATCTCTGTTTAACACACATTTATATCTCCCTCCGCTTCCCTTCCCTTTCCTTCTCTTCCCTTTCTTTCTCTCTCTTCCTCTAAGGCTGTGGAATAGCACTGGGATTGAATAAGGGGCATAAGGAAGATTTTAGGGCAATAACTGAACCATTTTGGATTTTTTCGGGAGCAAGGGTGAAGGTATTTAAGGAGATGAACATCACCAGGAAGCGGGTTAGAAATTCATACTCTCAGGCTCTGCCCCAGACCTACTGACTCAGAAATTATGGAGATGGAGCTGAGCAATCTGGGTTTTAAAGAAGCCCTGCAGATGATTCTGATGTCTGCTAGGCTGAGTACCACCAGTTAAAGTGAAAGTTTTAACTCTGCTGACATTGAATCTGGTTGGGTTTTGCCTTCTTTCTTCCTTTTCCTCCCGTACTTAAGTCCAGGTTAACTTAGTTAGAACCAAATTTCTCCCTCTCACAATGGGGAGAAAAAGCATCTTTTCCAGTAATTCTTCCTCACGATAAAGATGCGTCTCCACTTTCCATTTTTTAAAAGCCCACTAAGGTGTGAAGTGTGGCCGGCCTTTGGCGGCTTCAGCAGGAACTCATCAGGAGTCCAGTAACATTTTGGTAGGCTTGCCTTGAGTTTTGACGGCAGGTTAATCTATCTCGCCAACTAAACTGGGTGCTAGGTGGCAAGAGAGGACGCCTAGTGACAGTTATGTATACAGATATTTGGTTTGTTTCAGGCAAGTAAAAGTTAGAGGCAAAGTTTCATTGAGGTTACTTGAAGGGATCTTAGGACCTGAGTATGTTTTCAGCCATTTCTCTTCTTCCTTCTTCCAAAAAGAATGTGATGTGACATTCAATAAAAGACAGAAATAAAATAAAATTATGAAAGTGAGGGGGGGAAAGAATAAGAGGCTCAAGATGAAGGGACACATCAGTTGTACCAGAAAACCTCAGCTAAGCAGAGCTACTTCAGTTGAGCGCAGAGTGAATCTCAGAGGTTCCTGGCTGCAAAGGCAAAAAGAGAAACATGATGAGTCACAGGGCCCCCATTCTCTAATAAGAAAGCAGGCACATTCATCAGGAAAGACAAACTATTTCCTAGGACTAGACTCTAAGAGAAATTTATCGTGGAGGACCTTCCATAAGGTACATGAGTATGTATATTTACACAGATCTCTAGTGTTAGCCATGGGATTTATCTGCCTTTTAGGGAAGTAAATTTCAGAACTCAGCAGGTTGACAGTGTCTCTTCAAATTTACAGTGTCAATGTGCAGTAAAGTAGCTGCTTCCCATACCTCGTTCTACTGGACCGTCTATTAATATTTGATCAAACTGGGCCAAAGTTTCAAACTGCCCTTAAATTATACCCAGAGAAAGTGCTTGTACATGCAGAATGCCTGAGTGGGCTTCAAAACTGAGTCCTTGTGAGTTGGAAGCATCTTTTAAAAATATATCTACACCATTTTCTCCAGTCCCCATCCTTCCTTAGAAAGTTTCTAGTGTAAATCTGTCTGCAAAGTCCGTCGTTGGTCATAAAGATGTCAAGCTCACTGGCTCCTTTCACATACAGGCACCCAGGTTTTTGATGCAAAATTGTGTACCTCGCTGTCCATACATCTAATTGTACAGAAATCTAACATGAATAATACAGAATCTAACAGAATATACATGTTTGAGTAAAATAAGAGTTGCTGTGAGTGAGCCTAAAGGATCAACTGAGATGACAAAATGTCATTTTTGCTCTGCCTACATCTTCGATATTTGTGTGGAATAACTACATGAATAGGTCCAATGGTTTTATCACCATAGAGATGCATTGTTTGTTATCACTTGCCTTCTTGTCTAAACTGGGTTTCCAGGGCTCTGTTGGAAAATGTACCTCTGTACTCCTCTGAATGACCCCAGTTACCCCCATTCCATCTAAAAGTGAATTCTTACCACCTGGGAATATTTCTCCTCCATCCTAGAACAGTCTTCCATATTCGTCAAATCTCAGGAGGGAAGCCTTGCTATAATTATAAAAGTCTCGTCAATGGATGCATTACTTTCTGGGTGTGTTATTTTTCCTGCATGTGTAAGAACCTTTGAATGTCCGATGTGAAACACTTAGGGTTGGCGTGCATGACTTTCTGAGGTTCGTTCCTATACACACAGTCACAGATATAAACGATGGAGCCTTTAACCCAATGGGAAATAATAGATACTGCAGTTGGAGGCAGCCTTTCATCCAAATATTTTCCCTCTGAATTAAGTATTATGGTCTCAGTATAAACCTCAGGGTTCACAGCTATTTCCCCCTCTGGTATCCTGAATATTAATCAAATGGTTTTTGTAATTTACATCTTAAGCTTCTACAGAGGTGTGCGTTATATTCAGAAAATTAGATGTTTTAAGTGCTGGAAGATGTGACAGTGACATTAACATAAAGCTATCCTAGTTCAAGTTTTAGTTGCAGTATTACACTTTGTCTCTTTTTTTTTTTTTTTTTTTAACTCGTTATCAAGTTGTCATGGTTCAAATGTCATTTTTCTTCCTTACAGTTAAAAACAACAATAGCAAAAGCAGGTGAAGTGAATATTTAGTATAGAACCAAACCTGTGGGAAACAGGAATATCACGGAAATTTCCTCTCTCTAGGGTTTGCTGGTACTTTGGAAATTTTCTGCTGTTAATGAAGAGGCAGATTGTTCACTAAAAAATAGCACATCAGTGAGCAATCTGTGGACATTCAATGTGGGGAGTCTGACGAGGGTATTTTCCTGTGTGCCCTCTGTTTGCACCATTAGTGTCAAGTGTCTGTCAGCCTTTCCATTGTAGTCACTGTTTTTCTGGGATTTATTACTCAGCCCTGAAACCTGGCTCTAGGCTACTAATTGCCATAAAGGGGAGACCATTTGTTTTTTTGGTTTTGGGGGGTTTGGTTTTGTTTTGTTTCTTACTGAAGTAAGTGTGGGTGGGAAGGAGAGAGAATTCATTCCCTTCTCTTATTTTTTGAGTGAAAACAATATGGCTGTAGTCATAACCAGAGCATATGGTTTGATGTTTTACCAAAATAAATAAATACATCAAAATTATCTTAGAACTGTTGGATGATGTAGAGGGGTGATTATTATGGGTCAGGCCAAAACGTCATGTTTTTAGGGGAAGCCAAATCATATGCTCACCTTTTAATCTGGCTTTTCCTGATTTGTGTTTTAAGGGAAATTTCCTTCATTGGATAAACTTTTATTTTGTGCCTCAGAAACAGGCATATGTGATAACAGGATACATAAAACGTGGTAATTAGACCCTGACCTCAAAGAGATCGTGGTCTAGGTGGGAAAAGGGCATTAAGCCAGTGGTTTCCTAACGTTTTGCGCCTTGCAGGTAAATGAAAAGCATGCAACTCCAGAATATGTATGTAATACGTTTATCATATGCATGTACCACTGGACAAGCACAAAAAAATGTGCTTCATTAAAATATGAACAAAATGGAAGTTTTAAAAGATTGAGATATAAATAATGTATTTATATTATATACCAGTATATCTAATATATTCTGTGTTATATATGTATGTGTAAATATATAATTTTTTAATTTTTATATTTATATAACTTTGTACTTATATAAACTTATATATATATGTGTATATATATACTTTTATCCTACTTAAAATATTTTTTAAAACTCTGGCTTTTATTTTAAAAATTTTTATAGTGAGAGAAAACTGATTAAACACGGTTTGTAATTTTTTTTTTTTTTTAAAGCTTGTGATACTAGTTACTTTTTTATTTATTTATTTATTTATTTTTGACTGTGTTGGGTCTTCGTTTCTGTGGGAGGGCTTTCTCTAGTTGCGGCAAGTGGGGGCCACTCTTCATTGCGGTGTGCGGGTCTCTCACTATCGCAGCCTCTGTTGTTGTGGAGCGCAGGGCTCAGTAGTTGTGGCTCACGGGCCTAGTTGCTCCGCGGCATGTGGGATCTTCCCAGACCAGGGCTCGAACTCGTGTCCCCTGCATTGGCAGGCAGATTCTCAACCACTGCGCCACCAGGGAAGCCCATGGTTTGTAATTTTTGAAGTTCTTGTTTATCACTTCATGGTATATTGATTCAGGTGTCTGGTTGTAAATTTTGTTGTTGTTACTTGGTTTAAATGACTGTCCTAGCTGAGATACACAAAAATGCATGGATCCAAATGGGTTAAACTTAAGTGAGAAAATCTGCCTGCACAGGCACACCTGAGCTGCCCTGCCTGGCGATAGGCTAAAATCCAAGGAAGGAGTGAAGGGTCACATCCACTCTGCACCTCAGTGAATCTTCCTCCCCCTTCAGAGTAGCGTCATTCACCTGATAGATGACACCTTCACATCTAGAATGAATCAGGGCACCAATGTCAATGTATGTTTTCTTATTTTAAGATAAAAATTCCTATTTCTTATACACACACAAAAAATAGAAATAAATATAAATTCAAGTCCACGTATGTTTTCCTGTATTAAAATGGATCCTCTTTTGCACCCCTGGGGTACATGCCACGTCCCCCCAAAAAAGACTAATTAGATTAATGCCCTTCAGCACGAACGAGGCTGTGATGCGGGAGCTTCTTGCTTATAGGTGTCTTACCTGCCCTGCTCTTTGTCACTTTTTTTCTCTCTAAGCAGGAAATTACTTCCGGCCCTGAGTCAGTGAAATCAAAGCTTTCTCTCCCAGCACACACAGAGGTTGCTTGAATACACAGACGGTGTCCCTCACTACAACCATAATTGGAGCCAGCTTGAGATCAGGTCTGAGAGAAGGCAAAATGGGCTTTCATCGTGCCCACGCTTCCATTACTTGTCTGCATGGTCTCTCTGTAACACCACCTCACTTCCCAACAACTGTGAGCCCTAAGATTCCTGCAGAAATCAGGATCCTTAAGCATCCTCTCGTATTCTTTTTAAAAATCATAATAGTAAAAAGATAAGCCAACGAAACTACTATTGTTATTCTTACATCAAAAAAAGTCATATTGTGGCATACTTAGAAAATTCGGACAAACAAGAAAGTAAAAATTAACTCTCATATCCACACATAATGTGCCGTTGACACTTTGTTGTTTTGCCTTTCTGTACATTTTTAAGCTTTTTTTAAAACCAAAACATTACTATACTTGCTATGTACTATTTTGTAATATTCTCCCCTGGTTAAATATATATCCTTAAGAGTTTTTCATATTTCCAAATAGTACTATAGAACTTCATTTTGAATCACAAAATCACATTTCATTGAATAGATATACTCTAATTTATTGAATCCGTCCCCTATTGTTGGATTTTTAGGTTGTTTCCAACTTTTTTGCTATCACGACCACCAATAAAAAATTGTAATTCTAATTTTTAAAATTATAGCTAAATATTTGAACACATCTAAAATTATTTTCCTAGGATAACTTCTAAAAAGTAGAATTATTGGGCCAAAGGATGTGTTTGTGGGTTGGGATGTACTTTTCATACTTATTTTAAATTGGATGCATGTATGTGTATATGCATTCATGTGTACACACACAGCTATATCTATATACACACACATATATATTCATATATACATGAAATGAAGTAGCTTCATCTAATACATATAGTTCTTCCATATATGCTATTTTAGCATGTGTACCATATCTAATCTTGGCAGTTGAGAAAAAAAATTGTTTCTCAACAAAATTGATGGCTACACTTGTGAAGCCTGAGTAACCGCCAGTGGGAGGAGGGATGGTGAAAAAGGACAGAACTTCCCAGGTAGAAGGAACAACACGTGTGAAGGTTTAGAAGGGGTAAAGTGTGTGGGGTTCAAGGGACCTGCAAATAGTTTGAATTGACTGGAGTGCAGATAGTAAAGGAAGATTTGGGCAGGAAATAAAGAGTATAGACCATGAAGGGGCTTGAAACTCATGCTATGGACTTGATACTTTGCAAACAGCACAGTGGGGACCATTGAAGATTTTATTTAAGTAGAGGAGATCGCAACGGCCACAAGACAGAAACTTGATTGGGGTTACACAATGCTGTAGCTGGGAGAAAAGTGAGGAAGCTGCTGAGTCATCCAGGTGAGAGGAGACTGTGGCTGAGGCGGAGGGAGGGCAGGAGATGGGGACCGGGAAGCGGTTCTGCAGGCCATCTGTGAGCTCTGTACCTTGGCTCAATTTAAGGGTTTGATTGGGAAATGTTGATGGTAGACAACAGATATGGGGCAATTGCTCACCTGTAAGGTAAATCCTGGGGGGACGGAGATGATCATATCCATGAAAGCCAAGCTCATTGAACTTATCACCACATCTTCCTTCACCTGGACAGCACAAGTGGCTTTTCTAGGCAACGCTGAGAATAATGTAGGTTCCTCCTTAGAATGAACTCTTGTGAGAAACACATCCTACCTGTCGCCATCTTTAAACCGTCTCCTTGTTTCAGTGAAGAGATCGCAGTGTGGGCAACAGAGCCCTATGGTGGGAATCCTGTTAGAAATGTTTGATGCTCGCTGAAGCTGCATGTTGGGAATGTGTTTCCTTGACCTGAACATTATGACTTCTAGACAGGAGGTGAAAGATGAGCTCGTTTGCTTTGTTTTGATTTTCCTTTTTGCTTAGTTGCTTTAATTTGGTGTCACATTTTTGGACTGAGATGCTTCATGGAGATCTTGGACCTACTGTGGATGCTGGGCCAGGTGTCTCAGTGGCTACCACGTGGCCTTTCCGAGCGTGAGAAGTGCTGGATGCATGTTTCACATGTTACGTGTTCCAGGAAGGACTCTGTGGGGAGTGAAATGGGTTCCTCCAGCCTGGACTCTACAGGTTATATGATCTTCTAGGCCTGGGATCATTAACTCCAGTGCCTAAAGGGCCCAGGCAAGGAACACAAATGAATAAACAGACAGATATAATATAATAGTGACATGGTAAGACTGTCTTGAACTGAACAGTTCTTGACTTCTTACAGAGGCAGCTGTGAAAGTGTGGGTCCAGTGTCACTAGATTTCTCAATTTTTTTAGTTCATGGAAAAATATTTTTTTAAATTGGAATCTTACAAAAGAATATATATAAAATATATGTGTGAATTATCAAGCATACTAATAAAGTGAATACCTCGGAGCCTACCACTGAATCGAATAGACTATTACGAATGCTCTAGGCAAGTACAAAAATATTCATAGAAACATTATTTACATTAGCCAAAAATACTAGGAACAACCAAATATCTATTAATAGGAGAAGTAAAAATAAATTTTGTCCTATTCATACAATAGGATACCATACACACATGAAGCTGAATAAACCATAGCTCTGTGAATCATATGAGTGTATCTTAGTAACAAAAGTAAGTTATAGACTATAGTATGATAATATTTTCTTATAAAGTGCAAAGGGAGAGAAGCTTTCATTTTTCTTAAGGAATTCTGGAGAGTAAGAGTTACTGTGATACATGCCAATTTTTTAAATGCTGGAAACTAATTTATTGCATTTAAAAACTACTGTGTATGCCAAACAAAATGTGTCTTTGGATGAAGTTCTTCCTGGGAGCTCTTTGCTGCCGACCTTTGCTCTGAGGCCTTAGATCAACTCTTGTTTTGTCATCCTTATGGGGTAAGAGGTCAGAACTGTCTTGCTTTGCTATCTTTTCAGACCTGTGGCTCTGGAGGGGGTTTAAACTAAAGGCTGCAGAATATAATAATAAGGATGAGATAACTGTGTGAGCTGGGCCATTCAAAGTGCGGATTCTAACTCAGGAGGCGAACAAATCGAGATTAAACACATCAGGATTCAAGAATCAAGGCAACAGCAGGGCACACAACAGGTGAGCTGCAAGTCAGGTTGGCGACGCCAACAATGTGAGTTAGGGATTTTGCCCAGCACCTCCGCACGCTGCTCTCAGCAGAGAGCTGAATTGACGTGATGTTAGCAATTAACATCTGTAAAGCACACATCATGCTCCAGTTACCTGGAGCACCTCATAGAAATCTCATGACCACTCTATAAGGCAGATAGCATTATCGATATTGATATTAGTCCCATCTTATCAATGAGGACATGAAGGCGCAGAGAGAGCAAATGGTTTCCCAAAGCCACACCACCAGTTAGTGGTACATCGAAGACTTGGACTTCAGCAGTCTGCCTCCAAGTTCTTAACCACGATGCTAATCCACCTCTTTATCCTCCTCCTGGACGGTTGGGTTTTGGTGAAGATGCATCCACAGTAAATTTACAGATGACATCATTCTTGAGGTTTTCAGTTTCACTAAAAGTAGACATTGACTTAAGAAATAATCACCCCGGGCCTTGTCTAACAGGAAGTTCACAGTTTCATCTTTCAAAGAGAAAATTCTAACTCAGCCGGCCAAGAAGCTGAGATCAAACACAGTAGTGGTCAGCAAGAGTCGACAGAAGGTTTTCTGGGCTTCTGGTCAATTTTTTTATTCTGGTGGCCCTTTACAATCAACTCTATCAACTCTAATTTGATAAAGATATTTTTAAATGGGTCACAGTATATGAAAAATTTCTCTCTTAAGTCAATGGACATTGCTTTTCTAAAATAAAAATCCTTTTGTTTCTTCTGGCTGTAAAAAGGAATACACATACATTGTGAAGCATAAGAAAGAGATTAAAAATCACCCACAGACATAACCACTGTTAATGTTTGGACTATACGTTTTCAAAAGCTTTTTCTAAATAGACACGAATAATACAGACAGTACGGTTGCATAGAGGATGGTATAATACAATAGAGTTTTATAATCTAGTTTTCCCTTGATATTTATGGTGAATATCTTTTTCTATCAATAAGTAAAGATGCACATAAGAAATTTTAATGATTATAAACATTCCGTTGTATGGATGTACCATATCTACTTAACCTATTTACTTAACCCTATTGCTGGACATGTAGTTTTTTAAAAACTTTTTCCTACTCTAAATAACACTGAGATGAACATCCTTGTATTCATACCCTTGCACACTTGTCTGCTTATCTCCCTGGGATAGAATTCCAGAAGTGGAATTGTGAGAGATCATGCCTATTTTAAAGCTTCTAATACTTAGTGCCAAATTGCCCTAGAAGGGCACATTTATTAACTAGCACATAAAGGGCTTGCTTACTGGGATTTAATATTCACTAGCTTTGAATGAGCTATCGTGCAGTCTGTCACGTCTGGGGCCTAGAGGTCCCCTCTGATGTAAATCAAAACATTTGAGTTAACAACGTTCAGCCTTGTCAGTCACCCACAAATTATAGGAGGCCTCCTCTGTCTTTGTCAATAACAAAAAAAAGGAAAAATTACCCCAAAATGGCATAAAAATTAGGAACCAGACAAGTAGTCACCGAAAGCAGACAAGTGAGACAACAGTGAAAGAATTTCTGATCGGAGTGGAGTGCATCAGGTGAACTTGAATTGCTTGGGTTTAGAGAGAAAGGCTTATAGCATCCAACTCCTGAATGCCTGGGCGAGCACTCTGAGCTAGGCACAGAGAAGGTGCTCCCTGCATACAAGGGAACAGAAAAGCGTGTAAGGTTGAGATGATCAGGTACGTAAAGGGGAATCGTGATCTTCAACAGTGGCTAGATGGTAATTAATCTTAAATCTTTCCCTGACACTGTGTATATTTTTCTCTGTGAAAATTTATAATCTCCAGATTTTGCATTCCATGGCACCCCATGGGAGCAGGGGCAAGAGAATGTGTTATGCAAATAAGCAAAGGTTTTGAACGGTATGTGCATCATCTTCATTTCTGAGAAGAGTCTCAGTTGTAGAAAGGCAAATGATCCGTATGCAATGTGATCAGTAAAACACACAGACACACACACCAATTCAAAATGTGTGACTTTAACCTTTATAGGTCTCTCAAAGAAAAGGATAAAGTTCCAGGTCTGATTATACAAGCTGGTATTTCTGGAAACTCGTATGGGTTCCTTTTTTCTGCTCTGATCCATCCACTTTGTGCATCTTTTGATAAATTCCTCCAAGAGGAAACAAAGCATCCCTAGCAGGCTAAAGTCCAACAAATGTCAAATTCTGAACAACATTACTTTGTGTCTCTATTTAACATTAGAGTGGATGGCTTTTTGACAGGTTTATAGCTGACGAGTTCTATAGTCAGTCATGCAGGACAATTACGTTTGAGCTAATTTGATGAATCAACTTGATGTTCTCCCATGGTCCCCGTGGCCTTCATGAGCGTATGTGCTCAATTTTCTGCTGGAGGTCAAAAAAAGCTTTGAAATTTGGCTAATCCCATCACATCCGCAGGATCCGTCTGGTGGAATAATCTTTGGACATAAACTCTTGACGGATGCCAAAAATAGGAAGAACCACTTGGTAATATCATTAGGACCATCCTTGAGGCCCTCCGTAGGTTCTGAGATTGGGTTCCAGAGGCCAGCTATTGTCTTGTGAGCACTTGAATAATTTTGTGGTGAGGGAAGCAACGAGTTCATTCTGGAAGCATTTGGGGGTCAGACCCTGGGGAAAAATTATTTCTCATTGTTGGATTCGGTTTGATAGGGATTTGTGAGAACTGATGAGGAGGCGTAAAGATTTCCTGAGTTACTTTCCGCACGTCCTACGTATTTTTTCCAACTCCCCTGCTTCCCGGAGGCCTGCTAGCAGGGTCGTTCAGTGCCGGGCTTGGGGAGAATGCCTGGATATAAATCCTGACTCCGCCACTGTCTCATCATTGAGCAACACTGAGCCAGTCACTCAATTCCTCTGTGACTTGCCTTGCTCCAGGAAACGCACATCATAATTCATATTTCACAAGGTTGTACTGGAGTTACATATAACAGTACCTACAAAGGGCCATAAACAGTGCCTGGTGTATGGTAAATTTTCAGATATTGAAAACTATTGACTGTAGACTAGTAAACTTTGAGAGCTTCCCATGCCCAGAAAGTTATAGAACTTCATTAATCCAAGCAAATGAAGTAAATACTATGATTTGCATTGACAGCTGGTATTATTTCTTCCAAAATTATTAGCAGAAAGGATAGCTTGTCATCAGACAGTAAAACTGATCTCCCAAATCAAGAATAGTCACTTTGGTAGCTGGGAGTTACTTATACGTGGGATGGGCAAAACGCAGATGGCTTACCGCGTCATAAACTGGATTTGCTGGGACTTCATTTATTCCTTCCACACACATTTATGGAGGGCCTCCTTTTGCAGTCAAGTGTCAATGTGTGATGTGGAAGGAGGAGGACAATTTGAAGACAGACAAGCTCTATCTTCTGCTGCCTATGTGAGCAAGTCACCACACCTCTCTGAGCCTCGATATTGTCATCATTAAACTGAGATTAGTGTAACCTGCCTTATAACACTGCCTGTGAGGATTAAGTGAGCCAGTACCTAGAAAGAGCCTAGGACAGCACCTGATGCAGAGAAGGTGCTCAACAAATACTATTTTTATTCCAAGAATTTCCTTTAATTTCCCTGCCTAGGGATCAAAACGCACTTTTTTTTTTTTTAACATCTTTATTGGAGTATAATTGCTTTACAATGGTGTGTTAGCTTCTGCTGTATAACAAAGTGAATCAGCTATATGCATACTTATATCCCCATATCCCCTCCCTCTCGCATCTCCCTCCCACCCTCCCTATCCCACCCCTCTAGGTGGTCGCAAAGCACCGAGCTCATCTCCCTGTGCTCTGCGGCTGCTTCCCACTAGCTAGCTATTTTACATTTGGTAGTGTATATATGTCCGTGCTACTCTCTCACTTCATCCCAGCTTACCCTTCCCCCTCCCCATGTCCTCAAGTCCATTCTCTACATCTGTGTCTTTATTCCTGTCCTGCCCCTAGGTTCATCAGAACCTTTTTTTTTTTTTAAGATTCCACGTATATGTGTTAGCATACGGTATTTGTTTTTCTCTTTCTGACTTAGTTCACTCTGTAGGACAGACTCTAGATCCATCCACTTCACTACAAATAACTCAATATCGTTTCTTTTTATGGCTGAGTAATATATTCCATTGTATATATGTGCCACATCTTCTTTATCCATTCATCTGTTGATGGACACTTAGGTTGCTTCCATGTCCTGGCTATTGTAAATAGAGCTTCAATGAACATTGTGGTACGTGACTCTTTTTGAATTATGGTTTTCTTAGGGTATATGCCCAGTACTGGGATTGCTGGGTTGTATGGTAGTTCTGTTTTTAGTTTTTTAAGGAACCTCCATACTGTTCTCCATAGTGGCTGTATCAATTTACATTCCCACCAGCAGTGCAAGAGGGTTCCCTTTTCTCCACACCCTCTCCAGCCTTTATTGTTTGTAGATTTTTTTGGTGATGGCCATTCTGACCAGTGTGAGGTGATACCTCATTGTCGTTTTGATACACATTTCTCTAATGATTAGTGATGTTGAGCATCTTTTCATGTGTTTGTTGGCAAACTAGATCAAAAAATTGAACAATTTGTATGGAAACACAAAAGGCCCCGAATAGCCAAAACAATCTTGAGAAAGAAAAACGGAGCTGGAGAAATCAGGCTCCTGGACTTCAGACTATACTACAAAGCTACAGTAATCAAGACAGTATGGTACTGGCGTAAAACCAGAAATATAGATCAATGGAACAGGATAGAAAGCCCAGAGATAAACCCATGCACATATGGTCACCTTATATTTGATAAAGGAGGCAAGAGTATACAATGGAGAAAAGACAGCCTCTTCAATAAGTGGTGCTGGGAAAACTGGACAGCTACATGTAAAAGAATGAAATTAGAACACTTCCTAACACCATACACAAAAATAAACTCAAAATGGATTAAAGACCTAAATGTAAGGCCAGACACTATAAAACTCTTAGAGGAAAACATAGGCAGAACACTCTATGATATAAATCACAGCAAGATCCTTTTTGACCCACCTCCTAGAGAAATGGAAATAATAACAAAAATAAACAAATGGGACCTAATGAAACTTAAAAGCTTTTTCACAGCAAAGGAAACCATAAACAAGACGAAAAGACAACCCTCAGCATGGGAGAAAATATTTGCAAACGAAGCAACTGACAAAGGATTAATCTCCAAAATATACAAGCAGCTCATGCAGCTCAATATCAGAAAAACAAACAACCCAATCCAAAAATGGGCAGAAGACCTAAATAGACATCTCTCCAAAGAAAAAAACCCACTTTTTCAATAGTGAAAGTATGACCGCAGTAGCCTTGGGGACAAAGAGATCTGGAGCACCTAGCACAGAATGTAAGACACGTGACATTCTCGATAAATACTTCTTGAATGAACTAATGTATAAACGACTTGCTCAAGTTCAGTTCACGGTAATAACGTGCTGAACCAGCACATGGGAGACAGTGGATAGAGATGGCTAAGAACATGGGCTTTGAAGCCAGATAGAGCGAGATTCACATCCAGGCTTGCCAAGCAAGGCTAGCTAAGGGTCCTTGGACAGCTTACTTAATCTCTCTAAGGTGCAGTTTCCTTATTTGCAAATTATGTGTAAGAATAGCTATGTTAAAGGGTCATCAGCTTATAAGTTGTTGACAGATGTTAGTTTTTATTATAATTATTGCAAAATAGAGTGTTTACACTATATCGACACTGAAAATCTATTTATTGGGCATCTTTTTCATGTCAGGCACTGTGCTGAGTGCTAGACACTGGGGATAAAAATGAATAAGATAGACAAGGCTCTGGGCCTCATGTTGCTGGCATGCTAGTGAGTGAGACAGACAATACCACAGACAAACATGATAATTTTAGACAGGGTGGAATTTCTGGGAACATAATAAAAGAGAAGGCTGTGGTTGGGAGTGGGTAGCTTATGTTAGAGGAGGTCGTCAGGAAAGGTTCCTTTGAGGAGGGACTTGTAAGCAGAGTCCCCAGTGAGAAGAAGGAGCCAAGCATGTCGAGGTTTGAGTGTGGAGACTTCTAGGCTGAGGGGACAGCAAGTGCAAAGGCCCTGCGCTGGGAATGTTGGTGCCAGAGTTCTTGGTACATTGTGAACAGGGATGAGTAAGAAAGAGGATGGCCCAAGTAACTCAGAAACCCGCTCCTATAGGACTCTATGTGCGAGGATAAAATATTTGGATTTTATTCCAAGAGTGATGCCAAGCCACTGGCAGGTTTTCCAGATTGGGGACATAGGCTGATTTCTTTCTCAAGGTCATTACTCTGGCAGGTGTGACAATTATAGGTTTCAGAAGGGGTTGCAGGAAGATGAGTTAGGAGGCTCCTGCCCAGAGAGAGATGCTCGTCATTGGGACGAAGGGGTGGCAATGGAGAGGAAGATGGGAAGGATGCTGGACGTGGTAGTATCGGAACCACAGAATGGAGGAGTGAGACAGGAGAGCAGCACACTTGGCTTCTGTAAGTCCGCTCCTCACAGCCTGCGGGCTCACGGTGGCGTTTCTTATTCTCCCGTTGCTCCTCCCTCTCCCCCGTGGTTTCCCACAGTCTGCCCTGTTCTCTGTAGAGGCGAGTCCTCTATTCCCTTGTGAGACTGAGCTAGGATATCAGGGGCTTTGGCTCTGGCTCCTGGGAGATGTGAAATCAGCAGTGGTTCAAGCAAAGAAGGAAAAAAGGCAACACCAGCAGAGACAGCTTTCTGGTATGAGTTGCTGTTTGCTTTTTGTTCTTGCTTTTGTTTTTAATTCAGTATTTACACTGGCCCCACTTAGTGTCATAAAAGCTTTTAAGGAAACTTGCTATAAAAACTCAAGGGACAACAAAATGCAAACCAATGAACATAAGATACAAGACAAGAACCAAGAAATATGGTATTTCTAGTGGTGTATTAATTGAAATATTATTTCCTTATAGGAGTATTATATGATGACAAGATCCATTGATTGATTTATTCAACATATATTTGCTGTTCATGTTGCTTTGTGTTGGGATATGAGGTTTGCAAGGCAGACAGTTGTCCTGGCTCTTGTGGAGCTTATAGTTTAATGAGGGAAGACAAGTATCAAAGAAACTCAATAAAATAAAGCAGAGTCCATAGGTGTCATAGCACAAAAGTGGCTATTTGTGGACTGGCAAAGTATTGCTGACAGACACATCAGGATCATTTTTATTTTTATTATTTTTTTTAATATCATTTTTAAACTACAAAGATTAGAGAGTGTGGATCAAATCATTAGCATCAGATGGCTATTCCTGAACTTAAGGCTGATTCATAAGTATATGTTTTATACTTACAGTAAGTATACTTTTAGTAAGTTATGTAAATTACTAAAAATACTGGTGACTAATACGCATATACATAGTATTCACTTAAACATAAAATATGTTTATTGGTTGTTAGGAAAGATATTTCCCAGATGGTCCTTCAGTGCCATATTCCCAAGTAAAATTTTCCAAGAATTCCACTTCTAGAGCAGAGGAAAAGATTGAATTTCCTGCTTTGCCCAGAACAACAAATGAAGTAAAAATTTATGGCATTATATCTAATTAATTTGACCCATGTATACCCAGGATTTCACATGAGGTTTGGGGGTTGTTTCTTCTTCACTGAAGTGATTCTCTTCCCTTATCTTGCTTTTTCTTTTCTCAGTATAATGAACATTAATTAAGCATCTGCTTTGCTCGAGATATTATGATGGGACTAAGCAAGCCATGTTCTGTGACTCTATCAGAGATCTTTAAAAGTCATTTTAAAATAACTTTTACTTTTCATATTATGAAAGTAATATGTATCTGGAAATCTACATTTCAAGTGTACTTTTAATAATATGAATGTATATGTACATGTGGGAATGTGTGTGTATGTATATGTCCTCTTTCTCTCTAAAATATATATGCATATGTATATAGTTTTAAATATATGTGTATATATATATGTTAGAAATAGAGAATATATGTAAGATTTAAAATAAGTAAAAATTCTAATTTATGTGTTATGCATATCATATAATATAGAGAGGTTATGTTATTGTATTATATGTTGTATATAACATTAATATTATATGACATGTGTTTATAACATGCATATTATATAAGTATATATGTTACATAATGTAATATATTATATATTATATGATCTGTATGTATACCAAAGTAACAATACATATTCATATACACTATATATATACTATTATATCACATACACTTTATATATGTATGTGTAGATAAATAGACATCTTTCTAAGGGAATCAAATTGCTTATATTTGTTTTAGTTTTGCTTTCTCACTTAAAGTTTCATAAATATTATTTTAGTCATTAAATTATCTTTTACATTTTAACAGCTGCTGAGCATGCTACCGTTTGACTACATAGCACTATAATGTATTTTTTTAATAAATTTATTTATTTTATTTATTTTGTTTTTGGCTGCGTTGGGTCTTCGTTGCTGCACGTGGGCTTTCGCTAGTTGCAGCAAGCGGGGGCTACTCTTCGTTGCAGTGTGCGGGCTTCTCATTGCGGTGGCTTCTCTTGTGGTGGAGCACGGACTCTACACACGCGGGCTTCAGTAGTTGAGGCATGCAGGCTCGGTAGTTGTGGCTCGCGGGCTCTAGAGTGCAGGCTCGGTAGTTGTGGCGCAGGGGCTCAGTTGCTCTGCAGCATGTGGGATCTTCCTGGACCAGGGCTTGAACCTGTGTCCCCTGCATTGGCGGATGGATTCTTAACCACTGCTCTACCAGGGAAGCCTGCTATCGTGTATTTTATTAGACTATTAGTGTACGACAATTCTCCTAATGTTGGACATGTGAATTGCATCTGTTTTTTCCTCTGAAACTTCCTGCTGTGAGGGGCATCCCGTTTATAGCTAAATAAGGATTATTTCCTGATGATAACTTCCCAGACACGGCCTCCCAGGTTAAGCCTTCCCCGACTATTGTCATCGTCACTCTTGTGGTCACTCATGATGTCCTAAGGTGGGCCCATGAGAACTCAGTAAGCAGAGGCAGAAGTGGGTTTGCATTTTCTATCATTAAGTCAGATTCATCTGGAAAAAAAAAGCATTCTTTTGTCAGAAGGTGAAATCTCCAAGTCAGATTGGTGCTTAAGAGCAGAAAGACTGGTTAGTGCTTCAGAAGTGCCCTCAGCATTTTCTCCTGTTATAAGACAGTCGCATGGACTTAAGACTCCAAAGAAAAGTAAATTTCCTTTGAAACTAAATAGCCCTTAGATCAGGGAAATTTCTTTAGATATTTAAATCATCTCCCAAGCAAACTTCTTCCTAATTAAGTGTTTTTATGTTATCTATTTTCTTCAAAACTTGGGGCTGTTGATCAGACCTATTTTTACGGGCGTGTTCCTATGGGTCTGAGAGGATACAGATTTTGATTTGCTTAATGGCAGGGGGTGGCGTCGCTGATGTGTCTGGTTGTGCACTCTGTGAGCGAGGCTTTTTGCTTGAATACGATGAAATTCCCTTCTCACCCCTGTGTGTACAAATAGACTTATTATGGGCGTAGCTGGTGCTGGGGCAGTGCCCGGGTCCCGGGGCGGTCAGCTGCCCACAGGGCTTGCCTGTGTGCTTTTGGCCCTCCCTCCTCCCCACATAACTCCCTAAGATCCAGCAAGTGCCCTCATGCAGAGCAGGGACATCCGTCAGGGCAGAATGCCTGGCACTGCTTCACTGGGTCTCCATACACACTCTGCTAAACTCACTTTGCCACTAATACTTTCACTGTGCTGACGACTCACTTGCTGTCAGCTCAGGCAGCATATTTGTATAATGCAGGATCACATGTGGGGAGAGAGTGACAGTCTGCCCGGCACCAAAAAGGAACTGGTGAGAATTCTAAACCGGTATTCAAACCTACTTGCTCCTTCAAGTTCATTTCTGGGCGTTCCCACCAAGAGGGCTTTGGGTTTGAGAAGCAGAAACTGAATATCCCGGCCAACTTCTATCTTATATCAAGTTTGGTTTTCTCTCCAGGGACGAGTATCACTGACATTTATTAAGTACCTACCACCTACCAAGCACTTTGCTAGGCATTGTATGTGCCTTTTCTTGTTGAATCTTCTTTCCATCATGGGCATTTGTCATCTCCATTTCATAAGAGATGAAATTGAGTCTGAAAATGGTGAGACAATTTCTCAGAAGAAAATACAAAATGCTTGCCTCTGTTTTAGGGGCCTCCCTAGGCCTTCTTCTCTGACTTTGTCCTTTATCCATCTCTTTCTTAGTCTAGCCACACTGATTGCTTTTAGGTATGTAAGTTCTTTCCTGCCCCAGAACCTTTGCACTTGCTATTCCTTCTTCCTGGAACCTTTCTGCTCCTTCCTGGCCTATACCTAGTGGGATGTGGTTTTCACACCACTTCAGCAACTTCATCTCTACCTTGGGACCTACCTTGACCACCTGGTTAAAAATATTTCCTGTTCTTCAGTCACCCTTTGTCATCCGAGAGAACTTCCCACACTCTGAAATTAGCCTGTTCCTCTTGTTCTTGCATTTCTCTGCAGGAATATTTCTCAACATTCCTTTATCCTTATCTCTCTCAGTTCTGTTTTGTCAACACCTGATACTGGTAGGTGCTCGGTAAACATGTGTTAAACAACTAAAAAAAAAAAAAGAACAAATATTTACAAAGCACCTGCTATGTGTCTGGCACTGTTCTAGGCACTGGTGATACAGCAGTGAACTGAGCAAATAAAAAGCCCCACTCTAGGAGGGAAAGACAGATATTAACAAGAGAATCAATAACATCTGAGACAGTGATGCACACAAGATGGGCAATGGTGTGGAGTTAAGGTGAGCTCCTCTCAGATAAGGCCTGTGTGACAAAGTGACATTTCCAGGGAGACCTGAATGAAGTAAAGGAGCAAGTCATGCAGATGTCCAGGGGGAAAGTATTTCAGGAAGAAGAAACAGTCAGTGCAAATGTCCTGGGGTAGAGGCATATCAGTGAGTTTGAAACAGTGCAGAGACAGCATGGCTGGTGTGGAAGCAGTAAAGGGCTGAGTGGTAGGAGAATAGAGTCGGAGGGTGTGGCAGGGGGTGGGACATTCCAAGGCTTGTGGACCTTGATAAAAATTTCAACCTTTACTGTGAATGCAGTAGGAAGCCACTTTGAGCCAAGGGGAGACATGGGTCAATGAATAAAATGACACGGCTTGAACTCGGTGAAGCCGAGAGAGAAACTGGGCTCTCTGAGTCCACAGCTCGCTCCCCCCATGCCGTATCTCTCCCCACCCATGTGTTCTCCTTGTGCATTTTGTCATCAAAGCAAGGCCCACCCCTCTTTTTTTTTTTTTAATTGAATGAAAACTAAGACCACTTGACTGTTACTGAAATGAATAGCCCAGTTTGCTTTTTTTTTTTAAAAGAAATTCACGTTCTTTTATTTATTTATTTATTTATTTATGACTGTGTTGAGTCTTCGTTTCTGTGCGAGGGCTTTCTCTAGTTGCGGCAAGTGGGGACCACTCTTCATCGCGGTGCACGGGCCTCTCACCATCGCGGCTTCTCTTGTTGCGGAGCACAGGCTCCAGACGCGCAGGCTCAGTAATTGTGGCTCACGGGCCCAGTTGCTCCGTGGCATGTGGGATCTTCCCAGACCAGGGCTCGAACCCGTGTCCCCTGCATTGGCAGGCAGATTCTCAACCACTGCGCCACCAGGGAAGCCCCCACCCCTCCTTTTGAAGCCTGGCTTCGACAGCTCAGCCCTGCGCTGGTGGCAGGGTTTGTTCTGTTTTGTTTCCTGTTTGTGTGGGGCATCGGTGTCCACCTTTGGAGCCAGTGAGCCTCCATCCAGGTGACTCGGGCCATCTCCCGGCTGATCACGGAGTGGGGCCTGGGTTGCATCAGCTGCACAGCCTTCCTGAAGCGGCAGCGGTAGCGTCTGCTCCCTCTCAGAGTTTGATACCCTGCAGCCTGGCAAGGTGCCAGGTGTGAGTAAATGGGCCCAGGGCCCCTGTTGTTGTTTTCTATTCACACAGCAGCTGCTTTCATTACTGTGCCATGAACCCGATCTCCCAGTGTTGTCAGCCAGCCCTCTCTTCTCAGGTGCCGAGGGGAAACGAAATTGGCTTGTCTCTGCAATAAATAGATCTACCTCCTAAGTACCCACCCAGCTCCTTGTGAACTAATTACCAGACAGTGGACTAAAAATGTTGCATGTTGTATTAGTGAGAACTCTCAGTTCTCACTAATACAATACAATTAAAGCCAATTGGTTTAAATCAAAAAGATTAGTTTTGGTTCCGTATCTCCAGAAGGCCAGGGATATCTCAGCTTTGGCCAAGTTGGATGTAAGGGTTCAAATAGTGTCATCAGAATTAGGTCTTATTCTCCCTTTTTGATTTCTTCTGGACTCCTCTCGTCTCAGGATGTAGCAAGATGCCAATAGAAGTTTCCATCTTAACACCTCAGTGATGCCAGAGTTGCTTTTTCCCATTTCTCGTAGACATTTGAAACTGAGTCTCCTTGGTACAGATTGGTTCGCATACCCAGACCTGAAACAATCATTTTTTTCCAGAGCAATACAATACTGCTTGGACACTTTTGGGTCATGTGTTCAAGCTGGTACCAGCCTAAGAGTTAGTCCATGTAACCCTCGAGAACCAACAACAGAAAAAGGGCAGTTTCTCAAAGAAGACTGGGGTCAAATTTCCAGATGCTGGGTAGGCAAAACCAGTAGATGCTAATGTTCACACTCTCTTAGTTAGTCCTCAGAGAGCTCTGTGGCAGAGTTATTATCCCATTTTGCAGATGAAGAAGGTGAGGTTCAGTCAGCCAAAAATATATAGCTGCTGAGTGGTAGAGACAGGATCTGAATATTGACTTGTCTCTCTCCAAAGTTCATTCTCAAGGGTCTCCTTGTACTTGAGAGAGGAGGTAGAGTGTGAAAACAGGATCAAGATGATCCTTGAAACCCACTGCCCTAAAGCAGCCCTGCTAGCATTTGCTCATTTTTTAAAATTTCAATTTCTTTCATGCACTTTGGAGGAAGTTGGAAACCAGTTTTCCGGGTAATCTGATTATCATGGTGACTCACTCTTAACGAGTACAGAGAGGAATGTTCTGAAATTATCCTGGAAGGAAATATGCCTCTCCTGCATCATACCATATTACCCATGTGTACGGAAAATCCATATGCCCACAGCATTCTCTTATATAAATGTGTGGAGGCGTGCTTTTAAAAGCGTGTATATTCATATCCTCTGTGTGTATGTATATAAATATAGGTATTTATCCCTCTGCTAGGTTCATATGTATCCAGTGACTCAACCATTAATTACAATCTCTTTAGTGAGGAAATACACTTTCCCTTCTATCACGTTCATTTTATGATCATCTGAAAGTCATCTTTGTAGTGGTCACTAAATTATCTGGCAGCATAACGTTCTTTAATTGTTAGACTGTGTACACATTTTGGCTTTACTTTTCTGAACCTCCTACTCCCTTGCTTTATATTGTTAGCAACAATAATTAATTGCATTGTGCTAGGAGTATACATATAATCTCAATAAATTCCAACAACAATGCTTTTAAGGAGGCACTACTATTATCATTATTATTGGAGATGAGGAAAGTGAGGTTTAAACAGTTTGCCTGCTGAAACTTGGCAGAAACTTGGGTTTCTTTTACTTTAAAGCAAAGTTTCTCAAGCTTGGAACTATTGACTTGTAGCTAAGCTAGTAACTACTATACTATTATGGAAGTTAAGAAGGAAAAAAAAATTGGAACTCGAAGTCTCCAAGACTACCTAGGGGACTAAAGCATCTATTGGGGGGTTGGTGGAAAATCTGCAGAAATCTATCAGTACTATAGATACATACCTTTTGATCCAACAATTCCAGTAGAAATGCTGGTCAAAATGTGTCAGGATATAAGTATAAAAATATTCAATACAGTATTGTTTATAGCTGGAAAAGCCGGGGCTACCTAAATGTCCATGAGCAAGAAATCAGTTAAGTAAATTAGAGTACACGAATCCCATGGACTACGGTGTCAATATTTCTTTAAAAGGATGCAGAAGCTCTACATGTAGACACGTGGAAAGGAAGATATATTTAAAAAAAAAAAAAATACAAAGAATAGCATAATCCCAATTCAGGGGGAAAAATTCAGTCTGTGTGTCTGCATGGAGGTGGAGTAAAGGTGAGTGTATATATATTGGATTATACATAGAAAATTGCTGGAAAAATATAAACCAAACTGATAACAGTGATTACCTCTGAGAAATTTTTATTCTAGGGGAGGTTTGTTCAATTATACTTTACCCTATATACTTTATACTGTGGCTCTCAACAGGGGGTAGTTTTGCCCCTTGGGGTATATATGGGAATGTCTAGATATATTTTTGGCAATGTCTGGACCCACTTGGTGGTGGCGGCCACGGGAGTGGGGAGTGTTGTGCTGGCATCTAGTGGGTAGAGACCAGCGATGACGCTAAACATCCTCTAACGCACAGGACAGCCCTCATACAAAAGATTATCCTGCCCCAAATGTCAACAGAGCCAAGATTGAAAATCCCTACTTTGTATCCCAATTTAGTGTTTCAGTTTGTTACTATAAGCATTCATTAATCTTATACTTTAAAAAAAATCTGCAAAACAGTCTCAATTCTGATACTTGAATAGAAGCATAGTTGCTCATGTCTTTAAAGATAAATCAAAGAAACAATTTTAATATCAATAGTTTTATCATATGAACATAATATACTTTTTCTTCCAATAGCAGAACAAGTTTTCTTTATTTAAATGTAGCATTTCTTTGTATCTGTTTTTCAAGAGTTTATAATCATCTTTAAGCAAGGCAATCCAATAATATTTATCCCATTTCACAGATTAAAAAACTGAGACCTGAGGAAGACTCTGTTTATGTAGCAACTGATACCAGTGAGAACCTTGGTACACAATTTTAATAGTTTCTGGGAATATTAAATTGCTTAATCTCAAACATCTGTGTTTTGCTTGAAACTAAAGATAAAAATCACTACGTTGTATTTCTTTAATTGTGAAACGAAGCAAGTTTTCTAAAGTAATCCTTCATTCTCTATGAACAGAGTAAGTGCCCCATCATTTCCTCCTCCAAACAGAAACACTCCTTTCTCATAGGGCATTAACATTTCAACTTGGAAATAAAACATCTCTTCTCTCATATCTGCTCTGTAGTGTAGCCACGGTGGGTTGTCTTTTTACACATTAAATTTCTGAGTGCAGAAATGATACTGAGTGTGACTTGGGGGGAGAGGGTGAGCTTTGAGTGAGGTTTCCAATAAGGACAGATTTGCTGCAAAATCTTCCACGGTCCTCATGAAACTGATAGCTCTCGCTTAATAAGACACTAGCTCTGACTGTCACCAGTGGCTCCAGGACAGAAGGTTGCTGCTGACCGAAGGGCCAAGCCCTTGACATTGGCTGTCTTAAGCTACCCCCGCCCAACTCTGAAGTATAAGACCCGGCGTTCTTAGAAGCACACAACCTTTAGGAATGCATACTGGCCTGCTGACTTTACTTTTTGAAAATTAATTCCCATACTTGTCAGACTGGGGTAGGTTTTGCTGCAGTAAAGGACAACCCCCAAATTTCAATATCTTAAAACAACAAGGGTAAATTTCTCATGCTACTTACGCTTGTGCATCAGTTGAGGAATCAGCTTTGTCCTCACCTGGGACTCAAACTGACCAGAGCAGCCACTGTCTGGAAAAGACATCACCTGCCCTTGTGTCGAAGAGAAGAGAGCACAGTGAATCACACCCTGACTCTCAAGGTGGCACACGCCACTTCCGATCACATTTCTTGTGGCCTTGGCTAGCTCCACCGGGGTGGGGAAGTACAAGCATCAAAAGGAGAAGAGACACGGAATACATGTGAATGGTTCTAATGATTTCCAGTCACCAAGGTGTAAAAATCATGTACAAATCTGAATTCCTGGATTCTTTTGAGAAACTGCAGGATCTTGCAGTATTGGAGGTGCACAGTCGAATAGCAGTAGTCGGGGGGAATGGGAGACACTTATTAGCAGCTACTCTATTTTGACGGGGCATTTGTTTACCAGCTGACAGACCCTACCTCACGTGTTTCACTCACCTAAGGAGTCAGCTCGATGCCTGTAGGAATTTGAGTTGGCAACTCTTGAACTAAAGTCCAGCCTAGTGGAAACAGTTCAGCGATGGAGTTAGACAACCTAGCTTCCAATCTGGGAGAAGCCCCTTTATGGCTGTGCAATCAGGGCTGAGTGATTTGACTCTCTGTGCCTCAGGTCACATGGGAATGAGTAGTAATGGTAAATGGGAATAAGAGTAGTAACCTCAGAGGGCTTTGACGAGGAGTGAATGTGAAAATCCACATAAAGCACTTTATGTCGTGCCTCGGGCAGAAATAACACAACTGCTGTATCATCATCATCACCCCCATCATCATCGTCATCATCTTTCCAAAGTGCAACGCTGCCTTCACCTTTAACTTCCACAAAAATAAGGTCACAAGGTAAATGCTGTTGGTGGACAAATATTGACCAGCCCTCCTCCTTTCTCTGTATCTGTTTCCTATCTTACAAATCAAAAGAGTCGGACCAGAAGCTTTCTGAGGTCCCTTCCAAATCTGACATTCTGTGATTCCAAGACACAAGGAGGGCCCCCAGATTCCTTCCCGAGCTTTCAAAGCATTCCCAGTGTAAGCTTTAGTGTGGGTCTGGAGAGTGTATCTGTCAAGGGGGCTGCAGGCAGGGGGGAGACATGAAGCCAAACTATGAGGCAAGCATGGGAACAGCCTTAACCACAAACTCTGGCCTTGAACCCATCCAGGGAACACTGACGTGAGCCAACTGTGCATTATCTGTTGATGAACCTTCCCAGGAAATGCTGTTCTGGAACCTTCCACAGCCTTGTGACCTCAGCCACCAACTTCAGTCACCATCTGAACTGGTCTTTTCTTTCATGGCACTTGGTGGGCAGCAAAAGGACCCCCAGGGCTTTATTTTTGTGCTGCAGGCTGCCTCCTCGCCTTTGAACAATGCAGTGTGATGATGGAGATATTATCACCCTGAGCTAAAATATGCACCAATAACGAGACCACGAAAACAGTTGCTACAAGTATGTGAGGCAAGTGCAGAGGAAGCAAACTCTGCTAATTATCCAGGAAATCTTAAATCCATTTAGATTTCTGCAAATGAATCAGTACTTGATTCAAAAAATCTGGGAGCTCAGCTCAAGCAATCAAGTAGGTATTGCTAGGAATTCAAGCTCTGGATACAGACAGCCTCTGCCCCTGGGACCTGAAGTAATTTCCGTGTCCTCTTAGAACTTCGGCTCCTTCGTCTGCAAAGGGAGCGTGGGAATACTGACCTCGTGCAGTTGGGGAGGTTGACTAACAGAATGTACCTTCTGTATTTAATGGAGGGTCTGGCATCTGAGCCCTTGATACATGTCAAGAACAGGGTAGCTCAGTTGTGGCTCTCCTGTAAGTCATCTCCATGGAGTCATACTGAGGAGAGGACAATCTCAAGACTAAGTGTGAATGAAAGAAGATGCTGGAAGGGGGCTGTGGCATATAGGACACTGCATGCCCCACATAAAGACCCATGTGGGCATAAGAAAGCATCAACCCATTGTTCCAAGAGCTGCTTATTCTGCAGGAAGTATGTTAAGAGTCTAAAGTCACGTGAAATCTCCTGATTTTTTAATGGACTAGTTTATTAAACTGGCTGCCTGTTCGGCTCCAGTAAAAATAGACTCCCTCCAACGCTTCATACCCTCCAAAATAACAGTGGCTTTATTAAGGTAGACTTTTGTCTCATAGAAAAGTGCAGGCGGGTGGTTGAGAGCTAACAGGGCACTTCGTGTGGACAGGGACCCAGACACCTTCTGTCCTGTTGCTCTGCCACCTTCACATGAAGCTTCCTTCTTGTGGTCCAAGATGGCTGCTCTAGCTGCTACCATCACATGCATATTCCAGGCAGCAGGGGAAGGGGAAGTGGAGGGATGTCCCTCTCTTTAAAGGTATAACCTGGAAATTACACATATCACTTTCACTCACTTCCATGGCTAGTACCTTGTCACAGGGCCACATCTATCTGACAGAAAGGCTAGGAAGTGTAGTCTTTATTCTGGGTGGTCAAATACTCAACCAAGAATCAGGGGATCTATGACTAAAAGAAACAAAGCCACAAGTAATTTGGATTTTTTTTTTAAACATGAGGTCAACCAAGCAAAACACATCAATGGGCTATTTTGGAACACAGGAAGAGCCATTCTATATTGAGGATGTTATAAGAGCATTTCACTTTAATAAATAGTTCTTTATATTAAGATGATTGTCGGCATCAACGTCAACATAGGTTCCCTGCATTGAGTGCCTACTACGAGCTAGATGCAGTGCTAGGTGCTAAACACATATGAGTTCTCTGACCCTCAAAACAACCCTGCAAAGTGGATGTTGTCATCACCCTTCATCAAACGCAGGAGCAGAGGTCAGCAACGTGAAGTGATGTGACCAAGTACACTCGGTCTGTAAGTGGCAGGGTGGGGGTTTCATCTCAGGCCCATCTGACACCAGATCTTTGCTTGCTCTGTGCCAAGTACAGCTGTCACTTACTTTCCTCCCACCTCCCAGCTCTGCGTTGTTCTCCGTCTTGTTCAAGGAGGAACCTTGTCACAGCGATGTCACAGTCTGGAACCCAGGTTACAGGAGGTCACAGACAGCCCAGGACCCACACATTCCGACTTTCGGCCCTTCCCACTGTTCTTTGATCTTTGTTTTCATAAGTTACAAATTCCTCCACCTACTTATATTTTAAAAAGAGGAGAGAGAAAGAGTGAAAGAATGACTCTTAGCTGAACTGCTTTTCTTCAAAATCACGAGTAATTGTTTTCCTGGGGTGCCTAGGAAGGCGTTCCCCTCTCATCTTTTGCCCGGGACTCGGCAATCAACTTCAGATTGCCCCTTGCTTTTTTTCAGCACACGCGTTCCGTGCAATCCATCACCATAGCCATTATCCTGCTTGTGATCAAGGGCAGGATGGAAAAACTCCCTCTCCCTTCAACACCTACCACCAGCTCTTTGATTTGCCAGGCGTGGGCAGAAGGGAAGTTTCCGGTGGATGACCTCAGACCTGCTCCATACGGAGCCCCACGCAGCACATCACCATCATCAGTCTGGGAAGAGAAAACCCAAGTCAGGCTTTTTGTAAACAGTCAGCAAATGGCTTCTAGTTCACTTATTTCCCTTGTTGCAAAAAGGCGTTTCTTCGTCCCTCTTTTGTACGTCCTCTGTGCGAGGGGGTTTCGCGGAGCTGCTCACCGCGTGCACTTCCAAGCACCTGCCGAGCTTGAAGTCTTCGGGTGCAGCCCAGCCCTGCGTTATCAGGTGGTTAAACAAGATGAACTCTGCACCCTTTTTCATCAAAATAAGTAGGTCAGCGATTCATTCAGCTGGCCAGGAAACTAGGGCAGGGTTTCTCTCATCCTCCCCATAGATCGACATGTGGGGCCAGATCATTCTCTGCTGTGGGGGGCCGTCCTGTGCGGTGTAGGATGTTCAACGGCATCCCTGGCCTCCACCCACTATGTGCCAGCAGCAACCCCCTCCCCAGCTGTGACAACCAAAAAGGTCTCCAGATATTGTCATGTGGCCCCTGGGGGCAAAATCGCTCCAGGCGGAGAACCACTGCCTTAGGGACAGTAATACAAGTTCATGGAGTGGTTAGAACTGTCCGCACTGTTTGTTGGCCCTGGGGGTACCTCCTGGTCCTGTGACTTGGAAAGTGTCTGTCATCGCTCCTCTGAGCTCAGTTTCCGTGTCTGTAAAATGGGCAGAATAACTGGATCTTCTTCATGAGGCTATTGGTGGTCTCCATTGACATAATGGTTGTAAAATGCTTAGCACAGATCCCTGGTAAATGAGGGGAAAAAGCCAGCTTTTATGAACATTGGCTCTTGGTAACAAGCGGAGACAGTAGCTGTGAGAATGGGAGAGTTTGGGCCCTTGCCGCCTTCAGCCTGCATTCTCAGCATTCCCTGACTTAGATTTTGTGCTCTGTTTATGTCACACTCTTTCTAGTTCCCTTCATGCAGCACGTTCTCTATTCAGGCCCCCATTTTCTGGCTCAGGTGCTTCCTCCAGTTCCTCCCTCCTTCTCTTCATGGTTAACACCTGCCTACTCACCCTGAAAGCTCAGCTTAGAGGTCACCTCTTCCAGGAAGCCATTCATGCTTGCCTCCTCCCTCCCCCCAAGCTGGGGTGTGTCCCATCCTCAGGGACCGAGGAAGTCCCAGTTTACCTCTATTTGCATTTCTCAGTCATTTTAAATATTTTGCAGTCTTCTCCATTAGGTAGTGACCTCCATAAAGGCAGGGATTGTATCTTATGCACCTGTGAATACCTGGGCCCCCGCTTGGGACCATATGTTGACACTGTTAGAACATCTATCAGAGTGCACAAGGAGGGAAGAGGGACTGAGTGAGGGAAGCACACAGCACAGTGCTTTGCAGCAGAAAAAAAAACAAGAAGAAGAAGTATTTGGATCAATGAGTAGCTACTTTTGGGGGTATATTTTTGGTATACTTTCTTTCTCTTCCTGTAGTTGTCTTCACTGTCACTCTCACTAACCAATGAGCAGACCTAAGTCTGCAAAGAATGATGCCTTTCTTTCTCAAGGGCGCTCTCCATGTCTTACTTCACAAATAAAGCATCTGATACATTAGATAAAAAATTTGACTGGTAGTTTGCCCCTTTTTACCAACCTTTCTCTTGACTGTGTTCATTCACTCAACAAATATTTACTGAGCTCCTGATTCAGGGGAGAAACGACCAAGGTCCTTGCTCTCAGGGATCTCTTATGTATTACATAAATTATGATGTAATAATAATACATAATATATTAGACATATTTATTACATAAATCATATGTAATATTTACTTATTACATAAATATGTACATGTGCAGTACCAGCAGAGAGATGTAACATGCAGAACTATAAAGCAGGGGTTAGAGAGGGTTGGCTGAGTGGGTTGTTATTTAAAATGGGTTGTCAAAGAAGGATCTTTGACAAAGTAACATTTGAAAAGACCTGAAGGGAGTGAAGATGAGGATCTTCCTAGCTGATCCTTACACATCCCTTTAAATGTTAGTTCTTGGTATGCCACATGCGAGCCTCAGAATACAGTTGGCCCTCTGTATCCATGGTTTTGCATCCAGGGGTTCAATCAACTGAGGATCAAAAATATTTGAAAAAACTTTCAGAAAATTCCAAAAAGCAAAACTTGAATTTGTGTTCGCCAGGAACTATTTACATTGTATTTACCACTATTTGCATGGTACTTACATTGTATCTACAACTATTTACATAGCATTTACATTGTATCAGGTATTATGAGTAGTCTAGAGATGACTTAAAGTATATAGGAGGATGTACGTAGGTTATACATAAAGACTACACAGTTTCACACCATTTTACATAAGGTATATGAGCAGCCGTGCATTTTGGTATCCTTGGGGGTCCTGCAACCAATCCCCCCTGAGGATACCTAGGGGAAAACTGTATTTGCAGAAAAGAGTTAACTATTTGGGAACTGCCCATATCAGCATGTTCCAGAATATTTCCAGAATTCACGCTTCTTGCGATGTTAACAGTGGAAGTCACCCCCCCCCCAAAAAAAAAACGAAGTCTGTAGAATTTGGAGAAACAGATAAACAGTACTTACCATCTTCCTTTATTTCAAGACTCTTCAGAGCCTTTAACAGGTCAATGTACATTGTGAATGTCCAAGTGGGAACTAGAGAACTCAGTTCCCTAACTTGTTTTGGACTCAGAAGGCCTTATTCAAGAAGCATATTGTAGGACTTGTGTTCAGAGGAACGTATTTTGGTAAAAACTCTTTTGGACTGGGTACCAAACTTAAAGAAATATTTTTATCATATTACTATATCTCAAAAAATATCCAGGTGTTTCTGATGGATTTGCATTGGAGTCCTATGCTTATTCAGGGTCTTTCACTGTTGAGAACTAAAGGAAACACCAAGTGGCCAAGAAGTTTTATTCCTTTATTCCACAATTATTTTGTGGGCATCAAGATTGCACACCTGTTTGTTTGACTGGCTTGGAAACATGTTGGTCTAGCTGCATGGCAAAATATTGAGGTACAAAAAGCTACTCATTGCTGAGCCCGATTTTACTTTCGCTGCCCATGTAGCAGTCCCTGAGGTTTGAAAATTCGAAGTTTAGCTCAAAGAAGATCTAAAAATCATTCTGGACCATTTGAAAAAGAGCCACAAAAGTGGATCGTCAAGAACATGGGCTCTGACTATACAAGGCTTGACATGCACGAAAGTCCTACCAAGTTCTTGCTGAGTCTCAGTTTAAATTACCTCTAAAATGGGATTCTACTGAGACAGCAAATTTTTGTTTTTATCCAAAGAAAGGTGGGAAGGCATAGAAGGGCCCTTTGTAGAGGAATGTGAAAACTGAAATTGCTGGTTTGAATAATATGCCCATTATGTATACATTTTTAAGTTTATTACAGTAAAATACACATAACCTAAAATTACTGTCTTAGCCGTTTTTAAGTGTACAGTTCAGTAATGTTAAGTGTATTCACATTATTGTACAACCAATCTCCAGAACTTTCTCCCAGGTCCCCATTCTCCCCAACCCCCCAACCCCTGGCAACCATTCTACTCTCTACCTCTCTGAGTTTGACTGCTGCAGGTACCTCATATAAGTGGATTCATGTAGTATTTGTCTTTTTGTGACCTGGTTTATTTAACTTAGCAGAATGTCCTTAAGGTTCATCCATGTTTAGCATATGCCAAGATTTCCTTCTTTTTTAAGGCTTAGCAAGAGTCCATTGTATGGATATACCGTATTTTGTTTATCCACCCATTTGTTCTTGCTTCCGCCTCTTGGCTATTGTGGATAATGCTGCTGTGGACATGAATACACTACTCTTTGAGAACCCCATTTCGCTTCTTCTGGATAAATATGTAGACGTGGGATTGCACCCATTACGTTTTTAAAACAGCTCTATTGAGATATAATTCACATACCATAAAATTACCTTTTAAATTATAAAATCCAGTGGATTTTAGTACAGCTGACCCTTGAACAACATGGGTTTGAACTGCCTTGGCCTACTTATATGCAGATTTTTTTTTTTTCAATAAATATATGCTGCAGAACTACATGAACCAGGGTTGGCTGAATCATCGAATGTGGAACCATGAACGGGAACGCTGACTGTAAATTTATAGGCGGATTTTTGACTACGTGGAAAGTTGGTGCCTTAACCCCGGAGCTGTTCAAGGGTCAGCTGTATATTCACAGATTCGTGCAACCATCACCACAGTCAATTTTATAACATTTCCATCACCCCAGAAAGAACCCTTATACCCGTTATCAGTCACTACCTATTCCTCCCTTGCCCCAGCCCTAGGCAACCACTAATTTACTTTCTGTCTCTATAGATTTGCCTGTTTTGGACATTCACATAAATAGAATCATACTCTATGTGGCCTTTTGCGTCTGGTTTCGTTCACTTAACATAAGGTTTGTAAGGATCACCCATGCTGTAGCATGAATCAGCACTTTGTTCCTTTTTGTAGACAAAGAGTATTCCATTGTATGGATATGCCAATTTTGTTTATTCATCTGTCCATTAGTTAATGGATGTTTGTGTTGTATCCATCGTACCACGTTACCATCACCGTATTTCTTGCCTTGTGACTCTGCAAATATCTAGCCTTGTGGCATTCAGAATTTTCCTTTATTCTACTGGAGCAAACAAGTCCCTCTGTGAAAATGTAGATCAGAGAACTTGTCTAGGTGGTAAATTGCAGATTCTCCACCCCCGCCCCTCCTCCCCGCACAATCTTATTGCCTCCAAATAAAAAAGGAAGAAAAGAAAACTACATCAACTCAGCCTAAAAGCAATATATATATATATATATATACACACACACGTATATATACACATATGTGTATATATACATGTGTGTATATATATATGTATTTTTTTTTCCTTCTCTATTTCTAATGGAATAGACTTGTGCTCTTTAGGGAAATCAATAGGAAGGGTAACAACCGATTATACTATGAGAAAGGAAATTTTAAAAGACTCTTTGGAAATAGTGCATACACAGAACATTTCTGAACTATCTGCAAATGCAGGAATTATCCCTCGATGCAAAGGATCTGTGCCAAAGTAAAAGTTAGCTCAGGCTTCTGTGAATTTCCGTGTTAGTGGCAACTTTCTCACTCCAGTGTATGTGAAAGCTGCTGCATTTATCCTGCGTTGCCCAGCGGCCAGGACTCAAACGCCATTTGAGGACGAGGCTGTCCTAATTAATGATTGAGCCTTAACTGAACCCAGAGTGTTTAATGCATCACAGTTCTTGGCCATGTGTCCAACAGCACTTTGATTTTATTAAATGCCAGGACAAAAGATCCTTAGGGGTTCGGACAACACATCTCCTTGCTCTGGACATTGAAAAGAGTGGAAGTCAGATTTGGAATGAACCGAGGGAAGACTTAACCATGAGCTGGACTGCCCCTGTTTGAAAACTCAGCCATGGGGGCAGTCATCTCATTATTTAAGCAACCTGACAAACTTCCCCCTTCTCACTCATATTTCACATATACGCAGCCGCCGTCCAGCTTTGTTACAAAGAAGGTAGAGAAACTTGTCATTTGTTTGATCATCAGTGTGGTGTAAGAATTTGCCTGTCACTTGTTTAGCATAATGACTGAATTCTTTCTTTTTCAACTGATGCTTGGCAGTTCGGATGTGTTAGATTGCTCGCAAACAACTGAAAGAAATCCACACATCCTATCCATTGTCAAGCTCATTTAGCAGATTATTCTAAGACTAAAGTAACAGAAGATAGCTCGGGCTATGACTCTTCTAAGAAAACATTACAGAGTGTGAGCAAAAGCAAATCCACAGAACTTTAAAATGTCAGAGAACTTAGAAATCCTTCAGTTTGAAGGGTTTGAAAACTCATATGCCCACAGAGTCCAGGCAGGTAGTAAAACGATTAAAAAAGGAAAAGCAGCCGAGAGAGGTGGATTGCCCCTTGCAAGGTTCTAGGAGTTCCAGCCTTTGCTTGATAATCGTGTGTTTTCATGAAATTTGCAAAAGTAAGATATTGAACTTTAATTTGCTAATTGGGCAGCAGCTTCCCTCCCTGACATTCCCCCTCCTTCACACTTTCCCTTATGGTGTTAAACGGCCTTGGAGTCATCCCAGGGCTTTGGTACTCATGGGCCACAGGCAGTTTTTATTTCTAATTTTTCCTGCAGTATCACAGATGCTGCAAACATGTTATATTCATCATTTTGTATTAATTTTCTACAAGAAGAGCTCTTGCCAGGTTTTAAAAGCTTCAGACTTCACAAAACCAGCCGTCAAGGTAGGCATTATGGCAATATGGACGGTTCATACCTGTCTAGTAGAGGCTGTTTTACTGGGCTCAAGACAGTTGCCAGGTGGGGATGGAAAGGCCTGGCGTGACCACTTCCCTCCAGTGAAGCCAGCCAGAAATCCAGATTTTCATGTCAAATCTTCTAATTTCCAAATGTTTATAACTAACCAAACAAAACTAATTGGAAGGTTAAGTTTGATCTGTGGGCTGTCAGTTTTCAACCCCTGCTATTTATGATGAAAAATCTGATGAATAGGTCTAAAAATATTGAGCCATCCATCCACACCATTATCTTCCAAAGCTTTTACATTGAAATTATCAACCTAGGTTTCTTTTCTACTTTTAAATCATTAACTAGTATTCACTGAGTGCTTATAACTGCGTATTTTATATAGATCTGAATTCCTCCCAAGTTCAGCTCTTGATTAATTGTGTCCCAAGTAGCCCACATCCAGGTTTAGAGTTGGGAGACAGGGCCTGATATGAAACTACATCTCACTGTGCCAGGATGCTGAAGACAACTAACTGAAATTTGCATAATTCAGACAAAGTGTTCCAGATCCTTATTAAAAGACAGCTTCAAAAAATGGTGTGGGGTTTTATATTTATGGGCACGTTATTATAGTCCTGGTGTTAGAGTGTTTTTTGGGGGTTTTTTTGCATGAACTTTGGGTGATTAAAGTACTTGGAGATAACAAAACTGTCCCTGTTTTCAGTCCTCCTCACCTTGAACCTTTACATCCATTTTCTCTACTGCCTCCAAAGCTTTTTCTCTAGAAATTTCCATGTCTGGACCTTTCTCAGCATTGAGATCTCAACTGGCATGTTACCTCCTTAGAAAACCTTCCCAGAACATCTTAGCTAAATTAACCAACGCCCAGCTCTCTTCCTCAGGGGCTGACAAATGATAGCCTGTGGCTGAATCCAGCCTGCACCTCTTTTGTAAATAAAGTTTTATTGGCACACAGCCACTCTCATTGCATATTGTTACATATTTGTGTTACAACCTGAGACTTGGGTAGTTGCAACAGAGATCGTTTGGCCCACAAATCCCAAAATATTTAGTATCTGACCTTTTATAGAAAATGTTTGCTGATCCTTGAGACTCCCATTGCCCTTCTTTATTTCTTTTACAGTATTATTATCTGAAATTACCTTTTTTTGTTGTTTGTTTGCTTGTTTGTTTCTGATTTCTACTATTAGAATATAAGCTTCTCAAGGATTATTTTTCCCTTTACCTAGAATATGGTAAGCATATTATATTCTGATTGAGTGAATTTAATAAATTCCATGCTTTAGCCTTTCCATTAATGCAGAGAGGCTCCCAAGCTTTGATACACAGGTGAGCACTGTTGCTTTACATTTCAAGCAGGGAAAAACATGTAAATTTTTTTTGGTTTTGGTTGAGTAAACTGGACCAACCAAATACACTGAGAGAGATGAGGCCTAAGTACTATATTCTACAATGTCATCTCTTGAACTTGATGAGAAAAAGCCAAGATGTGAAGCCAGTGGAAATCATCATGGTGATTGTGTGTCATTTCATCCAGTGCCATTGTCATTAACAAGAGCTAACTCGTATTTCTCAATCAAAGCAACGGTATTCACTCAACTTACTTCCAAGTTACCAAACATTTTGGTTTAACCCTGTCTAACCAAATAAATGCGTTTCTTTAAAAAGTCTCAACCCATGTAAGGAAAGATGTCTTTGTCCTTCTCTGCTTAATTACATCACCTTTTCCCATACCATGTATGCAAACCCCAACATGTATCCAGCCATTGGTTACCATACCATATCCTTGTCACCTCATGCATTTGTCTTGCTGGAAATAAATGTCCACACTCCACTTAATCCCATCTCTCTCTAGCCTTGACATACTTTAGAACTTCTTTTGTCTGTTCTACTCTCTCACGTGCCTGACATCCTCTCCTACTCAGGCTCTCTCTAGCCTGCAGGTCAGCACTTGAGGATTTATTTACTGATTCCTTGTCTATTAGCCTTTTCTGTCTTCCTACTGCCATCTTGAAAGCAGGCACCGTTTCATACGCATCTTTATATTTCCCTATTACCTAGTTTGTGTTTGGCCTGAATTGAGTCTTGAGTCACTACCAGGTCCCTGGCACTGTGCTAGGAGTTATGTCAGACAAGACCATTAAAGTTTCCCAAGAGGCCTAGAATCTTACTTTGGGAAGCCTCACACCAAATGAAGAGGAAATAGGCAGTCTACCTGAAAAAGAATTCAGAGTAATGATAGTAAAGATGATCCAAAATCTTGGAAATAGAATGGAGTAAATATAAGAAACGTTTAACAAGGACCTAGAAGAACTAAAGAGCAAACAAACAGTGATGAACAACACAGTAAAAGAAATTAAAAATTCTCTAGAAGGAATCAATAGCAGAATAACTGAGGCAGAAGAACGGATAAGTGACCTGGAAGATAAAATAGTGGAAATAACTACCACAGAGCAGAATAAAGAAAAAAGAATGAAAAGAATTGAGGACAGTCTCAGAGACCTCTGGGACAACATTAAACACACCAACATTTGAATTATAGGGGTCCCAGAAGAAGAAGAGAAAAAGAAAGGGACTGAGAAAATATTTGAAGAGATTATAGTTGAAAACTTCACTAACATGGGAAAGGAAAGAGTCAATCAAGTCCAGGAAGCGTAGGGAGTCCCATACAGGATAATTTCAAGGAGAAACACGCCAAGACACATATTAATCAAACTATCAAAAATTAAATGCAAAGAAAAAATATTAAAAGCAGCAAGGGAAAAGCAACAGTTAACATAAAAGGGAATCCCCAAAAGGTTAACATCTAATCTTTCAGCAGAAACTCTGCAAACCAGAAGGGAGTGGCAGGACATATTTAAAGTGATGAAAGGGAAAAACCTACAATCAAGATTACTCTACCCAGCAAGGATCTCATTCAGATTTGACAGAGAAATTAAAACCTTTAAAGACAAGCAGAAGCTAAGAGAATTCAACACCACCAAACCAGCTTTACAAGAAATGCTAAGTGAACTTCTCTAGGCAGAAAACACAAGAGAAGGAAAAGACCTACAATAACAAACCCAAAACAATTAAGAAGATGGTAATAGGAACATACATATCGATAATTACCTTAAATGTAAATGGATTAAATGCTCCAACCAAAAGACATAGACTGGCTGAATGGATACAAAAACAAGACCCGTATATATGCTGTCTACAAGAGACCCACTTCAAAACTACGGACACAGACTGAAAGTGAGGGGATAGAAAAAGATATTCCATGCAAATGGAAATCAAAAGAAAGCCGGAGTAGCAATTCTCATATCAGACAAAATAGACTTTAAAATAAAGACTATTACAAGAGACAAAGAAGGACAGTACATAATGATCAAGGGATCAATCCAAGAAGAAGATATAACAATTGTCAATATTTATGCACCCAACATAGGAGCACCTCAATACATAAGGCAATTGCCAACAGCCATAAAAGGGGAAATCGACAGTAACACAATCATAGTAGGGGACTTTAATAACCCACTTTCACCAATGGACAGATCAACCAAAATGAAGATAAATAAGGAAACACAAGCTTTAAATGATACATTAAACAAAATGGACTTAATTGATATTTATAGGACATTCCATCCAAAAACAACAGAATACACTTTCTTCTCAAGTACTCATGCAGCATTCTCAAGGATAGATAATACCTTGGGTCACAAATCAAGCCTTGGTAAATTTAAGAAAATTGAAATCATATCAAGTACTTTTCCGACCACAACGCTATGAGACTAGATATCAATTACAGGAAAAAAAAAACAGTAAAAAATACAAACACATGGAGGCTAAACAATACGCTACTAAATAATCAAGAGATCACTGAAGGAATCAAAGAGGAAATCAAAAAATACCTAGAAACAAATGACAATTAAAACACGACAACCCAAAACCTATAGGATGCAGCAAAAGCAGTTCTAAGAGTTCTTAGCAGTTCTAAGTTTACAGCAATACTATCCTACCTCAAGAAACAAGAAAAATCTCAAATAAACAACTTAAACTTACACCTACAGCAATTAGAGAAAGAACAAAACCCCCCAAAGTTAGCAGAAGGAAAGAGATCATAAAGATCAGAGCAGAAATAAATGAAAAAGAAATGAAGGAAATGATAGCAACGATCAATAAAACTAAAAGCTGGTTCTTTGAGAAGATAAACAAAATTGATAAACCATTAGCCAGACTCATCAAGAAAAAAAGGGAGAAGACTCAAGTCAACAGAATTAGAAATGAAAAAGAAGTAACAACCGACACTGCAGAAATACAAAGGATCATGAGAGATTACTACAAGCAACTATATGCCAATAAAATGGACAACCTGGAAGAAAAGGACAGATTCTTAGAAATGCACAACCTTCTGAGATTGAACCAGGAAGAAATAGAAAATATAAACAGACCAATCACAAGCACTGAAATTGAAACTGTGATTAAAAATCTTCCAACAAACAAAAGCCCAGGACCAGATGGCTTCACAGGAGAATTCTATGAAACGTTTAGTGAAGAGCTAACACCTGTTCTTCTCAAACTCTTCCAAAATATAGCAGAGGGAGGAACACTCCCAAAATCATTCTATGAGGCCACCATCACCCTGATGCCCAAACCAGACAAAGATGTCACAAATAAAGAAAACTTCAGGCCCATCTCACTGATGAACCTAGATGCAAAAATCCTCAACAAAATACTAGCAAACAGAATCCAGCAGCACATTAAAAGGATCATACACCATGATCAAGTGGGGTTTATCCCAGGAATGCAAGGATTCTTCAATATACGCAAATCAATCAATGTGATACACCATGTTAACAAAATGAAGAATAAAAACTATATGATAATCTCAATAGATGCAGAAAAAGCTTTTGAAAAAATTCAACACCCATTTATGAAAAAAACTCTCCAGAAAGTGGGCATAGTGAGAACCTACCTCAACCTAATAAAGGGCATATATGACAAACCCACAGCCAACATCATTCTCAATGGTGAAAAACTGAAACCATTTCCTCTAAGATCAGGAACAAAACAAGGGTGCCCACTCTCACCACTATTATTCAACATAGTTTGGAAGTTTTACTCACGTCAATCAGAGATGAAAAAGAAATAAAAGGAATCCAAATTGGAAAAGAAGAAGTAAAACTGTCACTGTTTGCAGATACATGACACTATGCATAGAGAATCCTAAAGATGCTACCAGAAAACTAAGAGAGCTAATCAATGAATTTGGTAAAGTAGCAGGATACAAAATTAATGCACAGAAATCTCTTGCATTCCTGTACACTAATAATGAAAACTCTGAAAGAGAAATTAAGGAAACACTCACATTTACCATTGCAGCAAAAAGAATAAAATACCTTGGAATAAACCTACCTAAGGAGAAAAAAGACCTGTATGCAGAAAACTATAAGACACTGATGAAAGAAATTAAAGATGATACAAACAGATGGAGAGATATATCATGTTCTTGGATTGGAAGAATCAACATTGTGAAAATGACCATACTACCCAAAGCAATCTACAGATTCAACGCAATCCCTATCAAACTACCAATGGCATTTTTCACAGAACTAGAACAAAAAAATTTCACAATTTGTATGGAAACACAAAAGATCCCGAATAGCCAAAGCAATCTTGAGAAATAAAAACGGAGCTGGAGGAATCAGGCTCCCAGACTTCAGACTATACTACAAAGCTACAGTAATCAAGATAGTATGGTACTGGCACAAAAACAGAAATATAGATCAATGGAACAGGATAGAAAGCCCAGAGATAAACCCACACACCTATGGTCACCTTATCTTTGATAAAGGAGACAAGAATATACAATGGAGAAAAGACTGCCTCTTCAATAAGTGGTGCTGGGAAAACTGGACAGCTACATGTAAAAGAATGAAATTAGAATAATTCCTAACACCATACACAAAAATAAACTCAAAATGGATTAAAGACCTAAATGTAAGGCCAGACACTATAAAACTCTTAGAGGAAAACATAGGCAGAACACTCTATGATATAAATCACAGCAAGATCCTTTTTGACCCACCTCCTAGAGAAATGGAAATAAAAACAAAAATAAATGGGTCCTAATGAAACTTAAAAGCTTTTGCACAGCAAAGGAAACCATAAACAAGATGAAAAGACAACCCTCAGAATGGGAGAAAATATTTGCAAACAAAGCAACTGACAAAGGATTAATCTCCGAAATATACAAGCAGCTCATGCAGCTCAATATCAAAAACACAAACAACCCAATCCAAAAATGGGCAGAAGACCTAAATAGATATTTCTCCAAAGAAGATATACAGATTGCCAACAAACACATGAAAGGATGCTCAACATCACTAATCATTAGAGAAATGCAAATCAAAACTACAATGAGGTATCACCTCAGACCAGTCAGAATGGCCATCATCAAAAAATCTACAAACAATAAAGGCTGGAGAGGGTGTGGAGAAAAGGGAATCCTCTTGCACTGTTGGTGGGAATGTAAATTGATACAGCCACTATGGAGAACAGTATGGAGTTTCCTTAAAAAACTAAAAATAGAACTACCATATGACCCAGCAATCCCACTACTGGGCATATACCCTGAGAAAACCATAATTCAAAGAGTCATGTACCACAATGTTCATTGCAGCTCTATTTACAATAGCCAGGACATGGAAGCAACCCAAGTGTCCATCGACAGATGAATGGATAAAGAAGATGTGGCACATATATACAATGGAATATTACTCCGCCATAAAAAGAAACGAAACTGAGTTATTTGTAGTGAAGTGGATGGACCTAGAGTCTGTCATACAGAGTGAAGTAAGTCAGAAAGAGAAAAACAAATACCGTATGCTAACACATATATATGGAATCTAAAAAAAAAAAAAAAAAAAATGGTCATGAAGAACCTAGGGGCAAGACGGGAATAAAGACGCAGACCTACTAGAGAATGGACTTGAGGACACGGGGAGGGGGAAGGGTAAGCTGGGACAAAGTGAGAGAGTGGCATGGACATATATACACTACCAAATGTAAAATAGATAGCTAGTGGGAAGCAGCCGCATAGCACAGGGAGATCAGCTCCGTCTTTGTGACCACCTAGAGGGGTGGGATAGGGAGCGTGGGAGGGAGACGCAAGAGGGAGGGGATATGAGGATATATGTATACGTAAAGCTTATTCACTTTGTTATACAGCAGCAACTAACACAACAATGTAAAGCAATTATACTCCAATAAAGATGTTAAAAAAAAAAAGAGATAAGGAGAATCACACTTAGCACAGCGCCTATCACATTGTAGGTGCTCAACAAAGGTTGTTGAATGAAGATGAGTTTCTTTAGTTTATTTTTCTTTTCATGGAAATAGACCTGACCAGGTAGCAAAAGTCTATAAGCAAACAGTTACTTTGGCATTTTCCCTTCTAGAAGCTCAGTACAGACCCAAAGTTTCCTATCTGGCCTGGGGAAATATGACCAGTATGGCTGCCTTTTGTCTTTGAGGTGGCTTAGGTGCTATTACTAGTTTATTTGAAAAAAATACATATATATGACCTTTTGGAAGAGACCTTTCCCCACGTCTTATCCTGACACTATATGATGATAAACTGATGCTAAACAAAAAGTGATTTTTATTAAGGTTCACTGAGCACATTTTCAGAAGCTGGCACACAATGAAATGTATACATTTTTTTCCCCTGTCTATAAATCTGAGTAGTCCAGAATTGCCAAGTCAGGTAAAGTTAAGTCTATGGGTAGCTCTTAAATGCATTAAACCCTTGGAAATATTAGATCTTTCTACCAGATGAGGTTTGGTGGTGCAGCTCATTAGCATTTGAACAAATTTGTGAGACTTTTAAGGCATGTTGTTGGATTGAGCTAAGTAGACTAATGCAGTGAATTCGACCCTAATGGTTCCATTTATCAAGGGGGCAGGTTTTAACATAATGCATAAACCTTTCTCACATGGCCATTTTACTATGCATTTAATTCTATTGCAACATGGTGCTTCAGGCAGAGGAAATGAAGAACTTAAACAAGGTTAACATTCCGAGAAAAGACTAAGAAAAAATCAATACCTCCCTCCTTCCCCAAATAAAAGATAATTTACAAAAATAGAAATCTATATTGATGACAGGGTCTTACAGATGACAGAGTGTACCCATGATGTTTTGTAACTGGGACATGAGCTGTCATTGCCTCTGAATTCATGTCAAGTTGCAGGGATAATGTTATAAAATTGTTTTAGTGTGATTAATTAAAGATTCTTAATTGAAAGGCCTTCCTGTAGCTTTGAGATTTACTTTAAGGCCAGACAAGACTAGCTTGTCTTCATTCTCAGTTTCACATTCTTATTGACTTCAAAATATCTTTCTTCCTGTTTATGTGCACTTAAGAAGCGCTGAAGTAACTGTCTTTCCTCCCACTCGGGAAGATTTCAGAGCATAACACTGAAACTGCATCCCTTTGGAATACCCAAAAGTTCAAGACTTTTGTTTTGTCTATTAGCGATTTAACAATACCATAACTTCATGACATTTGCAGATGTCGCATTATGGTTTTGTCTATCAGGGAGATAATCGAGGGCTCATGACATGCAACATTTTGGCCATTTGCTGTGATAGGAATTTGTATTGTGCAGAGTGACACTTAGATGTAGGAAGATGTAATTTTACTGGTGAGTGTCCCAGAGCTACAGTACAATGTGAATTTCCAGTGTCTGTTGAACTACATCCTTTCTGCCTGCCAGTGTTGTTATAAAAGCAATGCACACCAAACAGGTGACTATAAATGACTTTGGATTCTGTATTTATACAGCCATTAGGAACCTAAAAGAAGTCACTTAAATTTTTCAGATATACCTCACTGCATTTTATGAGGGGAAATATATGTTTTGGTGACTTCATAAATTTAGGGAGTTTTGAAGGCTGCGGAATACACCCTTTACAAATGTCAAGGGTCTATGGTATATAGCTTTTATTTTTCAGGAGATGTTACCCTGCTACTTAGATTGGAAACGCTTTGCTACTAATACATAAAACAGCCCCACGGTTGCTCATTCTATCCAAACTACCATCCAAAGTTACTTCTTTAAAAAGTCAAGTCTTCCAAATTTCCCCATTTTCTTCCTGAAAATGGTTTTCTATACGATGCTTGGCAAGATTTGAGTATTAGCAGCGAGAGTTATTCAGCTAAGCCAAATAACTGAAAGTACACTGAATTTCCATCACTCAAAAAATGTAAAGTTGGAGCTTAAGCCGGGAGTTTGGCAATTAATCTTCCACCCTTTGGAAAATTCAAAATTGTACTCTATGTATAGTAAAAACAAAATCATATCTTGAATAGAGGGATGAAAGTGCTTAAAGGTTTTGTTTCATAAAAGTGAGTAAGGAATATTCAAATACCCTTCATATACACAGAAGTGTCCTGTATAGGTAATAAAATTTCTATCAAAACCCCAAAGATAGGGAACTCAATAAGCAGGGTTTTTCCATGCCCAAGCGGCACTCACAACTCAGGGCAGATCACTCTTCTGAGGCCTTTCCTGGTCCTCCTAGTCAAGGTTGGGTGTTGTTCCCCCAAAGTCAGCCTGCATTTCCATCCATGGTTGTATGTATACTTTGGTTGCTTGTTTTCTTATCTATCTCCCCAGCTCAACTGTCTGGACCTTACTGTCAAGCCAAGGTCTTACTTTCGTTCCTTAATGCTAAATTATCACTGCAGAAACTCCAAGAACATTTGTGAATGAATTAATAAATGATTGACTAAATGCAGTCATGAACCTTTTTTGGAGCTTCAGACCTTTTAATGAAAACCAGAAATCGAAAACAAAAACAGTGAAACAGTCGGAGACCTTAAATCCGTACTCCTTCTTCAAGCACATGGACGAAGCCTCCCTCTCCTTCCAAGGCAGAGAGGGACAGCACACACATCAAAGAGAAGGAGCCCTTAGTGTGGGCTCCAAATATGTTCACTGAAATGAACCAACCTCTGTTTGAGCTCCTGCCTGGTGGCTTTTCAAAGGACACCCTGAATCACTCTAGCTGAGGGGCCTAAGAGATGTGAGGGAAAAGATATAGGATTGTGACTACAACATGCACATCTAGTCTGAGCTTCTCTAATCTTCCAAATGGTGAGTCCAGGCAGCAGGTCATGGGATGCCTGGGAGATCTCCTTTGCAGAATTGTCGAGCAGGATTAGTGTTGTTGACTGTTTTTGTTAATGTGTCACCAATCATAGACCTTCTTCTGCTGATAGATTGTACTTACTTTTCTGTGCTTTTTTGTGGATTCAATTTAAAACATCATCTTAGAAGGTTCTAGAAAGACTCTAGGCATCTAGTGAGATGTTCTCCAAATGGCTTAATTCTCTGGATTTAGCAATAAAAAGAGACACTTTTTTTGAGTTAAGCTCAAATTCCATTTTGAAATCAACAAATGTGCTTCATTCATTTGCCTCAAACGTCGGAGAGATGGTCTACTTGAAATAAAGGTTAACAGTCTTCAAGTTCAATTCCCAACTTTTGCTGAGATCATTCTCCTAATTATAGGTCACATCATTTTTTTTCTTTTTTGCTACTTAAGTATGTTATTTTGGGCTAAAATTAAAAACATATAAGCAAAAATTAGCAAAGATTTTTTTTTTAACGGGACCATATATCTTCTAAGAGATCTTTAAGGAGAGATGTGTTTTTAAGCTGCACCAGGAATCAGCTGTGATTCAAGGGAGAGAGTGAGAACGTGGGCTCTTATAAGCTGTTTTCATTTCTCAACTAAGCCACATTGTCAGTTAACCTCTCTGATTTTGTCAGCTCACCTGTAAAATGGAAATTAATAATGTCTTCCCCACAGGGCTTTTATGAGGATAAAATAAGATATCTACAGGAAATTGCTTGGCAAATCATAAAATGCCTTATAAACATGGGAGATAATCACCCAAAACTGTAGTGTGTAAGGTTCTTGAGCACAAAACAGTAAGCTAGAGAAAATTCTGGGATAACACAAATTCAGAAAGGAAAAAATATAACCATCCAAATAATTATTTGGTAGCAATACTATTTCAGAATATTGGGGAATTACAACATACACACCTTTAACTGAGATGTTTACAATTATATGCACTTGGCAAAACATTTGAAATACTGTAAAAAACTCTAAAATTCTGTTCTTCATACATATTATATATACACATTACTGTAGATATTATACATTTTAACAAAAGTATCATTGCATAGGGATATATACATAAAACCAAGTTATAATTTATGAACAGTGTAAAGATTTTAAGGGTAGATTTTTAACTCTTAATGTTTTACTACTTTTCAAACTCAACCTTGTGGAAGATAAAACCTACAGTGTAGTTCTAATTACTGATACGGGGTGCTGTACACTGGCGTGTTATTTCAAGGCATACTTCTCATCTTTTCTAAAACTCCTGACAGCAATTGTAGATGAATGGAAATTGTGTGTGTGTGTGTGTGTGTGTGTGTGTGTGTGAGCATGCACATGAATGGATGTGTGTATGCAAACATCAAAACTGATCTGCCCAGGAACTCAATTTGAGCACAAAATCACAGGCATGAATGTGCAAGGAAATTTGAATGTGTGTTTGTCAGCAACCGAATATTTGGCAAGGGGGAAAATTAAAATAGATTGCACTTAGAGCTTAGGAAGGAAGAATAAACACAAATTTACAGGTGAGTGTTAGCAAACAGCATATATATTGAATACTAGTCTGAAATAGACCCATCTGAACTCGGTAGGAAATTGACATTCTGTTTGTGCTACTGCGTATTAGAACTGGAAGCCTCAAGTCATGTTTCTCAATAGGGATACAGCAAATTACTATATCTGCATGGCAGGCACTTGGCTCTTAAGAGCTGGCAAGATTGAGGGTTATTTAAGGCATTTAAACTAAAAATTTCAGAGAGGATCGAATCAGTGTTATTTTTGGTCAATCAGATACTCTACAGGTATTTATGACACAGCCAGTTATCGATTTACTTTTTAACTCTATGCTGGGCTGGCTTAGAATGGGGGAAAAACCTAAAACGTTAGAAGAGGGAACAGTAGATCTTTGACCCCGGCTTGGAAGGAAAAATGGTGATAAACGGGGGCTTTGGAGTCAGACGCACGTGTCTCCAAGTCTTAACACCTTTTATTCTCTAAAGTAGCTCAACATTTTATGTGAGGCTTAGGTTCTGAAGTCAGCCCATTAGAAAAGAGTCATGAAGAGTCAAGATCATCTTTGGAATTTCCTTAAATCTTCTACACTTATACCTTCTTTTTATTTTTTCTATTGCTGAATTAAACATTTTTTGAGCCCCTAAGCCATATAGGAGATTGAAATTCATTATCAAGTCGCACACGTACAGAAAGACACACACAGAATCGTGTGCAGCCTTCTCTCATCATTTTTATGCCTACTCAAGTTTGAGAACTACTGTGCCAAAGGAAGAACTAAAAAGAAAGTCTGTATGCAGATGTGTGGACTGTTGAATCATCCTGCCTTTCAGATACTATCAAATCCCTGGTGTGAAGGGCGGATGGTGAGAGTTCTCAAGTGTTCCTGCTTGCCTGCAGGGTTTACTCTATTTGGTTGTAATAATAAGCCTCTCTAACCTTAATACATGCTAATAGATTTATGTGATGTTTGGAGGAGTAAATGAAACAGTGGATGGCATCTTTCTTGAGGGTTAGTTTCGAAAAAGAGTACGTAAGTTGCAGGTACTGTATGACACAGCTTCATTTATGTGACCTTGTCAGGACAGTTAACCTCATTATGCCTCAGTCATCTTACCTGCAGTATGATGTTCGGAATAAAACCTACTTAAGGGAGCTGTTGACACATATTGATAATGCAGGAAGAGCTGTTAGCAGACAGGTAGCAAAATTTAAAAGGCGGTAACTCTTATTAGTTATGACCACAAAGTGTTCTTGTTGCGATGATTATTATTTTATGCTCTGTGACTTCGGACATGTTACCAAATCTTTCTGTGCTTTAGTCATCTCATTTGTCAAAAGGGAGCAAGATATCTTTTCCTACTACTTCGAACAGCAGCAGAAGGGACAAATAGAGATAAGGAGTTTGAAAAGCATCAAAGACGGTACATGTAGAAGGTGAAAACAGAATAATAAAGCATAATATTCAAATCCCAAGGAATCCCAATTTCAGAGATGTTGCAAAGCAATGTGTTCTTAAGAACAAGACGTGTGGCTGGACAGAGATATTGTCGGGACCCCAGTGACATCGGAGATGGTTGATTGAACATGGCCCATCCCCAGACCTGGAGAAACAGCTTAAAGTGCCTGTTCTCTGGAAGGGGGTATGGAAGCCTCGCCATTGAATGCATGGGCATGTACGTCATTCCTGACAAATGCTGCCATTATGAAATAGACATAAATGTAGCGGCCTTACACTAAAGTGGCAAGAAAACTATTTTTTACTACAACTGCATTAAATTCTTATTATAAGCATCTGTGCCATTGGATGACGGAACTTAACTGGAGTCAAATCAGGGAATCTGGGTCAATTCAGCCTCCTGGGATTGTGTCCAAGGATTTGGAGGTCATATGTGGTCCTTATGACCTTGTGTCTATACTGACGCCTGCAGGGATGTGCAGTTTCCCTTCTGATCTCTGATTGAAGGCTATTTTGGAACTATTAGTACTTCGCTAGTGATGTTTCCGACCCCTTTGCTTAGTTATAGCACGTAAGTATTTCTAGTCTTCTGCTCCTGCAACATGGGCTGGAAGAAGGGGAGTTTTTCCACAAGGCACTGGAACAGAAGATTCCTCTGCTCTCAAACTCTCCTGAAGAATTAATTTACATGTTGCCTCCTGCTTCACCCTACCAGCGGCCAAGGACGCAGCCCAGCAAGTAACAGCTGGGAAGCAGAACACAGAGCTGCGCAAACAAGCCGATGCCAAAGTATCTAGGATGGCTCCTTCTTTCACTGTCCCACAACACGCACCCCCCCCCAACACACACACACACAAGCCTCTCAACCCCCAGGGATCCTTATCTTTTGGGTAAAGGGAAGTGGAGAGCAGAGGTGAAATGTCTCTGGCCTATCACACTCAGAAGAACTGAAGCTACTTCTTAAATGCTAGGGTGTCTGCTTTCGAAATCCCCAAAGCAAGACTTCGATTCCTTGGTCTGCTTTCTACTCCAGGCAGGACAAGGAATGCCTCTTGCAGAATGGGGCTGCGGGGAGACACAGCAAAAGAAAATCCCCCGAAAGGAGTGAGGGACCCACTGCTCATATTTCAAAGACTGTTTAAAAACATCACCCACCATCGATGGGTGAGCCACGATACTTTGCCACAATCTGTACGGCTGGACGAGGACCAGTGAGTTGCTTTGGTCCCTTTATGACCATGTCAATAGTTTGCCTCATGGGGACTGAGAACTGGTGAGTCCAGGTTCGACTGTCTCTTGAATCGTTGACTATTTCCAACTGAACTGATTTTTTTTTTCAATCACCTCCTATTCTGCTACAGTCTTAAAGGAGGTGAAAAATAGTTCTTTATGCTTTGCCATTCTTGAGCAGGTTTTTCATTAGGTAAAAAGCAATATAATTCAGAGAAAAACAACTCAATGTGTGAAATGGTAAAATACGTAATTCTGAAGTCCCTCGAAGGCTCCGGTTGGGGTCTGCAGGTTACATCTTTGTGCAGAATATAAGTACGTGTGCCCAGGTTAGAGGAGGGCTGCCGAAAAGCAGGCTCTCTCTTTCTCACCCTCCATGTCATCTGCCCTGCCAAGAATACACATTTGGCAAATGTCCATGCGAGCTCCCCACTCCCAGACGCCATAGCTCTCCCTGGGCTGCTTTCAGATCCTCTGGTGCATGACCCCACTCCATCTCTGACCCTCTCCAAGGGTGATGTTCATTCTGTAGCCAAGAGGATATTTCAAAAATGTGACATGTCACTCGCCTCCTTTAGAACTCCTACCTTGACTTAAAATTCTTCAGCGGCTTCCTGGGTGTCTTATAGGACTTACCAACCACACCATAATCTAATTTTCTGTTTCTGAACTCTTTTATTTATTCATTCAGTAATTATTTATTAAATACATACTCTGGCCAGAGATCCTTTGCTTCTACCTTATGTAAATGGGATCGATATGATTTAAATAATTGCACAGATAAATTGCCAGCTGTGGTAAATATTATGGAAGGAAGACTCTCAGGGTGACAGAGGAGGTAGACTTCATCTGGACGTTCAAGGCAGGCTTCGCTGTGACTTTTAATACTTGGGAAAATTGTCGTCAGCTTTTAGTACCTTGCTACTTAATTTTGACTTTTCAAAGGAGTCTATTTAAGAATTCCTGATGTTCCTCTTCCCACAAAGATCTGCGAGGCATTGACTATATCAGCTGGATTTACAGGAAGAACACCTAAGAGCCCTCAAAAAAAAAAAAAAAAAAAGCAGAGGAATAAAAAAGAGAAAGGGAAGGAAAGGAAAAGCGAAGTAAGTGTGTGGAGTGTCAGATTTACTGCTCAGGGAAGCATCAGGAGCCATTTTATTATTATAATTATTATTATTATAGTCTCATTTTGTTATTATTTAACTACTACACAAAAGAGAAGAACCTCTAATCCTCTGTGGAATAATGCATTAATCCTCATTAGTCATCATTCAGCTGGGTATGCTTTCTCTGCGCCACAAGAAACATGAAGGGATACCTTCCCAAGAAGGATAAATGCGTTATCTCATAGTTCACCTACTCTGGGATACCGAATGGGCTGTACTGGGAGTATGTGTTGTTTATCATCCCTGGAAGGGGCAAGAGGGTTCCTATTGAAGGCTGCTAGACCATGAGTGATTGATGGTGCATTTTGCCCCTCAATTGATGGGGGAGGCAGCCCCGTGGGTAGAATTCCATCTGTCCCATATGCAGCCCTTTAATTAATGATTTATCTTATTATCTTCCTTCCTGAAAGAAAAAAAAAAAAAGATTTTACTTCTATCAGTAAAACTATCATCCGCTGAATAGGATCATTATCTAAATCCCAGTGACAAGTTGATGGGGGAGCATTTTGGGGAAGGGAAACCCAAGGGGAAAACAGGCTAGCAAAATCCCTTGCTTCCTGAAGGAAACATTAGTAGGTGTTTCCTAATCCTGCCTAGCAAAGGTCAGTTTCCATACACACACACACACACACACACACACACACACACACGTGTCCATATAGTAAGAGAGGAAATGTAAAGAGACTCCACTGGATGGATGAGGGAAGTCATTAATCCAGTGGCTTGGCAGTTAGACGATTGAAAAAAGATGACTTCTTATTAACATGCAATTGTCACCATGTTAATAATGAAATATTGATCTGTTCCTGCTTAATGAAATCAACTTATCCTAATTTACCCCTGGAAAGAAGACCACTTGGGGCCTCATTCCAACATCTTTGCATTGTCCGTCTGTGTATTTTTCAGTTGTATTTATTTGTTTTAGTTCTTACAGCTGAGAACCAGGGAGGGAGAAGAGAACAATTAATACCAGGTCAACCAAATTTATTTTCCTTTTCATCCTTCTTTGAAATTCAGTTATCTGATTTAGCAAGAAAAACCTTCCTGGAGACCTTATAACATAATAGGTTTTGGTGATTTTATGATTAAATGATTACAATCTTTGTCAATAAAAATACTGTTATATTAGAAATGCAAAATCTTAGAAAATCACTAAGAGTCCTAATCTATAGCTCGATTTATAGCTATTTACAACCACATACACATTGCAGTAAGGACTGGATTCTCTTCACAAGATTTATCAGTCTGAATTGTGGAGAACAGTTTTACACAGAGAAGCTCTGTCTAATAGCCTATCTTAATTAGCTGCCAATTTTGTGAATTATTTCTGTTTTATAGCCACAGTTTTTCTACTCATTTATTTACCTGTGATTTTGAAATTATCTGTGAAACAATCTCTTTTGGATAATATGGAAACCAGCCAGTGACTATTACCTTTTCAAAATGTAGATCATTTTCATTTACAATTTAAAATGTAAATACTTTAAGGTCAGGCCTCTGTGAAAAGAATAATTCACAAGTTGCTACATTGTTCATTCACACTTGTACATTTATTACCCAAAGGCACACACAGAGTTGTGTGTATGTGTGTGTGTGTGTGTGTGTGTGTGTTTACCAACATGGTGGCTTTTATTACTTCTGTTAGGTGATGTTGCAAGGAGGCTCACATAAACATTTATATAGGTTTTAGAAAACAGTTGTTACTGAGGAAGAACCTTTTTCTGTTTACACAAATTCAGAACAAAGAAACATTGCTACAGCTTCCGGTAATTGACATGTGGGCGTGTTTTTCAAGTCACTGACTGGAAGAAGTGAGTGTCTGAGATTTATTTTTGACAGGACTTAAATTACTGGTAGCCAGACACATTTTTGAACAATTACTAGACACTGAGGTGTTTAAAGTAACGGGTACTGTTTGTTTGAGGGATGGGGAAGTTTCGAAACCATTAGAACAAAACAATTTTCCATTTGATTAGTAAGATGCTAACACATTTATATTACTAAAGAACACATACATACTTGGCTCCTCAAATGATAGTTTTTTCTTGGAATAAAAGTCGTACTTAAAGAGAAAACTCCCTCCATTTGATGAGTTGGTGAATCCTGGGAATTCAAGAGAGGAACGGGCCTCTCTGCTCACTGTCAGTTTTCTTCCCGCCTCTCGTGCTTTCAGATCAGTCCCTGAAGTACACAGAGCAGAGAGCGTTGTCCTGCTTTGTTTCAAATGTCTCAAAAACTAGGGCTTCATGTTCATTCATTAGTGACTGTCTTTCAGGAGCTTCTAGACATTGTTTAAGCAGCCATCTGAACTCCGACTGGAAAATTAAAATTCACAATTCGGGACCTGCTCGTGTCCCCAAAAGATAAAGCATCTACGGCTGCCTTAATTGGCAGTGCATCAGTGTTTTAGGTTATCCAAAAAGTCAAAGCTGTCGTTTCCTCCCCCTTCTTCCTGTTAGTGCATCTGACGAAAATATAGGATTGTAGGGTTTCCAGTCCTTTTGTTGTTACTGTGTCTTGAAAAGAAGGGCAGGCCTTGGGGGCGGGGTCTGTCTCGTGGACTTACCTGTTCTTGTAATTCTTAAAGGTGCAGGTCAGGAAAACCTAGAGCTTGCTTCTTGATCCAACACTGGCGGTGTGGGTTTTATCACCTCTCCAAGATCTTTTTCCTCTCCCGTGGGTCCAAAGACATCCATGAAGTCATGTCCTCTAACAACTCCTAAAGAATTATTCAGTACTGAATGTATCTCTCTTTCAAAACCAAACCAAAACAAACAAATCAAAACAAAACAAAACAAAATAAAACACAAAAAATCCCTTTTACCTTTTTTTATTGGAGACACAAAGAACTTTGCATTTACCAGGGTCTAGAGCATTTGTTCTCAACCTGGGGTGATTTAGCCCACTCTCCCTAGGGACACTTGGCAATTCCTGAAGATATTTTCAGTTTTCACAATTGGGGTGTTGCTACTGGCTTCTAGTGGGAAGAGGCCAGGGATGCTGCTAAACGTCCTACAATACACAGGACGGCCCCCATGACAAAGAATTATCTGTCCCCAAATGTCCACGGTGCTGAGGCTGAGCAACTCTGGTGGAGAGTAATGAGGTAATAATGCCGGTTCACGAATGTTCTGTGCTTCCATGGTGCTGTGGTTGCTGGGGATTTTTTTCCCTGACCTACACGTCCAAATCAAGAAGTATCAAGAATGCTAAGCTGGTTTGAAACAGAGGTAGTTCAGGAAGTCATTTTCCTTCTAGTAGATTGAGGACATATTTTTAAAGTTACACAGCCCATGTTCCCAGCTTTTTTAAAAGAACAGGATGTGCAAATAAATATGGGTAAAAGAGCATCTTCAGTGCAGACAACAACATAATAATGATGTAGCAATATTAATTACCACATTGGGGGAGGGGTGGGTGGGGTAGTACTATGTTCCAGTCTTAGAAATAAGCCCTTTATCAGTGTTATTTTATAGATGCACACAGGAACTCTGTGAGGTGCTATTACTAGGAGTAGACCTGAGTTCTACAGGAGTTATTTCTAGATGCTGGAATATTAGATGATTTTTAAACTTTCTTCTTTATAATGTTCTTTATTCTTAAATACAGTTAGTATGAGTCATTTTTAACAATGAGATTATTATTTTTTAAAAGGAAGAGGGTGATATGGGATGAGCTAATGGATGCTTTTCAACAGTCCAGGAAAACAGTTTTGATAGTTAAAAAGAGTGCTTCCCATCTTCTATTAACTCTGTTCTGCCAAGTTAAAAAAAAAAATTGGTCTATTTTCAGTTTGGGGTATAGGTTGATTGATGTAACTTTTCATTCTGAAATATGTATGTTTAATTATAGTTTTCCACTGACCTCAGTGTTTGTTACTTTTACTATACATTAGCTAAAAGTAGAGGCCATTTATCATAAGGATTGGTTACAGGATTTCTCTGGGCCATGATTTTGCTACAGACAATGGGATTTCCAATGAAATGTGAGACGCTTTTCCAAATTTTAAGGAATCTGCACGCAGTCTGGCTGCAGAGACAAGAAATGAAGGGGTGATCTCTGCCTTACCAATCTTGGTTCATAAGTAACATGTGCATAACTTTTCTTACCTTCATAATGGTCTTGGTAAATTCTTATGCATCTTTTTAAACCCCTGGTCAAATGTCACCTCCTCAACGGAGCTCTCCTTGACTACTCCTTGTGAAGTTAGGTGCTTCCTCCTTTGATTGAAAAGTTAAATGTTTCCTTTTTTTTTCAGTGTCTCAATGTACTCAGATATAAAAGTTATCACATTGCTGAAATTATGTCCTTCCTACTGCACTTTGACTTTCCATAGGGCAGGGGACAGGATTTATTGGTCTGTGGGTCCCCGAGGCTTCTCATAGTGCCTCAATTACTCGCCAGGAAATGATCTGGCCAGAAAACAAGTCAGAAGGAGATGGGCGTGGTGTGAAATGTAAAAATCAGACAAACGTGTAAAAGGTATAGGCAAGAGTGAGTTTGACAAAGCTTAGGTTTTTTTGGAAAGTTCGAATATACACTGACTAAACAGCCAGACAAAACTCGCAAGACGATGAAGAAAGAAAAGAAAATAGCGATTGTTGTGTCTGAGTTTCAGGGACTTATAATAAAAGGAATATTCAATTTCAGAAAAGGCTTCATGGAAAATATAGATATTAGTAATTTTTGTAACCAACAAATCAGGGCACACGTACTCTATGCCAGAGAGGGTGCTGAAGGTATAAGCACGTGCGTTACTCCTTTATCGACAGAGGTAGGCGTTATTAGTCCCATTGTACAGATGAAGCAACCAAGGGTTAGGGAAGCAAACGACTGGTCTGAAGTCACACAGCTCGTTGGTCAGAGCCCCAGTCTCTCCCAAGGTATTTGGCCTTGAAGGTCAATGTTCCTCCCACTCAACCCCAGCTGGTTCATGTCTTCTTTTGTCACTGGCGTTTCCTCCATGTGGTAAGCTTTGAAACGGCTCCAGTCACATTTTGAAATGCCTTGACAAAAAACTGAATGTCGTCCAAAGAATAGTTTAGGATTTAAACATCTCTGTCAATCCTGGCTGTCATCACCAGGAGATTTTTATCCCAACAATAGATCACACTGTGATGTGCTTGGCCTGAAGGGCCCTGGGCTGTTGTAATGAGTAAGATTGGAATCTACTGAGTAATGCAAATAAATAAAAAAAAGACAGGTAGTCTCAGACTTTCATGATTGCCTTCTTTGCAGTCAGGCTTACAGACGGCTCCAACCAAAACATGTCCCTTTTTACCATTTTAATCGTCTGTGCAATGGGGATGAGGAGTTGGGGTCCTCATCCAGATGATCTTCTAATCATTTCAATGATTAATGTAATTTTTGAGCACATAAGTGACTGGAGTTGAAGTAGTAAAATAAGGATACCAAGGAGATTTGCAGTCAGATTATGGAAGCGTCATCTGCCGAGCTAACAAAAGAGGTCTAATGACAAGTCCGGGTACTGGTTTCTGATATAAATAACTGTGGGTAGACAGGGAGAGGGGGCATAGCAAGTGCAAAGGCCCTAGGTGGGAATGGGTTTGGACAGAGTGTTCTAGAAACAGAAAGCAAGCCTAATGTGTCTGGGGAGAACAAAGCAAGTCAACGCATGATAAGATATGAGACTGAGGATGAAGGCAGGAGAAGGGTGGCCAACTGTCCCAGATTGCCAGGGCACTGAGAGGGTTCTTGGGATGTGGGGCTTTCGGTTTTAAGACTGGGAGCGTCCTGAGCAAACTGGGACACGGTGGTCATCCTGTGCAGGAGTCAGGTTACACCAGCCTAGGCAGACCGTGGGGAGGAGCTTGGGCTGTCCTTTTTGTGCAGTGAGAGAGCATGGATGTGTTTCAAGCAGGTAAATCCTCAAGGCCCTTTTGCACGGAGTCGGAAACACCGGTGCTGTGTTTTTTGGCATGTCACCCAACACCCTCTTGACCTTAGTTTCCTCATTTGTAGCAAGAGGTGGTTATACCAGATGATACTCAAGATTCCTTTCGACTCTGAGACCCTATGACGTTTTCCACTTTGTTCTGTGGACAGGAAAGGGCTATCAGGGGGTTCTGAGCAAAGGAATAACACGATGAATTTTTTTAAGAACGATTAATCAGGCAGTAGTCTAGAAAATCAATTGCAGAAAAGAAAGATCCAAAGAAGACCACTGAGCTATTACAACAATCTAGTCAAGAGATGAGGAGAGTATAGACCAGGGCAGGGGCAGAAAGGATGGTGGAGACAGGAAGGAAGGATGGAGTGATAGTAACAAGAAAAACTGCAGGACTTGGTGGCTAATTGCATATGGCTGGTAACGGAGTTGATGAAGTATGATTTCATTCAGTTATCCTTTTATTCAACCTACTGGGTGCATGTCCACGTGCCGGACACTGAGGATGTGGAGATGAGTGAGTCCTTGACTTCATGGAGCTCACAGTCTAGTGGAGAAAACCAGTATCAGGCTGCACGTTCCAGGTGTGCTGAGTGCTGTGAAATGAATGTGCGGATGCTATACAAGCAATGGATGAAGGGGGAGAGGGCAGGGAGAACGCAGACTAGAAATCGAGAAGGCTCATTGAGACGAGCAACATTAAAGCGCACAACTAAAAAATTAGCAGTGAATTAGGTTGATGGTGGGAGTGGGGGAGACCAGGATAGAGCAAAAGCCATGGAGAGGAACATCTTAGACACCAGTGTTTGCCAAGGACATGATGCAGAAAAAAGTTGGCACATTTGATGGACTTAGAAAAGCCCAGTGTGGTTGAGGACGAGACAGAGGATCCTAAAAGGTTGGAAAGGGTCAAATTATAAAAGACAAACCCAAAAGACAAACAGACACAAACCCATTTTGGACACAATTCTGAGAGCAACGGGAAGTCATTAAAGCAAATGTTATAAACAGTACCCCCTGTACTATTTCTGAGTTTTGAATATTTGTATCAAGGAGAGTAGTGGTACTCCTGAGAGATCTGGGGCTTAGAGGTGAGTGGACAGGCAAAGTTTGGTGGAAAGGCAGGAGAGGACAAAAGGAATAACGTGACCAAATGGAAATAATCCCTAGGGTACTGAAGATATGGAACCATGAGCTTGGCAGAAGGATCAGTGGTAAAAATAGTGCCATGAGGGTCGTCTATCCATTGAACATATGAGAATGAAAGAGCCCTGTGAGAAGGAGGAATTAGAGAGAGAAGAAAGATCGACGAGGGCAGAGCCTTGGGACCTGTCCGCATTTGAGGACTGATCTAGGATGATCCAGAGATGGAAAAGCCAATCAGAATGGAAGAAAACTCAGGAGGTTTGGATACATGGAAGCCAAGAATGAGTCGCTAAAAAGGGGCAGTGGAGGCATCGAATGCTAAACAAAAGTCAAAGAAAAACAAAGCCTGACTAAAGGTCAGTACATGTGGCAATTAATAGATCATTTGTTATCTCTGAAAAAGGAGGTTAGTGACGAATGTTTGGATTACACCACTTTGGACAAAATTCATAACGAATTTCCTGATATTCACTTGCAAAAATGCAATGGAAATTGGCTGCTTGCTCTCCCTGTCTTTTCTGAAATTTCTCAAATTTGCAAACACTCTAATCTCCTCTGAGTACTGCTGCAGAAGATTGAAATGCGCTCTGTGTACAATGCGAGTGCGTTTTCGTTACCCAGCCCTCGCCTTTCAGGTGTTTGGAATGTCAACGTCTCCGACTTCCTGAATGCCTAGGCTTAGAGTTCACATGACTGTTTCAGGGGGCCCAGCCATGGGGAGGCAGGGAGAACGAAGTGAGAAGGGCTTATATCAATCACTAATCCAACTTTATACCGCACAATCCAAGTGCTCGTACTTACAAAGAGGCGTTTCTATAAACCAAAGATCTAAACCCCAGATCTAAAAACGTGCGGAAAGAGCTTTGCTATTAGGGAGATTACTCAAAAGAAGGAATATAATGTGGATTTAAGCACTTCATTTCAGTGGCATCAATTCCTAGGCATTTTTTAAACTTAAAATTTCAAGTAATACTTGTTCGTTGTAAGGAAGTTTGCCAAGTCCAGGAAACTATAATATGCCTGACACGTAACTAAGTACACATTAAATATTTCATGAATGAATGAATGAATGAAAAGAAATGGTATAAGATAACAGTGGATTAGAGGGAATCTGTCATAGTCAGGATTTTGTAGGCCACGTTAACAACATTATAGCTGGTCTTTGAGCGTTGGGAAGTGATAGGTTTTTAATCAGGGGATTATATAAACAAATGATCTTAAAAAAATATTACTCTGGCTACATTGCGCTGGATGCATTGCAGTATAATGTGGTTGAATACAGATATGCTAGTGAGGAAGCCAGTGCAGTGAGAAGGTGGGGAAATGGATGGTAGCTTGGACTAGGCTATTGGCGATAGAGATAGAGAGCAGTGAGTGGATGCAAGTACATTTTAGGGGGTAAACTCAACAGCACTTGGGTATTTTTTCAACGAATGGGATACTGGGAATGATAGGGGGGAACTGGCAAGTGTGAGACAATTGTGAGAAGCTCAAGAGACATGGAGAGCGCCACTGAGTGCTCACCAAGATCTCCGCTTGGCACCTGGATGTATCAGCGTGAATGTCCTAGCAAATAGGACGTGATGGATACCATTGCAGCGGGCAAGCTTATCTAGAGGGAGAGTGTAAAAGCCCTGAGGAAGGCCAGTCTTTAAAGTGGTAAGGAGAAAGAGCCCACCAAAAGACACAGAATGAGCTTTCAGAGAGCTTGGAAGAAAATCAAGATAGGCTGATTTTGCAGGTAGGAGACAAAGAGAAGAGAGTGTTTCAAGAGGGAAGAAGTGGTCAATTCTGCCAGGAGCTCAGAAGGTGCAGGCTGCAAAGGTACCCACTGGACTTGGCAACGTGGAGCTCTGAGGTGAACTTAGCCGAAGCATTCTCGGCAGACCAATGGGAGGAGAAGTCCGACTGGGTGGGTAGATAAATAAACGGGAAGTGAGACCTAAGGACAGCAGTGTGGGCATCTCCCATGGGGTGCCAGACAGCAGTGCATCTTAGTGTCACAGTGACAGAACAGTATTGTCTATCCAGGACTTCAAAAAAGAAATGTCAGGGATGCAGGGTCTCCAAGTGTTCAGCTGCCAAGTTTGGTCAGTGCCAGGCACTACTGCAAACAGCTGGGTCACGTGCCGTATGCCTAACAATGCGAGTATCCACCGGGCCCATACTGGTAAGAAAGTGAAGATAATGATATAAACAGAAAGTACAACTTGCTGAGTGCTGACTCTGTGCCCTGTACCCTGCTAATCACCTACCAGCTATCTCTCATTGAATTCTCTCAACAGCGCCCAGAAAGAGTTTTATTAACCCCTTGTTACAGAAGGGAGAACTGAGGCCTGCAGAGGTTGAATCACGTGTCCAAGAACACACATCTGGGAGGGGGGTCATGATTCTGATTGGTCTGGTTCCAAAGCCCAGGTCAGCCCTTAGATTATACGGTCTCTTCTAGTCGGGGCTGCCCAGTGAAAATGTATTGCCTGCTTAACTGGAAATCTGACTGCATTTCCAAACTTGTTCTGCTTACCTAACTTGATAAGAAACATCAAGACTTGAAAAGCCATTACATAGAATAATTTTAATCTTAAGCGAGTTAATATATCCAGAGCTCTTATAGTGCCAGATGTAGAGAGCCTTGTGTAGGTGTTACCTATTATTCCTAAAAGGCTCTGGAGATAAATCGGTCGGTCCTTCTCCAGGGCTAATCAAACATTATGAGTAGCAACACCATTTTTTCCCCCAAGGGCAGCTAAATTCTTGCTTCTTGCAGAGTAGTTTTCAACTTCTACTGAAGGAAGAGGATGGTGTTTCCTGGCTTTGTTCTTAACCTCTTTACAGGAAACACTATTGTTGTAGGCAAGGACAAAGGTACAATGTGAAAACATTTAACAAACGCATATATTAACATTGTAGGAGAGCCCTCGAGAGTCATATCATGTTTGCTGATCTAGAGCAGCAAAGAGATTGGCCACCTGGCTAAGTATGGCCACTATGAGTTTGGGATTGAGGTGGACCCCAGTTTAATTGAGGTAGCCGTGGCAATCAAAGCATAATGACACTTCTTGAGTACCTACTATGCGTTTGCCAACATTAGCTTGAGTAATCCTTACAATACAGTTCATTCTGCTCTAATGCTGCTTCTGAAAATAAGAATTTGTTCCAACATGACTGATACATTTTGAGCATTATATGGATTTTGCATTTGTGTATGTTTGACTTCATCTGTGAGAAACACTAGGTGAACACAGAAAACTACACACCTCTGAATCAGGCCAGGTAGAGATACACAAAAGGCAAACATGCACCCGCCTCAGACACCTACCACCTACCAGCTAACCAGGTGTGTTACAAGCTACGCCCATCAATGTCTGGTGTTACAACTTTCTACTGGATTTCAGATAACCCACCACCTGCCACTTCACAATAACTCACGGCTGCAGCCCTGCTACCATCCACTTCTATAAATCTTTTTCAAGGTAAAATGCCATATTTATTGTAATATTTATGTATTTTTTAACTACTTAATGTGTAAAGAAGTGCTATCATTTTTATTAGGTGCCTGTCTTTTCTTATTATTTGTTACTGACGTTAAGTGTTGTGCTCCAAAGTCCATTTTTTCCCCCATAAGCTCTGTGGTTTTTATTGTGCGATTTGGAATAGCATGGTCCCTTTTAGAAACACACATATGCCATAAAGCAGAACTGACTTTAAGTAAGAATGGAGCAAATATGATTGTGCTTATTCCTTATTCCACAAATAATAAGAAACAGAGAAGATGAATAACTTACCCAAGGTCACCCATTACTGACTCCACGTTTGTCTAATTCCATCACCCCCTTATCTACCACCGTCTTCTCTCACCTCCCCTAACACCTCTAAACAATCTCCAAGCACATTGAAGTGGACAATCGTTGCAAACCAGCTTCAGCGTTATGAAAATAAAACTTTTCCAGAAAGACCTTATTTCAAGATGATCCACACAGGTATTTGAATCCTTTATGTATTTTTAAAATCAAGTAGGTAATCTCCTTTGTACATACTAAATATGTCCCATTCTGTGCACACGTTAATAAATTTTTCTCATTTGTGAGAGTTGCTGAATAGAACAAGCGAATTGTTTTACCCAGTAGGTGGTAGAGCAATAATGAAGCAGCCTAGTGATTAAGTAGAGTTGGAGCCTCTTATCTTTCTCACTGAGTGGGAGGCACCATTAGTAGTAAAAGTAATTACCTGTGTAGAACACGCTGATTGCATCAAGTACCTACTATATGCCACTAAGATAGTCATCTCAATTTTAGAGCTTCTTAAGAGATCTTCATTTGATGTTAATTTTACATTTTTAGCAAAAGTACATTAGTTTTGGAAAACACTATGTTAGCTGGACTAACTCATTTTTTAAACCTCTTAAAGGACTTCTTGTGCCGGGTTTGTTCCTTCATATATGGCCTTTCCTCAAAATAGCTCCAAAGAGTACACTGAACAAATTTGAAATGATAAGCTATCTAAATGTTAAAGAATCTATTTGGCAAGAGTTGATTTTACCTGAGGTTGAAAAACCTGTGCTTTCATCTAGGAAGTCACCAAGTCCATTATGTAAACCTGGTGGATACTTAAGGCAGTAATTCTTAAGAAATTGCCCATGCCAAATCTTGTTAAATGTTGTATTGGATAGTTTCATTAAACTTCAAATTCTTCTCTGATAGAAATATTAGAAACGGTGTGCTTGATTGGATTGAGGCAAGGCCAGAGATCTTACACTTAGTGGTGTCAGCAAAGGAAGTTCAGAGGCCAGAGAATGCTCCCTGTGGTAAAATGACCACAGGCTGCTCCCTAACCTTCCATCTGTAAAACCAACAACTCAAACAGGTTTCCCGGCTAAGTCCGAATTTCTGTATAGGCACACAGCTGAATTCCTTACTGCGCTTGCATTTACAGCGAGGAGTCCGAGTATAGCCCTGTAGTTAATTGCACACTATGCCTTTGTGTTTGTCAACCTGCCCCTAAATGTGTTTATCAACATTATATTTACTTGAGTAGCCCCCAAATATCACCTTCCCCAGGCAAGTAAGGAAGACATTAGTTGTAAGTTTGGCACATAGCACTTAGGCTTGTCATTTAAATATGCCTGCAAAAAATTATTTTGAAGCCTCATATTTGTGTTGGTTTGGTCCATATGACCAAGGTTGGTGGCCCCTTATTCACTTTATCCACTGTCTTTTCATTGCTGCCCATATCGGAAAACCCAAAGAGGACTATCAGATATGATAAGGTTACCTGATGAAAAGAACAAACAGGTTTCAAAGTCAGAAGTCCAGGTTCAAATCCTGTTCCTGTCATTTTTATCAGCTGTGAGACATTAGGCAAATTACTTAGCTGATGGAAGAGTCAGTTTCCTCATCTGTAAATTGGGCACAACAATAGTGCTTGCTTCATAAGATTGTTATGAAGACTAAAATCAAATGAGACAGTATGGAATTTTGTTTCTTTTTTGTATTGGAAGGAATCATAAAAACCTCCCCTTTGCAGTTACCCTTAAGAAGAAAGAATAGGGACTTCCCTGGTGGCACAGGGGTTAAGAACCCACCTGCCAATGCAGGGGACAGGGGTTCGAGCCCTGGTCCGGGAAGATCCCACATGCTGCGGAGCAACTAAGCCCGTGCGCCACAACTACTGAGCCTGTGCTCTAGAGCCCGCGAGCCACAACTACTGAGCCTGAGTGCTGCAGCTACTGAAGCCCACGTGCCTAGAGCCCATGCTCTGCAACAAGAAAAGCCACTGCAATGAGAAGCCCACGCACCGCAACAAAGAGTAGCCCCCGCTCGCCTCAACTAGAGAAAGCCCGTGCACAGCAACAAAGACACATGCAGCCAAAAATAAATAAATAATTTTAAAACGAAGAATAGGGTGTTGCTTCAATGTATTCTTTCTGTAACAATGTTTCTTACCATTCTACCTGAATTTTTTAACCATAAAGCATTTATTACCTTTTTTTCACTTTTGTTTTTTAATGTCTTTTGATTTATCTCAGGTGAAAGCATAAGCTTTCTTTACTATTATTTTGTTCTTTAGACTTCCCTGATTTAAAAAAAAGATTAATAATATATTATTAAAAATTAAATAAGATGATATAGGTAAGGTGTTTTTCATAATGCCTGCCATGGAATAAACATTAATCAAACTGATCATAAGTAATAATAGCACCTCTGTAACTATGAAAATCTGATGATGCAGGAAAAGCAAGGAATGGTGGGATACACAGCAGTTACTCTAAAGATGTTCATTTCAGTCATTCTGGTTAATTTCAGGCCCCAGAGTCATTAACAACTATTTATATATTGGTTACATTGCTTTATGAAGAATTGCAAAGAACTCAGAAATATTTTTGTGCTGGAATTATATTGTATTAAAGAGTATCTAAAGCAATTTGGACATTCAAGTGGACTTAGGTTTTTTTCTTTTCCACTGAGATTTTCACTATTTTGTGTTAGTTATGTTGAGATGCAACCTAAAAGTATGTCATTAGTAAAAACTGAATGATGCTGTCGTCCACACAGAACAGATGTCAAATTTGTTGACTAAACTCCCTGTTTGGTTAGTGAGGGGCACCCTGATTAAAGGTGAGCATTTATGAGCAAGATTGACTCAATTTCGTGTTTAATTTTTTAAACTTATTGGTCCTTTTGTTTGTTCGTATTCATTTATTCCTTTGTTGTCATTGATTCCTTCCCTTGGTTTCCTTCCTTCCTTCCTTCCTTCCTTCCTTCCTTCCTTCCTTCCTTCCTTCCTTCCTTCCTTCCTGCCTTCCTTCCAGGATCTAATAAGCACCTCTTCTGTATTTTAAAATCAGAAATCAAACTCAGTTCATACTCCTCTTAAGCAAATATCTTTAGCCAAGACAAAAAGCAGGGCTTGAACTAATATTTAGCTTTTGCTAAATCAATTTATTGAGAGAGTAAATTACTGATTATTTCTGCTGTGAACAGTAATTAACATTTACTAGATTTTTAAGGCCAAATGAAAGCTGTGTCACCTCTCTGGGCCTCAGTTTGCGTCCCTCTAAAATGGGGTAAAAATGTCTACTTCAATATATGTATGAGGAATTTAGCCCTGTACTAGCTCACAGTGGGTTAGCTAAGTGGTAACAATAGACACTTCACCATCGGTTACAACTTTTGCTTGTCGTGGAGAATCTGAAATGTGACTCAGGCTATTGGTAGAAGAATGGGGAAACAAACCACAGAATGACTGGATAGGAGCAGTGTCTTGGTTCCTAAAGTAAGACAGAACCTGGGGTGTTCAGTGCTATCATCTACTGAGTACTTACTTTATGTCCTAGACCCCAGGTCAAGTACTTTATATACATTACACGTTAGGTATTACTGTACTATTCGCATTTTATAGATAAGGAAGAAGGCCCCTGAAAGAGAGCAAGGAATTTTCCCAGGGTAAATAGCAAAGCTCAGATTCAAACCCATGTGGTCCCGAGCTCATGTTCTTAATCACTATATATTCCCTGGGACTCAGGGTCAGGAGGTTTGACTGGCTACAGAGTCATGCCCATTTGAGTTAGAGCTCCTTAAATTCTTCTTCAATGGCCCAAGCAATTCCCAGTGTAAGACTGAATCTGCAGTGGTGGGAATTCAGAAACCCCAGCTATAGGATTGAATCACAAGGCAGGCAGATCTTCATGAGGGCTTCTCCCTTCGTTTCTCTGGCGAAAATGCACCTAACCAGGTGCCTCCGAAGGCCTAGGGTCATTTGCACGTGGCCCAGGCTCGTGTCCTAGTCAGTTTGGGCTGCTATAACAAATAACCACAAACAGAGTGGCTTATCAACAGCAGACATTTATTTCTCACTGTTCTGGAGGCTGCAAGTCCAAGATCATGGTGCTGGCATGGCTGGGTTCTGGTGAGAGCCCTCTTCTGGGGTGCAGGCAGCCAACTTCTTGCTGTGTCCTCAAATGGCGGAAAGAGGGTGAGCCAGCCTCTGTGGCCTCTTCTTACAAGGGTACTAATCCCATCATAAGAGCTCTACCCTCATGATTTAATCATCTCCCAAAGACCCCACCTCCAAATACCATCACATTGGGGATCAGATTTCAACATATGAATTTGAGGGACACATTCAGTCCATGACACTTTGTCTCCAGCTCTTTATCCTGACCTCTCAGTCCAGCACCAATATCCTTGCAGGGAGACCAGGTCTTCCAGTGTCTTGGCATCTCAGTGGTGGTTGGGCAGTGGTGGGTGCCTACAGCTTGTCTCAATCAAGGGTCTTTGGATAATAAGAAAGAGTAACCCACCTCAAAGGAACATGATTAATAACAACTAACAAAGGAGAGTAGGAATGTATGGGGAGGAAGCATAGACCAGGGAACTGAAGGGAAGATTGAACTGGGCACCATGGTGAGTAGAACCCAGTTTATCTCCGTGGGTCTTGCCTTTGTAGATCTTCAGTTCCTTCCATCATCCTCTCATTCTCTCAAGATTGCCATCTGTTCATTCAAGCTCTTGGACCTCTCCTTACCAAAGGTTTGGCTCTCTCTGGGTAGTCTACTTTTAGTCCAATTGTCTATGGTTAAGGTGGAGTCTATTAGGCCTTAGAAGAAGGTGGTTTTGGAGAAAGGAAAGCATGGCCTGAACAGATTATCCGCAAATAGGTGCACTGTACTGATCCTTTACAAGTGGTTGTTGGACGAATTTGCTTTCAGGAACAATGCATTATAGGGCAAATGAATTGCCCCGAATGGCCTATTCCATCCAGTAGGAGTGTGGAACAGCTCCATTCTTACAAGCAGTTACCTACAGGCAGGCATTGCTTTGCATGGTTCTGTGTTAACTGAAACTCATGTGTGTTGGTACCATGTCCTCATTTTGCCCAGTTCCGTAGTCACTGAGATGCCATGTAAAGTGAAGGCTGCCTGTATTCAGTACTTATTTTGTAACAGTCCTTCTTCTAGGAGCTGGGGATATAACAGTGAACCAAATAATCAAATATTTCTGCCTGAGAATATTCAAGTATGGTAGAAAGAAAATAAATAAATAGATATATAGTGTGCTGGGTGGTGCATGCTAAAGAGAAAACAAAGCAAGGAGGTGGTAGAGGAAGAGTCAGGGATCCGGGTGGAGGGTCAATGTTAGATACAATGCCCAGGGAGGGCTCTGATGAGAAAGGGACCTCTGAGTATACACAAAGGAAGTGAGGAGGCAAGCCATACGGATATCTGGAGGAAGAGGATTCGTGAGACCAGAGCCTCACATGGGCTAAACCGCATGTCCTTTTCTGAGAAATAGCTTCAAATGAATGAAGAGAAGAATTGAGCTCAACTGGAAGAGGGAAATTCTTTTATCCAAAATCAGATGCTCTTCCAAGTAAACAAGTGGCTAAGGGATATTTCCAAGAGATCCTTCAACTCCCCAGACAAAACCTGCACGTGTCCTACTTGAGTGTAGAGTTTTCCAAACACAGATAATTGCTTAGAAAGGTGGTTAGCTCACACGAGTCCCGGGGCAGTCTCTACAGCCATTTATGAATTACACATCTTGGATCCTTGACCCAAATTACTGATTCTTTTGTTCTGACATTTGACTCACTAGAATGTGGACTTCTTGATGAAGCCCTTAGTCTCCAGGTATGGACACAGTTTTTAAAGGTCATCAATTGAGGTTTCAATTACATCATAGTCCCCCCTCCCTCTGCTGAGTATACAGCCTAATTCATAAAGTGCTTCTGACTTGTGTCTCTTGTTTTTTTTTAATGATTTTTTGTTTAGCTTGGTTTTCTTTTTGAACTTCGTATAAACGCAATTTGCTTTTTTTTAAATTTATTTTGTGGCTGTGTTGGATCTGTTACTGCACGTGGGCTTTCTCTAGCTGCGGCGATCAGCGGCTACTCTTCATTGCGGTGCACAGGCTTCTCATTGTGGTGGCTTCTCTTGTTGCAGAGCACGGGCTCTAGGTGCACGGGCTTCAGTAGTTGCAGCACGTGGACTCAGTAGTTGCGGTGCGTGGGCTCAGTAGTTGCGGCGCGTGGGCTCAGTAGTTGTGGCGCACGGGCTTAGTTGCTCCACGGCATGTGGGATCTTCCCAGACCAGGGATCTAACCCCTGTCCCCTGCATTGGCAGGAAGATTCTTAACCACTGCACCGCCAGGGAAGTACTGACTTGTGTCTCTTATAAATGAAGATTTCAGAACTGAAACTTACAAGGACCTACAGATCTCAATAAAGATCTTGGAAGGGATATTCTCTTTTTGTTTTCTGACGTGTATTTTAATAACCTCTTCTGGCTATTTAGAGGGAAAATGTAGTAGGTCTATTGATTCAATGATTGGCAGACTAAAATGACCATAACATATTATCACAGGATTGGCTTCATATCCCCATCTCTCCTGGCTAGATTTACCTGAGGACAGGTAACTCCCTTTGACATTTGGCTTGGCTGAAGACTTTGTACCTGCCATTTTGATAATAGGCCACCTCAATAATTTTTGTTAAATTAAGCTCCAGGAAAAGGAACAAAAATGCTTCTCTCCTCCAAGCTTTTTCTCAAGCTGTTCCCTCTGACTGGCATCACCTTTTAAAATTCACTTGGGTTCCATCCCCTCTTGGAAGCATTTCACAGCCCCATCTTCTCCAGCTGAGTCAAGTTTCCGCCTCTTTTGTCTCATAAGGTCCTGAACATAGTTCTGCTCTAGGCCTCATCACCTGTTTCTATAATCCCTTTGTTCTCTTACCTGTTTCCTACTAGACAGTGAGCTTATTAAGGGTGCTGGTGGTACTGGGCCTTACTTGTGTTTTTTGTTTTGTTTTTAAATATTTATTTATTTATTTAGGCTGCGCCAGGTCTTAGTTGCTGCATGAGGGATATTTTTTTAGTTGCAGCATGTGTGATCTTCAGTTGCAGCATGCAGGCTTCTTAGTTGCAGCATGCAGACTCTTAGCTGCAGCATGCAAACTCTTAGTTGCGGCATGCATGCGGGATCTAGTTCCCCAACCAGGGATCGGGGAGCAGGGAGTGGGGAGGCTTACCCACTGGACCACCAGGGAAGTCCCTGAGCCTTACTTTGATTCATTTAAAGTTTTGATTGGGAACTTACTATGTGCCAGGCTCTGGATTAGACTCTGGGAATTCAGAAGTTTATAGAACAAACACATTTCTACCCTTATGGGGTTTACAGTCTGCTGGGGTTGGACAGACAGCAGGAAATTGCAATGACTAATTTTTTTGAGCCCTATGAAGGAAAAATTCAAGGCCTTATAAGGGTCCTGTTTGTCTCTGTCCTTAGATCACTGGCAAAGAATTGGCATTAGGTGAACTTTGATTTGAATTGAATTGAGGATACCAATTTTAACCCTTTGTCTTACTGGTGTTAACTCTTCAGTTTTAAGTGCCAACTTATACATGCCTTTGTTCCGCTGAATTGACAACTTTGCCCCCAAAGTGCAAATGAATAACTAAATAACATTTTTGTAAAGATTTCTATCTAAATGGAGATTTTTATGGCTTCCAGATACCTTTAAAACCTTCCCCTTCCCCCCGGGGTGAATCCCTGTATACACTGAGGTACGGCATTTTTTCAATGCTGATTTATGCCCAGCAACATTTTAGCTCCCGTAATTAATTGAAGACCTTGTCTGCGGAAGAGAGTGTTCTGGAATTTCCGGGGCCTGTGGATTCCATCCAGAATTCCACATGCAACTCAGAGACTCCCCCACTGCCACTCACCTAGATCAGTGTCCGGCTCTGTCTGTGAAACGTTGCTATTCTCTTCCAGGCTTATGGGGAGCGCTGAGTTCCAGGATAGCAATTAGGCGATTTTGCGTTCTTCGCGTGGCGTGGGAGGGGCTTGCTGAAAAACGCAGGTCACAGCAGCGGGGCCTCGACTGCCAGGGAGAGCAGCGTGACGACTTCTGTGTCTCCAAGATCTCCTCCCCTCACCCCTGGCACTCTCCAATCCACTCTACCTTTTTAAATCTCCCCATTATGTTCAACAGCGTATCCGCTGAGAGTTCAGGCTTACAAGATCATGTCCGATGGGCCAAAGTGTCTAAAATAAATGTTAGTTCATAAAACATACGCGGCACCTCTATGCGGCCCAAGCAAAGCCCACACGGAGAAAAAAAATATTAAGTGAGCTTGTTTAACCCAGGAGTGACTGGTCTAGGAATGGGATTTTTTTCAAAAAAAAAAAAACAGTTCTTTTAAGTTCCAGGCAGACAAATAAGTTGAAAAGGAAATATAGGTTTTGCCCCATAATGGAAAGTGATGGATCTGGAGTTTTCCAGGGCTTGGAAAGCCAGGCTTCCTAAATCCATTCATTTATTCAGCAGCCTTTATGGAACATCTGTTACCTGCCTGGCACTGCAGATACATTTTTTTAACATTTTAAATATAAGCTTTATTTTAAATTTAAAGAAACATTGAAAATAAACTTTTTTTTTTTTTTTTTACAAATTCTACCAAACAATTAAAACATAATTTGGGAATGTTAAACATTAGTTCTTAATTCAAAATAGTGACATTCATAGAATACCTCCTGCTGTTGGCCAATATGAAGTTTACTTAAATCTAATATTTTTTATAAGCTTAACCCTTAATGCTTCCTAAAATTCAATGACTATGACTCAACTTCATAAGGTCAAGCAAGTCTTTTATGTAATACCCCAGATAACTTTTTCAAATACGAAACACTTATACCAGCAAGGAAATTATTAAAACGTACATAAATTATACTGAAGGGCTTGATTCAAAGGCCGTCTGTAAAAAGATAGGTGCATTTCCCCTTAGAAAGCACACACGCACACAAAAACAATCGAATATAGATACTATTACATTCTTTTATGGTCATGTTACATAGCAAACTGCAAGTTTATAAATGTCACTCTATTATGTATGAACTGAAAAAAATATATATCAAAAAAATGTCCTTGAAGAAACAGGAGAGTGGGATATGCCCACCTTAAGTGATTAAAAGGTTTGCCCTTAAAGAACCCACAGCCCAGCTGGGGAGACTGATATTAACCATTTAAGCAAATACGTACGATTTTTGGACAGAGATGAAAGCTATAAAGATAACAAGCCAGATCATAGGCTGGAGGGTCATCTGAGAACCTTCTGATAAGGTGACGTTTAGATGAGTCCCAGAGAGTGAGAACAAGCTGCATAGATAAAGAGCAAGAAAGGAACCTTCTGGTCAGTGGAAACAGCAAGTGCACAGGCCCTGCTGAGAAGGTTGGGGAACCCTCAGGGGCACAGAGAAGGCCACTCTGGGGTTAGTGAGTGGGGTGGACGCAGGCGGGGTAAGGACACTAGGGACAGGTGTGCTGGTGTTTGAAGGCTGGGATACAGAATAAGGAATGCCTTCCAGTTGACAGAATTTAGGCAGCCGAGTGCAGTCGTGAACATTGGCCTGGGTTGGCATGGAGGGCACCTCGGTTAAGACTGGGTGTGCCACTTCCCTACCTGCCAAAAGGACTGGAAGCAGTTGGCTTCCAAGGGACTCCAAGCCCACAAGCACAGGTATGCTTTGGATGGCTTCCTCAGCATCTTAAGATAGCTTGCAGCAATCATTCTGGCTTGGATTTGCAGAATAAACAAAGGCTTTGTGGAGCCTCTGGTTTGAGGTAATGAGTCACTAATGCTGTGTTTGCTCACTCAGCTGCCACACGGTGTGGATTCCCTCTGCAGCCTCACCCCGCTTTTTGTTTGCTGGTTTGTTTTAACCATGTCATGTTTTCACATAACAAAACACACATACACGCTTCATACCACTTAATATTTAATTCAAATAAAATGCTTACTATATCAAATAAAATGTTTACATGTATGAATTTTTATATCCCCTTAGGGGAGTATTTTGGAAGATAAGTGAATCCCTGATAGTACATAGAGACATTTTAAATGGTAGATAAACTTCTTAACAATTTAATTGTAACGTGTTTATTTTAATGTGTAGTTTTCATATAAAATGAGGGCCAAATAAAACCGGCAGTTTGGTAGCTGTTATTGCTAGCTTTTCACTGTCAGTCTGGATATAAAATTTACTGTTCACATACATTTATTTAAGAAGTGGGTTTATTTAAAGAAAGAATCACAGTACAAGAGGTACTTGTATAACGGCAACATTGATGAAGGAAGTGCAGAAATGCTGAGGTTTGCAAGACCCAGTCCCCTGAAAGAAACTGTGTCATCATCTGGCATTTCTCTTAAGTTTATCTCCCTCCCAGTTTTTTATCTGATGTCAAACTGCGAGCAAAGCCACAGATTCAAGTCGCTTTGCTCAAAAGGTGGTTTAAGTCATTTTTTAAAATTTGCTTACTACGTAAATCATCCGTATTCTCATTTTCCTCATTATTTTTGCAGTGAGATTATATTTTAGGTGCAGAGCAATCACATTCTTTGGGCGATCCGTCCAATCCCTTAACTTGAATTTTTGCAAAAGCAAAAATATCCCAACTCCCTTTCCAGGAGGAAGTGAGGCACGATGTAAACATGTGCTCTCCACCTGGCGTGGATGAAGCCCTTCATTACAGTGTAGCTGATGTTCAGAGCGTGTGCTACAGAACGGTGCTTCTGTTGGTTCCCCACGGGAGGGCCTTTTGACGTTCATTCTAATTCTGTACAGAGGGACCTTAGTGGCACTGGAAGCCAACAGCCTAGTTACCCTTCTCGTTGTGTTGATGTGTAAACTGAGTCAAGTAAGCATCACCTGACATTTCAGCCAGAATTCAAAACCAGGACTCACTCCCCACCTTAGCCCCAGCTACCAGATGGCATTTCATCCGTCACTATTCATCTTTTTACGTTAGTTGTTGATTCTGATCTGTTTGACAAAGAAAGTGTGTGGGTTGCTACTTAGGCTCCCTCAAGACAGCCTGACAAACAAGGCATCACCTGGGGGATAAACCTTAGCCATGGGAAAAAGGAAGTTCTACTCCCTTGTAGGAAGTGACTGTCACATGCTGTCATGAGTTCCTTCTGAAACACTTTTTAAAAACATTTCTCTCCCAGTTGTAATTTGTATATTGCTGTATTTTTAAAAAATCATCTTTAAGTCCTAAGGAAAAAAATAAAATAAAATGCTGCATGAGAACGGAATGGGAAAAGGATCTGAGAAGCAGGGGTAAGAATGACATTCTGGGAGAGTAAAACTGATGATAAAGTATCTTAGTCATATCATTTTCATTTTGGACAGTCTACTAGCAAGAATGAACTTCATGCCCTTATAGCACAGACCAGGGCTTGGCAGACTTTCCGTAGAGAGCTAGATAGTATCTATTTTTGGCTTTGCAGGTCATATGGTCTTTGTAGCAATTAGTCAGCTGGAAAGCAGCTATAGACTATGTAAACAAACGGCTGTGGCTGTTTTTCCACAAAACTTTATTTACAAAACAAGTCACGGGCCAGATTCGGCCCTTGGGCCATTGTTTGCCAACCTCTAAAATTCAGTATAAGAGTTTGACCCTTGGAATCATACAGACCTGGGCCACGTCAGGACTCTGATGCTCACCACCTACGGGAACCTGGTCACCTTAATGCACTTCTCAGGCCATCAGTTTCTGCTCGTGCAGAGTGGAAGTAATTATAGACCCCTCCAGTGGGTTGCTGGGAAATTCCAGTGAGTAATGCTCAGTGACCAGCACAGATCTGACACAGTAGGTTCTCATCGGATGTTAGATTCTCTTGCTGCTGTGTTGCTGTGGTTGGTGGGTTACGAACTGCTGCCCACGATTCCCCCCTCCAGTCCATTGGCCTCAGAGAAGTGAGAGCAACAGGGAAATTGCCTCAAGTCTGTCCTCTGCTTAAAGCCTTTCCACGCTTCCCCATGTCTTTCATCAGGGCCTGTCTAGCCCATGCTCACTCTTCCAGCGTGGTGGGCCCTGCTCTCCCCATTCTCCCGGGGTGGGCTCCAGTCACACTGAAGCAGCACCTGGAGCTCTTTCAGGCCTCAGGACATTTACACATACTTTTTCCTCCTTTCCAGAATGCTGGTCCCCTAGCTTTTCTCAAGACTGGTTTCTTCCTTTAGTTATTTGCTTATGTTACTTCCTCAGGAGAGCCTTCATTATTCTCCTGCCCAGTAACCATTTCTTTTATACCTCATAGCAAAATTAGGGTCAGACCATACTTGTCTTATTCACAATTTAAATCACAGTGTTTTGTACAGTGTTCTGGCACATATAGACATTCAAAAAAACACATATTAAATAAAAGAGTAAATGATTCAATGATTTATTATTACTACTATTACTATTATTATTATTATTATTATTATTTATTATCACCATCATCACCATCATGAATGGGACTGAAAGTGTAGGATCCAATACAGTGTTCACCAATTTTCAACTATCTTCAACCTACTTCATGACTTTTACCAGATCTATGCACCACTTGAATTAAAAAAATTTTTTTTACTCCTTTTCTTTTTGCTTAGTTTCCTGTTAAGCCAGGATTAACAAACTACAGTCTTCAGGCCAAATTTGACCCTCCACCTGTTTTTGTAAATAAAGTTTGACTGGAAGACAGCCATACCCATTCATTACTGTATTGACTAAGGATGCTTTCACACCCAAGGACAGAACTGAGTAGTTGAGTAGAGACTGGCTGGCTCAAAAATCTAAAAATATTTACTATTTGGTTCCTTACAGAAAATATTTGCTGACCCCTGTACTCAGCAATAAAAGTCACTGAATCCCTTGTTTGATACGCTAGTTATGTTTTTATTTCCATTCTCTTTAAAAACAATTTCGTAACTATTAAGATTATTTAACTATTTGCTCAAGGACCCCCTAGAAACCCCTGGCTTGCCACCCCTGGTGCGTGAGCCATGCTTTGGGAGTCATTGGCATGATAGCCCTTGAACTACATCTACTGGACTCTGCACCTGGGGGAAAGTCCCCTGTGTGGGTTCCAGACTTGGTGCAGTATGTTTTCCCCCTAGGAGATCCTTTCAGTGCGATTCCCAAATTTACGAGAGTTGCATTCGTGGGCTTTTTCCCCACAGTGCTATGCATCTGTCAGGCATCCTCTTCCTAACTTCACACATGAGTCGGCTGAGAGCTTGACACGTACATCTGCATCATGGTGTCATTATAACAGGCGTCAGAAATGCTACTGCTCTCCCAGCACACCTAGACTCTTGACAAGATAGATGAAACCTATAGCTCTCTGTACCTGACTTCCAGAAATCAGGGCTGCCAGCTTTTTCTCGTGTTATGAATAGCCAGTGGCTGTTCTGTTAGATATCCCTTTGTCAGGAAAATTCTGCCTTCCAGAATTTTCCCCAGATTTACATATTTGCATTATGAAATATCTTGTAGAGAATGCAAAGGAATTTGCAGACATCTTTTTATTTTTGTTTTTCAATGAATGTCATTTGTGTTATTATGACCTCAAAGTAAAGGGTATCAGCTGGGCCTCTTCCAGCTGCAGGAAGCAGAAAATACAACCCCAAATGGCTTAAATGATTAGACAATTTACTGGCTTGTGTAAGTCAAAAGTCCAGAATAACTGGCTTCAGGTATTGCTAGGTGAAGGCCTCAAATTACATCACAAATGCTTGGTTCCCTCTGTATATTTCTCTGGTCCACCTCTGCAGTGTTGGCTCCATCCTGGGGCAGTGTCTCTCCTCATGGTGACCAGGTGGCCACCTTCATCGCCTCCCAGGAGTAAGTCTAGATTCAAGGATCTGGCCTCCCTTAGAAGTTCCAGTCACCGTCTTATGACATCTGGTTGACTGTGCTGGTGTCAGGCCCAACCAATCACTTTTGCCAGAAAACTGGGATGCTCCGATAAGTCACGTCTAGACCGTGTCATCCCTGGAGACGCGGGGGAGTTACTAGCTCCTCCAGAATCACATGGGCTCTGAGTGGGGATCCTGCAACAAGATCAGAAGCCGTTATCAGAAGCAGAATGAGTGGATGACATAGAAAACAGCAACAATACATCTCCACTGTATAAAAAGCTGGCTTTCTCTCCAAGGCCCGATTTTCCGCTTTGCTTCTACTTCCAGGTTTCTCAACCTGGGCACTGTTGACATTTGAGGCCAGATAACTCTGTTACGGGGTCTGTTCTGTTTTGTTCTGTTCTGTTATGGGGTCAATGTAAAATCTTTAGCAACATCCCTGGCCTCTGCCTGCTGGGTACCAGTAGTGTCTCCCTTCCCCCCACCCCCAAGTTGTGACAACCAGAGATGTCCCCTGGGAGCCAAAATTACCCAGGTTATGAATCACTGTGTACTGGTTACAGTTTGAGAGTGGTGAGCCAAGAGTGCTTACTTCATCATTCACCAGGGAAAAGATATGAAAGGGAGACAGAACAGTGTCTAGGGCTCTGATTGATACCCTTTCAGCAGAGGATTCAAAGTCTTCACTTCCTTGTGCCGTCTCCAAGTAAGCCTGCGGAAGCTCTTCAAAACCTGAGTGGTCCACCCAAACCTAGCCACAGGAGCAAAATCAGGCAGTGTAGTCCAGTGTTTACGTGTTCTGGGGTCATGAAGTTCCAGGTTTGAATCCCACTTTTGGCACATTCTTGGTCTGTGACCTTGGGCAAGTTACTTAATATCTCAGAGTCTGGGGTTTTCTCCCCCCTGTAAAACAAAAGCAATTTGGGGGTTAATGTGAGATTTAAATAGTAATGGTTGACAACTAATTAACCAAGAGGCAGGCCTGAGATGGTCATTCATATAAACAGGACCTCTAATGATTTGTGTCATCAAGATTATAAGCGTCATCATCATGATTCAAGCCAGGTTTTCCTAACCTTGACACTGTGACACTTGGGGCCATATAGTTTTCTATTGTGAGCAGCTGTCCTGTGCAGTGGAGGGTGTGTAGCCTCGACACACCAGATGCCAGCAGCACCTTCCAGTTGTGCCAATCGAAAATGTTCCCAGACGTTGCCAAAACTGCCTATGGCTGAGAACCATTGATTTAAGCCCACTCAGATGGCCATGATAATTCTCTTGCTATACTTTGTTTCCCCGAGGCTGGTCCCGTCATTTTCCCAATACAAATAAAGGGGTGCTGCCCAGCCTGTCAAGGAAAAAGTTTGAGGTGTCTGAACCAGGGCCTGATATAGTACCCACAAGACTGTTAGCAACCCCGGTTTCCTGAGCTGGCAGAGAGTCAAGGAGCACCTTCATCTCCTTTGGCCTTTCTCTCTCATCGCAGAAATTTTGCCTCAAGTCTCCCAGTTCACTTGTGCTATTTCCAGTTTCCATCTGGCTCATGCAGTTGTGTCCAGTTAGGTGCTTAAAATGTGTCCTAACGTCTGGTTACCACACGGAAAATCGTTGCTCTAAAGCTTGGCCTGCATGTTGTAATGAAAATGCTTGTTCGGTTTAATGAAAAACATAGACCAGACCATGAATAATGTAGCTTCTTAGACGCACATGCGCAGACATGCAGAAATATGATATTGCTTATGATGTGAATGTATACAATGAGAATCCTTCATTTTCCCATGTTTGCCTAACGTTGATGTTCCTTGGAATCAGTGGGAAGCTAAGTCAGATTTAGAGTCTGGTAAACTTGGCTTCCAGCCTCCTCCATTCAGAACCAGCAGAACATTGTGGTTAAGAGCAGAGAATTTGGAGTCAGACAAACCTGAATAGCTACTTACTAGTTATGTGTGCCTGGCACACAGTCAGCGCTTAATAAATATTGGTTAACTGTTGAACATCGCTCAGACGCAGCTCAGTCATCTGCCAAATAGAGGAAAACCTAGATGTAAGGTAATAAATTAGATAATCTATGTAAAACATTTAGCATATAGGAAACACTCTAAAAAACATAGCTACCATATGTAACAAATTTACAGAATTCTAATCAATTTTATCCATTTTCAGTTATTCTGCTAATATTTATTTAGTGCTTGCTCTGTGCCTTGTGCTAGCAGCTAGTAATTCAGCAATTAAAGAAGACAAAATGAGCAGCTCCATACCATTTTGAAGTTAATAAAATTGTAAATGTGTCACGTGCAGAAAAGAAAGTTCTTTTTATCCTATTTGAATCCAACATGTGATGAATCTCCACAAAACTGAATTGTCTCCAATTATTTAACCTCCTCAAAAATTAGGTAGAAATTCCAGAGAGAATTTCCTTCTCAGTTCCTGCCACATCTCCACAGCATTCAATAATATTTTTTAATTTCCAAAAAAGAAGTGAAGTTTCCAGGCAAGGCACTGACAAGTAAGTTTAATGGAATTTATTGCAGGCTTATTCTTGATCTATCCCGAGAGTCTCTTGATTTATTTGGTTTATCCTATAGCATAAGAACATGAGTTAGATATACGAGGAATGCAGTTTTGAGGCCAGGGTTGTGGTTTTTCTGTGTCCTTGGATGGCTAAAATTCCCTCTTTGGGCATATTTACTTACTGTTATGTCTTAGCATGATTTAACTGCCAATGAGTCTTTGCCTATGTGCTTGGACCGCCTCCAATGCCATCTCATACTTGTACAAATAATTCTAGTCTTGGGGGTAAATTGTTGGCAAACCCCTCCCGAACGCGTCTGAGAAGTAATGAAATGATGCCTTTTGACTAAGCACCAGCTGGAGGAGAGAGGATCATAGGCAGCACACAAGCCCTTTGAGTGAGGGCAAGGTGTGAATGATGTAGCTGCTTCCCTCAAAGGCAAGTTTTTCGTAGGAGCTGGTCTTGAATGTCCCAACTCCTGATTTAATAATTAAAAAATCGTAATCGTTATTATTATTATCATCACCCAAAGTCTATGGAGAGCCTTTACTTTTGCAATCTTCTCATCTTAAATAATTCTCCACCCACTTCCTTGTTCCAACAGCTACACACTCTCCAAGTTCCAGCTCAGACTTGACCTCCATCAGGAAGTCTTTCCTAATCTTTCACATCTGAAATAAAATTTGTCCCCCTTCGGATCACTTGCTATCACAACCTCATAGCTTTACCTTCTTCATAGTACTTTTTAATACCTGAAAATATCATGTATTTTTTTTGTTCACATATTTATCGTCATTTCCCCTGACTAGTCTGTAAAGGTCATAACAGCAGAGATCCATCTGTAGGAACAGTGAAGGGGACACAGAGGGAACCCACTCAGTATTTGGCAAGTGAATGAACACTCAGGGCCTGGCGTGGGACTAAGGCATTGCTGAATATTGGCTTTTGGAAATTTAATGATTAAAATCCAGCCTACAGCTGCCTTTGGAAGTGTATGTTATTATTAACTCTGGAGATTAGGTACCTTGCTTGAGATCCCACAGACAGTAAAAGATGGAGCTCCAACTTGCACTCTGATCCCGGTACCAGCCCTCTAGACCCTTTTGCAACCTGTCTCAAGTGCAGCCCCCCACTTCATTTCTAAAGAACGAAGCTCCCCTGCATTCCTGTTTTCCAGGTCACTGCCCAGATCCTGACCCACCTGTCTGGTTTTACAAAAGTCTAAATCCCTTGTTGGCTGTGGCTTTCTTTGTGCCATTAGCATTCAGGGCTCACATTGCATTAAATGGTTAAAAAAATTAAAAGTACATTTCATTAAACTCTTCAGTAATGGAGTCACTCTCCTATTGGGAAATTCTACTACCGGATAATGCTTTTCGGCAAGATCCTGTTTTAGCAGGAAGCCTGCCTGGAGAAGGTATACACGGAGAGAGAGCGAGCGGGCATCTGCTTGCCTTCAGTTTCTCTGGCATCCGGGATCCGTGGTCTGTGTGTGTCAGCGTTCCCAAGGGTGGTTAACTGTGATTTCACAAAAGGGTCAAGCCCATCCAACCTTCTTTGCCTCCTCAGGACCCCATCCCCAGCCCTTCTCTCTTATGTCCTTGTACCTTCTAAATTAAATCACATTCCACCGCCTTTTCTTGTATGACCTCTGGCCTTTCAAATTTTATTTTGGGGACAAAATACTCCCCCCACACACCTTGCTTAAGGCAAAGTAATTGGAACGGATAGCCTACTGGCCAAGAGCCACTCACTAATTGCTTTATGTCCAACTCCCCTCGCCTGAGGCACACCCAGCATTGAAAAATCCATGGCTCTTTCCCAGTTTTTTGAAGTTCCTGAGACAATCGGTGCAATATTAATTGGGGGAAGACGGGGAGGGGAATGAATAGCCTATAGCCATTGGCATCTTTTACTTCGTCTATTTAATCTCCCATTATTTTGATCATGGATATCTGGTTTTTTAATTTCCTATAATCCAACAAGGAATGTTGTTGTTCTCTTCCTTAAGGACATCTGTGGTCTCTGCTTTTTCACGTTCCAAAAATCCTAACAGAGATGTTTTGTCAACGACTGGATATTTCATTAGAAATCCGAAGATTCCCATTAACTTGAATTATTTTCATAGCTCTGATCAACTTTTAGGTTAATAATTCATGATATTTAATAACCTGTTCAGATCATCACAAAAATTATTGATTTAATAATATTTGGTCATTAATAATGAAAAAGGAAGGAGGGATGATTTTTCTTATCACTTATATCAATTTATTCCTTATTGCCTCGCAAATCTTGGGGAGAGCCAATAATTTCTAGGACTTTTAATATCTCATCATTCTTCTTGGTAGAAACCAGGAAAATGTTCTGCATTTTAAAATATCTGTATTCTTGACATTCAAAGAGTACAGTTAAGGTGAATCTTTAATTTAATCCAATCTCTATCCATTCTTGATTTTTTAAAACTTTCTGAGAGTTTGTAGAAACCACAGCTTCTCACCCCCTAGAGGTTCAATAACACAGTTCAACTGACTTTCTTCCTCTTTTTTATTATCTTCTGTTCAATCATATTGTAATCATCTTTTTTTTTTTTTTTTTTTTTGCTAATATACTTTGTAATTTGATACAAGAATTGAGCTTCAATTTGTTTTGGCAATGTGGCGTTTCAAATAGTTTTCCCATTGAATTTCCTGTAGAGGTCATATCTGTGGTGAGGTTCAAGCATTTCATCTTATATGAAAAAAGTAAAAGTCAAATGTGTGAACCAGATATATGAATATTGATTACTATTTTGAAACTATTACATTTTATTTTCAGGTTTTAAATGACCTCTTTTAGAATCTCATTAGAGAGTTGCCCTCATTGTTGGAAGCTCCCCGTGAAGGCATCTTTTTGCAATAATAAATAACTAAGTCTTCTGGCTGCTTTCCAAGACGGACCTACTTTATCCCAAATTCTATTCAATACCTAATGGTGTTATGGCGAGTTTCCAGAACCTAACCTTCCAGGCAATGAGAAATTTCCCTCTAGAATCTCATTTTGATGGGAAATGATTTCCTATATTAGATAAATAATGGACAACGTGTGTTCAGCTTTAGGTCAAGAAACATCATCAGAATTCCCCTACCTGAGGCTCTATCTGCAACACGGCAAAACATCTGCATGAGAGGCGACTGGAGGTGGGGAGGAGGGGACAGTCATTATGTCTATTATACGATGCTGCAGCATCTGGATATTTGGAAACATTTGGACAATTAGTGCTATTTTTCACTTTTTGTCATGGAGACACAGCTTGAGTTTAAAAAAAAAAAGAAGGAAGGAAGAAAAGGAGGGAGGGAAGGAGGAAGGAAGGGAGGAAGGAAGGAAAAACGAAAGGAAGAAATGAAATCACTATAATAAAACCATGAATAGTGATTGGTACAATTGACAGACAGTAGAAACAAGTTGTGTAAAACTCAAAGGATGTCTACCACTTTCTTAACTGACACATGTTTTTGAGCCTACACTAGTGTTTTAAAATCCTGGTATAATACAAATATTTCATAAGTGAACTCCCCTCGCAATGTTCATCAATATGTTAAAAAGTCATTATGCTAGAACGAAGAATACTTCTTGGGTTTTGTGTTGAGCAGCTCATGTATTTTAGGATAGACCATTGTTTTTCAAATTGTGGATCTAGATCAATCAGTGCAATCAATATTGTGGGTTAAGCCCCGCATTTAAAAAAATAGAATACATCTGAGTACCTTGCATGTAGCAAAGGAAGTAATATTTTTAAAATAGCTGTTTCTTTATACATATAAACACATGTGTACTGGCCCATAATATCAAATGTGCTTCTTATGGTGAATCAAGTACAAAAGAAGTTCAAAGCCCTGGTGTAGAAGGTCCAACTTCCTATATTTAAGAGTAGAAAAGAGTAACCTAAAAACAAGCTTTGTTCAAGAATTATACCTCCCAAGTATATTGAAAAACATATTTATTTTGCTGGTTTGATTTGCCTGTATCTCAGCAAAACAGGGTATCTTTTGGTTCTACCTCTTTTCTTATTTCTCAAACACTCAGCAGATAGCAGAGTCACCAAGAGTTTCTCATTAAAACAAAACAAAACAAAACAACCCTCTGATGGTATGTTTAAGGGACAGTTCATAGATAGATCTTTCACAAAATTACAATATGCCAAGTGCCCGATACATATTTGTTCATTGATTGCTTTTATAGAGAAAAGACACAATGTCATACAGAAGCCAAGAAAAATTGTTCGGGGGAAAATATTTTGTTCAATTTGTAGAAAAAGCAGAGTATTCAGCCTGGTTTTTGAAACAGGGATGGAAGTGTCAAATAACTTAAGTTACCAGCACACCTCATAACTTAGTTAAAAATCATCTCGCTTCTTCATTCTGCTGCTGATAATTCCAGGCTCATAGGTAGATTGACCCGACCTCCAGTAAGTGTGTGATGAAGGCTTGCCCCTTACCTTTTCATATTGAATATTTGCTGTTTATATGAAGCTAGAGGCTTTCAGTAGCACGGCCTTTTGGGTTCAGATTTTGATGTTCCATGATGAATCCAGCTCTTGCCACCTAGATTTTAATATTCATTGTTAACTTGAGGAGCTGACACGGAAGGGACAAGATTTCATTATGAGCCTCTTTGAACTTACAGCAGTTATAGGAGTGGAGAAATAGATTACACCTAAGAACATTTTTAATGTTGTGTCAGAGCCCAATTGATCTGATGGACTTTTAATGACTTCCCTGATAATAAGGGAGATCATGACTTAGACCTGCTTAAGCCAGTGTGGAAAGGTTGATGGCAATTTGCATGGTCTGATGAGATCTGAAGTGGAAGGAAATGGACTTCTGAGTTCAAAGAGATTGCACCCTACAGAGGTGCCATGATCCGCGGTCTGTTGGGTGTGTTGACCGTTGGGCACCCATGCTGTTCATTCTCCATGTCTCAACTCATCCGAATTCCTCTGCCAAAGTTATAACCCCTGTGGAAAGCAGTGAGCCAGGAGGCTGGACTCACGCTCAGATGCCGGAGGGCTGGAATAAGGGAGGGGTGGGGAAAGAAAGGAAGAGAGCTTCCCCACCGTTACAGACCACTTAGGCTGCAAAGAGTACTGCGCGTGACCCACAGAAAGTACTTTTCACTTGCATTTTAAGCAAATAAGAGGTTTAGTGGGACATTATCACCTGGAGTGCCCAGTAATGGGTAATTGAGTAGGGAAAGGGGCTGTGCATTGTTGATTAATATTTACCAAAGTCTTTGTGTGTTTTTTTCTCAAATGTTAACGATGTGGCAGATCGAGTTGAACAAAAAGGACACTGTGGATTGAAATATGGTATTGTGCCCATCAAATTCTGCCTTCTCTCTGCTTGGCTTATGATGAATACCATTCTTTAATAGCAGACTGGTGTTCGTGAAGAACTTATTACGGAGGCTGAGAGGAAGCCAAGAATGAAGAAATGCCCGACTGGCAGCGATCAATCACCTCCTTTTAAAGATGAACTGATCCTTCTTTTTTAAAGTAACAGTTCATATGAAGGTCTCAAACATAAATATGCAAAGCCTCAGAGCAATTACAGTTGCCTGGCCCTGTTAGCGTTTCCGTGCATGTTTGGGGAGAAGATGAATCCCACCCTTCCCAGCAGAGGCCTCTTCAACGAGAAGGAAGCTCCTCCCCCGGGAAGGGCTCCTATTAAACAAAGGTTAATTCTTGGCACCGGCAGGATAATAATATTATAATGCAAAAGGACAAAGTCACATTTCGTTAAAGATTTCTGCGTTCTAAGATGCAATATTCAAAGTTGAGTCACCCCGGGAAGAGCTAGTTAATGAAGTAATGCCTGAGAACTAAGGAATGACATGGGGTACTCTTCAGGGCCAGGCCATTTCTGTGGCCTCACAAAACTTGCAGTGCCTTTTCAGTTCACCTCTGGCCTCGCCATTTCCTGCTCAAAAGCCTTTGAAGCAAAGTTTCTCCACCTTGGCACTATTGACATGCTGGCACTATTGACATGCTGGCACTATTGACATGCTGGCACTATTGACATGCTGGCACTATTGACATGCTGGCTGGATTGTTCTCTGTTGTAGGGTTGTCCTCTGCGTTGCAGGATGTTCAGCTGCGTCCCTGGCCCTACTCCGTAGATGCCGGTAACATCCTCCACCACTATGTTTCGGCAACCAAAAATGCCTCCCGATATTGCCAAACGTCCCCGGAGAGGCCACATCTCCCCCTGTTGAGAAACATGGCTTTAAAGATACTTGAAACCTTTGGAAAAATTGTCTCCCTCAAATGCCCAAGGATCTTGATCTAATTTCCTTTGACTGTCCATTTACCATCCATTGACACTAACCCCACTTGCTCTTCTCCCACTTTCTAAAATATTCCAGGAGCAGTTTTCTCCCTGTGTCTTCCTTATTGCTTTTCCCTTGTAGGTCCTGTTCACTGTGATGTCATTAAAGCCTAGAACAGGACCTGTACTGTAGACACGCAAGTGACTTGACCCTTCCCCCAGTGATCTCCATCTGCCCAAATTCACTCTCCCTTCAAGATCTAGTCCCATTGCACTCATTTTCAGAAGGCTTCAATATAGCATCATGGTTGAGAACATGAACTTGGAAGCTATACTAGGTTCAATTCCTTTTCCTCCGCATGCTAGCTGTATGACCTTGGGCAAGTTACTTCAACCTTCTTGTACCTCAATTTCCTCGTCTGTAAAATGGATATAACAGGGGAACCTGCTTTATAGGGGTATGATCAGGATTCAAGATGAGAGAAACATCTTGCGTGTAATAAATGCAACATGACCTATATTAGCTGTTATTAGTATCTCCTAGTCTGAGGGTCTCTTCCTTCTCTGCAGACTTGGTTTGTAGATCCATCTCAGTTTCCCTTGTTGCATACTTTTAACTGATTACATTTTCTGAACCAAAATCACATGTCACATGACAAGCCTGGGACAACAGGCCAGAGTTCTGAAATGCAATTAGCCTGAAAAGTTGGGGCAAATAGTTGTCATAATTACAGTTTGTGTGTGTGTGTGTGTGTGTGTGTGTGTGTGTGTGTGCCACACATATCCTCCCAACAGATCATGGCTAGGGGACTGCATCCTCTTCATCTCTGGTGTATAGGGAGCCCCCATCTAATATTTGTTGATTTCAATTCTTCTAACTTCATGAAAGGAAAGTCTCTTTCAGAAACTCTTCTCTCCTGAGCCCCAGAGTCTCTTGTGTCCTTCAGTTAAGGAAAGTGGCTTTTGCAAACACTAATTTCTGAAAGCCTGTCTCTTCACCTCCTACCAGTACAATTCAGGATAAAAGTTCTTATTCCTCAGAACATGTGGAAGAGTGTTTTTAGAAACATAATTTAAGGTCCACCTGGCGAGCTTGATTAAAATGTAGATTTTTAGATGTCGGCTCAGACTTAATCAGAAATTCTAGTGGTGGGGCCTGAACATCTGAATTTTTTAAAGCCTCCCATCTCACATTTACACTCACTCATTTGAGAACCACTATGTTAGAATAAACCAGCAAAAAGTACAGCATCTCCCTGGTGTTGCTCGGAGCCTTAGAGTACCTGAGCTGGAAAATGCTGCCGTTTTTATGAGGGGAGTAAGAGAACTATTTTCCTCTGTGCTTTCTGTCTTGCTGTGGATAATGTAAATTACGCACACGGAGGGATTTTCTTTTTTAAATGAAAGGGTTGTATTCTTACTCCACATTCCACAGCTCTTAAAAACAAGTCACCCCGAGGGGGAGGACTACGTGTTTACAATCCCAGCTGGAAGAGGGCATATGCGCTATTTGCAAAGCAAAGGGCAGCACATAAGTTCTGAGAATTATCTCAGAGCATCAGGAGTGGAGACTGTGACTTGAGAACATCCCTTGTGGGAAGGCTCCGTAACCAGGTGCACCAAAAAGGATTCCATATGGCTCCGATATTCTGGTGGAGTTGGATACATATTTGAGCATAACCCAAAGATATGAAATAATCCATTCTTGGTTTATATCTAGATGATTAATCTCTCCTCGATATCCAAGACCTGTCTTATGATTAATAGAAGTTCTCCCACAACCAAGAATCTGTGTGTCACATCCTCAAGAGTAACGGAGCCCCACGTCCAATGTGATTTATTTAAGAAACAAAAGCAAAGAGGCTGTTAAGTGTCTTCCTTCAACTTCCCTGTTTGCCAATAATTTCATACCATTGATTTCTTTCTCTTTTTTCCCTGTAGTCTCTGAAGAAAATGCAACTCTCCCTTTTGACGCCCTTCCCCAAAGACTCATGACATTTATTTGGAGTTTTGCGTTATCTCTTTCCAACCAGAGGAGCTTCAAAAAGACCTCTGAAATCTCACCCACTCTTTTTCAAACTTTTGCCCTCTCTTTTTACACATTCTCAAATCTCTCTTTTTAATAAATAAATATACAGCTAAATAAAGTACATAAACACACCTCCATACCTCAGTTCCCACATCTTAAAGTGGGTATAGATATAGGACCTTTCTCTTGGTGAGGACTGATTGAGTTAGAAATAAAGCTCTTAGATCGTTGGGCCACAGGAAGTGCTCATCTACTGTCAACTAATAATTCCATGGGGGTCTGTGTCTGTCCCAATTACATATCATCTGTCTGCCTGTCTGTCTGTCTATTTTTCGCTGTACACATGCTTCCTTTTCAAGCCACCTTCACCTCCCTCCTATCCTTCATTACCAAGCTCTTTGAAAGAGCCCTCATTCTCTCCCTACACCTCACCTCCTGTTTGCTCCCCATCGTTTTCAATTGGCCTTTGGCCGACCCCAGCTGGCCCCTGATGCCTCTGTAATTGCATCACCTGTCTAGTGACCTCTCTTCTGCGCTCATCCCACCTGAATGAGCTGCAACATTGTACCAAACCTTTTGATTCTTCCTTTCTTTTTATTTTCAAGTCTACAATAGAGTTTTATTGGCATCTTCCTTTTTAAAAGAATGTTCTTTGGATGTTGCTATGGTTGCTGTTGATGTCATTTTCCTGATTATGGTAGAAACAGAATTTCAGAGTCCTGGAAATTTGCTCCTGATTTATGCTGTGGCACTTAGTGTCATGCCCCTTCCCCTCCTCTGTGACTATGCTTTTCCTCTGTTCTTCTTCAGTGACCCCGTAAATGTCACGGCTCCCGAGGACTCTGTCCTGGGTTCTAGGCTTTTCTCATCTCTTTAGACCCAGAGATCTCAATTAACAGCCTGCAAGCAGAACCCGGCCCACCGAAATGTTCTGTTATAACCTCACAGTATTACCAACAACAAAAAAAATTAGCTTCCACATTTTAATTTTTTAACTAATATCCCTATTTGTGGCTTCTTTTGGAAAAATGGAGCATCTCACCATACCAGACTTATGTTTCCTCGTGGCCACAGCTAGCTGGAATTGACAGTATTACTCCTTTAATCAGGGCACCTCCAAGTTCATCTTCACTTAAAGCCACCTTCCCTTAATTCTGTTAACTTCTGGCTCCTCCAGGCAGTTGGGGCTCCCACTCCTGCTGCATTATCCCTGGATAAGGTATGACCCCATGAAACAAGGACAACCAAATTTATATTTCCCATTCCAAGCTGGTCCTCACGTCCACAGCCACACGTGTTCCAGTAAGTCCCAGACTTGCTCTGGTCCTAGGTCGCTGTTCTTACTCACCACAGTCCTGCCCTTCTCTACACCTGTACCATGACCTTCAGAACTAAGTGTTCCATCTGAGAGAGTGTTTGAATCCAGAATTCTAAAAGGAAAAAAAAAACACATTATGTATTAATCAATACTTGGTGGCATGCTAGTTGAGAATCATTGTTCTATAAGAAGGATAGTTACATAATAAAAAAATATAAAAACCAGTGATATAAGCAAAGGGAGGCAGGTCGATATCTGTTTGAGTAGTTGGGATGTGAGGTACAGAGTGCTGGAAATGTGGTGGTGGGGAGGTGTGAAAACTGAGACTGTAGTGAATCCACAAGATATTGCAGAGGAAACTTTGGGGACAGATGAAACTAAAATAAAAAATTTAAAAGCAGATGTAAAACCTAAAATCAAGCAACAGAAAGAGCTTGAGGGTTAGTGGTGCCGCTGATACGTAGATAGAGGTGGAGACTTGAGGACATGTTGATGGTTCTGGAAGGTGATGCTGAATCCCATTTTTGGCATATTGAGTCAGATGCCAGCAGACATCTAAAGAGATCCTGTACAGTTGAAGGTAAAAGAGGAAGGAGAAGAGAAGAGTGGATCCGATTTGCAGTTTTGGAAGCCGTCCACGTAAGTGTGGGTTTCAAAAAGCTCTCTATGAGAGGGAGAGTAAAGAGAAATAGGAATAGAGGAAAAAGGAAGGAAAAAAGAGGTGCCCAGTGCAGGAGATAAAGAAAGAGTCAAGATCAAAGTCGGAGGTCAAGCAGAGAAGAAATCAAGATGATAGTTTGATATACAAGGGAATTGTCTAGCAAGGTCCAGTGAGCAAGGAAGAATATATCTAGGTACTATATCTACGTAAAACTATTGGATTTGGCCAGGAGAGAGTCATCCATTCATTCAACAAATATATACGAAGCATCTATGATTTTCCAGAAAGTGTGCTAGGAAGAACCATTCAACCTGGAGATTATATCGATCAGTAATAGCTTAGATTTTGCTACAACAAAAACTCCCAAATCTCTATGGCTTAAAATAACAGAGGTTTATTTCATACTCCTGTCCCTGACCCCTGCCATTCTCTTTCTGGTCCAGACTGGTAACACAGCCATCTCTTGAAACATGGTGACTGCCATGACAGAGAGAAAGAAAATGTACATCAGCCATTAAAGCTTCTTCGGGAATGTGAAAGCAAGTCAGGTGGCCACATCTCACTTCCAGGGACAGCAAAATGCAATTCTAGTACATGTCTGCCGGGAAGCAAAATGGAAGATGTGTTCATAGCCCTGTGACTACCCCGGAGATGATTTTAAGGAAGAGTAGATGAAATTCACAGCCTTAAATATTTACAATTTATTTCTTTAAACCAAAGCTCAACTACACAATTTTCGGGACCCAGTTCAAAATGAAAATGCAGGTTCGAGGCCAGGGGCAAGGAAGTCACTCTCCCCTTCCCTCAGGCCCACCACCCCATCCCATGGCAGACAGGTGACCCCCAAAAGATTATAACCTCCGCACCAGAAAAAAGTGTTCCCTAGATCAGAGACAGGCAAGAGGCCGCAACAAACAACACTTAGGCGCCGCCAACTCAGAGAGGAGTGGCACCCCCTTGCCCCACCCCAAGATGCTGCAGGGTTAGGGTCTGACCTTGACTCTTCCCCATCCATATCCAGCCAAAAGGTGGGCCTTGCCCAACTCCACCCATATGACCCAGTCACCACCTCAGGGGTAACAGGGCTGAGGCAGGGAGGAGGGAGCCAGGTGCCACCCAGTTGATCACGGGGGGGAGGGGCGCTCAGTGAGCCGCTGAGAGCCTTTCACAAGGAGGTGGGATGGCCTAGAACCGTGCATGAGCCGAGGCTGCATGCCCAGCATGTGCCCGATGTCCCACTGGACTTCTCTCACGAAACCCATGTTCAAAGATAAAATTACTAAGAATTTCTTCAGGACAGTGACACACAGCCTCTTCTGAGAGCGGGCCCCAGTGCGACTGCACTGCTCCAAACCCGCTGCGACGCCTTGGTTTTTACTGAAGGGCCGTTTCTCCCTTCCACCCCATCAGTTGTCTTTTCTGCTTTTTCTGTTCTTCATTCCAGTTGCTCTTGAAATCATATTCAGATTAGGGATCATCCTAAGAGGAAATTCACTTTTTTATATAACATAAATCCCCGTGAACTGAGGCTACATGAACGGGCTTGAAAATAACCTACTCTTTTTTAAGAGTCTTCTCCCAAGTTGTTGGGCTCTTTGTAACTCCCATATTTGGGCCTGGGAAAAGGACAGGCCAAGGGGGTGGAATGCACAAGTAAACTTTAAAAGTTCCATAGTTTGCAAGTTCGAGATTTATGCAAAGTCTAAGAATATCTGCCGTTGCTTGCAGTGAGACTGCATATTCGATAAGCCCTCAGATTCCCTCTTTGCCAGTGAAGCAACCTGCAGAAGTCAGGGGTCAGGGAAATAGAAATAGGTGGTCTTAATGTTCTCTCTGGTATTACATCTCTCTGTAGAGAATATGGCTTACAACAGATTAGCGGTCTTGACATATACTGAGACCATGGGAAGAGTGATGCTTGTTGACATTATCAGCAATTCCTGGAGGGGAATTTTCCGTACTTTTTTATTCTTTTCTTTCTTTCCAGAGTTTGTTTATTTGTTCGCCTATATACCTGGCCATCCTTTATCCTGCTGCTGTTTATCTCCCTGAAATAGTTTTGCATATCTAACCATATTAAATCCACTTATTTATTGTTCGTTTATCTCTGTTTGGTGTATCAAATGTTTATTTATAAGCCACTCATGTATCTGAAATTTACCTGATTGTTGCCTGCCTGTTCTGTTTGCTGGCATGTGTCCAACTGGGCTGTGCATATATTTGCTACGCTCAGATAATACAAGTCTCTTGGTAAATATAACTATTTAGAAGTCCTAAAGAGACGTTCAGAATCGCTAAGAGGCAAATAAAACATTCCTCTGCCCCCAGAACGTGACCTAATATCCAGAAAAATGTGCCCTAGAGTTGACTTTGAGTGTGTATTTGAAGAATGACAAAATCTGGCAATCCCTAAGAGTAGGTTAAGCCTTCCAAGACCTTACTCCTCTTATCACAAAATGATTAGGATTAGTGTTTGCACGAGGCTGCTTCACCCTGTAGCATCTGCATCCCACGAACTGGTCCAGGAGGGTACGGATTATCTGGTACTCAGATAACATTGGCTCTTCGACACCTAACACGATGCCTGGTAGACCAGAGGTCCACAGCATCTCTTCAGTGATGGTGATTGGTTGGTCCCTTTGGAACCAGGACTCTTATTTTTCTAACCGCTTACAAATTTATGTCTGGGATTATCCGTATTTACCTAGATACGGTCCAAGGAGATGTTTGCACAAAGCATCCAATGAAGGGACAGAGGAGTGCTCAGAAGCCGGGCTTTGGAGCCAGACACACCTGTGTTTACAACTGGCCTTGAGCTCTATTAGCTGTTGAACCTGGGATAGGTCATGTAACCTTATCTATAAAGGAGGAGTAGTACTAGTGCCCCCTCATGGGTATGTATGAAGCCGAGATGAACAGTGCAGGCTCTGGAGTAGACAGCCAGCGCTCGATAAAGAGTAGTTACCCCTGCTCTTCCCACCGCCGCCTGGTCAAGCTGTATTTCTTGGACACCTCTGTCTGGTGTCCCCTGACAGAGGGGACACCAAATTGGCAGGAAATTTGGGTGCAAATTGGGCATCTCCGTGAACACTTCTTGGCTTGTTGGCTCTCTAAACTCGTTTTGCTGTTCTAGGTCTTCCCCAGATGTCTGTTCCTGCCCAGACAGAGGCAGCCTCTGGAGGTTTCACAAACCCCATTCTCACTAAAGTCTCCCAGCGTGGAGGCAGTAAATGAGAGATGTGATTATTCTGGCCTTCTGCTTAAATTATTTTATGCCCGGGGTATGTATTTATTTGCCTGCAGCGAATTCAGAAGCATGAACAATGCACGCGTTCACTAAGAGTTACCAATGTTTTAAAATCGTGTCCAGCAATTTTTGAGTCTGGAACTGAGAGGCAGGAAAGGGCTTGCATCGGGTTTCACACACTAAGATGTCTTCCTTGCGTGCAGGAAACGTCAGTTCTCGGTGGTCTGCCCCAGGATGATGCGTCCTCGCAGGGGCCCAATCCTCAGCATTTTTGTGTCTGCCTTACCATGTTAGCTTTCTCCCATTCGCTCAGTCATTTATTCATTCAATGAATACTTATGGAGGCCCTGCTCTGTGTCAAGCATTGTACTACATTTGGGGATACAAACAAGGATACAAGGTGTGGACCTTACCTTCTAGAAGAGCGAGGCGTCATAAATATATGCTCTAATTTTAGGTACCGGTTGGCGCCATAACAGAAAAAAAATCATGCAAGGCAAAGAAATAGAGAATAATTAGGGGCGAGGGCATACAAGTGTTCTACTTAGGTCATCAGTGCAGAGTGAAGGGGAACCTCATTCCAGGCAAAAGAGCTGCAAGTGTAAAGGTCACTGGTGGAGCTGGAGGGGAGTTGGGCGGGGGGGGGCACATAATGGGAGGTGAGTTCTGAGTGGGAGGTGAGGCCAGATCATGCAGGACCTTTGGGATCAAGATAAAGAATCATGGGTTCATATGGAATGAAAGAGCAGGAAGGGAACGGATGGCTAAATGTGGGAGTGGGTGAGGGATTCAGTCTCACCATGGGGAACCTAATGGGGCGCTGTTGGTCACGTCAAGGGAACGCTGCACCGTCGTGACGCAGCCCGGCGGGGACTCAGCGTGTCACATCCTCCCTCTTCCTTGGACTAGCCAGCTGTGCCACCGTTCTTAGCCTCAGTTTTCTCAGCCATAGGTTGGAGATCGTGATACCTATCTTCAATGGCCCTCGTCAGCATTAGAGACTCTGTATGTATCCATAGATGGTTGCCATTAAGAGATTACATTACGTCATATTATATAATTATTTTCATTTTTGCCCAGAATGATAAAGCAGAAAATGAACATGTAGGATGGCAGCTGCCTGCTGTTTGGCTGTGTGCTCACCTTGTCTTTATGGCATTGGCAGAGCATTCTTGCCAAGTGAAAACCTGCCTTGTATAACCTGAAGGCTCCTTTTCCAATGTAAATGTCTTTAAAATAAAAATGCCAGGGACTTCCCATAGTCCCTCTTTGGAACGCCCTGGACTTGGCCTCACTCTCCTTGCCCCAGCCTCACTCACTGTCTACCAGTTCTTTAAGTGCCCCAGCCTTCTACCCCTACTCCCCACCCCACGACCAGCACACATGCTACGTGCCCAACTAGTCACAAGGCATCTTGCACCATCTTAGGGGAATCTGACCACAAAAATCACTGTGAATAGTGTCCCCTGTAGCTGTCATCCCAGGGGATCCTGCATCCCAGCCTTTCTCCATAGCTTTGACGCCTACCCCACCCCCAAATTTCTCCTCGTTGACTTCTACTCCTTCATAGGATCAAATCCTATGAAGTGCTTGGGGAACCTCATCTGGCCTCTGGAATAGGCCAGGCCCCTCACAATATGCTCGCCTTGACCATAAACCTTTTCTTTGTAGCACTTGTCAGTGGCCATTTTACTTTCTTCATTTGATTATGTGACCGAGTCTAGTCTGCCCCACTAGAGTAGAAACTCCATCCGGTTACAAGCCATGGCTGTTTGTTTATTTGTCGTTTCCTCATCATTATCATTTCTCTGCAGGCACAGTTTCTGGCTCAGAGCAATCATGCCATAAATGTTTGTTGAAGGAATCACCAACCTTCCAGGAAGCATCTATTCCTTCTAGAGGGCCTTTAACACACACAGTTTTGTTATTCTGAAGCCTAACAGGAGAAAGCCAAAAATCAGTGTAAGACTTTCCCATCGTGGGAAAACCAGATCCATGCACCTGGCAACGAGCAGTGGTCAGTCAATGTTGGATGAATGAACTAATGGCTGAACGAGTGACTTTGAAGCACAAGCTAATATTGCTCTTGTCAAAATGGTGAGTGTGAAGCACAGCCCTGCACACACACACAGTCATGTATGTATCCCCCCTCCCTCCTCTACTGTCTGCAGTATCATCAAGAGGAAAAATAACTAAGAGCTACTTTGTGTTGAGGGGTTTAAGGTTGTCAGTGGTCCTCTGTCTTCTGATTTTCCCTGCCCTCCTAGCTCTGACTTGGCCACTGGAAATCCCAGCTCTCGTCATCATCAACCTCTACCCGTCTTGGGGCAGGAAGGAGAAAGCTGAGCTCTTTTGTGCCATCAGCTTAGAGGGCAGAGGCCCTGCTCATCTAACCTTTCTGTTCCCAGCAGAGAATGAACAGCCAGCATCTCTGGATAGCCAGGCAAGCTGGGCTGTGTTGTGAGACCAGGCTCCTTCTGGAGAGCTCCCAGCACCACAGCCAAGGCCACTGGATCACATCCTTAGACACACTAAAACGCATATTGTTTTAAGTGCCTTTCCCAAGACTGCCAATGAGGAGGCTGAAGATGCCACTGAATATATTAGTGTCTAATTAGTTTGGACTGCTGTAAAAAGCACACCGTAGACAGGGTGGCTTAAGCAACAGACATTTATTTTTTTCTCACTGTTCTAGAGGCTGGAAGTTCAAGATCAGGAGGTCAGCATGGTTGAGTACTGGTGAAAGCTCTCTTCCTGGTTTCTTTACATGGGAGAGAGAGAGAGAAAGTTCTGGTGTCTCTTCTATAAGGGCACTAATTCTGTCACAGGGGCTCCACCCTCATGACCTAATGTAACTTGCAAAGGCCCCACCTCTTAATACCATCCCATTGAGGGTTAGGATTTCAACATACGAATTTTGAGGGGACACAAACACATGATCCATAATACCTAGGAAGCTCCATATTGAGATTTTTAGCCAATGTCATCAGTGCCTGCAAGAAGCAACATGAGGTATCTCCTTCTTATTAAGAAGGACTTGGAGGTAGACAAAATAATCTGGGTCATTTGTCCATTTAACAAATAATTATCACACCCACAACGTGTCTGGCTCTGTTCTAGGCACTGAAGATCTAGGAATGAACAAGACCGACAAAAGCACTTGTCCTCAGGATGCTTACTTTCTAGTAAGGGGAGACAAACAATAAATAAGTAGGTGAGTATATCAGATATTCAGCTAGGGCTAAGTGCTACCAAGCATATCAAACAGTGTTACATGTTAGAGGATAATTCAAGGAGAAGGAAACAATTTTAGATTGAATTGAGACCCAGGTGATACATGGGGCCAGCCATGCAAATATTTAAGAGAAAAGTGTTCCCAGAAGGAGGAGCAGCGAGTGTAAAGATCCTGAAACTTAATGACATTGATCGGTCATTTGGGAGTATGAACAGATACCCCCGTTTTTTAAAGTCATAACCATGACATAAAGCAGGCACATTCGGTGCATCACTTGGATCCTAAGTTGCTCTTCGTTCTCAGATTTTGGCCAAGCAGTGAACCAGTTCAATGTGGTTTGCTCTGCTTAATCTAATGCCTTTCTAAGATTTTCCCCGATTCACCTGTGTCTTTATTTCTAAATAGCTGGAATGGCAGCCAGAGAGTCTGAGAAGTATGTATTTTCATGAAGTCATGTCACACACACATCACAGTTGGGCCACATGGAGAAATGACAGAATTATCACTCCCCATTATCGCTCAGGAGAATTGTAGAATTGTGCAGTCATGGATTTTGCTGTTGATCACAACTGTTTGACTGGCATGCTCAGAGAATTTACTGGTGCATTCATGAGGTAAAATAAATATCCGGATAGAGAAGCCCAATGCCTTTGGAGGTTTCTGATGTACTGTTAAATAGTTCTTATGAAGCAGCGTATTGATAGTTTGAGAGTTAGTAAGGAAAGACATTTGGGAACGATTTTGTAGGAAACAGTGGATTTAAGGGGGTGGGTGGGAGGAAGAAGAGTTAAAATGTGACAAAAGAAAATTGTCGTGTCTTACGTCATGCTCACAAGAAGCAGAGCCTGAGGCAAGGATTTAGGTACAGGTGATGTATTGAGGGAGCGGTCTCAGAAAAACCTGAAAGGGCGTGAGGGAGCAGGACAGGACTGAGGAAGGGTGTGGTCCCAGGTAAAGCCTAACTTTGGTCTGAACCACAGAGAAGGGCTCTGGAGCATAACTCCCAGGAGAGCCCTCCTCTTTTGAGGCAAGGACGATGAACTTTTGTATCCCAGTGTCAGTCAGTCATTGGTTGAGGGCCTCAGGGAGGTGTCTTAACCTCCCAGGTAAGGTGGCGTCTGTCAGCCTCTGAGGACAATTCTCTGGACAGGGCAGCTGCAGGCAGCCAGCAGCCGCCATTCACAACGGCTGTGGGATGGCTGCACCAGGAGGGGATCTTGGTGGGGTGAACATCTCCTTTTATCTTTCCACAAAAGAAAATGCATCCATTCATTCATTTAATTATTAGCCCATTTAGTTAATGTTTCTTGAGCACCTACTATGTTTCAGAAATCAGTGTTACACAGTGAGCAAAATGGATCTGTTGCCAGTGGTCACAAATGAGAGAGACACAACCAAACAAGCCCTGGCAAGAAATGATGCTAAGTGCTATATAAGTGCTAAGTGCCACGTTCTTTGGGAGCTCGTATTAGGAACCCTAAATCCAGTCCAGGGGGTACTGTCTAGAGCTGTGCTGCCCAAGGTGGTAGCCATGGACCACATATGATTATTCAGCACTTGAAATGCGGCTAATCCAAATTGAGATGCTCTTGTAAGTGTAAAATACCTGGAATTGCAAAGACTTAGTGTGGAAAAAAGAACGTGAAAGATCTCATTAATAAATTGTTATATGCGGGCTTCCCTGGTGGTGCAGTGGTTGGGAATACGCCTGCCAATGCCGGGGACATGTGTTTGAGCCCTGGTCCAGGAAGATCCCACATGCCACGGAGCAACTAAACCCGTGCGCCAAAACTACTGAGCCTGCACTCTAGAGCCCGTTAGCCACAACTACTGAGCCCGCGTGCCACAACTACTGAAGCCCATGTCCTAGAGCCCATGCTCCGCAACAAAGAGTAGCCCCCGCTCACAACAACTAGAGAAAGCCCGCGCGCAGCAACGAAGACCCAACGCAGCCAAAAAAAAATTTTTTTTAATAATAAAATACATAAGTTTAAAAAATAATGATTTGTTATTTGCATTACATGTTAAAATGACAACATTGAGGATATACTGGGTTAAATAAAATATATTATCAAACTTAATTTTACTTGTTACTATTTACTTGTTTAATGTGGCTGCTAGAAAATTTTAAATTACATATGTGGCTCACTTTATATTTCCATTTAATAGCACAGGTCTGGGGGCTTCTTGAAGCTTTCTTTCATTCCTTCAGCATCACAGAGAAACTTGCTGAACAATCCACTAGCAACGTGGTTGTCCACTGAGTATGTCCTCATGATAATGAAGATATAGCCAAGTTTCTCCAAATTTAATATTGTGCATTTCCAATTGTTTGAAACCACTATGTTTTGTTTTCTTTTATTTTGTTTTTAATAACCCCTAATTATGGATTCCTTTTTATGTCACCCCCGGTATCCAAAGGCTCACAAAAACACAATTTCACCCCACCCTACACCCCTTTTAGATAACTGAAGTTTGACTGAATGGGGTTTCCATTCATCACCGATACAATTCTCACCTCATCATTCCTTTTTCCTCTTCTCTACATGGTATGAGCGTGAATATAAATCTATAGATTCAAAAGCAAAGAGGCAAAGAAATATAAATGGTTTGAAGTGAGTCTCTTTTCAAGTAATTTTCCCCCTAACCTAGTAAGATGTCACTCCATGAGAGATTTCACAGCACAGCAACACTAGAAAGTGTGATAATCGTTCAAAACATAATTGAAAGATTTCAAAAGTTGAACTGGAAGTATTTTTGTCAGAGTTTATTGCAAGCATTTTGTATCTTAAAAAAAAAGTTTGTGGGAGTTCTGTGACAAGAAGATAAATTATGGAACTGTAAAAACGGGGAAATAAATGGATTCTGGAGACTGACAAACAGGGCAAATGATGAGAACATATCATTTTAGAACACAAAAAAAGGTAACTAAGTTTGAAAAATTGCATTAGTGTATCATTTTCTATATATGAGCCATTAGAGGGAAAAAGGGGAAATTACACCCTGTAACAAAGTAAAAATGTTTTCAGTGTTTAAGGGTAATTTTGTAATACTACTACTATTACTTAAACTCCTACCTCTTATAAAAATCCAAAGACAGGACCCCTGGTGATATTACCTGTGTCTTAGGCAAAGAGCAACAATTTGAATTCCATTCAAATACATTTGTATTTTGCCAAGTGCTATCAAACCCTGAGTTGCATAATTTGCCGTGTAAGTGAAATAGATACTTTTCCTCCGCACATTTATCACTCTCCTGTGGGCTTCATTACTGACAATCAAATCATAGAAGATGTACAAAATTGTCATGATGCGCTTATTTTCTCATGATATTCGATACAAATAGTACTTCTTTACAAATGGCCTTTCCCCCCCCCCCCATTTGCCACATTTTTGCTGTCTTTTCAGAATCTTACTAAAGTTCTAGTGATAGACTTTTTTCCCCCAGCATATATGTGGGCCTCTTTGGAAAACAAATATTTCTATTTGGGGAAAAATTAAAAATATAGACAGGGAAAAGCAGTATTGTTTGCGAGTAGTTCTTTAACTGTTAGTCCCTAGATGCGTGTGTGTGTGTGTGTGTGTGTGTGTGTGTGCCATATAAAGATGTTTGTGAAAACAATAGATCCTAGCTCAAGGATCATACACATCCCATCACTGAATCATCTTAAAGATTAATTTAGAATCATGACATCAAATGCCCAAAGTCTAGTCCGAAAAAGTAAATGAGCTAGTGAGTAAGAGACCCATAGAAGCTTACTTAGTCTAGTTTTTATTTTTCCACTTTTAAAAATACCACGGGTACAGAGAAGTTTTAGTCTACTCTAAAAGACTGAGGAACAATGATGACAGGCAGTTGGCACTGCACCTTTAATTGGCAAGACTATAGGGAGCAGTGGGGATTGTGGTGAACTGCAGTACACACTCTGCCTCTAGAGGGAGCAACTGCTCCCAGCTCCACTTTAGTGTTCCATGAGGGATGTAGTATTTTTTTCTTTATTAGTTTTTTAAAGAAGCCTGAAATCTGGATTTCTTTTTGTGTGTGTGTTTGGAAAGATATTTCTTGATTTTTAAGGGTTGATAGCATTTTTTTAAATATCAAGGAAGCCAAAGAAAATACATTTCCTGGCCAGATACAGCCTAAAGACTGCCAGGGTGTGACTTCTGTGGAAGAGTCTTTCCTCTCCAAGGGTCTGGGGCAGCCAGGGTCATCATGTAAGGATAATGGTGTCTGTCCTGAATCTCTTTACCCCTCTACTCTCCCTCCTAGGATATGATCTATTGGAGATGAGGTCATCTATGGATAGATATTTCTTAAATGTCATCTACTTTAGCTGCAAAAACTTCTCTGCTTTTCTTACCAATATAAATGGTACTTGGACCTTAAAAATTGTTATTTCCCCTATCAGCAACAACCATCACATCACCGTTGTCTAGTGAGTATGAGTCTTAGGGCAACAAAGTAAAGAGGTACAAGGCAAAGAGTATCACTTTCATTTTCTAGACTTCAAGTTAATTCCTATTTTCAGCAAAGCAAACAGAACATTTTAACTCCAATCTGTTAACGGAGTCCTCTTCCTCTAAAGTTGAACTAGAAATCCAGATATGATGCCAGCCTAAGATGTTTGGTTGGAAGAGAGGGGTAGCTCTTTGGGGAAATGGATAGTCTCTTGGCTTACCATGACACATCCATTATGCCAGTCAGGGAGCTCTCTGGGGCACCTGGGCCATGCTTGAAGCACAAACATCTTTCTGTAAGGTTGCCCTGGTATCCTGGCTGCCTAGACACACCAGAGCCATTTAATCCCCAAGGTGTTGGCCTCCATTAGTTGAGCAATTTTTTCTCTTCCCTCTTCTCTCCTCCACCCAGCCCAAGTGAAATATCTTTTTCATCTGGGAAGGGCGTGGGGGAGGAGGTAAGGGAGAGGAAGACGTACTCTCAGCTCTCAATTCTGACCAGATCCTTTTTCTTTTGTTTCTGTTACAAATCCTCTAAGGTTTTCAAGGGGTTTAGGCTTTTGGAGAAAAAAGCTAAGGAGAGATAGAGGGTATTTCTGCTTTCTACTCTGCCATATCCCTTCCCTGAGGCGATGAACACAACTGATTACATAAAAGGGTAGAGACAAAACACCGGTTAATATCTGACAAAAGTATTTTCCTGCAGTAACAGTTCTAGCATTTCCAGCCATCTCTAGTCGTTGGACACCAAATCTGCTGGGTATTATCTTACTTCTTTTTCAAGGCAACTCTGTGAAGTAAATATTATATGTTATCTATTGACAAGACAGTGCTGCATAACAAATATCCCTAAACGTCAGTGACATGAAACAATAAACACTTATTAGCCCACCAGTCTGTGGGGTCCAGCTGATCTAGGCTGGGCTGAGCTGATTTCAGCTGTCTCGGTTCATAAATCTGTAGTCAGCTTCCAGGTCAGCTCAGGGGCTCTGCTGATCTTGGCTGGGCTCACTCACATGTTTGGGAACTGGCTTGCTGTTGGCCGTTATAGGACAGCCTTGGCTATGATGGCTGGGGCAACCTGGCTCCCTACCACGTATCTCTCCTCATCCAGCAGCCTAGCCTATGCATTTTCTTCTTGTAGCAACAGCAGAGGGGAAAAGTGAGCAAGCTGGGTCAGTTTTCTGCTTTGCATTACACTTGCCAGCATCCCAATAGACAACACAAGTCACGTGCCTAGCTGGGGGTCAGAAAGGGGGACACAATATAGGTAGCTGGCAAAGGCACAGATAGAGGGAAGGCTGAAGTATTGGGGCCCATAATACAAACACTACCCTATTTCCTGAATCAGAAAACTGCTAGGAGAAGTGAGCCTGGAAGTAACGTTGGAGGTTGGGCTTTGAACGCATGCATGCTTTACTCCAAAGCTATGTTTCCAACCACTTTACTCTGCTGCCTTCATTTTTAAAAGGAGCTTATAAATAGGATTCTCCATGTTAAGGCAGCATCTTCCAGGTCAAATGGAGTGCTAAATAATTGCCTGCTTAATATGGTTGATAGAGAAAGCAAACTTCAAGCCAAAACACTCTAATTTCCCCTAAACATATGTAATCATCTTAATTTTCTCTTTTCCTCTGTTGACAGAGCTTGAGGAAGACAACTCCTTTTTAGCATCAGCCAATGTTTCCCTGGGAAGCATCACGCAAGGAAATGGGGTTGGCATGTTTTCCTTCTAAAAAATCCATTTTAGGTAATTCCACTGTCTTCCCTGTGCTGGCCTCTGCCCCCGTCCAGTCTCTTTTACTTGACGTTGTCCTTTACCCCATGGACTTTTCACCCTCGTGCTCGTTTGCCGTCAGGCTCCTGTGTCTTAGGTGATTTGTGACCCAGGTTTAGCTCCAATCACTTGAATCCATTTGGTGGCTGAATTTTATACATAATGAAAGAGCTGGTTGAGTGGTGCTGATGTCTCTGGAAGGACCGGCTCATTGATGGGTAGTTGGTTTGTTCAAAAGGACAGTGTCCTAATCCGAGAGGCAAATTACCTTTTCGAAGAATGCAATGAAAACTCAACATCAGGATCAGTTTCCTCTGTGGGTTGACATGACCAGAAATTACCAGCTAGACCTTATGCACTGTTAAACTTTTTAGAATATAATGTGAGGTCCTAGTTACAGATTCAAATGAAAATAATGGGAATAATAACAGCCACCAAAATCTCCTGACCTTTTATCCTATGCCAGGAACTGTGCTAAACTCTTTCCACGCATTTCACGTCCACGAGCATCCCAAGATATTGATACCACTATGAACCCATTTTATAGCTCAAAATACTGAGGGCTTAGGTGACTTCCTTTCCGAGGGCCACGTTGCAGCCAGTAACTGACAGGCACAGAGAGGAGTCGGCTTAGCACATGACGGTTGACAGCAGAATACGCAAACCTTGTCTGTAAACAACTAGATAGTAAATATTTTAGGCCTTTGCAGGTCACTTGGTCGCTGCAGCAACTACTCAACTCTGCCACTGTTGCAAGAAAGCAGCCATAAGCAATCCATTTACAAATGGGTGTGGCTGTGTGCCAATAAAACTTTATTCACAAAAACAGGCAGCACACTGGATTTGGCATTGCTATACCGTCACTTCCAAGCTGTATCATTTTGGGCAATTTACCCAACTTCTCTTTAATCTCATTTTTCTCATCTAAAAAGTTACATTAATAATGATAGTAAGACACTTACAGGGTTATTTTGAGGAGTAAGTGATGTTGTACACAAAGCACTTGTTTCTTTTATCACTAATGTGAGAGGCAGTAGAGGCGGGATGAAAAGAGCATCTCCTCCTGGGTGTAGAACTCATCTTTCCAACTCAGCAGCTGAGTGATCTTGGACATGTTACTTAACATCTCTGTGTCTCCGACTCCTTTTTTGTAAAGTGAAGGCTAATCAAAGGACAAATCTCACAGGATAGTTAGAAAGATTAAATGAATTTAACACGTGCCAAGCATTTAGAACAATGCCTGGCACGTGGCAAGCACTTCAGAGGTGCCTGTTGTGTTATTATTCTTGAATAATCTAGATTTGAGCCCGAGTGTGCCTGCCTTCCAACCATATGCTCTTTCCCACCGCATGTCCTGCAGAGAACTAGTTCTTAACTGTTTCATACTATTGTCTGACCCCCCCCAACCCCTTATCAGAATACTGTTTTTAAATGCATAAGATAACAATATAAAAGACTACCAAAAAAACCCAATTATATAGAAATGCAGTTATCAAAATATTTTTTAAGAAACAGATTTGGATGTAGTTATATACGTACTTCTTTATTAACACACTCGATAACATGATCTATCAGGAGGCCTAATAACTGCTATAATTTTGAAAAAGTAATAATGTCAGTGATACTTCAATATCTCTGCAACAACTGTAATAGGATATGATGATATCTGTGATTTGTACTGGTGCTAAAGTCACAGGTCCCGTGATCGGGTTCCTGCATTTGTAATTGAAGAAATGCTCAATTTTATGTAAAGTTTGGTGAAAGTGAATTTTTTTTTAATTCACATTCATGAAGTGCCTGAATTTATAGAACCCTTGAGGTCCACGGGTCCCAGGTCAAGAGCCCTCGTGCCTACTGCCACCGAAGGAGGCTTTTTAAAGAAATAATAAATTGAATGAACACTAGTTCTCACGGAGGGGAAGGTTCCTTGGCTCTTGATCTTCTAGCGCACACAGAGATTAGATGTGCCAGAACCAGTGTCCACAAAGAGAGCACATGCTTCCTGTACCTGTGTAATCATGATGCATTCATCCACTGGTGTGTGAGTGAGAAATCAGAAACGGTGTTGTCCCCTAATTTGACGCCCTATGTGGAAAGGATTGTCGCTGGGACCAAGCCAGGGAGAGGTAATGGAAACCTGATACCACTGACCTCATCCAAAAAAATAGCTATTGTCACAGGACAGAGATGCTGGATATTTGTAGGTTTGGGGAGAAATATATTTGTTAGTGAAATGGAGCTTACTGTGGAGTGAATAAAGGTGAATTATTTGTCAGACGACTGGAGAAGGTTTATGCAATATAGTATTATTGAGCGGGGCTATTAACAGAGTGAATTGCTATTGTGACATGCCATTAAATTGTTTTTAGTGTCCACAAAGGTATCATTCAGGAGCTGGCAGGGTTAGTAACAGAGTTGTATTTTTGGTGGACAGCAGCAGATCTCGAAACCAAATAGCATATTTTACAGAAAAGTAAAGTATCATCAAAGCCGGAAATCTGCAGACAATAGAGTCTGGGGTAGTCACTTGAAGCTATTGGACAAGAACCCCGTGAATCCCAACCAGGTTCCCTGGATCCCCGATGTACATATAGTTGAAGCTGAAATCTGAGAGATCCATCAGGAAGTGAAAGAAGACAGAAATTGGAATCCTGAAGTCTTTCAAGGATGTTCTATCTTGGTCCTGAATGTATCCCTAGCACATAGCAGAGAGATTGGCTCAATAATTATTTGCTTATAAAAAGTGAGAAGGAAAGAGTTCGAGAGGGAGACAGGGGGAGAGAGACAGACAGACAAGATTTAACCCCTGCCTTGCCTGATCCCAAGCCTCAAAGATGAACCAGGCTGCCATGTTGCCTCAAGATGAAGGGAAGCAACTTGTTCATGATCATGCAGATTAGGAAAGAAGACTTTCCACTAAGGTTTCTATTCTTTGATTTGCAAACGAGTGTTATTTTTATGCCATATTGTACCTATTTTCTGGCTGGTCACCTGGCTTCATTCCTGAAGCTTGTTGCTGGTAACCCAGATAGTGAATTTCATCTGGAGTCTGATTCACGGTGGCCCTGAAGGAAATGTATGCTTCCCCATATGGAGAAAGAACTGAGACATCTTCCTAAATTAGATAGGGGAGGGGAAAAGAGACATAGGTCTTAAGGAAAACAAATTCTTCTATTGAAGACATTGTCCCAACCCTGCTGAAAGACATTTCAACCCCCCTGAAATGTCCCAACATCTCCTCATAGCTAAGCTCTTAGGGGCCAACCCGTGTCGACTGTTAGAAAGACAGTATAATTTTAGTGTTAACCAGCCACCGTCTACCCCACTCTGCCCTGGTTTTCCTGTCCAGTACTCACTTTGTCCCCCAGGGCCATTGGGGTTCATGTTTGTGGTTACTGTTGTTTCTTTGTTTTCATTTACATTTTAAGACAGTAGATTGCTATAAAGTGTTGGCGTGTATATACTAATATATCTGAATTGGTTACCAAAGAAATGCAATTTAAACCACAAAGTACCATTATTATTACATGCTATTACTGTTATTATTTTGGCTATCAAATCATTAATGTATTTTTAATGGCAATATCTAGTATTGGGGAGTTGGAGAGAGATGGGTGTGAGCTGAGCACGGTTACGTATCCACAGCAGGAGGTCCAAATTGGTAACACTCCCTGGAGAACATTTTGGTTCAAATGCCTCTGAGGTGAACATGGCCCATGACACAATAATTACATTTCTAGGAATTTAGTAGAAGGATATCCACACTAAGATATATGTAAAATTATATCCAGTGAAGTATTTTAAATATAGGGAGAAATTAGAAAGAACTGCAATGTCCATTAATAAGGGGCTGGTTATTTTAAAAAATTGTAATACTGCACAATGGCTTATCACCCACCATTAAAAATCTATGTTCATAAAGCCAAAAGTTCCCATTATATTAAGTAGGGTGAACAAAAGGCAGATTATAAAATAGTATGCACATTATGATCCTATAATATATTATGTTTATTTATAGCTATAGTATATCTGCAGATAGGTGTAACTCTAGATAGATATAGTGATAAAGGTGATATTATATTATTGTGTAATATTGTTATATTTTCATGATACAATTTACCATAGACTTTTTTTCTTTATATTTTTCTATTACTTCCACATTTTCTACATGGAACGTGACTTACTGTTATAATCGGGAAGCACAAACATACACACACACACACACACACACACACACACAAAATGAATGAAGTGTTTAAGGTTCACGTTTTGCCTTTAAACTACCCAGTGCAGCTCTGGCCTGTGCTCTCCCCATCCACCCCACCCCCAGCTCTGGCCCCTGGCATCCTTCTGCTTGCCTTTTGCTTTTCAGCACAAACCCCTGACCTGAATCACCAGGTTCTCCTCAATACGTTGTGTTACCAGCCCCACGTCAACAGTTTCAGAAAAGCTCAGCGCTAACTTTACACTCATTTCCTTCTCGGAAGGGAAGCCGACAAAAAGCGTTCTTAGAGATGCATGGTCCTGTTTCTTGTTAATTCCTGGCAGGAGCGAAAAAGAAAAAATGACCTGTTCGCTCTGTATCTTTGTTGATAGTGGCTCAGTATGTTTACTTAGTAAGGATGGTTATTAATTTCTTAATACTAGATGCTGGGAATTTAAGTCCCTGTAAGCCTCAAGAAGTGGTTATGTGTTTTCTTTCAAAAGAGCTGAAAGAAAAAAAGAAAAGAAAAATAGTTACAGGGCATGGTAGAGGCAGAACCAAAGGTTTCTTTCTGTTTGTTTTCTTTTCAAAGTCACGGTGTTGACTGATTTCGGAGGAATGTATATGCTGAAAAGCGGGGTGGTTAGTGGAGAAGATCTCAGGTTCTGGACTCAAGAGTAACCTGGCTCGAGCCTAGGCTCTGTCGTCATCAACCCTCTGCTATCTTGCTCAAAGACAGTGTGATATGCCAATGAAAACATGCTTTCAGCATCCGGTCACCCAAGTTCTAATCCCAGCTCAGCAATTTCTAGCTGTTGACTTCAGGCAAGTCACTCAGACGCTCTGAGCCTCCACTTCCCTGTGTCCAAAATGGAGGAAATGGTCTTTTCTTCTACAGGATCAGTAATATTGTATAGTAAGCCCCCTACATCGAGATGGTGCTTGTTAGGCCGTGACTAATGTTATCACTTTCGATGATAAGGATCTTATTCTATTTATGCATCTTGCAAAGAGGAAAAACAAGGAGATGAGAAAGAGGAACAGATCAGCCACATCAAGCAGAGACCTCCTGAACGTTTGGGGCCATTACGTGTTTTGTCTTTTGTGAAACACAAGGAAGACACCAGGACATCTGTGCAGGCATGTGTGTGCTCCTCTCCATATTAGATTACATGTTTTAGGACAATAAATCAGTGAAAGAAAAGTAATAAATAATGCATGCTGAAAATGCGATCATGCTTATTAAGAAGTAACAGCCTGTCATCTTCATTTTCTTCTTCAGTGAGTCTCCCCTCTGAGGGTTTGCTCCTCCGGGACTCCCTGCAATTTAGCTGGAGGCTATTCTCTAATTCTTGTTTGCAAAAAAATACTTGCTTTGCAAAAATAAGTTAAAAGCTGAGCGTCCGGGTCCTCTGACGAGTCTCCCATCAAATCCGTCCCATCATTAGACACGGCTTCCCGGCTGTGAAAGCTGGGGAGAAACAAATCTCCTAGCTTCACATCTGCCTATTTTGTGCTTTCCCACGCTCTGCGTTCTCGCTCCAGGCCTTCTGTGGTGAGTTTTAAAGAAGTCTCTTTAGGTTTCTGGAGTTTGGAAAAGAAAAGAAACACACACACACCCAGACCCACAAAAAGCAACTTTCCTTTTTCTGGTAATTTACAGCTGCTAAAACAATATGTTGACATTAGTGCGTTGTGACATCCAAGGACTTTAATTGGAGTTGCATTTTAATCTGTTACTCTTCACTCATTTGCACTTGAATGACCTTGAAAGAAAAAAAAAAAAAAAAAAAGAAGGAACCACACTGGCAACTCTGTCTTCCAGGAACCGGGAGCAGATCTCTGCATCTTGAAAACAAAGCGGAGTGTGTTCCATATTGAGAGAAAAAAGAGAGGGTGTAAGTGAGGTTGAGAAATTGGGAGAGATGGAGAGAGAAAGGAAAAGGGAAAAGGAGGCAAGAGAGAGGCAGAGAGAATGAGAATAAATGAAGAATGAACTTGCACCTGGTAGCAGGGAGCAGCCTGGCCTGAGAGGATGGCACCTTGTCCTGTTCTCTGGCCTCAGTCCCCGCCCACTCTTTTGGGAATGGAATGATGACCCACACCTGGGTAGCAATTGCTCTACTACTCTCATGCTTTAATGTCGGTGGCATATCCTTCCTTTGAATGTCTTGCTGTCAGTGTCCGGATTCTGAGAGGGGCTTTCATCTTTTGAGAATGGCACTACCTTAGGATTTAAGGCAAGGGTGGACTTAATATGTCTCCAAAATACCTGAATGCCCCCTACCAACCCCAAAGGCTTTTACCATTCTTTTTACCCCTCATTAGTTTTTTGTGATCCTCAAGTAAAGGGATTCTCCTCCCTAAACTCTCATCTTGGAAAACCTGAGTACCCCCTCCTTTTTTCTCCATCCACTCTACCTCTGTTTATTATTCCTATTCCTCTCTATTCTCTATTTCTCTCCATTCCCTTTTCTCACGCCATATCCACATCACAGCCTGCCTCATCATGCTGAAGGTGTATGTATTGTGACACTTTATCGTCTTGTGCCAAGCCCACCGTGATTTAAGCTAATCCACTAAAGAGTAAATTACTTGTGTTACAGAATTCATGTTTAATTAGCTTGTCCTGACATAAAATATTTATCAGGACTTGACGTTCACCCCAGTTTACCTCTGAAATCCATTTTAATTTTATTTTTGACTCATTGTTTCCCTCGTTCCCTCCATTCCATCCTTCTTCCCTTCTCTTTCCACCCCCCACCCTCCACCCTTCATTCGTGTGTCTCTCTATTGCCCTCTCTTCTTCCTTCCCCACCCCCAACCCCTGCTAGCGTTGAATTATGTTACAAAAGCAAAATCTATGGTTTTTAAATCATTCATTACATTGCTTTCCTGGCCTTCTGCTTCCCTCCAGGGGGTGAGTCTAGCCCCTGAATTTCTTGACCAGCGCCCACCCGCTGACCCAGTAGAGTCCGAGCTGCTCACCTTGTCCAGCTGGGCTTCACCTCATTCTGTGTTGACCTTCATCATTGTTGACTTTGACGTGACCCCCTTTTGTTTCTCAACTTGGTCCCTTCAGCCAGGAGCTCTGATCTGCTACTTCCTTGCCTTTGATGTGTCTCCACTTCCTACAATTAACCTCATTTTTTCCATAGCAACATGGACAGCCATAGGGAAAATATACCCAGTTTGAGCCAGGTCCTATATCTCCCCAACTTGTGTCTCTTCCTTGTGGTCTGCCACTTCGGTAGACACGTCCTGGCCCCAGGGGTAGAATGTCGACATGCCACACAGAAAATACAACACTAACTTCTGTTAAAAGAATATCAGACTGCCGTAGAGCAAGGTGATACAAGTAGGCAGTAGTTACAGCCTGCACACGGAGCTTGAATAGGTAGCACTATTTAAAAAATGTGTACTTTGAGCTACTCACCTGTCTGCCCGCTCTCCCTCGGAGAGCGTATTCTTGTTTAAATAAATCCTCACTTTACCTTCTTGAAAAAAAAAAATGTGTATTTTTACATTTTTATTTATATTGACTTCTATGTATATTCAATGTTCTGAGGAAAACCAATAAAGATCAACTGAACATCTAGCCATTCTAATAAATCATATCATATTGCCAAATATAGTATTGAGAAAACTGTCCTAACTTTGTAGACTCCCCGGTTTCAAGGCCAGTAATACTCTGTGTTCTTGATTTATGCTTATCAACATTCCTGAGACTGATTATGCGGTGTATTCAGGACCAAAAGGTCTGTTTAGCCTAACCCTTTGTCTACTAGAGCAAATAGATTTGAACAGTCCGTCCTCGTAAGAGCTTTTATAAGAATGTTGTCCTTGCATTCTTTGATAGATTTGTTTCCATTTTTCTTAAAAATTTAGGCCATGTGTTTCATGGGCAAGTCCTTGGTACTATCTGGAGGCACAGACACCCATGAAAATACTTTGAAAAATTAAAGGCATTCTACTCATATAGAAGGTCAGTTATCACCCTCTATGAGCCTCACTTCCCCTGTCTGTAAAGTGGGCATGATCCACCAGGCCAGGTCAATATGTGAACACAGTGGGATAATACATTAAAAAGTGCCCTGTAAACCCCAGACACCCCAGCAATGAAGACATTGTGCTGCTCTCCTTGACTCTATCTGGAAAATGGAGCAAGTTATTTTTTCTGTGAAACTGTCCACAAGGAGCGTTTGGGTGGATTAGCCAATCAACGTTAGCAAACCATGCTAAGATATTAAATTGAAAGGTTTTGTACCAAAGAGTACTTTTTTTCCCTGACACTGCAGTATTTCCCTTGTTCATTTTATCTGGAGCATTACATGCCCCCGTAAAGATTGTCTGGCAATTTGACACTTTGTTTCTCCTGCTTACAAACTGAAATAAAGGGAGCTGGGAATTTCGAAAGGGAAGAGCTGGTGTCTCTCAATGCTTTTAACTCATCTGTCTGTATCTTCTAAATGAGATGCATCCTCTACAAATTACTTCAAAACCTGCTTTTCCTACTTAACTATATAGCATGACCACACTTACACTTCCATAGCCACAGAGCCATATAGGCAACTCTGTGTTTTCATGTATATGCATATATGCATAATTTTACATAAATAGGATCATATTGCAGTTGCTGCCTTTCAATTTTTAGTCATCTGCTCCCTTTTTATGCTTGACTCCCCCATTCCCGGCCCCATCCAGGCTCGCTGCACTTTCCCTACCCCACCTGGACGCATGATCCAAATCGATAACCTGGAGGGAAACTTCATACTTAACTCCAAGCTCATATAATTTATATGTGACATTTGCACCCCTTTTCTTTCTCGGGTTCACATACACACACACGTACACACAGGAGTTGTAGCACTGTTTTCTGTTTTCAGGGTTTTTTTTTTTTTGTCTGTGTTCCTAAAATGGAATGCATCTTCCATTTGCTTTTAATTTTACTTTTTAAATTATCATATGGTAAAATTGACTTTTTCTAGTGGTGTACAATGCTATGAATTTTAATTCATGTATGGATTTGTCTTATGAGCACAGCAATCCGCATAGGGAACAGTTCCATCACTCCAGAAACTCCCTCCTCCTTCCCCGGTCCGCACACCTCCCTCCACGCTCCTCCCTGTCACCCACCGAGCTTTTCTCCTTCGCCATATTCTGTCTCTCTGATAATGTTTACAGATAAAATCCTACAGTAATTAACCTTCAGGGACTGGCTTCTTTCATATGTAATGCCTTTGTGATCCATGCTAGTTTTCACATTTATCAGATTGTTTCTTTTTAATGCTAAGGAGTGTTCCATCGAATGGGGTGCTACAGTTTGTTGATTGTCCTCCCAAGAGTGAAGACTTGAAATGGTCCTTGTTAAGTATGCTTGTTTTATGATACCATTTCTAGTACTTCAGGTTTGGATAGAGAGTTTATATTAGTGCGTGAATTTACCAAACTAAAGTGTTGAGAAAATCAAGGGATGGGAGAGCTAGTCATTAGGGGAATTTAAAATTAGTTTGAGCTTAAATGGCAGATGAACTACCAGAAGCAAAAAACCCAACAGCTCCTTCTGCCATTTTTTGGCTGCCCTGCTACATGCCAGGCACTGAGCTGGATACCCACACCCCATAGCTCATCAACTCTCCTAAAACCCTAGCAGTAGTCACTCACACCTTTATTTTACAGGAAAGGAACCTGAAGTACCTCTTCAGGTAACACCCAAAGCAGGTAGTCCTACTATGGTCTCCAAAGCCATTGTCTACCCAGCTTCCCCCTACCCCTCAAACACTAGAACTTTCCAGCAGTTTGTGCTTCCTCTTGGTTTTAGAGTTTCACATTTCTTCTCTCTCAGTAGTTTAGATAAACTTGATATTATAGTTTCCTTTCACTCCTTTAAGTGATGCAAATTGCTTTACCCAAAGAAAAGCATCATGTTACACTGTTACATGAAAAAATCTACTAAGGGAGAAAAAGGAAGAAAAAGATGTTTGGAAATTTTTCCCTCGTTTTTCTTCTTTCTAACTGATTAAAACGACTGCTTGGCTTTTGGGGTTTTTTTTTTCCCCCCTTCTTTCTTGTTAAGTGAAGATATTCAAATCTTATGTACAGAAGCAAAATGAAGATGAGATGATTAGTTATCTGGTGAAATTGATTAATACAATGGAGATTATTCACAGGGGTAGGGGTGTGAGGGGGGACCTTTCTCCCCTCATCTGCCTGTCCCACACCACCATGTGTGTGGGGATGGGACTTGGGCTTCTGAAAAATTAAAATATGTGAAGTGAACTAATTACCTACTTCAATTTCCCACAGCAGTTATATTCTGGTGATTATTTGTTGGCTTTTGTCATTGATAATAACACTTAAGTAGCTAAAAATCAAAGAATTAGATTTACAAAATTCAGGGAGATCTGCTAGCAGAAAGTTTCCTCCCATTAGCTATGTAGCATCTACAGCTGAGCAGACAGATGGATACACCGTCATGTTTCTTTCTTTTTTTTTTCCCATCTTAAACACTGTATATGGAGTAAATAGTTTTCCTCAGGAAGGATCTTACTGGCTCTGTCATCAAGAATTCAGCTCCTGGAGCTTACATAACTGTGTTTTATGCCTTGAAGAGCTAAGATCCTAAGCTTCTGCGAATGACTCTGATATAAATGGAATCACTTTGTAAATGACTGTCAGGAACTGCCCCTCCATTAAGGAGCCATGTCTAGCCCATCACAACTGCCATCATCCCTCTCTCCCCCATCTCATCTGCCACTGAATCCTGTTTGGTCGACCTCTGAAGCGGCTCTCAAACGGGTCCCTCTCTACCCCCACTGCCTCTACTTCATCCAAGGCTTCGTCACCTTTCCAGTGCATTAATATCATCACCTCCTGGCTGGTCTCTGTGCATCCAGCCCCTCAGATCCATTCTTCTTATTGGCAACACAAGTATCATTGTAAAGCACAGCTCTGATCTGATTGTGTATACCATGAATCCCAGGGTTGCAAACAATGTTTCTGAAAGTGCAGTGTGTGAGATGATTTGGGGAAAATATACAAATGAATACATTTTATTTAAATAGCTATATGTTTATTTTTACACTTGTAACTTGTTTATGGTGAACCTGATTTTTCATTCATGATGTTGACTTATAACATCCTTTTAAAATTTAATCAAATGTGTTTTGTTTTTTTTTTTTAAGTGGGCTGCTTAAAAAACAAATCCCAACGTCAATAGCTAGCTATGGCCAAAAATGTGAAGGTGGTATACAAATGACTGAAGCTTGGAAAACACTAGCAGAGATTCAAGTCCAAATTCCTCACCCCATCATTAAACACACTTCCCATGTTGTTCCCCACAAACAGCAAAAAGCAGCCTTCGTGCCTGCCTGTTCCCCCTCTCTACCAGCTTTCTTCAACAAGAACTTCCTTCTCACTTTTACTCACATCAAACACTTTGCAGTTACCCCAACATATTAAGGCTTTCATATGTGTGTACTTCCTCCCCCCCCCCCATCAAAATATTGTCCCCTTTGTCTAGGTTGTATATTTTCTATCTGGTGGACTTCTACACGTCCTTCAAAACCCAGTTTACATGTGCCAATCTCGTGAACTCCTCTCTTAAGTTCCTCAGGTAGAATTCACCAAGCCTGTGTTCCTACGCTCTGCTGTGTAGCTGCTTTTAACACTTGATATGCTGTCTATTTGAGTATCTTTTTCCACCCCTACAGCTAATGAACCCCACAAGGCTGTACCTAAATCTCTGTGTCTCCATTGGCCGGTGGTGGGCATAGTGCATAGAAAAGGGCTCATTTGTTTATTGAACAAATGAAGAAATAAATAGCTGGGTGAATCATGGCAGATTCTTTCTTCAAAGGGAGGGGGTCTGCCAGAAAGCGAGGTTTCACACACAGCTCATCTGCGGAAAGAAAGTAATCACGACGCACCATCTTCCCTGCTAAGTGGGTCTCAGAAAGTTGCTCTGACGGTGTTTCTCAAGCTACTTAGCTGCAACTATCTTTTCTTCTTTAAATTACTCTGAAACATTTACCCGTAGTAAACGGTGACACAGCAGCACAGATGTCTGCTCGTAGAACTCATAAGACTTATTATAACTGCTTGCCCTCCACCTTTCCTCCTCCCAGACTCCTGGCTTCACCAGACCAGGGACTGAGTCTGTTTTCTTCAATGCAACACCTACCCCTCAGACAGGGCTGGCACAGAGTAGTACTTGGTGTTTCTTGAATAAATGGCATCTGAATACTCCATCTATTTGGTCGACGGACTATCTCAGTTTGTCTTTGTAGATAGGCACTGTGCAAGGTGGGGTGAGAAAACCAGACTGCCCACTTCTGGGGGGGGGCCCCTTCAGAGCAAGGGCTTTCCTTTGGACAAGTTTTGCCACTCTGTTTGCCCTCCCCAACAGTGGCACTTTTTGCCTTCCTGGAATATTTTCTTTCATTCCCTGAATTCCCATTACCCATTCAACACAGATCAGTCTAATTCTGTGCACCTGGCCAGCATTTTGCTTTCAATTGTGCATACAAGTACACAGTGATCAAACATGAAATCTTTAGTGTCAGATAAAGGGCTTAGCAGAGTGGCTAGTACATGGCCGGGCCTCAAAAGCATTATTGCAATTTGTGAAAATTTATCATTATGTTTACATTCCTAATGACAATACATAGCATGTGACAAACTTGGTCCTTTTTTTTTGGTTCCTTTGATAATTGTATGTTGAGTCCTTAATCCATTTGACTGTTTCTTGGGATTCACACTAAACATTACCTGTTGTCTACAGGTGCCCTCAGAAGCTTTTTCGCATGTTTTTCAGCATTTAAAAGTTTTAGGAAAATTACAAAAACTATCTACTCTCATCTTCTTCATTTTCACTCAAGCATGTACTCTTTATTTGGCCATATTTTGACCTAGCTGGACCTCAGCGTTGTTAGTTAGTCTTTCATTCATTTGTTCATTCATTCATAGAGTAAATACTTATTGAGGACCTACTCTATGCCAGGTACTGCTCTAGGCTCTGCGGGCACAATGTTGAACAACACAGAAACAGCTCTTGCCTTCTTAAAGAGTTAATTCAAGTGGGGATACAGACAAAAATAAGAAAAAAGGAAATATATATAGCATCACTATAATATAATGGTATACTATATTATGATATGTTAAGATAATATAACGATATATTATGACACACGTGTTATGAAGACAACCAAAAGACAAAGAGTGACTTTGACCTCAGTCACAAAGTGAGCGGCTTCCTGGTTTAATTCCACATTCTGACAACTCCAGCAATATATACCTGTCTTACTTCATGACCCAAACTAGCTCCCCACTGACCGTTGCAGGATTCTAGTCTAATCAACTCCCCTGACCTGCTACTGTTGATGGCTCTTATCTGTGCATTTCTATGGGTGTAGAGAGAGCCATGGGGGCAAAGCATGCTGGGAAGACTCAGGGAAGGGGTGAGTTGGGGGAGGGTGTGGACCACCTGGACCTCCAGGATCTTCCTCTAACCCCCTCTTTTGCCACATCCTTCAGTGATGAAGCTTTTACCTCTCTGCCTGTCAAAGGTATGTTTCAGCCAAAGAGAAGTTTCCAGAGGTTCCCCCTTGCACTGGGGAAACATTATTTAGGACAGTGTTCCACATGAAGTAGGTGGTACGGGAATATTTGCTGAGTGTGTGTGTTTGGGACCATAGGAAGTTAACCATCATGAGGGTTCTAGGTACTATAGGGCAGCAAGCCACGTGGTACCTCCAATGTCCCCGTGCTAGACGGGGACCTGCAGCTCCTGAGCAGACAGCAGAACGAGCTGCCAGGAGCCACCGGCCAGGCTCTCGCCTCCCCTTGTGTCGTCTGATGCCGGGCAGCCCTTTTCCACTGGCGAAGGTTGGGAGCCCAAGGCGTCATTAGTACCCTTCCATCACTTCCTCATTAGTTCTTAGTGTTTTAATGACAGCTTGAGAGGCTCGCATCCTGGCCCCCTTCTATTTATGATCCCCACCATGTTAATGTGCACTTAATGAGAAATTCTTGTCTTGCTTGTAAATCCTGTAGCCGGCATTCAATTTATTGACAGATGTTTGCTTGGATCTCTTTAAAATTACTTCATAAATCTTCCGGGATAAAAGGCCTCAAGTTTGGTTATTAAGACAGGGCCCTGTTGACAGTTTCATATTTAACTGTTTAGAAGTCGGGGGTCGGTGCCGTGGTGGGGTGTACGGCCGGGCCTGAGCACCGTTTGCCGCGTTTTCTGAACCTGTCGGGCCCTCCCTGCTGAAGTGTGTCTACTGTCCCTTATAATCCCTTCAGTTAACTTCGAGGTGACCTCGCCGTGCTTCGCACTTCTTCACTTAGCGTACCAGAGTGTCAGGGTGATGAAGTGTTTCTGCTGAGAGGAGCTAAGGGCCGAGGAAGCCACAGGGCCTCCGTCACCAGGTAGGAGTGTTGACGGGCACCGAACGCTGAGGTGGCACTTCCCACGACAGTCACGAGGCACCAGCTGGAAACCTGGGGGCTTCATTCTCCTCCATCTTTGGGCGGCAACCACGTGGATGTGGTGGGAAGGAGGTCTGCTTCCAAGGTTTAAGACCACACTCATCTTTTGTAGCCACGGACTTTTCAGTGCCATCCCTGAATTAGGACTTTAAATTTTTTTTCCTGGTGCCAGTGACGGAAAACTCACCTCCAAAGGGCTTAAGGAAAAAAAGTTGAAAGATAGTTAGTTGGCTCATGTGATTGGATTGTACAGGAGTAGTGGCTCTCAGGCCTGGTTTGGTCCCAGGAATGAAATAAACTCTGTTCAACTCTCTTTGGAATGTTTGCCTTCCCCTGTCGGCTCCACCCTCAGAATTCCTGTGGTGGCCCCCGCAGCTCCTTAGGGCTTCCAGACTCAGATCCAGCAGCAAAGGACACCACCAGAAGTTTCTCTTCCAAATGCCCAGGGGAAAGAAAGGCTTAATATGTCTCAGTGGTCCTCATCAGGTCACATGGCCACTCTTTAACCAGTCACTGTGGTCAGAGGTAGGCTATTTTCCGATTGACTAGTTCTGAGTCACATGACGAGTCCCACCTAAAGCACTGGAGTTAAGACTAAGGGGTAGGATATTCGAGAGTTAGTGTGGTGTCCTGCTACCTGAAGAAGGAGGAATAGAGCCAGGCAGCAGTAAAACAAACGTTCAATGTCTCCATCATGTTCAAAACAACATCCTGCCCTGTCTAATTCTTTTTTTTTTTTTTAATCAGTTGTCAATTTTATGCACCTCAGTGTATACATACTGTCTAATTCTTTCATTGCATTCTGCAGAGTTGCTGTACGTTGGCAGTCTCTGTGCTAAACCAGTCAGGGTTGTGACCTACCCCGTTGGAGAATACTTTCAAAAGAGTAAAATTCAGAAAATCCTAGAGAGGCCAGGCGGTTGAGAAGTTCTCCAAACCCATCTACAAGCCAATAGCAGTAATAGGATGCAAAACAGAATTGCTCCACTTAATACTATCACAGATCAGCCCGTCTGCATGTAAGATGATAATGAGCATTTGGGCCAAAAATAGAGTGTTTTTTGCTTACTTGCTAGTGTCTTGTCACATTGCATTGCTTGAATTGTGTCAGATCGCATTGGGTAACGTTGCTTCCATCCGGCGCTGACGTGACCCACGGCTTTGCAACAATTAAGACAAGTGTTTGGGGGCTTTTCTCCCCAATCCAATTTTTTTCACAAGTGCTATTTACCAGATGAGGCATATGTGAATACTATTAGAATTGAAAACACATCTACCACTGAAGCCAGAATTTATTAGGAGGCCTATGGGAAGGAAGGCACATGGCACATTTATTCACAGCCCCTGGCAGGCCTCAACGAGGGGCCAATTCCTCACCCAGAATCTTCCATGCTTACTGAAATCTGATATTCACAGTTTCCTATGTGGAAACTTCTGAGAAGTTGAGGGCACCCTTTATAGCTGGCAGCTGGATGGTAAGCTTGGTCTCAGTATTCTGTGGGACCAACTGCGCGTGCCCCTGACAAACACGTTCTTCACGGAAATAATTGTAATCATCTTGATTTAGTGTTGCCTTGTCGTAGTAACAGCTAACACTTATATAATGTTTGCTGCATGCCAGCTACTGTTCTAATTCATCACTGTTTATATTTTAACTCCTTAAATCCTGCAGTGGCCCTGACCGCCATTATTATTCCCTGTTGTAACAGTGAGGAAACTGAAGCACAGAGATGTTAAGTAACTTGCCTAATGACTCATAATTCATGGAGCTGAGATTTGAACTCACACAGTCTGGCTCTCAAGCTGTGCTCCAAATATGATGCTCTGATGCCCGTACCGTGAGGTTATATGGATAAACACATTGATTCAAGATCTGTGGTACTAAATGGTATTAAAGGTATAACAAATAAGTTAAATGTTACATGTCTCATATTTATTATATATTATAATGATCATATATTGTTATATTTATTATACATTATATGTGATCATTTATTATATAAAATGTTACATATATGATGTCAGAAATATTATAAAACTTTCTCCTAAAAGCACTGAGTCATGATACAATAATTCACAGAGGTTATAGTGGTTTGAAAAGGAAGATGAGAAAAAAAAACAATAGCAAAATTAAATATTGTTAAAACAATAGAATTAAATTAGGAGAAATGTGATTTCACAGAAATGTATGCAGCTAAAACTGGAGCAGAAATTTAGGCCTGAGCATCCTGAATAGATAAAGCCTAAAGGGGGTCAAGTGAAGAGTTACAATATTTGTGTCATCCCAAGGTTCAAGCAGCCTCATGCTTGGGTCTCAAGACAGATCCAAGAAGGATTTCTCTCATGGTTCCTCAGACCAGGACACGGTGGCAGCAGTTGATCATAAGCAGCTTCATGTTCTTTTAAAGGAAATGAGTCAAGGGGGAACCTGGGCCCTATAGAAATTCCATGTATTGATGTGAAAATAACAGAGCAGTTCTATTTCCCTGGGCAAGGTGTTCAGTGCCTCTGCATTTGTTTTCTTATCTGGACAAATGTGCTGTCTTGTTTGTGTTCCTCTAGAATGAGGCTTAGAAACAAGGATTTGAGTACATATACTTTATTTGGTTGTTGATCCCAGGAACCACCAGAGGGGAGCGGAGAAGTAAGACAGGGAGAAGAGGGATACTAATAAAGAGTGAGTGATCCAGCAAGTTAGCCCCATGGGCACCTGGAGCTTAATGCTGCTGGGGCACCTGGGAGCAAGTGCGCGACACGCATTTCAGAGTTGTCCTAGATGAGGGGCAAGAGTGCTGGGATAGTTTTCCACCAAATCTCCATGGCCTCAGGGCTTCTTCCTGGGGCATTCGTCTCCAGCATTTCCAGCTTGTTCTGTGCGCAAGCCAGACATGCCCGCAGAGCTGGACAATTGCCCTCAGCCAGAGAAGCACAGGCGTTCCAAGTAGGCATGCCTGGTGGGGAGACGTGTTCACCTAGGAGACAGGGAGAGGGCACCGTCAGGATCTAATGTGGATGATAGCGGCACCTGCCTCGTATAGGACTCTTGTAATGATCGAATAAGATAATGAATGCGTATAAAGAAAGCACTTGAAGTACTGTCTAGCTTAAGCAAAATATTAAAAGCATATTGCTCACAAAACTAAAAAGTTTAGAAGGAGATCTTGAAGCTTCAGGAAAAGGTAGATCCAAACGCTCAAACGTGTTGGGCTGGGTAAGAGCGTGGCGAGCAGGGAGACTAGCCTATGCAAGGAGGTCAGAGGTTGAGCGGTGCCAGATGGCGAAGCCCATGTCATCTCTATGGTCCGTTTCCAATCTAGCCTGTTAGGCAGATCCATTCCCAGATACTCAAAATAAACTCAAATACTCAGTCAATGAAATGGGGGGAGGGGAGGGAGGGGCGATGAGTCCACGCAGCTTGCATCATGTAGCTAAATCGCCAGTTGTGTGATATAGATGGTTTCATTTCTCCATGGGCTGTTTTGGCATGGTGTAGACACAGCCTAAATTGGTGCCCGCATCTCCCACTAATCATGCTCTGAGAGAGAACGTGGAGTTATTGAGATCCCCATGCAGCACTTTGGCGCACGCACTGTCTAACGATATCAAGAGATGAAGGAGGCCTTTGAAATGAGCCTTCGAGAGTGAGTAATGACCTTCAGGATGTGGTGCAGGGATTGTCTTTTGAAACCGGTATATCTTGATGGATGACTGAAAAGCTGCTGTCTTTGGTATAGTTTTCGTGGTTTTATATTTGGGGATGTGTAATAAATAAATGTGTAATTGCCCTCAACATGATGCAAGACCAGGAGGTGAGGATGAGACAGAAAAGTCCTATAACAGCATAAAATTTTATTAGGATCCCCATTGATAGGCAAGGCAGCGTTGTGTGAACAAAGAATGGTCTGTCTTAAGTTGACCAAGATGGAATCCAATACAATGAAGAACAAATTCCACCAGCTGGTTTGTAGGGTGAGGGGGAGAGTGGGATAAAGGATAGGTCCTCTCATTTGTAACATCCTTATGAAAGTAGTTTCAGTGTCCATATTGATAACAGGAACGCCAACCGAAATTGTTTACCTTGTAATTCTGCAGATTAAACGGTATTAATAAAGCATTTGTGGTGCTTTTTCTAATTGATGGAAATGGCTACGTTTTGCAATGGCCTCATTCTTCTTAATTCATTGAGATCTTTTCTTCTTCCATTTTTGTGTTAAGGTCAGCTTTTGTGCCCAATATATTAATTATATGGTTTTTTGTTTCTATTCTTTGTGATCACAGCACAGCTTTATGTGTAAATAGATAGATGTTAGATAGATAGATAGATGAAAACCTTAGATATTATATATGGTGTCTAGAAATTGGGCTGAACTTCCTCTTCATCCTATGTTTTATTGGGTAGGCCCAAGAATGTTTTTAATATCACTGTATAAACTCTACTAGAATTTAGAAGACTTGTATGTTAACATTTTTGGGTTATCACCTACAAAGAAAGCACAGACACGAGAATTTAATTTTAGTCCTACCTTCTTCAGTCCAATTTAGAACCTTAAATGTTCACAAAGATTTAATAATATTGTTTAATAAATGATAATTTATTAATTACCAAAACTTTAATTATATCATTTCTGAATATCATTGGAAAAGAAAAGAGATTTTTAATTGTTGGTTATCGTCTCCCACTGTCTTAACGTTTGAATATGCTTTGTCTGCAACTAAGATTTCTCTTTTTTTAAAACCTGCTATGGCCTTCCAATATCCAGTTCAGTCATATCTATACACAGGACATGCACAAAATAAGTGATGGCTCAGCAAGATTTTATTTTTCTTATGCAGCTTAAATAGAGACATTTGCACAAACCTGGTAAATACAAACATCCCTTTTGGCAAGTTCCTAAATTCCTATAGCTTTGATTTTCTATGTCATAGCATTTAGTATTTAATTACCAGCTTCATTTGTTCCCCATAAATCTCATGAGTGTTATTTTTCTTTGGAGGTTTGATTTCAAACTTCTAGAACAGTCGTTCTCAACTGGGGGCAATTTTGTTTCCCAAGAGACATTTGGCATTGTTTGGGGACATTTTTTATTGCCATAACTAAGCAAAGGGGGGCGCTGGGGGGAGTGGGATGCTGGGTAGAGGCCAGGGATACTGCCTAACATCCTACAGTGCACAGGACAGCCGCCCACAACAGAGAAGTATCTGACCCAAACGGCAATAGTGCTGAGGCTGAGAGATCTTGCATAGAAAGAATTTAGGCATCTATTTCTTAGTTTCCTGTTTTGGATCCAATACAGACCTGACACCCAGTAGGTGTTCAGATTCAACTTGATGAGAGTCTGCGTTTGCCTTTTAAATCAGAGCCTCAAGTGGATCTAAGTGCCGAGGTTTTCAATAGAAGAAAAGAAAAGGTTTTTGAATTCAATATGTATGGATCGTGGAGGTGGGGGGAAGGGGGGAGTGTGATACGAATAGGAAAAAAATTCAGATAAAGAAAAAGAAGCCACCTCCTGCTCTTCCCTGTGATTGCCATCAACATAAAAAGGCAAGGTTGTTAATCTTCAGGGGACAATCTTTGTATGGAGGGAATCCCTTGGGGGGCATTGGGAATTTTATTGCTTTTCACTGGGGGCAGTGTAAAATGGGGTAATTTAGGCTTGACAAACAAATCTTGACTCACTTTTCTCTGTGGCTCCAGAAGGAAAATAGAATTCTCACAGAGCAGGGATCAACCTTTTCCTCCATAAATCACCAGAGTAGGTGAAAATTTGGCTAATATCCAGGGCACCACAAAGAAATAAACAATGCCAAAGCAATCTGCAGCTTTATTGTGTGCCAGCTTCTTCATAGATACATATTTCTCCTTGATTTGATCTCATCCTTTTTTTTCTTTTTTTTTTTTCTCCTAAACTAAAACTTTTTCAGTCTTTCTTTCAGACAGTCTCTTAGGTGAGGCCTTTGGAGCAGGACCCTGGCAATGTCCTGGGTCAGCTCTTTTAGGTTTTTTTTTTTTTAAAAAAAAAAGTTGATTTCCTGTTCTGGTGAGCCATACATCACTGACGTCCCCCGTCTGTGCTCCTTGTCTGTGACAGAATGAGAGGTGTCATTTATCACCGAGGCTTGCGGAAGCTGTGGGAAGAGGGATTGAAATTTTTTCTGGAAGGCCTTTCAGTGTCTACCGGCTGCCAGATCATTAAAAACGGGGCTTTCCAAAGAAACTTGTGTGTGATGTGATTGCACTTACTGTCAAGGATAGGCTGAAAGAAAGAGGAAATATCAAAAGGGAGCAAGGGAAAGAGGGAGAGGAAAGAGAGAAGTTTCTGCCAGGGGCACTTTACGTTCCAGAGCTGCGCGGGCAGGGTCTGCGGCGGTTCTGTTTTTGTGTGTGCACGCTAAGTCCTCCAGAGACTTTCCCATCGCTCCTGGTGCCAATGAGGAAACCGAAACAGGAAACCTCTTTGACAGTACTTCTTCGCATCACATATTATGTAGGGCACAGAGACAGACTTTGTGCCGTCTGGGGCATGGCTTGCAGCAGAACTGTTGAAGAGCTGAGGCAGGAAAACCTATCTGAACAAAAGCAGAGGATCCCAAATAAATCACCAGGCGAAAGTGAGACCTAGTGGCGGGCTCCTTCTCCGAAGAGACACTTATGCCATCCTGTTTGCATAAGCACACTCGGAAAATGCCCAAGGATGTCTTCTTCCAGCTCCGCTCTTTTTGGCATGAAGTTTGCCACCAAATGGATCTCCAGGGATCGGAGAATAGACTCTGCTTATCTTTTTTGCTGTTCTTGTTGTTCCAACAGGAAGTGTCCTTCCTTCTACTCCCTGTGCTATCAAAGTAATAAAAATATGTTGGCATTTACATAGTCCTGACTATATGCGAGACACTGTTTTACTTATATACTCAGTTTAATCTTCAGAGTAATCCTATGAGAAGGGTCTATTTTGGAGATGGTGCTGTTGAAGCACGGAGAGGTTAAGTAGCTTGCCCGAGGTTGCATGTTCTTGGCAAAGCTGAGATTCTATCTACTCCGGGTTGTTTGGTTCCAGAGTCTATGCTCTTAGCCTCTGGTTGGCGGTGTGAAGGATGAACATGGTGAGAGGACCCTGTGATTTTTGAAGCCTCTGGATTGCAAATGTAATCATGTTAATTTAGGAAATTAACAACTTAATGATGACCCAAAGCAGAGGTTAGCAATTACAACCAGTGGGTCAAATCCAGCCCACAGATCATTCTGTACAGCCAGTAAACTAAGAATAATTTTTATATATTTTAAATGGTTGAAAAAAATTTATGGAAACTTGTTTTCTTCCTTGTTATGTAAGTACCTTTACAATATCCTCGATTTTGCCTCTTGTCCTACAAACCCTAAAATATTTACTTGCCGGCTTTCTACAGGAAAAATTTGCTGACCTCTGCCCTGAGGTAGAATCAGCTACAGAAATAAAATAAATTAATTAATAAAGGTGGAAAAGAAGAACAAAAAACAAAAGAAAGAAAGAAGGAGGGAGATAGGGAAGAAAGGAAAGAAGGAGAGAAGGGAGGGAGGAAAAGAAGAGAACATTTTTAAAAGAAAAGGAAAAAAGAGGATCTCTAAGAAAACTAAGATTTTCATCAATGGAGTTCTGAGGCCGGCAGACACACTAAAATCGGACTGCCTATGTACCCTTATGTGGGAAGGCTAGCCTTTCAAAATAAGTTTTCTTTGACTGTGTTTCCACAAAGCCTGCTGCTTGAGGAGAGACAAATTAGCTATTAGGTAATCTAGTTAATTGACAAGTGACTTAACTAATTACCCTAACATGCTTATTAAATGTTACCTTTCCCGTTCTCAACACATTGTTAGAACATTAATTTATTTAAGGCCTTATCATATCACTCCCCCTTGACAGCACGTTCCTATCAAAACAGAGGGAGCATGGGGTGTGCTTTTTCTATCATTATTGCTCTCCTCTGTGGCTCGAGGTCAAAAGAGAGAATTAGGAGCTGGGTGTGTAAGGAGCCCAGCCCTATTCAGCGATGATGTCCAATTATACTGGCACGTGGTCGCTCAGATGGATCAAGAATGGACTAAATAAAGAAATAATGCATGTTATCAAGCCTCACTTAATGGAACAGAAGCTGAGGGGAACTTAATTTGACTGCAGTCTTTCATAGCTGGGAGGGCTGGCGTCTTTATTTACACATATCCACAAATCCTGCGTCTTTGAGGCAGATGCATTTTGAAATGCTTAATTTCTCAGATTTTAGAGAGAGAACGTGGTACGTATACCAAATATTGGATAACACTCCCAGTGAGGTTGAGAAAGGCATACTAAACTTAAAAATACAAATCATTCCATGATGAAACATTAATGTTACTGAGTGAGACTTCTTTTTAAGTTTTAAAATGTCTCAAATCAGTTCAAGTCTGATTTTTCTGCTAAATGAATTAGGAAAAAACAAAACTTGGTTTTTAGAGCTTTTAGAATTTTGGAATTGTAGGTAAGGGATTGTGAGCCAGTGTGAATATGTCTGTAATTGTATGGCTTTTCTAATAACTACCGCCTTCTAGTTATTTTATAAGTTTGATATTGGTCATAGATAATATAATGGAAACAGTTGGTGATTATCCCTAAGAATAATGTGAAATGAAGCATGATATATATATATATATGTATACATAGCTAGATAGATGATCTATCACAATATATATAACTATATATATATATCATTCATATACACAAACTCATTTTAAAATTGACGCTTTCATACCATATGATTCACTGTCAGAAGGTTTGAGCAAAACACAAAGATTATTTTCTATTTAAATGGAGTTAGAGGATAGGATTGCTGTAAAAGATCTGAAGCATCATCTGGTCCAAGGTTTCCAAACTCAAATTTCTGCTGGAGCCATGAAGGCACCATGTTCTAAGAGCCCAATATGCTCCTTTTTTACATAAAACATATATGAAATCAGGATGAAACCTCCAGCCATGATTTGATTGGCAGTGTTTTTTGTTGTTGTTTTTTTTTACATTCTCAGTAGTAATAAGCAAAGCATTCAAGCATCTTAAATCAATTCACTACAATAACAAGGTGAGACAGAGGACCCATGGTGACCTGGGAGCTCACACGCCATCTGTAGGGAACTCATTGGAGCTAACCCTAAACTTAACCCTAAATCCTCACCCTAACCCTAACGCCTCACCCTAAACCTAACCCTAACCCTAACCCTAAACCCTAACCCTAACCCTAACACAATTGCTGTTGCTCTACAGAAACACAGACCCCAGATGGCCAATCTTCTGATCTTTTGAGAGAAGCAGAAAAGCTAGAAATCCAGATATAGAGTCTAATAATATTTAAATGTTGGCAATTAAACTATCATTTGTTAACCCTATGCAGGCCAAACAATACAGGTCTACAGGTTGGATCTGGCCAATGGCCCACCAATGCCTAGAAAGGTTTCATGAGTTGACTGGCCACAGTCACTCAGCTAATGTGTGATATAGTTGATGTCTGAATCCAGAATGTCTGACTTCTACGGTTTCCCTTTTTGTCTGATTCTTTGGAGTGGGGGGTAGGGGGTTGAAATGATTTTAAAAGTACAAGTCCTGAAACTCAGGAAGCTCACAGAATAGAGGGAGGATATTCAAGGAAACAGATGTTTACAACGTAGTGTAATTGTGTACATAATGGTGTTTATGGTATGGTGTGGTGCTGCTAAGGGGCTGTGAGGACCCTGGGCGGGCAGGAAAGGGTGCTCAGAGAAGGCATTCCAGCACCGAGAGAGGAACAGGTAGAGGGGTGATGTGGGGGGAGCGGAGGACAGGATCCTCCAGGTAAAGGGAACAGCATGTGCAAAGGTCCAGAGTAGATCATTTTAATAGCATTTTCCTCAGAACAGTTTTTTAAAATGAGAGTTCCCATAACACGATCAGGACACACTGTGCAGCCTGATAAAACCCCAAATAATTCAGTTGACTTATGAGGAAGTTGACAAAAGAGGGAAGAACAGCTGCTGTGGCCATAGCTCTGGACACGCCCTATAGCACTCCAGCAAGGCAAGTGTTGAATGTCTCCAGTCTGGGATTTTATCAGAGCTCTAAAAGCAAGGCCAACCCTGAAGCCTAGCCAAAGCAGGCAGCAGCCTATACAGTGTTAGGCACGGGGTCCCTGTCCCCAGGTATCTCCTCCAACAGCTGCATGTGACACTCTCCCTCTCCTGCTTGGACTCTGTCTTAGATGGCCACACCTGATTGTATATCGGGCTGTTAGGGTCCTTAGACTTACAAGCAAGAGAAAGTGACTCTCGGTAACTCAAACAAAAAGGAAATTCACTGGAGGGTTTACTCGTAACTCACAGAACAGATAGGAAGGCTGGCGAACCAAGCCCGGAAACAGGCCAGTGCCAAGACACCCCGAGTCTGGAAAGCCGGAATTGTAGACCAGTCTGTTTAGGCGCCGCCACTGGACTGAATGTCCAAAAATGTCTGTGTTTTCTTGTCTCCTCTGCTTAAGGCGCAAATACTACAGAGAGTATCCAATGTGCTCAACCAGATCACTTAGCTATTGCTACGTTAAAAAACAAAACAAAACAAAACAAACCCAGAATTTAGTAGCTTAAAACAAGAACCAGTTATTTCGTTCATGATCCCATAGGCTAGCAATTTAGGCTGAGGGCTGGCTGCTCCTGCGTGGCTTCCAATCAAGGGATGCTTCTCCACGTGGCCTCACATCCTCCAACAGACTAGGCTGGGCTTGTTCCCATATGGTGGCAAGGTTCTGAAAGCAAAAGCCCCAAAGGCCTCTGTAGGTAGTCTCAGACCTACACTGTGGTCACTCCCATTGCATTGGACAAAGTGAGACAAAAGGCCAGCCTCAAGCGATGGAGATACAAACGTCGTATCTTTTGGTGGAAGGAGCTTCCAGGTGTCACGTGACAGAGCGTGTCTATACAGACAGGCCATTTACCATCAATCAAACCACCCAGGTAGTGTCCCAGGCCCCCCACCTAGGCCTGGAGGGTATGGAACTTGAATCAGTCTTATCTGGCTATATCTAATGGGGAATAAATAGTTTCCCCAAAGGAAATTTCAGTTTTGTTTGGAAAGCAGGATGACTTAAGTAACCAAAAATAGCAAATGTTTTTTAAGGTATTGTTCCCATGTGTGATTTGGTACAAATAAGTGTCTTTTCCCATGAGCAAAATTTCTGTTTTAGTAGTAAGATAGAGATAACAAATCATAAAATTAGGTCTCCTCTCCCCAGAATGTCAGAAACTGCCACCTTCCATGTCCAGCCCCTGTTGACACTCTCTTGTGCCCAGTTGAGAGATCCATGAGAGTGTGGCCCACAGACTCTTGATTCAAGTATCAATTTCTGAAGTATATGATGAAGTTAATTAATACTTACCTTTCTGGACTACTCCATCTCTCACTGACCACTCCTGTCTTTGAAACCGAATATACTGAAATCTAGAGGTAATCAGGAGACCTGGGGTTAAGTCCTGGTCGAGTTACTTGCTTCATGTGTGAAATCACTTAACATCTCTAAACCTACATTTTTACAACTGTAAACTGGGCATAGAAATGTAACTATCTCAAAATGTTGTTGTGAGCAGTAGATGAAATAATATACATAAAGCCCACAGCATAGAACCTGGCAAACAGTAGCTGTTCAACGGTCATCTTTTGCTTGGATTATCATCATGATCATTACTGATGCTCATTTAGCTCCTCCACACCCACGCCCCCAATTATGACATCTAAACTATGCTTCTGTATAAAAAATGCCTGCCACCTAAATGCAAGTTGGGGGAAAAAATTAGTTAATATGTGTTAGATTTTTGTTTCTTCCAAGACAGGTGTTTGAACATGTATTGATTTTTCAAAAGTTTGTCAGTGGCTAAATAAAGATTAATCTCTTTTTCTGGCAAATATTTACTGAGTGCTTACATGAGAAGCGCTTGGCAGGCTCACCTGTGGTTCTGATGTGGAATTGGGCCCTCACTGTCACTCCAAATGGTCCATTTGGATAATTAATGATGTGACCAGGCAGGAAACACCTGACATCCTCCACTGGATAATAGGAGGAGAGTCAGATGTGGGAGTGGTTTTTACTAAAACAACAAGGGACATTGCTGTGACCTGAGACTAGTGACAGAAGGGAGCCTTTACTGAAGGGGAACGAGCGGACGGCAGTTTCCAGAACCTGGCGAGGGTGTGGCCATATGTACAGGACTGTCTCATAGGAGCTACCACCTTTGGTAGAGGGATACAGGATTCATGGCAACCTGGCCCTAAAAAGCCGGGGAAACATATATGCCCACCTCAGTCTCCTCCTACCAGCCCATCCCCTTTGGATAAACCCAAGGGGAAGCCAGAAGACATGGGATCCAGAGGGTACAGGATCCTGTTGACCTGATCTCAAGTCAGCCTCCCGGGGCACAGGGCAGAGAAGGAGGGTACAGAATAGAAGTGCAGGGCAAGCAGAGGATACCCAGGACAAATAACTGAAGATTGAGGGAAAAACTGAATTTGAATTGTCTTCCCACCACGAGGCGCTCTCATTCTGAAAATGACTTCACTTATTCAGGACCTGGACCCAGGAAAAACTGCAAAGGGTGTTAAAACCCTAATTGTCTGGGAATCTTGCACCTTTCACTTCATGAAATGGGTTAGCGGGTAGGATCTAAATAAAAGTCCAGTTAGATGCTGTATTAGCCCCAGAAGACAATAATGGCATGATCCACTGGTTACAGGAAAGCATTAAATCGTAGGTTTTCTGGGTCACAAACTGTAGCCCACAAGACAATACAGACTCCAGGTGTGTTTCCAGTGTTTCTCAGAACTTTAATCAGTGAATTAACTTTTAGTTAAATATTAGAAGGCGTATTATATTGATATATGGCTCTAAAAGCCTGGCTTCTCTTTAAGTTAGGAAATCTGGCCCCCGGAGTCGCATTTTCTCGTGGGAGCAAGTGACTGCAAATGGGGGTGTGAGTACTCTGCTTTGCCACTCTCCTCAGCATCCTATTGTCTCTTATTGGCTGGTTCCATGTATCCTATGCCATTTTTTATTGTTCTTCTACTCAAATTTTATGTAATGTTTCTTTCTACCCATATGCCTACCATGAGCCAACAAAAGCTAGTTCAGGAGACCATGTGCTTCAAGCAAAATTGAAGAAAAGATATATGTCTGTGGAAAAGGAGAATCATCCGACACTTACATATGCAAAATGATAGTGTCCGCGTGGAAAGGTTACAACCCCGAGGGCCTCCCTCGTTCATCTCACCAGCGGGCTCACGCAGGCACCTGGGTGTCCAGTCGCCACCTTAGAGCGCTTTCCCTTCACATTTGAGCCACACTTTCCAGGAGCAAAGCACTTGTATGTACATCATCTCACTTAAACCTCATTAATAACCTTTAGAAACAGTAGAGCCAAGCTTATCGCCCTCCTTTAATCGATGAAGAAGCTCAGACAAGGTCAATGATATTCCCAAGGTTACCCAGCAAGCAAATGTCAAGAATAAAATCCAGGTCTCATTGTGAAGTGCAAAATCCCGTGATCCAGAGAGAGGACCCTGGCTCGTGTAGCCCAGGAAGAAAAGAATTGCTGAAGTTTGTCCTACATTTCAGGATGAAAGAGCAAGTGCAGTGATTTCCACACAATGCTGAATTGATACTTATTTCTTGATTTTTTTTTTTTGGCCTATTCCATTTCCCCGATAGGTTATATTCTAAAGGTGATCAAAGATTTTGAGTTAAAATTTCCATAGGTAGGGGGAAATCAGAGCTGTTGGAATGATCTGAGTGTCTTCTCTTCTTCCAGGGACAAATGCCATCTTCCAATGTCTATCTGCCTAAGAGAACTTAAGCAAAACTTTATGAAGCAGATAAAATTAGGCCTTTCAGTTGCTCGACACCATCTGATTATCTATAACGTCTCACGTCACAAGCAAGCTTTATTTCTGCATGTGTCACAGCTGTGCAGGGCATGCTTTTAGCATGTGCCCTTTTAAACTCCTCCCCAAATCTGCCTGTACTCAATCTTCAGTACAGCTAGAATCCCACCCTCTATGAGCAAAAAAGCTACTTGCTCAATTTATGCTCAAAATTCCGTGATTCTAGGAGCAAATATTTTTTCAGAGCTTAGCTTCTTGTGGATGCAAAACATTCTGATTGTCTTTAAGAGTTCTACCTTTTATCAGTGCCTCCGGTGTGTTTGAAAGAATCTTTCTTTTGCAGTTTTCTGGAACTCTCTATAGATGCATTTCACTAAGGCTCTGTTGAACAAGGTTGCTCCACGCCCCCCAACATTGAGCTGGTATTTTTAAAGAAATTATCCTTATCATGAAAATTTCTTCTGTGCTATAGGAAGCACCACTTAGATGTTGATTGGTTTCTATCAAGTGAAACTAGTATTATATGTAATAATACATGTCAACATGTTTATTCTGTCTTTGATAATGAGTCTGATTTGCTTCTGCTTTTAGTGGGAGAGAAAGAGATGAATGGATGATTTCCAGGTGTTTTACATTCGTTTATTTATTCCCCATACATATATTGAACACCTAGTATGTGCCTGCTAGACATTTGGGTTGTAGCCGTGAAGAATAAAAAGATGCCTGCCCCATGGAGCTTATATTGTAATAGGAAAGACGAGGACGGGGGTGTCAGGCCATACACAAATGTATACCAGGTAGTAGACACTGTGATGAAGAGAGAAACTGAGAAACTCGACTGGGGGTTATGAATTGCAGCTACTTTGGATGGGGAGGTCAGGGAGGATCTCAGCTAAGGAGGTGATGTTGGAACAAGGTCTGAATGGAGTGAGGGAGTGAGGTATGGGGATATTCAAAGGTATCTGCCTGAGGTCCCAGGCAGAAGAAAACGCAAGAGCCAAGGCCCTGAGGCGGCTGTGGGCTTTGGGTGTCTCAACAAAAGAGGCCATTGTGGCTGGAGCAGAGTCAGGGAGGGGAGAGTGGATGAGGTCCCAGAAGGTCAGGTTGTGAGGAACCTATGGGCCTTCGGATGTCATTCTAGGGTGATGGATGTTGCTAGAAGGTCTGGGGCAGGAGAGTAACATTCTCTGACTTAGGTGTGAAAAGGTTGACTAAGTGCTGGTGCGTGGACTTTGGGAAGGGGGCGCTGGGAGCAGGCAGATGGGCTGGGGATGCGGCAGCAGTCCAGATGGGGAATGGTAGCGGCTTGGACTCGGCCGACAGTGGTGGAGATTGTGAGAAATGGCTGGATTGTGGGTGAATTTTTGAAGTTCAAGCTCCCCGGTGAGAGAACAGGATGCTAAGCAAGACATCGATAACAGCATGTCTTTTAAACAAGCTGTTCTAGATTGCCCAGAAAGTATTTGCTGTTTCCATTCTATCAACATCTGTTTCCCAAGAATCTTCTCTATGCCATGGGAATCTCCAGGTACGACAAGGCCCTTGCCCTCAAGGAGCCTCTGCCAGTGAAGGGATGATGCCACCTATGCCTGGCCACCACTCCTGCACTCCTGGGTTCTTGCAATAGGTTGTCATATGATCTCTCTGACACTGGGCGCCTCCAGCGCCCCCCTCCACACAAGAACCAGAACAATCTTTTTTAACCTGAAAACATTCTTTATGTTGACTCACTCTTTTTTTCCTTCAGTACATTAATTTTGGGGGAAAAAAAGAAAACCTATATATCACAACCATAAAAAGAAAAGTAACATGACTGGCTGTAGGTAGAAAGTAAACATAAAAGGAAGTATGCATATAATGCAAACCAAGGTTTTCCAGTTCTGGCTTATTTAGTAGGAGGCCTCTTACCTTTGCAACCATGCTTTCTTGTGGCCGTTATTCCCATTTTATACTTCAGTACACTGAGGCCCAGAGAGATCAGTTGGTGTGCCAAGTCCTTGTATCACACTCCTTTCCAGGATTAAATGCCAGGCTAATCCCATATTTTGGCCTTTTCTCCCCCATCCTAAATAACAAGGATCTGCTAAGCACAGCCCGTGGACAAAGTCCAGTCCAACACCTCTTTTTATAAATAAAGTTTTATTGGCACACAGCCACACTCATTTGTTTTCACATTGTCTCTGACAGCTTTTGTGTCACAGTGGCAGAACTGAGTGGTTGCTATAGCAACCATATGGCCCTTGAAGCTTTAAATATTTATTCTCTGGCCCTTTACAGAAAAAGTTTGCTGACCTTTGTTCCAGATGGAGAAAAATAAAGTAAATCAAAGTGAATCAGTTATAGTTCATGAAACACACATAACATCTACCCTTCCCATGACAGCAACAAAATGTCAGTTAAAAAGAAATAAATGCTTTTTGAATGAATGATTTTAAGAATTGGGAATTAAAAAAACACAGGCTTATGTGGCTAACGTCAATAAATTGCCTATTGTTCAAAATATGAATTGCTATTATGGATTTATTCTTTCAATCGGTGCTGAAAGTAAATTCATTCATTCTTTTCTTTTTTCACTCATTTAACAAATATTTATTGAATGTCTACACCATACTAAGCCAGTAACTGTGGTAACGACAGCAGATTCCATGCTGAGCAAAATCTGACACACTTCCTGCCAGATCAGAGCTCACACTCTGGTGATAGAAGCAACTGTTAATTAAATAATTATAAAACTAAGCCTATGAAGAGGGCTGTGAAATAGAGGATGTAACGTACATAAGAACACATCGTGGGGGGAAGGGTGCTAGTCAGGGACGTTGAAGAAGATTTTGCTGAGGACATGATGTTTGAGGTGAGGACTGAAAGATGAGAGGGTAAAGAAGAGAAAGAAGACCATCATCCCAGGAGGAGAGTCTAGCATGTGCAAAGGCCCAGTGGTAGGAGGGCACATGGTGGGCACCAGCAAATTCAAAGTAAGGTGCTTGTGTGTCTGGAGAACAGTAAGGCAGAGGAGCACGTGAAAGAGGGGTTAGGAGGTCCAGGTGTTTCTGATGGTACCGAGCTCAGAAGCCCATGTTAAAGACTTACTCTCTCTCCCAAGAAAGTGGGCAACATTGAAAGGGTTTAAGAGGGCGGTGCCTTCTTAGGAGACAATCCTTCGTCTTCATGGGTTCAGGAGTCAGCGTCAGATCCCTTATGGCTGTGCTGGGTCTAGTCATTGCTTATGCAAAATATCCCTGCTCTGTATCCGATAATCATCTCTGGTTTCAAATTCAGATACTCACAGTATTGCTGTGCTGGAGCCACAAAAAGCACGCACAGGAACAGTATTAAGATACCCTTTCTAAAGTAACCATTTTGCAAACTATATCTCTGGAAATGCTTTCATCACACTCACCATAGACTCATCTTCTTTAAGTTCATCTCTTCATCTATTTATTCCCTACCCTTAGTCTCTTTCTTTGTAGGGTGCTAACAAGCCAGGTAAAAATTTCCACTAATCTAAAAGAAGATCAGTGACAGGATCTAAAAGAATAAAGCCATGAAACATTAACAAATACAGAGGGGTTTGTGGTTGAAGAGGGGAAAGAAAGAAGTACTCTTTCAAGAAAATTGCTATTTGAATCCATTAGCCTTCTCTGATTGCAAGTTGGTTTCTGTTAGAAACCAACCCTGGTTATTTTCAGGAAAAAAAAAAAAAAAAAAAAGGAGTCATGAAAGGCTTTCTGATGAGGTGGTATTTGACTCAAGAGCTCAATACTGAGAAAGAACCAACCAGACAAATGTCTGAGCAAAGAGTGTTTTAGGAAGAGGGATCGTAAGTGCAAAGGTCCTGGGGTAGGAGCAAGAGAGGTGTACCACAGGGAGAGAGTGAAGAACAGTGGGCTAGACTGTGGTGAGTATGAGGGAGAACAACAGAGACTGATCAAATAGGGCTTTGTTGCTTATGGTGAGGAGTTTTGATTTCATTCTCTGTAATAGGAAACTATTATAGAATTTTAAGCAGATGAGTTTGAGTTATGGTAGAGAAAGATCATGCTTTAATAAGCGATCATTACATCTCAGGCACTGTATACCCACTTAGGGTCATCTCCTTTAATCTTCCCCAAAACTCAATGAATAGGTACAATTATAATCACTTCTCAGAGAAGTAAACTGAAGCTTAGAGAGAAAACGTGGCTGGTCTGAGTCTCAGTGAATACATGGCAGAGCCAGACCTCAACCTGTGTCATCTGCCTCTAGCTCCTAGCTCAAAACACTCAATAAATAATAATTTCTGTTGCTGTTATTTATTATGCTTATTTTTTAATGCTTTCAAGAGTTTTTGTCAATTGCAGTATTCTTTTCTGATCAATTTTTATAAATAAAAGAGAGGTGCCTCAAAGTCATCCCTGAGGGAAAAAATACACTTGTAGCTTTCCCTAAAGAACTGCACAGACACCCAGCTCAGAAAAATTTGGCTGGGAGCAGGGGGAGGACTGGCTGCAGCAATATTTTGGGTTCAGCCACCCCATTTGTGAGAATCCAGAATGTTCTTTGGACAAACGATCAAAGACAAGCTTATTCCTCTCTGTATTGAGACGTGGCCCACTTGCATCCTTTTTATCTTTCCTGGTAACTCTGCTTCAGTTTCTCTGATGGTAAAAAGATGAGATCAGCCACTGGGGATCGGTCGATGGAATCAGGTTTCAGTCATCAAAAAGTTACGTCAAGGGCTAAGCATGAGTTACCCTCTGTTGCCAGTGTCAGCCTGGGACTTGACTGCAGGGCCATCAATCCTGGCTCCTTCGCCCTTGCAGACATTAAAATATAGGGGACTCTGGGAATTTGGCAGGAGGGTGCATGGGAGGGGAGTCGCTGGGCTCTGGGAAGGAGGGGTAAGGAGGAGGATATTTAGATTCTAATGATCTTACCTAACACATTCTATCAACTGCAGGGACATCAGCTGATTGCTTCTTAAAAAAAAAAAAAAAAGAATATAGGAAAGTTGATTTCAGAGTTGGAAGTGGATTTAAAATGACCTTCATCAGTTATAAATGTAGCACTTGTGTATTCTTAACAGGGTTTCTCTTTTCAATCATATAACATTTATTGAGTGTTTCCATTATGATAATTGTAAAAAAAATGTCCATTATTGGAAAATAGTGAAAGAATATAGAAAAAAAATACTCCATAGTCCTACCATTAAGAGAGAGCTGACGTGAAGATCCGTTCTGTTCTCTGTGTGTCTGCTTCTCTCTCCTTCTTTTATTTCTTGCGGCCAATCTTTTTTATTGTTTCAAATGGTGTGGCTGTATTGTATAGCTGATTTTTGCGATAAGCAACCTCCAAGATGGCCCCAGTAATCTCCACCTCCTGGGATCTGAATGCTTGTATGATCACCTCCTCTTGAAAGTGGATGTTCTTACCGATTCACCTCTAATAAAGGGAACATGGCAAGCATGTTGGGATGTCACCCAATCTTTATAATCAAGATTAGGTTATGAAAAGTTTGTGCCGTCCATCTTAGATGCTTGCGCACACACACACTGTCTCTCCCTTCTGACCTACTCACACTGCAAGGAAGTCAGTTACCATGTTGCTATCAGTCCCGTACAGAAGCCCATGTGGTGTGGTTTGGAACTGAGAGAAGCACCCTGATAGCCTGCGAACAATCACTTGCCAAAACTCAAATGAGCGAACTTAGTAGATTCTTCAGCCCCCGTTTTGAGAGGACTGCAGCCCCAAGCAATGGCTTGACTGCAACCTTGGGAGATACCCTGAGCTAGAGTCACTTGCTAAGCCACTTCCAGATTCCTGAATCACAGAAGCTGTGAGATAATAAGTGTTTGTTGTTGTTAGCTACTGAACTAGGGGGTAATTTGTTACACAGCAATAGATAACTGATAAAATTTTATATTCTGAGTGTTTTCCCATTTAATTCTGTCTTAAGTAACTTACCAAGTTGTTACATTTTATTTGTAACAATCGTGTTTATGCATCAATATCAAGTATATGCACCATTGTTTATTTAATCATTCCTCTATTACATTTACTTTGATCCAATTTTTCTGCTGTTATATACACCACCATGGTGAACATCTTTTTATGTCGAGCATCTTCTGTGTGTTTAGCTATTATCTTAAAATAGGTTGGGATTAGTAAAGGTTAGGAATCAGCTTGGATTACTGGATCAAAGGGTGAGAATATTTGTATTTCTCTAGATTCTTATTACACAACTGCTTCTCAGTAGGGATAACTTAATACACTACCACCAGAAGAGCATGAAAATTTCCATTTTCTCTCACCTTTGTCTTTTATTTGATTATTGGTAATATGATAGGCAAAGTATTTCATTGTTTTACAGATATTAAAAGGAAGAGATCATTTCCTCTTAAGGTCAACTTCTCTTCTTAAAAAAACAGAAGTTACATAAGGATCATAATACTGAGATGAGTAACTAAATGTTCCTCTGAAGCAGTGCTGTCCAATAGAACTTTCTGTATTGTGGGCATGTTCTTTATCTGCACTGTCTACCTCAGGAACCACTAGCCACCAGTAGCTATGTGGTTAAATGAAGGACTAGCCTTCTATTAGAAGGAAGAAGTTGAAGTTTGAGACACTAAAGTTTTTGCCTACCCAATAATGTCCCCTCTTCCCTAGTCATTGCCGTAAATAGAATTTCCTATGGGACAGTCGTTGAAATCACAGTGACATCATCTCCATTTGGCCTTCAGTAAAATAAGTATATGTTGCCTGCCATGGGAGGACAAAGCCAAGGGGAGCCAACGTCACTGATGTCTGAGATGCAAGGGCCCTTGATTGATGGTTGTATAATCACCCCTTCTATTTAATCCCTACTTCTTCTCTCTAGCATCCGTACCTAGTGGGCTCCCAAACTATAAGAATTGTTGCAGAGGCTGGAATGGATGCATGGATGGATGGATGGATAGATGGATGGATGGTTAAAAGTAATAATAATAGCTAACACTCACAATGTACCTAATGAGTGTTAGAATTTGGGTCCAAGGCTTTCCCCCTGTAACATTTCATTCTCATTCAACCCTCATAATACCCCAAAGAGGAAGGTGCCATTAATTTTTCCCATTTGGCAGATGAGGAAACTGAGAAAATAGGTAGTAAGTTGCACAGCCCACATTTGAACCATGTCTGTCTGCCTTCAAGCCTTGTCCTTCACCACTATCCTACATCACACCGTGAAGCCGTGAAATATTAACACCATGCATTATCTACACCTTGTCACATTGTTGCAGAGGTGGCTGAAATTTTTCTCCCTCAGGTAGCTACAGATGCTAGGGGGGAAAATGCTAGAAACTGACAGGTACCTCAATTCTCTCCAAAAGTGGCTCTTTCACTTTTCATTGCTGACCAACTTCTAATGTGTCAGTGGTATACTAATGTGGTTAACTGTTTGCCTGGGGCAGAAAAATAAAGCTTCTGGCATGCAATTAAAACCTCGTCTTGCCCAATTGGGCAACTAATGGGATCAGCAAGAATGGAGGCTGCCTAGTTAAGGTGTAGTTTGTATCTCAGATCCATTTCATGGGCCAAGTGACAAAGTGGCAGAGTGGAGTTGCCTGATGGTTCCATTTGACACATAATTAGGTAGTCCTCAAATCCACCCTTGACTGCCCGTGTGTGTTCACACACAGGCTTCCACACGACTGTGATCACAAACGCATGCAGAGACACAGGGATGCTGAGCCGCCCTCTGATTGGCCCATCCATACACCTTCCTCGCTTCCCACACTCCGGCCCAGAGATGGACATGCGTCATGAATATTCTGCTTTCAGCTGGTGGTGTGTGTTTAGTGGTCCCATTCCCAAACCCAAGGACTTGTTCTGCCTGCAATAATTAGTAAGAAATTAATACAAGGTGAGGGTTTAATAAAAACCAGAAGTCTCTGCCCTTTGAGGATATTGTCAAGAGCTTAGATAGAATCCATGCTAGTGGTCCCTTTTCCCGGTTTTTTATTGAAAGAGGTGTTGGGACGGTCTCAACAACTTCTGCTAACCAAGTTAGTTTTGGTTCACTTTATTCAAAAATGTTCACTGAAAGCCAACTGTGTGTGAAACAATTTAAGTGTGGTGTATGCCTCTATTGAATAAGACAGATTCCCTGCCTACATGCAGCTTACATCAAGGGTGGGATAAAAACAAATGACAAGTAAATAAATGTGACCAAGATCATTTCAGATGGCCATAAGTATTATAAAGAAAATAAAACCAACAATGTCATAGTGAATGCCTAAGAATGGGGGTAGGGAATAACATCAAGGACAAAGGTCAGAGAAAGGTGACATTTAGGCTGAAACCAGAATGCTGAGAAGGAGTCAGTCATACAAACAAAACCTGGAGGAAGAAGGAAGATCATTCACACAAAGAAAACAGCAAGTGCAAAGGTCCTGGGGTGAGAATGAGTTGGCTTTGTTCTTTCTGGAACAGAAAGATGGTGGCCAAAATACAGTGAGTACAGAATGTGGTAGGAAGATGAGGACAGAGACCCGCAGAGGCCAAGTCACATATGACCATGAACTCTATGGAGACATTTTTATTACTTGTCAATAAATACATACTTTACACTTACTGTGTCCGGGCACTGCCTTGAACACTTTATATACGTTTTCTCTTTTGATCCTCACATGAAGCATATGAAGTGAACCTTGTTTTCTCCAAACAGATGAGAAAACTGGCCCTCAGACCCGTTTAATAACTTGCCTAAAATCACACAGGTAGGAAGTGGGGAAATTTATGTTTATCTGACCCCGAAGCTCACTCCCCAGTCATCAGACTCTACTGCTTCTTAGACTTTGAGATCACACTTTGTGTTATGCAGAGAATGTTAGGGAGCAATGTTTTTGTGTGTGTTTGTGTGTGTTTGTTTAATAAGGGATTTCTTGGTGTTTCTCAAATCACATCGATTGGCTGACATTTTAATTCATAATCCCTTAAACACTGCAATCTAAAAGTGTTCTCTGTGGAGAGCATGGTGTTTGAGGGAGAAGAACAAGAGGGAAGAAGGCAGCAGAGAGGTAGACTTTGCAACATTCTCTCAACACATGCTGTCACTTGATAGGGTGTCACACCACCCGAGAGGATGAAGAGAGGGGTGTAAAGTTATGACATCACAAGTGTGACTTTTGCCAGGTCTGGTGACAGCAACAGCAACAGTTGAAGAAAGAAGACAGAGTTGAACGTGTGAATAACTGGGTCCTTCAAACTGTCTTTTCATGCCCAGGTGACAAAAAGTCCCTGGAACATTTCTGTTTGTCTTTCTGACAAACCAACTGCCACAATCTGGCAGAAAGTGGCAGAACAGTCAGCTTGCCAGGAGTGGGCAGTCTGATCTGTTTGACTGTAGGTCTTGTCTGGTACCAGTTGGCCACTGTCTTTTTGGACATAATGGATTTGTGATTATGTCCAGAAGGCAAGCAAGCCTTAGTGCCCCAGATCAAGCATACTTTGGCTTTGGTGAGTCCAGAGTTTCTCAGCCTTCACTATTGACATCTTGGGCTGGATAATTATTTGCTGTGTAGGCGGTCCTGTACATTAGTAGGATGTTTAGCCTTTATCCTCTAGATGCCGGTAGCACCTCACCTCCAAGTTGTAACAGCCAAAAACATCCCCAGACATTGCCAAATGTACCCTTGGGACAAGAATCCCCACATCCCCATTTAAGAATCACCGGCTGATTCAAATAGTTCAGTTTAATACACTAAATGTTTATTTTTATATACACACAATGTCTGATGCTGGTCTCCTCCAACCGGTGGACCTTATTTACAGGATAGCTATACCCCCTGGAGCATCTCATTTTGGCTTCCAAAGTCACTGAAGAAGGTGTGGACACATCCTTGAAGTGATGTCCATCACTTCTGCCCACGTTCCGTTGGTCAGACCAGCCACAGGACAGAAACTGAACTACAAGGGAAACTGGGAACTAGGACGAGGAAAAGGAAACAAGATTTGTCAAACATATAACATAACCTCTGCCACAATCCCAGATAACAAATTTTTAGCTTATGGAATAATGATAAAAATCATATTTTTTTCATTGTTTCTAGTGGTCTGGATTACATATAAAAAATGTTGATTATAGCCCTCTCTTCCCTAAGTGTGCCTGGCATCAGAATTGCAGAGTCCCCACTGCCACCATCCATTCTGATTTTAGAGAGCTGTGAATGGGCTTTAAGACTCTGTGACTTTAAATACTTGCCCCAGGAAAATATGATGGATCGACATCTTGGACTCATTGGTTTCAGACCTAAGTAGTCATATCTTCATTTCTGCTGCCCTCCATTAGGGAAAGAGATTTAGAGTTGTATGTCATTTCGGGCTTTCTTAAAAACAAAAACTGTATTATATCAGCTGATTCCAGTTTTTCCTTCAATTTCTGGTAAATGCTACAAGCCCTGATTGTATCAGCTCTTGGTTTCTCCACATCTCGGCTGCGCATCTCCAAGCTGCCACATTTCCTCGACCGGCGCTCCACCTTACACAGGAGTTTCTCACGAAATGCAGATCCTTTGCCCAAATCCATTAATGGCCTCCCATTGTCCGGGGATCAAGTCCAGATGTTTTATCATCTTCCTAAAACATCCTTTTTCTGACTCTCTTTTCAACTACATTCCCAGGGCTACCATGGTCCCTGGCACACAGTCAGCATTTCCAAAATATCTGTTGAGTGAATGAATTTGTAGGATGCAGTGGGCTGTGGATGTATGTAAATATAAACTTATCAAAGGAATTAGCTCTAACTGCCCCTCCCCCTTTAAAACATAAACCAGTTTATATCAGTTCTCTGCAGTGTCAAGAACTTAAGAATAGTTTCTATTTTCATGGGAACTTGCATATCACTTAATAAATTTTGCACATGTGCATACCCAAGTAGGTGCTTATATATACATTGTGTATTACACTCATATGAAGGCACTGTACAATATATGTATATATGTGTGTGTGTATATACATATATATAATATATATATATATGTATATACACACATACCTAAATATACTTGGTGGATGTGTGTGTGTGTATATTTACATATATTTCCCATTTTTTCTGATCTTCATACCACCATGGATGGCAAGAATGCTGTAACTATTGTTTGCATAAACAGATGTGAAAACTGAGGCTTGCAGAGGAAAACTGACCTGAGCAAGGTCACACAGCTAGTAATTGCAAAGCCGGGTTTTGAATGGAGAATTATCCAGCCCTCAAGTCTAGACCTTTGCCTTTCTATTACACTGCTTTTCTAGAGCTACGTGGCTCCTAATTTCATGCTAACATTTTACAACAGTAAACGGAGTCACTATTTCTCATAAATAAGCAAGTGAAATGGACATCTAGGCTTAAAAAGCAGAAGACTGCAGTCTGTATCTACTGGAACGCGATTCTGAAAGATTTTTGACCATCTCCTCTTAGGGTATGGTTTCTTATTTCCTAACAGGCATGTAACAAAATTTAATCCCTCTTTATTAAAGTTTGGCATCATTTTTTTTTTTTTGTATTTAAATGGAAACAAAGTGTGGCCAGTCCAACAAATTCGATCTGCACTCACACGGTGGTGGGAGAAGGCGTGTCTTTTCCTTCTTTGCAAGCTTGCCTGACCATTCTCTCTCTCTCTCTGACCCCGCCGCCCCGTATGGACCAGGGCTTCTCAGCCTTGACATTGTTGGGCTCGATCGTTCACTGTTATGGGAGCTATTCTAAGCATCATAGAATGTTTAGCAGCATCTCTGGCCTCAAGGTGAGACAATCAGAAAATGTCTCCAGACATTCCCAAGCATACCGCTGATTAAAAACACAGATGTACATGGTGTTTAAAAGCTTTCTGATCACATAGTAGTGAGATCCATTCTATGAAATCGGAGACCTTTATGTCATTAAAGAGCACTGGTCTGGGTTCCTCAAGGTGGAGGATATTGGGCGTCAGAATATCTGGGGCAGGGGCTCGGGGTGCCGTGGCCTGGCTCTAACCATGCCAGACATACATCTCTCTGGCTTTTCTTTCTCTAGTCTCAAATCTTTACACTTTTCATGATGATCCTCTCAAAAAGAGAAGATAATAAAAAAAGAATTTTTAAAAAAACACGTAGTTTCAAAATTACATGGCCTCACAGTCTGTCCAGCTAATAAAATTATGCACCGGAGCTTAAATTTAGACATCGAGCTTCATCTCTTACTTAAATGTATCTGTGTGTTTTAATAGGAACATTCAGCTTTGCTTTTATTAATGCAAAAACATTAAGGCACCAGCCCTCGCTCCGAAAGCCTTAAAGGGCTGTTTCCAACAGAACCTGTCATAAAATGTGCTCTCAAGCGTGTCCCCTTTAAGAGACTCCAGAATTAAATGTTCCCGTATGTGAATTTTATTTTGTACAGCACATTTGCTTTATGGCTACAATTAAGTTAGATGTGCCGATAACAATGTCTGTTTTCCATTTTAAATCGCACATTTCAGACAGTGTGCATTGTTTTATTATCTAATCCACATGCTTTTAATTGCAATTATGGTCCCTTATGAGTCCCCTGGGAGGGCATGATTGCAATTAAAAATGTAATTTAAATGTTAATTAATTACATTCATTTTCTAAACTGGGAAAATTTCATTTATTATTTTCATGTGTTGTGCACTTATCCTAAATGCATTACCCTTTAAATGTTTTTTTTCCTAAATTAAGTGTTATGTTTATAAAACAGGGTGTTTAATATCCTTTAAAATTTTTGTGAGGGTGTTTGTACAAATTATTACCTTAAATTAATTGATTCTGAGTTATATGCATGATCTATGTGTTCTATATATAATAAAAATAATTTTGTTGACTTTTCTCAGACTAAAATATGGCATCAAAATATATGTTTTCCCTATTTACTTTCTGTTAGACTTTGATATGGAGAGGAAAGTCTGTACTATTTTATTACTGTCATTATTTTTTTTTTTAAACAAAGGGAGAAAGGTACTGTTACTAGAAATGATACAGACCATTAATATGAAAAGGGTTTTCCCTCTAGATGAAAATTGCAACCTAAGGAAGAAATTTATAGTTAGATTAATAAGTCATCCTGCCTCCTATGAATAAATAAGGGGGAACAAAAAGGAGCCATGAAGATATGAAGCCGTAAAAATCATTATAACTTTCCAGAAAAAAAAAGATTGTTTTTTGCATATCTCAGTTTATCTGGCTAGGTCTATCAATTTTCTGGTAGGAAAAAACTATCAGAAAATCTTACTTTACCTAGAATAAGAGGGTCATTTTAGATATGAAGAATTACAAAGAGACATCTTTCTACTTTAAACTCTGAACCATATCAATTTGGTTAGTTTTAGTGAATTAAAGTGTAAGTTCCAAGATGACAAGAATTTAAGTGCTTCTCTCAGTTCAATTCCAAGTATACGCTACATGCAATCAATTAATAAAAGCCTTTTGAGGATTTTTTTTCCTTGTGGTTTCTTCTCCAATTTGCCAAACCTTGCTTTAGCTTTTTTATTTTAAAAATGCCTGCTGTGTCTGAATTCTGGCTGGAATTTTTCCTCTGGTTCAAAATATTCAAAAGGTATCTTAGGGAAATTCTAGTCAGTTAACTTTTTAATCTAGTACCCACTAAATTATCAGCTGTTATGTGGATATTGAGGAAGATATGAGAGGAAAGAACAAATTCAGGTTCTAGCATGCTCCACAGATGTTTGTGGGGTCTTTCCTCTGGGGTCTAGGGTTGAATAATTTATAAAATTTACTTTGTGCCTCCTCTGGTCCAGATGATGTTGCTAAATCCTTGCAACAGACCTGGGAAGTGAACACTACCATTATCTCTATTTAACAGAGGGGGAAACTGAGGCACAGAACATTCTGGTAACTTGCCAAGGCTTCACAACCTGGAAAGAGTCAGGGTCAGGATCTGTGCCCCAGACGGCTGACTCCAGCCTCTCTATTCCATTCCATCCTCCGAATCAGAGCGCGAAGAGACACTGTCACACCTGTAGGAGTTACACGGCTGACCCCACAAGGCAAGTAGAGACGAGGCGTGAGAGCCAGGCTCTGCAGTCCAACTCCATGCGCTTGCGTCCACTTCGCTTTTGTGTAACCTCGGATGAACTACCCTGAGCTGTAAGCCTCAGCTTCCTCTTCTGCTCAGTAGGGTAATCACAGTACCTGTCTCAGGTGTGTGGTGAAGACTCAATGAGCGCAGTTAGGCATGTGGACGGGCAAGCTGCAGCTTTGACTGCTAGGAACACGGCCTCTGCCTTCAAGAAGCTTACAGCCCAGTTGCAAATGATGACGGGCAAATCAGCTCGGCGCTTTGCGACCACCTAGAGGGGTGGCGTAGGGAGGGTGGGAGGGAGGCTCAAGAGGGAGGGGACATGGGGACATGTGTATGCATACGGCTGATTCGCTTTGTTATACACAGAAACTAACACAGCATTGTGAAGCAATTATACTCCAATAAAGATCTATTTAAACAAAAGTGAAGAGCTTTAACACAATTAAATACAGCAAAACAGAGCAAAATAAAACAAAATCACTTAAGCACCCGTCAATAAAGGGCTGCTCAAATCAATTATGGCAGGTCCACATGCTAGAACACTAGGCAGATTTTAAAACAATAAGACAGCAGATCCATATGTTCCGATGGGTCAAGATTCTGAGCTTGTTGTTAAGTGGAAAAAGCAACACGCTGAATGTTTGTGTAATGGAGAACGGGATGGATAGACCGGGAGGTGAGTAAGTAGGTAGAGATCATTTCTGTAAATACATGAACATGCTCTGGAAAGATCCACAAGAGACTGTAAACAGTGATTGTTTGACGGTTGGTATCGCAAGGAGCGGGGTGTGTGGAAGGCACAGTCGGGATTGTTTTTGCTCTTTACTTTATACTTTTCCGTATAGTGTGCTTTTTTTTTCTCCATGTAGTACTTTTAATCTTAAATGAAACTTCAAATTACACACACACACACACACACACACACACACACACACACACACCTGTGAGAATTGGCTTCTGACCAAAAGGAAATTCAGGAAAGAAGAGGGAGAAGAAGAGAGACATCTCAGGGTGCTGGAGCCAAGGGTGGCTTTATCCATGTGTTTTAATAGCTTCAGTGGCTTTAGAATGGGGGAGACAAGACGTGAACAGAACCAGAGCAAAAGCGAAGCATCAGGGCTGGGCATGAAGATGTGAGCCTGCCCAGCAGCAAGGTGGGGGCCAGCTGGACTGAAGGGGAAAAGAGGCTGGTGGAGAATAAGGAGGAGGACATCCCTTTTGCTAATATTTAAATCTATAAAGAATAAAATCAAGCCGAAAAAGAAAAAAAAATAGGAAGAGATTCCTTGCCGAGAGCTTCGAATCTAAGGAGACAGGTTCACAAACCCACTAGCACTGGGGAAGTGGGGACTCAACTGTAAGTCTTGCCGTTTTCAAAAGCAACCCTCCCAAGGTCACGTCATAAGCACTCCAGCATTTTTAATTAAAGTAGCCAGTAGGGCGGGGTGCAGACCGCCTGGGCTCGTTTTCAGCTCTGCATTGGCTACCTGCGTGCCTGCAGCCCTTCTGTACCTGTACAGTGAGGATAATGAGACCTGCCTCGGTGCGTTGTTGTCATCTGAGCTGGCCTGGCACTCACGCGTGAGCTGTCACAATGCACAAGCCTCTGGGACGTCCTCGGTTTCTTCTCAACTTCCGAGATTTTCTCTCTCCATCTCTCCTCCCAAATTTCCTCCCATCCTCTCTTCCTCTTTTTTTCACCTTTTCCCCACTTCTATCTTTAACTTCTTCCTGAAAGAACTCAAAGAACACCTCTTAGACTAGCATACTTCCTAGTCCTTGACCATGAAAATCACTGGACCCCTGTGGCCAGCAGGTGTCAGAGAGACAGACCTAGAAACCTCTTGGAAGGAGGTGGCATCCCCAGTGCAGGGAGCCAGCGAGCAGGTTTCTCAAAGCCCTTCTAATTGGGAGTTGCTAGGAAGCGTTGGTAGGATGAAAAACCAAGCAAGACTTGGTCTTGACTGAGAGCTCCCTTCCAACTTATGCACCTTTTGTGGGGCATAGAATACTGCCGATGCCCCGAACCAGTAAAAAATTCCCTAATTATTTCCCAGGGCTGAAGTTCAGGTAACAGAATATTCACAATGTAATCAACTTTGTTATCTCAAAATTATATTTTTATATAGGGGTGTATTGCTTTATGCATTTTTGTAGCTTACCTGCCTTACCTGGGAAAGAGGATACAGGAAACAGTTCCAGAGAGTAGCTCTTGCTGTAACCCAGCACGGCTTCAAGTTTTGATACAGTTAAGACTTCGGTGGCTTATGTGAGGATGAAGAGTTAGTATAAACAATTGGTTAAGGTTTAGTCAAGTGCATCTCAAATTTTCTTCTGCCTAGGGATCGCCTGGGAATCTCACTGGGGATCTCAGAATGCGGATTCTGACTCTGCAGTCTGGGGGTGGCCTGAGATCCTACCTGTACAAGAGCTTCCAGTGGTACAGATGCTTCTGGTCCTTAGACCACACTTTGAGAAGCCTCATTCCTGTTCTGTCCCTTGGGGCTGCATTATGACTTCCCTGGATTCGTGGCCCCTAGGTTTTGGGGGATCCCTCCTCCATAAAAAATATTTAAAATTATATTTTATGGCTACATTGGTACAAAGACAAGTATATTAATATTCTCTACTGAAACATGTTCTTTTATCTCAAAGTTCATTTTTTTCCTTCTGATTTTCAAGGAAATGAAAATTTTCTTGCACCCCTAATATTGTGGTTCCCAGGCACTGTCCTTGCGATGCCCAAAATAGAAGCTGGTCCCACTAACCCTTACTGATTTTGTGCTAAAACTCTCTGCAGCTCTATTTCCTCATCTGTAAAATGGGGATCATAGGAACTGCCCCATCGTGTTGTGCCTTTGCACAGGGCCTGGTGCATAGTAAATGCTCTGGAAATGTTAGCTTTTGTTGCTAAAAGTTGCCTGACACCTGATAACTGTCATTGTCTCATGACCTATTGAAAGTCAGATTCTACATACATTACTGCTCCTCTCTTAAAGCTCGGTTTGATATGTCCTACTGGTTACATGACCTGGATAATTTCCATAAATTAACCTCTTTTACCTTCCATTTCTGTGCTACCCTGCTGTTCCCCTTCTGCAAGGGCCCCATCATCTCTCGGATGAGGCAGACAGCAATGCCACACTAACTTCTGCTGCCGTGACACTCAGCCCCTCGCGAACGCTCAGCCATTCATGTGCAGCTTGCTCTCTAAGCTCATGATTTCGATAGAAAGGCAATACAGCCCTGATGGATCTTGAATTAGCTGTCGATTTCTCTGCCTGTCACTCAGGGATGGGAAAGGAACCATAGGGCTAATTGCACAAGGCGTCACCATCACTGTTTTTATGTTCTTTGTTGCTTTTAGCTCCAGACTCCTCTTATTTTTAGTTTCCTCAATTCTAAGACTCCAGCCATTATAAGGCATACCAGAGATCTAGCAAAAGCTTTATTTGGGGGTGGGGATGGGATGAGAAGTGGGGAAGAACACTGGCATATTAAATCTACACACTAATTCCAAATTGCATCCCAATTTCACGTGAAAATTAAAATAAGGTGGTTTCAGAGTGAAGGAAAGGCAATCATATTTTATGAGGTTTGATAAAAAACCCCAGTCCCATTAAGGAAATAGTTATCACTAGAGGTCCTCAGCCTCACTTTATATGAAGATAGAGCAAAATGGCACTTAATTTTCCTTTGTAATATTTTTGATACATCCAAATAATCATAGCATTCAGCACCACATGATAGATGCAGAGTTTGCTACAAATTTGAATTTTCAAGGCATACCCTTTTTTTATTTCCTCCTACAGGAATTCCTATCACACGTACTCTTGGAACTAATAATTTCAGTTCATAAGTTTCCTTAGGCACTTTACATAGCAAGTCAAAGCATTCATTCATTAAAAGCACAAGCCAAGCTTTTAGTTTGATTTTTAGAAAGGAGAGACAAGTCAAAATCCTGCCAGCTGGTCGGCCTGTTTTCTGTTCCGTATCTTCATCCCAAATCTTTCCCTTTGATATATTTTCTGATCTCAGTGCCTTTATTGATGGAAGTGCTGACGCTTTTATTGCAAAAGTATCTCTTTCCTCAAAAGGGATTTCCATTTGAGTGTCTTTTCCTTATTCATTCTTCCAAGTAATTCTTCCAAGTTTACTCACACCATTTCCAGTCCTGGTCTCCACTGCCAACCTCAATTATAAAACGGAAACTGGGTGGAGGGATTATCAAACCTCTAGATGGGAAATGTGGAAAATATTTAGAAATATTCACCAAGCTGTACTTCTAGTCATCATTACTTAATCACATGTGCTGCATTCGTAATTTTCGCCTCACAGAAAATACACAAGCGGTTTTGCAGATTTGTCGGAAGTACTGTGATGACAGAATCCGGACAGGTCAGAAGTGAGGCATCAGGAGGACAGACTGACCAGACAGTTGACAAGGTTTCTGAGCCCCGGAAGCTCAGGTACCCCCTGAGTGGGCTTTCTGTGTGATGACTCAGAATAGACAGACACTGATTGTGGACATCCAGACAATCATCTACTCTCTCCCCTGGTTTTAGGGGACCCATCACCATGGTCCCGGCTGCCTCTCTTGTTAAACATACCTCCTTAACAGCATTGCTTCATATGGACCTACAGAGCCTTCGGCACTTCCACATGAGTACCTTATAAATTTTAAGTACAAACCAAATCATACTGTGGCCAGAGAAGATAAATGCCAGGTTTTTTTCATCGCCAAGGTAACGATAACAGATTCACTAGAATTTACATAGCACCAAAGTCGATTTACATGCTTATTTACTCTGTTGTTCTCGTTTAAAAAAATAGTTACCCTAGCAACTGTAATATCACACGATGTTCAGACTAACCGTAATAGAAACACCTTCTGAAAAGAAAATACACATTTCACCAGATGCATCGTATAGACCCATAAACTGTCATTTATAGAATTTTGATCCATTTTGGAAATGATTGGGTGAGGTGCTTGCGGCGTTGAGTACTTTTCCCATTAACTACCTCGCTGGCTTCAGAGATGCTAGAGTGAAGTTAGAGACTGGGGCGGGGGCGGTGGTGGGCGGGATTGGACCCTCTACAGAGCTTGTTGATAGAATTGTACACTGTGTGTTATGGGCCCATCAGCAGAAGGAGCCCATTACCAGATTCCATCTTTTGTCACACTTTTGCATATGGGTAGAATTTATTACTTCATTCAAACTTTGTTCTAATTTTAAGAACGATGGTGTCTTCCCTGGAGGGATGGTTTGCTTTGTCTAAAGCAGAATACTCTGACGAACTACTCTAAAGTAGAAGAAACCACCAACAAATTGCACAGGCTTGGTCACTGTCAGCCAATTTGGGCTTCATTCAAGTATTGCAAATTAATTTGTGTAAGCATGGAGTAAAATATAGCTTTTCTCAGGGATCACACCAGGGCAGCTGCCCCTGATTTTGGTTCAGTCTGGCCAGCTCAGGATACGTCAAGCAACAAAGGAGAACTCCGTCGTTCTAAAAATTCACGTAGGAAGGTCCACAGTTGCCAGGGTCCTCCTACACTCTTCTTACGGATGTTTGATTAGGAACAAGGAGTTGCCGTGCTGGGTCAAACGTGTGGCTTCTAGGAATCAGGGTTTTGAGCTTGCAGAAAACTGAAATCAGGTAACACACTTTCTATTTAAACCCTCCATTGGCAGCCATGCCTTTAGCTAAAACCCCAGCTAGGTACCTGTATGAGCTGACTTCTACCTTCTCCCCTTCCTTATTTCCTAGCGTCCCCACCTCTCCTCAATACGCCCCAGCTCTTCTCACTTCCTTCTTCTCATGAGCCCTCCATCCTCTGCTGCCTCTGCGTCTTTGCCCTTAGGTTTATCCTTACTTACCCTCCAGTATCTTCGCTTTACTTGATGGTCATCTGCTCAGAAAGCCCTTGCCTGACCACCCTAGCTAAAGAACCTCACCTGCTTTATCTTTCTCATAGCCGCCGTCCGTCTCTAAAATGCTATTGTGTGTTTGCATAAGTGTTCGCTTGTTTCTTATCTGTTTCCCCAGCAAGACAGTAGATGCCACGGGGTAGGGACCATGCCGTTCTTACACACCGACGTCGCCTGGCTCCTGGCTCCTGGGATGTAATTGCTGCTCTGTACATATTAACTCTAAAAATGAAAGACTGAAAGAAGGTCTGGATGACTTCTGTTTCTAACAGATCAAGGGAAATAAACAGAAGCTTAGCGTCTCTCTCGAAAACAAATAGCTTTGGAAAGAAAGAGAGGTCTGGAAAAGTGGACTGAGCTTGCAGAAGCAGAGCAAGCCTTTGATAAATCAGAAGCCGTGGGGAGTGGGGAATGGAGGTCGTTGTTCTACTTAAATAGACAGCTGTCCTGAGACAGTGTTGCTAATCATAGAAATCAAATGCAACAAAACATGGTTAAAAAAACTAAATGAATGAAGTTGGTAAAGTGATGGTCACAACACATGGGCTCAATTCTCTGCTTCGGAACTTGTGGTGTCAGGAAGTCCATATTGCCTCATTGAACACCTACTATGTGCTGCATAGTGCGTTTGATCTTTCCTTCCTTCCCTCCCTCTGCCCCCCACTTCTTCCCTCCCTTCCTCCCTCTTTCCCTCCCTTCCTTCCTCCATTCCTTCAATATTCAGTAAGCCCCTCCAGTGACTCAAGCAGGTCTTAAAAGTTCCATTCATTCATTTAACAAATATGGGCTCTGTTCTGATCTGCGCTGATGATGCCAAAGTGACAAGGGGAGCAGTGCTTGTCCCCATGGAATTCCCAGCTCAGCAGCATTAAGCAAATAGTCGCAAATAATTCACTAAATATTTAATGGGGTTAAGTTCACTGATTAAATTAGTTAACAATTGTTAATAGTGAATTAAAGTGGTGCACCTATTGCCAAAGAGTTTCCCCAACTTTGGGTAATCTGAGATTCCCTTTTTCCCTTTGATAAATGACCACAGGATAAAAAGCAACCAAATCAGAATCAACTACCAGAAGGGCTTTCTGTCAACTTTTGTTCCCAGATGGTTTAAATATGAGAGTCTCTGCCTGTCTGTCTGTCTGTCTGTCTCTCTGTCTCTATCTCGCGATCTAGTGAGGGATCTAGAGCCTATGTGTATTCAGTATGTTACTAACCTCGAATCCGGCGAAAAACCGTTATTTACTGACATTTAATGAAGTTACCTCGTGCCTTTTTCCTGATTACCAGGCTAAGATGGAACTTTAAAACCCTCCCAAGTCAGGAGGAGTGGGCTGTTCCCGGCCTCTCCTTGAACTTGGCACAGTGAGCTAGAGGTGTACAAGCAGCAAGTTTCTAATTCATTTCTCAGTGGTACTCAGAACACAGCACGCGCCGGGTTCCTGGCAGCTGAGGAAAGTGGTCCTTCCCCTGTCATTCTCCCGGTCCACCCATTTCTACCCTTTAATGTGAAAAAGTTTAAAAGATGTTGTAGGGAGGGTCCTCAAGATGTGTACTTCCCTAGCGAACATTTCAGGTCTCCCAGTGCACAAGGGTCTCTTTGAAAATGGATTGGGAAAAAGCAGATGGGAATAGAGCCCAAGAATTTCCACGGACACGACAACGTCTACCACACCTTGAGTGAAGGTCTCAAGTGGACGTGACACTGGTCGTTCCCACCACCGTGATGTTTAGAGTAAACCTCACACAGAGCAGTTGGAAACCAAAGTCTTGTTTGTCAGAGGAGGGTGTGCTCAGGGACTGGGGGAGAGTTGCGAAAGCACTTTCTTCAAACTGTGGGAGATGTTTCTGCTGGCCGGATTCAAGACTCTGAGCTGTGGATTCCTCGTACACAACCTCCTGTGCGTGCGTGCACGCGCACACACACACACTCAGCTCACTCACATGTTTCTCACAGAAAAAAATGATCACACACAACCTGTCAGAAATTTCTTGGCCACACAGAATAAGACACTGATCAGTGCCTGACCTGCCCAGGACCCGATTCCCTGAAGTTACAGCCGCTGTCATTGCCTCGTATCTTGAGGCCACGCAAAGAGTCGTCTTGCTAAATGCCTGTTTTCACAAGGCAGGGGGGTGAGCGTAGCCAGGATGTGTCGACCACTTGAAGGCAATGGCAGTGTGACGGGAAGGATACTCTGCTGACGTGGGTGTGCACGTGGCTCCCGTCCCCCTGTTGGCCTTGGAGTGTTGACCTGAGAAAGACGAAGGAAGTGCTCGCTGGCGAGGCCACTGCTCCCCGCACCATCCAGAGGACTCGGAACGTGGGGACCAGACAGCCAGTTTCTCCTCAGTCCCTTCACCTCCTGGATGCGTCAGAACATCCTCAATGTATTTGTTTTTTACCCTTCTGTCTCACTATTCTTTTCTCCTTCCATCCCCCATGGTACTGTGACTTTACAACCCAGCATCATCAAATAAATCACCTTTCTTGCCTTTGCTTCACCCCATCCCAAGCACCAAGATCTGTCGTCCCTTATAAAATTTGAAATGTTTTCTGGGTCAGATTCCACCACCAAAATTTACTGAGCACCTACCCCGTGCATACCCCGTACTATGCCTCTGTGAGCAAAAACAGAACCATCCAGATTCCTGGGAGGAATGTATTTGACTTACTCTCTCTGAATTTTAAGGTATCTTTTTGTGAATGTTTTTGAGAGATCAATACTTGTTTTGTTCGAGCATTTTATTCCTTTTAAAAAATAACTTAAAAAAAAAATGACAGAAGCAAAACGTGAATTGTAAAACATTAGAAAATAGAGACCAACAAAAATAAGAAAATAAAAACATCTTATTCTCAATCACCCAGAAGTTACCACTATTGTGTGTGAACTTCCAGAACATTCTCTGTGCATATATGTATATTTAAATAAGATGAGATCATAATATGTAGGCTGTTATATAAACTACTGTTTTTGATCAATCATATCTATTTTCCATTTTAATAATCTTTGTCTTTTTAATACCCAGACCACATTCATATTTTTCCAGTTGCACAAAAGTGTTGTTTTCAGCTAAATTGATCAACCTACTACAAAATCCAGGACCTCATGTTGTATCCAGTTGTTTTGTCCCCAAAATCTTTTTCTTTTAATCTAACATGGTCCCTTTCTTATGACCCAGAATTGAAGTGATCAAGCCAGTTGTCCTGAAGAATGTCTTCCTTCTGAATTTGTCTGGGAGCTTCTCTTTGCCATTTATCTTGCTCTTCCATCCCCTGTAGAAGTGATATATAAAATCCCATGAGTTCAGAATGAACTTGTGTTTACCAGAACACATCAGACGTGTAGGCTTCATTGCAATACATCTGAAAACACATAATCTGTTTGCTCCAAAAGTAGTAATGCCAAAAATAACCCCTGAACTAAGATGATAGCAGTTTGATTGCTCCATTATACCCGTATGCTTACCATCTTGCAACTAAAAAGTAATCTTTATGGCTTTACAGGCTCTCTAAATGGATGTCCAGTTCCCCATCAACCATCCACTTAATGGTTTTAGTACTAATTAGTAATCCTTTGCCTGAATCAGTTATTTAATTAAGGGTTTTAAAATGATGCATTTCTACATCTATTATAAGAGTACAATCTTATATTGATTCTCAAATTTTATTCTTTTATTATGGCTCTTCTAACTCAGGGTGGAGAATGGTCCAAGTTGAACATTACAGCAAATGGTGCCATCTTAGGACCTGGCTCTTGGATGGGTTTCCCACCAACGTCAGGAGGACTTTGCTCTGTTGTCACACAATGTTCCTCAACACCTCACCCAGTGCCCCTCACTGATTTGACTTCTCCCTACCACATGTGCTTATTATCTTTATTCACATTTTCCTCTGATTTAAGCTAGTGGTGCGCTGGAGTCAGCTTGTACTGTTTAGCTAGAGCTGAGCTCTTTCTAATGCCTTTAGTGGTTGCTTGAAAGTGGCCATGGCAGGTGTAGTTATATCATGGAAATCGGCAAATACTATGGTTTAGGACTTTAAAAATTTTTTTGAAAGCTAGGTTTTAAACATTTACCAGCCCACCATTGCTTTCAGCCATCAATTCTCAAACCTGACTCAAAAGCAGAACTGCCTGAAGAATTTTCCATAATATACATTTCAAAACCCCACCACAGACATGCTCAATCAGAAACTCCAGGTTGGAAGCTCTGCAATCTGTGTCTTTGACAAAACTCTGTGGGAAATTGTTTGAGGGTTGAAATTGTTCGAGGACCCCTAGTCAAGTGGTCAGCACTAGGAAGAAAGCTCAGCATAATGTGCTCAAATCCTCGTCGCTTTCTCCGAGGGGTCCTGGATTGCCATCCTCACCACCTGTACTGTTTTGGGGCCAGGATGTCAAACCAAGGTAACCCTGTTATTGAGGATGGTTTCTTTTCACCTGCTGGCAGGCATTCATCCCACCACCTTTCTTCACTGTCGCCTGCCTTTGCTCTGGGTCTTTTATCCCATTTCCAAGTTATTCTGTGTCTGGCATCCACCTAAAGACGGCCACACAGGGGAGAGAGGCAGCCTCGCACTGGCAATCTTTCGTCTGTCATCAATCACTGAGGGGTGGGTCACTTCTTTGCAATCTAAACATGAAAGCCTGCCCCCTCAGGGGCGGAGTGTAGGCAGAGACACGAGGCTTTTAAAAAAAACATTTTGGGGCCAGACCTAGAGAAACCCCTGGGGCATCGTCTCCCTAATTGCGCTTTTGCCATTTGTCCCTGAGCCTGGTAGTTCCAGGGGCCCCTGCCTTTCTCTGTGTGTAGCCAAAACGAGTTTGAAGCTGCAGAGGGAGCTACCTAATCAATTTCCTTGGCCTGAGCAGCTTAGAATCCAATAGAGCGTATATGCAGGGCAGTGGTAATGATTTGACCCTCCCCACGTGACTGGGGGCTACACAGTGCCCCGGGGGGAAAAAATGTCACGCCCAAATGACTATTGTTGGCCTCCAGTTGCAATACAACACCAAGAAAACATTGCAGTATTATGAGGATTCCTGTTCCCTCTGTCGATATTTTCAAGATGGTTCTTACTTCTGAGCAGGCATCGATTGCATATAGGTTAGGACCCCCGGTGCCATTTGTCATTTCTGATATAATATCATGTTATCGTTTAAAGCCGTAATGGGAGAGGTGTCTGTGCTTAAAGCAAACCTGTGTCTCGGGCTTTGATAAATGGTTCAAGGGGCTTTGTTTCTGCAGTGGTGAGTAGCTGGCTGGCTATTTGCTTTACCTTTTATCCAAGAATAACCGTGTGATGGGTTCTGGAAGCGAGCGGTATCATTTTGTCAGATGTGGTTCATGGCGAGCCGGGTGGTCCTAGCAGAACAGCTGTGGGATTTTAGCACCCGACAGGATGTTAGCGGAGGGCCTGTGTAAATCTGAAACAACTCAAGCTCCACATGGCTGCTTTCGGTTGAAAAGTTCTCAGCGTTGTTTTTTTAAGGTGAGAGGACAAGAAATGCTGATGGGAAGGGGAAACATGTGCTTTAGATAGTAATTTTATTCAGACGGAGCCTTTCTGAGAAGGAGCGATTTGAAGGGAAAAGGTGGCGCTATAAGCAAGGAAAATATGAAATTGGTAATGTGTAGCTGCCCTTAGCACGTGCCCACAGTGAGATCTGATCCCCAGGGGCGTGTCACACACAGCTCCAGCTACCCTCCGAGGAGTGACCCACGCTCCTGGTAGCACAGCTCTCTTCTTGTATCATTGGAGCCCTCGAATATGTGGCATGAAGCAAGTCTGGAGGGCTCTCTGCTCCTGCACCTGAAGATATTTGTGGGTTGCAGTCGTGGTACTTAATCCATCAGAGCAGGCAGTTTGTCAGAACAAATAGCAATGGTTTTGTGCCCACAGTTCCCTTCTCAAAATTCATGAAAACCCAAACACTCCCACAATTTCAATGCAACTTTGCATGGCGGCAATGGCTGTCGTTTCTCTCTGCCTTCTTTAAGGGGGAGGAAGGGCCGGTCATGGATCATTACATAAATGGCACAACAGACACATTCCCCCAGCTCTAAATCTGGAAGGAGGTTTGGAGAAGTACCTGACGTGAATCTTTGCTCCTAGCGGGGGGACTGTCCACCTATCCTTGGCTTTCAGAAAAGTTCTCTAAGTTTTCAAAGTTAAGGGTGAAATGTACGCTCAACCAGGGATACAAGGCAAGGCTAAGAAATTGTGTTTTTTAGAGTCTGCCCTTAGCTTTGCTTTGCCCAGGAACAGGGAAGCTTTTTGCCTGGTGAGTCCATACTTTCTCAACAGTATCATTTTTAATTAACAAAACATACTTGCTAGGCGATAGAGGGGGTTTGCAGAATAAACAATGACTATGAGGTAAAAAAATAAGTCCACAAGCCTCATTAGGATTTGGTGCCAATCAACAGAAGAAATAGGTCCAAATATGTATATAATTAGATACATGTTTCTAGATCCATCAAACACACACTCAATATGCAAATACATATTCATAAACATTCATACTCTTATAAATACAGTATGTATCCAAACTGGTTACCTAACCTGATCAGTACCATGTCCTATAATTGTATTAGTATTTTAAAATTATATGCCTACTGTATGCGAGGCATTTATGTACATTAGGACATTTTATCCTCATAATATTTTTTAAGGAAATAGGATTATCCCCATTTTTCAGATGACAAAGATAAGGTTGGAAAGAGCTGCCATCATTTTCTCAAAAGCATACAGCTTCGAAGTGGCAGATTCTCAGCTCAGGCCCTTTTTAATAGGTCACACAAGGATTTGCATGTCATTTATTGTACATGTTGGGAATTATGACGAGATGTACAAATATAAAGAATTTACTCTCAGATATTATAAAATCAAGGACTAGCAGAGTTCTAGAAAAAAAAATATTTCCATCTTTTTTTTTTTTTTTTTAATTTATTTGGTTGCACCGGGTCTTAGTTGCGGCTCGCTGGCTCCTTAGCTGTGGCACGTGGGCTCCTTAGTTGCAGCATGCATGTGGGATCTAGTTCCCTGACCAGGGATCGAACCTGGACCCCCTGCATTGGGAGCACAGAGTCTTATCCACTGCTCCACCAGGGAAGTCCCTCTATCTTTTTTTTTTTAATGAGATTCCCAGAGTAAAGATATTTGAACCTAAGTTTCTTATTATGTTAAACCAGCAAACTCAAATGGCTGCAAAAGTCAGATAGATAACATGAGTCAAATGGAGGTGAGTAATAGGGAATGGTGTGGACTGTGGTAAACTCCAGGGCATATGTCCTAATTAAAAGGGGAAATGCTGCTTAGCTCTGGCTGACTGTGACCATGCAGGAACAGGGCTCAGTATTACCAGATCACTTGATTTTTCTGTTGTTGTTTTTTTTTCAGAGAAAACTCCCTGTATGAACTTTTTGAAATTTTTCCATAACTTTATGATTTATAAATATTGGCAACTAATTCACCCCTTTTCAAAATACTAGCAATTCAAGCAAAACACATTTGTGGGCATGTGTGATCTCAGGTCCACCAGTTTCGGTGACCCACTGACTTCTATTAACTCATCCTGCTGGCCTTGCTTCAGTTCTGGGGCTTGAGGGGGAATATTCCTCACTGCGAATTACTGGCATAAAATTAGCATGGGAAGTTCTTCCCTGAAACAGACAGGCTTCAGGCTATGGCAGGAAGGGCATCACCTTCCTCCAGTGAGTTGGGACGACTTCACTGGTCCAGGTTTGATTGGATTGTTCTTATGTTTCCTTCATGCTCTAAAGCTCTGGAGCTGTTTTGTATTATATATATATTTTTTTAACAGATTATGTTTTTTTAAAATTTATTTATTTATTTATTTTTGGCTGTGTTGGGTCTTCGTTTCTGTGCGAGGGCTTTCTCCAGTTGCGGCAAGTGGGGGCCACTCTTCATCACGGTGCGCGGGCCTCTCACCGTCGCGGCCTCTCTTGTTGCGGAGCACAGGCTCCAGACACGCAGGCTCAGTAATGGTGGCTCACGGGCCTAGTCGCTCCGCGGCATGTGGGATCTTCCCAGACCAGGGCTCGAACCCGTGTCCCCTGCATTGGCAGGCGGATTCTCAACCACTGCGCCACCAGGGAAGCCCTGTTTTGTATTTTAAAGACATCAGTATAAGAACTGCACATGTATTCCCTTCTCATCAAATGCCCCCAAGGAGCAGACCTTTCTGAACCCCGCAAGACGGTTTATGACCCAACCTCCGCTGGTCTTGGTCACGTCTCCCCCAGCCACCTCTCACATGCATTTTTCTTCAGCTACTTTGGATTTCTTTCTTTCTCTTCCTCAAAGACACCCCTCAAACTTGTTTCCTCCTCTGAGCCTTGACACTGTCATTTTCCCTGCCTGGAATGACCTTCCGTCCAATCTTTCTTCTCAGAGTGGCCCTCCCCAACCCCTGAGCCACAGCAGTGTGACCCCCACCCCAGCCAGTCATTGTCCTGTACTTCATCCTTCTTTGTTTTCTCCATATCAGATGTCAACATCCCAAGTTACCTCCTTTATTTTTTCCTTTATCTATTTATAGAGGCTGCAGGTAGAGCGATTAAAAAGGGTGGATTCTCCATCCAAACAACCTTGATTCAAATCCCAGCTCTGCTACTTCTTCACTCTGTGACAGTGGGTAGGTCACTTCCCCTCTCCAGACCTCAGTTTCCTCATCTGTAAAATGGGAAAATTGGAAATAGTAGTAATAATAGTACCTTATAGGGGTGTCACAAGAATTAAATATATTGCTGTTGGTAAAGTGCTTAGAACGAATATTTATAAAGTGTTTGTAACAATGCCTGGAACATAGTAAGCATTATATTAGGACCAGTAGTGACTAGTATTATTATTATTAATTTTATCATCATCTCCCACATTGAGAATGTAAGTTCCACATGAGAATAGATGCCAGCTCTCTCCTTAAGCTCTGTATCCTTCTTGCACAGCACAGAGTAACTGCTCAGGAAATATTTATAGAATAAATGAATGATAGAAAGGAAACTTTGAAGAGCCAGTACAATAGAATACACTTATCACTGCACGGTTAATTTCTTAAACATCTCTCTCTCTCTCTCTCTGTGTATCCCTATCTGTGTATGTCTTTCTGTATAGTTCTCTCTCTATCTATCTATCTCTCTCTTTCATTAAATTAAAATAAGGGTGAGGATAAAGTGCCAGGAAAGCTAGGAAAATGGTTCACTAGGTTGCCCAGCCAGTGGTTTCCTTGTGAGCTGATATCTGAATAACAATGCCCCACTTGAACCAGCAGCCCTCCATTAGTGACTTACACCAACAGGGTTCAAACATGGGGAAGTGGCAGCGGCAACAGCAGGGCCACTCTAGTCATACTAATGATGCAAGATGCTGTGCCTCTCGCTCCTGGGCAGAATGGAAAATGGAGAAGAAAGCCCCCAATCGGTGTGCCGAGGTGCCGCTTTCAACAAAGAAATCCTGCCATTCCAAACTGTCGAGACCTTTAAAAATAAAAGATGTGCTGTATTTCCAGCCCTATTCAGTATTCATGAGGCTTCGCAGCTTGTTGTAAGGCAAGATGAAAACAATACTCAGTAGATTTTCATAAGTGACTGTAAGATTGATAGATGATGCAGTTTTAATGTATGTGAAGTTCAAAACCAACATAAAAGCTGCAAGACACCTGCACACTACATTCCAAGCCCACATTTCTCCCAGTGATGAGCCCCAGCTTCCCCCTCCAACTCTTCTACATCAATAAAACAAAAAGTGGGCATCACCCTAAGTAGGGGCGAATTTCTACTGAACCCTTCAAGGACAACATGTTAGTATGTTTTCATTGATATAACAGAGGTCCTTGTGTACACTTTCCCCTTCAAATTAATATGATGGATTGTGAATGGCTAAATATCTCTATTTCTGCTAATCGACGGCCAGGACAATGGTTAATGCTCCTGGTGGTTCAGGGAGCACAGAAGGTTAGCTACGTTGCTAGGAGGTCTCTAAAAAGCCCTTGCTTTATATTTCATAGCTTATTGGCCACTGTGGGTTTGTTATGTATTATACACACACACCTGCACACACACATACACAGTTATAAGTTATATGTAAAATAGTACGTATCATATTTTATTGATACGTGTAGTATATATATATATAGATGCAGCTAATTAACTATGTGCCTTATCTCTAACTATGTAATGTATAACAAATACAGGGTTTTAAGAATTTTCATGGTCAGCCTCAATCAAGCAACATTTGCATCTATTCTTTTCCCATGAATGACCATTAATGGAACATAATAGAGTTAAACTATATATCTTCATTTTTGAACCCTTCTTTCCTTTTGTCTTATCACCTGTTGCTAACATTGATTGACCATTAGGACCTGCCAAGTTCTGAACAGGAATTAGTGTAAGGAAGGCTGATGTGGACACAAAGAGATGACACGTGCTAGAGAGAAATATGCACACATGCCAATAGGCACACGTACATACACAATTGTTTCTACATTGATGAGCCTTCGCTTTTTTCATTTTTTTCTTTCCTTCTCGCTTGAGAGGACGGGACTTGGGTTTCTGTTTTTATTTTGCTTTGGTTCCAGTCTCGTTAACTCAAAATGGATAAGATTAGAAAAATAAAATTAAAATATTACAATATCAGCAGTGATTTTGCAAGGACTTTCTGAGGACTAGCCAATGCTTAAAGGACTTTACTTGCAAAACAACCCTAAAAGTCAATACTATTATTAGCCTAGTTTTATGTGGGGGAAACTGAAGCTCAGAGTGGTTGATCAACTTGCTCAAAGTCACATAGCTAAAAAGTGGCAAGAGGTTGCTTTTCACTGTCTCTGCTGGATAGACATGAGCAAGATGCAAATGTCAGAGCAACATTATGGAGCATTTAAGGATCAATGCTGTTCTAACCCTTCCCTGGTTAGAAAACGTGATTTGCGTATGTCAGACAAGAAGGCTTCCAAAGGACAGGGACCTTCTCCTTTGTGTATTATATTGTCAGCTCCTGGCACAGGGTCTGGCACAGAGCAGAAGCTTGGTAAGTGGAGAATGAAGACAAGGGAGGAAGGTATTAAGAGGCGAATTCCCAGTGGGTGTTTGGGAGCTGGGAAATAAATGAGGTTTTTCCAATTTTAAGGTAAACACAAAAACAGAGACAAGTTGCAGACTGAGAAAATGAGACATCCTGTCCAAGAGAAGGGGACAGGGCAGACTGTAAAGACCAGGAACCCTCCTCCTCCATAGAGGGTCCTGATGGGAGAGGAGAAAACGAAAGTGTGGGAGGCGAAGTGACTTATCTGGAGGCACTCAGCTCATCACTGACAAAGCTCAGATTTGAAGAAAGCCTGGTCTCCCACGACTGAAGACTGCACATTCTGATTTTCAGAACTGGTGATTTTTCCAATCTTTCCATCCTTTTGGCTGGATCCCACTGAGAAGGACGATTGTTCTCAGAGTTGGAAGAAAGACTCCTGAGGTTGAGATATGGTCTAAACTATAGATGCTAAGGTGCCATCGTGAAGTTCAAAGTAGGAATCTCCTTAGAACCTTTGCCTGCAGGCAGAGATGCTGAGCAGCTGGCAGATGACGGTGGGGACATGCAGAGCTCACTCGTGTACTCTACTTGTCCCCAGGGTTGTGCAAAGTCTCCAAACCAGAGTAAGGTATTGCATTGTCTGTACAGAATCGTGAAGAACATTCCTCCTTGGGGCAAAGGGCTTATAAAATAGGTTAAAAAAAAAAAATACTGTACCTGGTTCCCTGTAGTTCAGAAAAGGATCTCATATCAACTCCCAGAGATTTAGAGAAAAATGAGAACATGTTCCAGTCTCCTTCCTACTTTCTTTGTCTTGTCTGCTTTTCCTGGGCTTAACAACTGCTCCAGACACAGTGCCATTCACTGCCCTGTTGGGACGGGAATGTGCATCCTTGGTGCCCTCCCAGCCGGGCATCAATGCTTTGTGCACTTCCTCGCCCTTCAGCAAAACTCCTTTTATAACACTCATCATATCTGTTATCTCTTTTGTTTGTTATTTGTCTCCCTGTGACCAGATCTGTCTCGTTCATCACCGTGTTCCCCACAATCTAACCAACAACAAAACGTACCTAAATCACAGTTGATGTTAAATAAATATTTTTAGTGGAATGAATTAATATAGGCTCCCACCCTTTCTTTTCCAATGCTTATGATTTTGGAAGAGTCTAGAGCCTCACAGGTGCACAGTATTTGTTGAAGGATTAAGGAAGCACATCCCAGATTTCTTCGTCCACACACTGCCGGAAAGCAGGTCTCTTCTTCAGCTAAGAGGAAACCCATCTTGAATTGAGAGTAAAAGAGAGGCCAGCCTTCCTTCCTGAACCTGAAGAAAGGGCCCTCGGGTTTTCTTGTAAAGAGAAGGGAAAAGGCAACCCAGATGAGCTGGCAGGCATCTCCTTTGCCTCCCACTCAGTGCTCTGACTTCAGAACACAAGTTATATTGCTTGACCTATTTGTGCCTTCTGGCCACCACTGAAGATTCATTTATCTGATCTGGGTGTTTTCTAGATGAAAAGCACAGTCTGTTGGCTCGTATTCAGTTGCTTTCCTCTTGATAGTCTCCATTTCCAAGGACGGTCTTCCATGAGCAGAATGGCGGGGTTCTTGACCAGGTGCCTTGAAGTCTTTTGTTTTGTTTCCTTTTTTGGTATGTTTGTTTTGTTTTGTTGGGAGCTTAGTGTTGTTCCCATTGAAAGTCTTCTGCCAGTGGCAGTGACCTTCTTGAAAGAGGCTCAAACCCTGATCTGTAATCTCCAAGAGCAGCCTCCCAAGAGGTAAGGTCTCCCCACCGAGGTGAATACCTCGAGTTGGCTTTTTTTAATTAAGGCTCCGCATTGTAACTAGTCAATGTACATTATTGGGAGAGTGAATGTCAATGCCACTGCTTCTTCTTTCTCTCCTTTATCTTTGTCAGTGATTCAAAGACATGATTTATGGTTAGTCTCCGACTTTCAGCATCATCCATCAAGTCCTGGTTTCACTACGGGGCTCCACGTTGTAAATCATGCCGAAGGGTTGTCACTCATTCCCCTTAACCCTTTAGAGAAGCGTTGCAGGGTCGCTCTCCAAGAAGGAAACTTTGTGAGATAGCAGTTTGGGGGGCCTGCCTGGGCAATATACGGGGGCTCGTGGAACCACTGGCGTTCATTGTTTGGCCTAAGATAATAATTATTAAGACCTGGGTAAAGCCTGGGCCCGTCGCCACCCAGCCCATGCAGGTTGAGACACTCACACAGGGTGACTTGAGAATGGCACCGATTCCTGAACCAGCTTTATTCCGTTTTGAAATGTCCGTTAGATGTGAAGTGCTGAGTTTCCCTTTGGAATCAATCACGGGCTAGTTCTGATTGTGACCTTGCAAAGATTGTAGAATGAGTGCTGAGACCCATTAGCAGCTGCTATTTCAGGCTTTGTAAATTAACAGCCCTCTCCTCCTCCTACTCTTCTTTTCCGGGCTCCATCGCTCTCTAGCTCTCTGTCCCTTTCTCACACTCGGGAAGGTGGGGAATGACGGCAAAGGGCGAGGTGGAAGACTAGAATTTGTAGGCAGAGGAGCAGGACTGTAGTAGAGTCAGATAACCCCTTCCTGCTGGTCCCTGGCGATGGCCAAACCCAGTCTCCCAAGCCTCTGAGACATGGAACACGGGATGTAGGCAAAGATCCAGACAAGGGGCACTGAACAAATAGGGGTGCTGCCCTATCGGAAGTCTGCAGCTAGTAATCGATGGTCACTAATGAAAAATATGTTTGGAATCTATTCGTTCAGAGCCCGCAGCCAGTGGATAGCAGTTTTATTCCTGAATTATGCATTGCCCTGTTTTGCCTGGGTAAGCCGATGAAAACAACAGATAAATTGGCAAAAGATATGTAGGTAAAAAAAAAGGGAAAGGTTGTAAAATATGAGTGTTCGTTGTCCAAACAGTGCTATACCCTCCTCCCTGTTAATATGCACCCTTCCTCAGATGGTGTTTGAGGGGCTCAGGGCCTGGATGTTTTCAAACATAGAGCATTAAATATGCTCATCGTCTCCATTTTGGCAAAAACTTGGCCTTATTTAACCCAGAGGGTTAACGTACCTCAGTTTACTTGGGTTGTGGCCCTCAAGAGCCCCTTCTTTAACTGCTGTTCTCACTTCCAGCATACAAAATGGCTAGTCTTACTATTTTATCTTTCTTGGAAACAGCACAAGGATCTTTTCAAACTTTAAATGACCCAGAAGCTATTAATCCTCCTAACAGCCTTGGAAGGCAGGTAAACCGTTGCTGAACTAGTATTTCACCGGGAAACCCTTCTCCTCCTGCCCACCTCCCTGCTCAGATATCAGATTTATACGGTATACACAGTGTCTGCAGACCTAACTACAGGTGACTTAGAAATGGGGTGGCTGCAGATTAATGTGCCCATCCAGAATGATGTATTTTATTTTTTTGTGCTGAGAGCAGCGCTGGTGGCCTTCTGGTTAGGCATAACAAGTCTCCTACTCGCAGCCTATTACAGAAAGGACTTCTGTCGGGTCTCTGTTGTGAAGTCAGCTTCTGCTATTTGAATCCCATCAATAAGATGTCTTCTGTTTATGCCACGTGGATTTCGTTACGCCTCTGATCAAAAGAACTTTCAAGGCACTGACAATAAGGAAGAGAGTTGTTCAGCTCATGGGATTATTAGACAACTTTGAGTCCCTTTCCCTCTCGGTGGATGAGAGGAATTCTCCTTTCTCCGTGTTGCCCGTCCCTGGAATAATTATAAATTTCTGCAGGTCTTATTCAGACCCAGAGACAGCATCCCAGAGGCATGGAGAATTTGCTGCTAAAATATGCTTTCAGCAAATTCGAATACGCCACCTAGTGAAGTTCTTAATTAGTATGCCACCTCAGCTATAAAGCTAGGAGGCCTAATGACGGTCAACTTACCTTGACCTCTTATTTGAAGGAAACCTGCGTTATAGGTAAGATTTTAGAAAGAAAAAAAACACAGTTAAATTGAAATCGTTTGGTTAGCTCTGTCTGAACATAGCCCATTGGTATGATATCTGGTTTTAGGATGTCTGGTTTTGAGGCATTCAGAATACTGAAGGACCCACCTTTTAAAAACAGGCAGACAGAAGCGTAATCCCATTCACCCAACGTGGGCGCCACTGTCTTCTGGTTAAATTCCAGGCAATTCTAACGTATTCAACTCTGAGCGGCTCAAATCTTTGCAGACCTGTATTTGGTGATACGTATTTGCCAGATTTGCAGTAGCGGCAAATTTAAATAAATTGTCTAAATTCATACACAGCAACCCATTGGCGGAAAGCCAGGAATAGATAGTTCAGCTTCTGCTTTCCCATGTCCTATTTCCCCTGGGGCCTTCTTTTCACACAGAAAATTCTGAGCTGTGTGTGTTTAAACACAGAAGTTACATTCCTTCTTACTACCTTCTCCCTCTGAATCAGTATTTTTTTCTCCCCTCAACCCCATCCTCGTTTTCATTTCTGTTTTGTCAAATAACAGTGTGACTTTGTCTTTGACATTAAACAGTTGTATATACTTTTAGCAGAGTTTGTTTATTCCATCTGTATTTCCAATCAGTGCGGAAGGTTTACCGAAACGGTTCATTACTGATTTATTTATGATGTATTTAGATAGCAAATATGGAACTGTCAGCCGTTGCTGGCTAAACAGTGTTGACAGACATTAATAACATATGGTATAGCGATGGAATTATGATCTTTAATTTTTTTTTACATTTTGGTCCTCAACATGCAATTTGTGGTTTTGCGTTTCTTAGGTAGTTGGGTACAATGGAGGAGCCTTTTAAAGAAAGCTATGTTTTCTTTTCGTTTGTAACCTTTGGGGTTTCCTGGTGGTGACATTAACATCTTCTGTGTCTGTTTAGCTGTTCAATTTAATGAAAGACAAATCTTCCCAAAGGTTTAATTTACCCTTGCAAACTGAAATCACTATATTCACACCGTGGGAAATGGCCCTAATTTTCCCAACCTTCAGTCGCCATCAAGCATATAATTTATTTCTCCCCCTTCAATACATTCCTCATTAGAAAACAAAGTTTTTGATATTTAAATGTTACCAAGTTCAAGTGGAGGAACATGGTCTCCCGTTTCCGCAAAATGCTTTTGCAGGCATGGCTGCTTCCACCTGACAACCACCCATTTATACGGGGCCAGAACAGACAAACATTTGAATTTCTGACCTTTAATTGGCTGTTCCTTTGAGCTTAGCAGCAAGGGGAGAAAGGGCTTTTTTTTTTTTAATTTATTTTTGGCTGCGTTGGGTCTTCGTTGCTGCGCGGGGGCTTTCTCTAGTTGTGGCGAGCGGGGGCTACTCTTGGTTGCGGTGCGCGAGCTTCTCATTGCGGTGGCTTCTCCTGTTGCAGAGCACGGGCTCTAGGCGCGCGGGCTTCAGTAGTTGTGGCACATGGGCTCAGTAGTTGTGGCTCATGGGCTCTAGAGCGCAGGCTCAGTAGTTGTGGCGCACAGGCTTAGTTGTTCCATGGCATGTGGGATCTTCCCGGACCAGGGATCCAACCCGTGTCCCCTGCACTGGCAGGCGGATTCTTAACCACTGCACCACCAGGGAAGCCCCCCCCCCGCCTTTATTTTCCTTCTCCAACAGCAAGGGGAGAAATTGTTTGACTGGGCTCAAAGGCAAAGCAACTGGTATACCTGGGTTGCAACAGAAGTTACCCCATCTGCTTGGAGGTAGGTAAACACATTTTAGCTGGGCTGTATCCCAACAGGCAACAAAGTTTGTCTTTGGCCAAAAATTGTTCCATGGTTCTGCAAAAAGATCCCATTTTCCAGAATTGAATTCTTTCTCTTGAAAATGATATCCAAAGGACATTATTGTTCACATAAGACAAAACTAGAAGTTCTCTAGAGCAGTGAATACCAGTGATGGACTCCCTTTGAGAAACACACAAGTATTGTATGTAATTTCAGGGCTCTGGCATCCTGGGAAGCCCACGTCTGTGGACCCCATTAAGAAACAAGCGATGATTCAGTTCCTTATATGATTTTTGTATGTGCAGACTGATGCTTGCCTTTGTTTTCCAGCGTAAGGATGGGAGACAAGATGGACAGTGGGACTCATGGACTGAGTATCTCTCAGGAGCTAGAAGCTTTTCTAGTGTTTGATACACATTATCACGCTGGATCCTCAGAACACTCTAGGAAATAAGTATGAGTATCATTCCCATTTTGCAGATACGGAAATTGAGGGTTGGAGGGGTAAATGACTTGCCCAAGGTCACACAGCTGGTAAGTAAAGGAACCATGAGTCAAATCCAGACAGTCTGATACCCGAGCTAAGTCTAATGTGGGATTTTGGTTAAAGTGAAGGATACAGAGGACTTGTATGTTTTTACCTTTCTTATTTTTACCACTTTAGAACTGTAAAGCATATTGGAAATCTTTCAGTCCAAATCCTTCATTTTACCTTTGAGATAACTAAGCTCAGAGGAGCTCCAAGACTTGCCCCTGGTTAAAAAGTTAGGAGCTGACCTGGAGCTGGTTTATTCGGACTCGGGTTCCAGCTTTGGTGGCCAATGCCATACCATTTCCCTAATAGTCTCAAAGCTTGAACATAAGCATACTGGTGGCTGATTTTGAAATATATCCAATACTTTGGGCATATGAATGATTCTAGAAGGTAAAGATCAGAGGAGCCATCTCTGTTCTAATCCTAATGTCTCCACTGCTGAGACTCACAAGAAAGAATAAGCTGCTAAAGCCCCAGCACGTACTTCCTCAGAACTCTGTTCCAATCCCACCTCTGACACTCACTAGCTGTGAGATTTTAGACACTCAGCCCCAGCACCCATCTGAGTCGTTTGGTTTTCTCATGACTTAAATGAAAAATTCTGTACAGAGCTACTGTTATAGAGCCTGGCACAAAGCTGTCACTCATATGTTAGTTCATAGAGTTAAACTTATTGTGAGCGTACGTAGAACTAAAATCAATATGTGTGAATAATTTCTATTCAGTGTAGACATCTTCAAAGCCAGACTCGTGAATACCTCTTGCATCACATCCCCCATGTATCAAGTCTTTTATTTCTCTGACTCTGAGCTTTAGACCCAAATTGAAAGGGTTCATGTGATCAGTTCAGGCCCACCTTGATAATCTCCCTGTTTTATAATCATCTGATTTGGGCTCTTAATTACATTTGAAAAATCCCTTCCCAGCAGTATCTGGATTACAGTTTAGTAGAACAGCTGGGAGAAGGTGTATGTAGTGCACACCAAGGACCAGGAGTCCAGTGGTTCATCTTAGAATTCTTCCCACCACACCCTCGGTTTCCCTCTCAGTGGGATTTGAGTGCCTATGGCATGGGTGTTTATGAGTATTAAATATATATAAATCACTTACCACAGTGCCTGGTGTAACCCACACGTATGCACTAAATTGTAGCTCTTGGTCCCTAGAAGGGAAAATAAAGCTTGGACATGGAGTAATTTACCAGACTAAGGGAATTTAGAGTTCAATCCTGGGAAGAATGGGTCAATCGATCAGCAAGAATATTTTATTGAACATCAAGATTCTTTGCTAGGCATTGCGTGACAATTGCCAGAAAACGTAATTAAGAGGAAGGCAGGGCTGCTTCCTGTGGGAGGATGAAAGGGACTTAGTCAGAGCACACATGGTCTCCTTGAGAATCTGTTCTTCTGCCTCTCTATAGCAGTAGCTGTAATGTTTGAGCAGTGGCCTGTGAGAGTGAGAGCCATGTGACCATACTGGGGGTGGGCTCACCAGGCTTGCACTTGTGCAAGCAAGTGCAAAGGCCCTGAGGTGGAAGTTCATCAGAAATGCCAAGAAATACCAAAGAGGCTACTGTGGCCAAGTGCAGAAAACAAAGATGAGAGGGGAGGAAACTGAGACAAGTTAGTGAGACAGTTGGAAATGTGAACTTGGAATAATTGATGCCATTAAGGGATAATTATTATTATTATTGTTTGGATGTGAGAATGACTATGTTTCAAATAAGGAGAGTACTTTTCTTTTAGAGATACATACTGAAATATTTATGGATGAAATGATATGAAGTCCAGGATTTGCTTCAAAATAATATTAGTGGGGACAATGGTCGAAGGGGTTTAGCGAAGCAGGACTGTCCATGAGTTGGTAAACATTGAAACTGGTTGATGGTATACAGAGGTGTATTACTCAATTGGGTCTACATTTGGGTATGTCTGAAATCTTCCATTTAAAAAGAAACTTTACAAGAAAAGAAATTGAGTCAAAAGAAATGGCAAGTCATACCATAAAGGGCCATGGAGCCAGTTTAAGTGACTTTTTTTCTAAGAATAATGGAAAAACCATGAAGTGGTTTTGAGAAGAGGAGTAGCCTGATCTGACGTGCATTTTTCAAGGCTCACTTAACTGCTCTTTGGACAGTAGATGCTCTTAGTTTCCTATTGCAGCTGTGACAAATTATTACAAATTTAGTGGCTTAAAACAACACAAATGTATTATGTTACAGTTCTGGGGACCAGAAGTCTGAAATCAGTTTCACTGGGCTAAAATCTAGGTGTTGGCAGGCTTCATGCCTTCCGGAGGCTCTGGGAGACTGTTTCCTTGCTGTGTTCCAGCTTCTAACAGCTGCCCACGTTCCTTGGCTCGCGACCCCTTCCTCCATCTTCAAGTCAGCCCTGGCGTCACTCTGACCTCTGCTTCCACTGTCACATCTCCTTCTCTGATTCTGACCCTTTGCCTACATCTCATGAGGCCCCTTTGAGGCCCACCCATTGGTCTCACCCAGATAATCCAGGACAATCTCATCTCAAAATCCTTAATTTAACCACATAAGGTAACAGCCACAGATTCTGGGAATTAGGATGTGGACATCTTTAAGGGGCCCTCATCCTGCCTCCTATGGGGAGAAAGATGGAACAGGACACCCAAGATGAAGGCTTTTGCAGGCGTCCATGTGAGGCAGGCTATGGACAGCACTATTTACCTTTTGGGCCAGATACTTTGTGGTTGTAGAGGGCTGTGCTGTGCATTATAAAACGTTGAGCAGCATCCTTTGACCCACTCGATGCCAGTAGCACCCCTTCTCCCACCAAGTGGTGACACTGGTTGAGAACCACCGGGTTAGGGAAGTACCGGCGGGAAGTGACTGGATCCTGGCTCTGTAACGAAGGCAGCCCTGGCAGTTTTCGTTAGGCCTCCCTCTCCTCCCATTGCTAAGCACTGCCAGTAACTAGACGGATTTCTTTCCGGTCTGTGTCTCACGTGGATGGTGCAGAAGCAGAAAAATGGTGACAGACTGCTGTTGTCACGTGGCTATTTAATCTTCGCCTCAACTAGTTATTTTGTTGCTCAAGGACAAAGGCAGTGGCTGTAATTCCCTTTTCCCACCACCTACCCCAGTGATCGGAGCATTGTAAGACCTCGATGAATACCTGCTGCCTTTGATTTCATAATTATAGTCTCACTATACCTTTGCTTCGCCACTGTGGGAGAGGAACGTAATATCCTGCGCATCGTGGTCTCGTCTACATGAAATTGAAGACTCCGTGTTAGCTGAGTGCTTTGGAATCCTTGCACAAAAGGAATAAATCCAAACACAAAGACTCTGTGAGGTGGTATATGGTTCTCTGCGGGGTAGCTATGTAGATACTCGTTATTAATAATTTCATGTGCTTTCTTAACCATCATTAACATTTATTGAGCACCTACTATGTATCCAGCATTGCACTAGGTGCTTTACATGTAGGACCTCCATCTCTGTAGATTTCTTCCAACCTGAAGAAATAGGAAATAATATTAAACCTGCTTTATAGACGAGGAACGTAAGATGAGGGAGGTTAAGCAACTTACCCAAATTCCCATAGTATGGGCCAATGATACATTTTGGGACTGTCCGATTTCTCAACCTTTGCTCTTAAATTTTTTGTCATATTGCCTCACTTCTAGGCAGCCTAGTTGCTTTGATCCAACGGAAGGAAGTCAACGTTAGCATTAGCAGCTAGCGAGACTTAACTGTTTTCTTGATGGCTTTGGGCTTTAAGGTTTGACGTGTGATATGCCTTCGAATACTTCCAGCCTTGCGGAGGGAGGAAGCAGGGGGTGCTTTTTTATTTCAAAAGAGGAATCAGCCACTCCCTCTATTCACCCTGCCTTTCTCCCCTGGCCGCTGTGGCCACGTAAAAGTCATCACAGGTGAATCATCCGTACGCAGATCAAGGGAGACAATATGAGCTGTTTGGTCTTTTCCATCCTTCTCGATATGAATTCATGTTCTGGGCTGTGGCTGTCCTTCCGTAGCTTTAGCTGCTCCTCGGATGAATCCATGGGCACAACTGGCCTTGACGTTAACTGAGAGAGGACAGATGAAGTTCCCAGGTCCAACGTAGGCACCTGGGTCCGAGCAGAATCAAATTTTAGTTTCCACTTTGGGGGCTCATTGGTTTTGGCTTGGGGGTCTCAAACTCACAGGTCTACAGGGGCGAGGCAGGTGTGGTAAATTAGCAAAGTGGGCCACAAGCAAGATGCTCTGAAGTGAAAGGGACCCAGATGGGATATTCTGGCATCCCACCCCGCCAGGGCAGCTGTGACTCAGCTCCGGAGGAAGAGGCCGGGCAGAAGGTGGCCCTGTTGCCAGATTTAAGCTTTGCTGAGAGAATTCAGAAGACTGATTTTTGTAGGTGAAATCTCCTCGTTTTTAGATCTTGGTAACTCATTTGTTTTAACTGCATGCCCCAAACCTTATCCATCTAGAGGCTGAATCCAGTTTATTAACTCTGCCGTGAGGATTTAATCTGACTTCCTGGGCCACATGTGGCTGAAATAGGGCTGGTTCAAACTGAATTGTGCTATGAGTGAAATACACATCGGATTTCAAAGACTTAGTTCAAAAACACAGAATGTAAAATATCTCATTAATTTTATATTTATTACATGCTGATATGATAATATTTTGGATATATTAGGTTAAACAAAATATATCCTTAAAATTAATTTCACCCATTTGTTTTTCATTGTTTAATGTGGCTACTGGAAATTTAAAACTACATCTATGGTTCACATTCTATAGCTGTTGGACAACAGTGTTTGAGGCCTTTATTTACTCTCTACAACAGACAATAATAATCACAGCTCCCATTTACTGGGCACTTACCATGTACCACTGTACGCAGCCCTTTTTGAACTTTCTTTCATGTAATCCTCAAAATAATCCATTGAGCTTATTCATATTATCACCATTTTATAGATGAGAATATTGAGGCTAGCCAAAAGGTGAAGTAAATTGCTGACAGTCACACAGTTAGGACGTGACAGGTTTGATTCTGGATTTACCTATGGGTCTTTCAGGTAGTGAAATCCGAGCAATTAACCACTATGCTAACAAAAAAACAAACAAAACAAAAGAAAGAATTTGGACAAATCTGAGGAGTGTTGGTGGTTGGCTTCAGACAGGTGTCTGAGTATGCATTATGGCCCAAGAAATTATGGTTTCTTTCCAATTTAGAACTTGTGGGCAATGCTTCATGTAAATTCAGAAGGCAGAAAATATTTCCATACAGGTGTGTTTGCTTTGTGCAAGATTTACATGTTCTTTCTATGTTGAGTGTAGACCAAGTCTCGGTGACTTGAAACATTTTGAAGTGCACAAGAGGAGTTCCAAATGTTAGGAAACCTATCCCGAGTCCTTTAACACTCACATAAGAGGATGTACATCTTTATTCTTCTGTAAACGTGCGGCCACACTGTTGGTTTGTCAGGATTAGACCTTTACCTACTGGATTTTCCTAAGACATGAGACCCAAGTGTATCCATCTGGACCTGATGCTTGTCCACATTTTTATGCAGTAGATTCATGTGTGTGTGTGTGATGGAGCTGTGAACGGAGATCCATCCCTCTCTGTCCCAATGCCTTCATCTGCTTCCAAAATACTTAAGGACCGGTTGTGGAGGGCAGCGTGGATCAGTGTGAGCTTTGGGTTCAGAGAGTCCTGGGCGCAAATCCTGATGGCACAATTTATGAACTGTGACCCTGGTCAAGGCATTTACATTCTTAGAGGCTTAGTTTCCTCATGTGAAAAAATAAAGGCAATAATACTCACCACACATGATTGCCGTGTGGAATAAAAGAGATCAGGTCTAAAAGCAGTCAGCACAGATGTCAGAGCAGGTCCTCAAATAAAGTAGTTGTCATTATTATTAAATAATAATAATCATGATGATGATGATGATGATGGGACTTTTTTCCCTCAGCCCTTGCCTAGGCTCCCGTGACCCTAACACTCAGGACTAAACTTTATCAAAGAGTTAAGACAAATCAAGAGGGGAAAATATTTCATCTACAAGCCCCCAAGGTCATGGGTATTTGGAAGAAACACTTATCTCTTCAAGGCTTTGCAGCTGGGTCTTTTGTCTGCCGGCTTTTATGAACAGTTTGTGTGAATGTGCAAACATTTGAGGAGTATCAAGCTCTCCGCGGGCAGTGGAAGGCTGCGAGAAGGCTGGTCCATTTTTCTACCTTTCACCCTGTCAGTACACGAGACCTTGGGATTTTTATAATCCAAATTGATTCTCTCTAGGAAATCTCTTCCATTCCAGCTCCGTGCACTAGAAAGATTCATTTTCCTGTGGGCACTTCTCCAGCCCTGGGTGGATAACGGTGACTAGAGGTGAATTCCTAACCTTGCCTTGACAAGGTTCGGTCTCGCTAATTTGAATCTCTTCTATTTCGCTCCCATCCACCTGGCGCTGTTTGATTTATCTGCGCTTGTTTGTGGATCCACTGATCACTTTCTTATTACTCTTCCTCCTCCATCCATTTCAGTTTGCAAGCGCCTTTCGGGTGATTTCTTACGCCACCCCTTACCACCTGCTCCAACCTGACAAATTATCGACTCAAACTGTTGCTCCTGACCTGGCATGGTCTCTTCCCAGGGATATAAATGATGCAGTTCAGAGGGATAATGACGACCTATAAACATACAGTTGTTCCTCGTGCAGCCTACCCTGTTTGAAATTCAAGCACGCCATGACTGCTCACTGCTGCCTTAGCTAAGGAAATGAGAAGGAGGAAAGAGAAATTGGAAGGGAGCTGGAGTGGCAGAGAAATCCACGCACACCAAATAATGAGATCAGAGAACTCACGGAGAGTGGTCCTTTTTGGGATCCGGCATCTTATTCTGCTGTGGTTAAAAATCAGGAGGGAGTGGCAGGTCCCTTCTTAAATCAGGCGTGTTTTGAAGTCCTAAAGTTTGGTGGCAAGGTGCTGTGGGCCGGATCCCAGAAGCCTGTGGTCAGTAGACGTGAGATGCCCTCAGCTGTTTGCCTTCCCCGCATCACGGTCCTCACCTGTAGGGCCAGTTGACTCCCAGGTTTGCCCACTGCCACGTATTTGGATATCAGCATCCTAAACCCCACTTTTATAACTTAAACTCTTAAAACCTCCCCAGATCCCAGATTCTGGGCCATACCTCTTCTTATTGGTGCTGTCACTCTTTGCTGGAGGGGCAAGTCCAAAAAAGTCAATGAAACAACACACATGCAAACAGCCCTGACCTTTGAAAGATATGCTTTGGTGTGAGAGTTCTACCACCAAAATTCCCCTTTAGCTAGCAGTGAATGGCATTAGCCCTAAGATCAATTCCTTTAGAAAATGTAAATGCTTAGTTAAAAAAGAAAAAATGCAACCTTGAGCCAAGATGAAGACCAGCCTACTGCCTTGTCCATCACAGACTCCCCAGCGGTGCTCATGAGGGGGATTTTCACTCTGTCTGGCTGCCATCTTTCACTCTAAACTTTCTCTCCCTTTGGTTGATGTGGGGAGGAGAAGATGGGAACTCACATCGACTTGCCTCCTCTGTGCTAGGCATTCACCCATGCTTCTCATTTAATCCTCGGGTCAATACTTTGAAGTAGGAATTATTAATGCTGATTTGAGAATGAGCAAGCTGAGACTTGGTGAAATAAAGAATTCCCCAAGTGCTGGATCTTGGGCAAAACCCTTTGAGTGCATGTTGCCCTCCCCTATGTCACTTGATAATGACACCCAATATTTATGGGGTGCTTACCAGGTGCAAGGCAGTCTGTGGGCTGAGGCATGCAATACTAGTGTTACAGGGTACAATACCAACCCTATAGGGTGGTTGAAAATGACAAACAGGTGGATTGGTATTGCTGTTATCCCTGTTTTATAGATGAGGAAATGAGTGCAGAGTAGTAAACCAACTCCCAAAAAGTCACAGAGCTAGAGAGTGGAAAAATTCTAGAGCTTTCTCCCCCACTCCCTTAACCACTATCTGTGCTACCTCAGTTGTTTAAACTATCTGTGTTAACTCAGTTGTTTGCGTGGTTAATTTCTTTATCTCAGCAAGCACAGTAGGTGACACTGAACTGCTCTGTGGCACCTCGGGGACCCCTTTGCTGCTCTGTAACTGACCCAGGGGGACCTCCAGATTTCTAACTGTGCGTCACCTTCCCTGTCCCCAAGGGCATTACCCCCATGAGGACACATCTGTCATTTGTTCTACCTACCATCTTGGTTTGGCATGAAGTCAACTTCTCTGAGGTGTAAAAAAGACATTTAAAAAACAACAGTGACACAGTGATGACAGCTCCTATACACATTTAAAATGCATACATATTTAACCTCCAGTTCTACTCTTGGTGCTGTACTCTGTAGTAGAGACGGATTCACGGGCCGACCCACATCATCAGAGCTCAGTTTGGGGCTATGAAATCTCAGAAACCATTTAAACATCTATCATTGGAGAGCTAGTTAAATAAATTGAGGTACGTCCATACTATCTAGCCAAACACACATAAAACCTGACCGGTAGCACTATATTGTCAGGGTTTAAGAGTGCTAGTCAGAAAGCCCTCCCGTCCTAGTTCCAAACAGTCAAAGAAATGAATACGTGAGTCCGAACGGAATCACAGACCAGGGTTGCTTGGGAAAAGCTGGCTTGAAGCTGAGCCAACATGGGCTTCCGAATATTTCCCCCCATCCTTCTGGGTAACACTTGAAAAAGAAAAGTACATGTGTGGATGAATATGAGATGAAACAGCTGAGCAATGGCCTTGAACACAAGGAGCCTGTGTGGGGAACATTGTGGAGAAAAGAGAGCTCGCCACAGTGAGGGGCAGAGAACATGACAGATCCTTCTCCATTCTTCCCAGCGAGCGGAAGTGCCTATTTCATGGGCGGAGGCAACCACCTGGAGGAAGGAACATGACCCCCTCTACAAGTGTGTGCTGACTTGGGGACATTGCTGGGATATAGAGTTAAGTGTTAAAGAAGCAAGTTAATATGACATAGCTGTGATCTCAGTCAAATTGTGTGTGTGTGAGTGAATGTGTGTGTGTGTGTGTTCACACCAAAACTCTTAACAGAGGTTACTTCTGGGAGGACGAACGGGTGTGTGAAATTGACTTTCTACTTTAAATATTTCTGCAGCGTTTGTGTTTTTTATAAGAAATATTTCTTTGGTAATTAAAGAAAAAGAGAGAAAGATAGAAAGGAAGACGAGAGAAAAGGAGGAGAAAACAAACAGATCATTACATTCTCACAGAATCCGTCTGGAAATAGTAAAAGCAGCAGCAGCAGTAGTATTAGTAGCTGGTATTTATTAAGTGAAGTTCTCTGTGTGCCAGACTCTTCCAAGCACATTACTTGAATCGAGTCATTTAATTCTCATAGCAACCTGTGAGGGAGGGATTATTATCATGCCCGATTTACATATGAGAAAACAGGCCCTGAGATTTTAAGTAACTTGCCTGAGGTCACTAAACAGTTATCCAAGATCTACATTTAAAATTAAACCTCTGATGATCTAAGATAAAAGCTCTTTTTTGTATGAAACAAAGCAAAACAGGAACTCTGTGGACGCCCCCAGCCAGGACCCCTGGCTCCATCAGGCAGAATAAGTCTGGGGCCCACGGAACCCTTAGGGGCCTGTAAAAATGTTTTAATTTCTTTTAAGATCAGAGGGAAACAAATGAACTTTTACGGTCAAAGAAAATATTTTATTTTTTCTCACATCAGAAAAAAAAGAAAATTTTAGAACCCATAAAAATTTATTAAAGTTTGCTTAAGGTAGAAAATATTTAAATATGGAAACATTTAAAGTAATATCCAGAAGAGTTTTTTTTTAATTTTTATTGGAGTATAGTTGATTTACAGTGTTGTGTTAGTATTGATATTATTATGGGGGGAAGGGTCCCCAAAGGCAAGCATGCTGAGGGCTCCACAAAGTCTTATAACTAGCCTGTCCCCATTTGCACTGCCCACCTAAGTTTAAATCACATCAAAGTCACATAAGCTGGCAAGTTTGACGTCATTCCTAGCTCTCCCCATGGTCCCGAAAGGCCTGCTTGCAGAAGGCCTGGGTGCCCACATAAAGCTGGCCGGTCTATTTAGGTTAGCAGCTCCCTGGAATCCTGGAACCCCAGAGTGGCTGGGCACAGGGAGCATGGAAATGAAAGAGAAATCACTTCGCAATAATTTAAAGTGTTACATAAGCAATGACAAGATACTGGCAGATACTTGAGCTGCTTCTTTAAGGGGAAAAAAATGTTTGGAGAAATCCAATGCTTGTCATCTGGTTTCTCTAAATGATGATACTAGTTGAGGGTAGGTTCCTGTTAATAAATAGCAAAGGATACTAACAGATCTTTGCTGGAAAACTCTTTCTTGCCATTCTTCGGCAGAGCACAGAATAATGTTCAAATAAGGGTGTGATGGGCACTAGTCTTTGAATTTTGAACCCCCCAAGTGGAACTCTGAAATATTAGCTCACATTTTGGGGGGAAATAACTTGTATAATAGTCAGAAAATGTTTTTGTGTCAAAGGACAGAAAGCCCAACTCAAATGGGCATCTACAGAGACTTTACTGCGTCTTTTAACCAAACAGTGTGGAGGTAAATTTGGTCCAATATGGCTGGATTCAGGAGTCAAATTGCTTTCCTCTGTGCTGGCTTCATTCTTAAAAGGTTCTCTCGTCTTGGAGGTGGTCCCCTTGATTCAGAACCAGCAGGAAAGAAAGGACTGCTTTGCAATGATTTCAGTGAAATTCTGCAACTCTAATTTTAACAGGGAAGAGCCAATTTTGATTCCATGTTGGATCTGTTTCTTTGACTTTAGCCTTTGCTTTTCGTTGCTTTTGTTATTATAATCATACATAATGGCCTGCCGCAGGGAACCCTACCCACCTGTGATTGTGATTGGCTGCAAGAAAGAAGAAATTAACACATCCCCTCCCCGAGGCTGGCCATTGCAGGAGGCGTTTTACAAGACTGATGGCCCTTTTTACTTTACTTCCTCCCTGCCTCTCCCTCTCTATTCTGCCTTTTTACTTTACTTCCCTCTCTGATTTTATAAAAGAAACTGGCATCCAGACCCCGATAAGATGGTTTTTTTGGAGACATTAGTCTACCATCTTCTCGGTCTGCCGGCTGGCTTTCTGAATAAAGTCGTCTTCCCTGCTTCAACACCTCGTCTCCTGATTTACTGGCCTGTCATGTGGTGCGCAGAGCGAGCTTGGACTTGGTAACATTACTCGCCAGGTTTGGGTCAGAAGCCCATCTCTGGACCTCTCCCTGTGGCCCGGAGGACAGGACACTCTGAAGAGCTAAGCTTGGGTCACATGTTCATCAGGTGGCGAGGGGTAGGTTAGCTTTCCCTGAATCACAAGGACTGAAAGTAACAGTGGAGTGGGTTCTGCTCCAAAGGAAAATTCAAACCAAGCTGTTGTCAATCAAAGGAAGAGCAGAGGACACTGGGAAGAATAAAAAAGATGACTAGGGCTTCCTTGGTGGCGCAGTGGTTGAGAATCCGCCTGCCAATGCAGGGGACACGGGTTCGAGCCCCGGTCTGGGAAGATCCCACATGCCGCGGAGCAACTAGGCCCGTGAGCCACAACTACTGAGCCTGCGCGTCTGGAGCCTGTGCTCCGCAACAAGAGAGGCCACGATAGTGAGAGGCCCGCGCACCGCGATGAAGAGTGGACCCCGCTTGCCGCAACTAGAGAGAAAGCCCTCGCACAGAAACGAAGACCCAACACAACCAAAAATAAATAAATTAATTAATTTTAAAAAAAAGAATCTGTTTAAAAAAAAAAAAGATGACTAGTGCAGTATGTAATTGATAGTAAGGAGGATAAAACTTCAGTTTCCATTTAGTTATAGAGTTTTGCAACATATGGCAAACAGCCAAAAAAGCAAAAGCAAAAACTTTTAAATAAATTTTCAGATGGCTACACATTTAGCCATCAGAGAATACTGGTTGAAAGTTTGTTATCATTTCCTTGTTCACGCCTTGAAAATGTATGCAAAATTGTACCTTTTGGCTCTCTCTGAAGAAATATGACAATCGGGAGTCTGGATTAGTCCTTAAAGAAAGCTGGTCCCTGAATTCCTTCTGTTGCTGCACCTGGTTGCATGATTACAACTAGAGCAAATACGGGCCACCCAGCACTCTTCAATGCCTGCACTGAACTGACTGCATCACTGATCAAATCCACAGCAAAAAGTGTTTAAATTTTAATCAACCAGTCAATGAGAAAAACTGGGCTGTATACCATGAGTAAAACACGGTACTAGGCCACACACACACACACACACACACACACACACACACAGACAAATTTGATGGAGAAATATTTCCTGTAGAAATAAACTTCATTTCTTTTGAAAACACCATAATTTGGGATACCGTTAAGAATTTAATCAACAAACTAATTGGACTTTTTTGCAATTTCATGCCAATGAACATTGATAACCTCAATGGTTGCACTTCACACATGAGATTTGAATACTACCTGGAAAAAAGAGAGTCAAAACAAAACTGCTCTGGTATTTTGACATCTAAAGGGCAATACCAGGCCTCCTAAGAGTGAGTCCAGCCTGGCTTTATAATATCCTGTGGTTCCCTTGTCTGAAAGGATGATTTAACTCAACAAGTATTTCCTGAATGCCTGTTATAGGTAGGACATTGTGCTAAGTTGGCCACAAGCAAAGCTGGTGCCGGGGAAGATGCAGGCACAGATAAGGCACAGGTCTTGGCCTTACATTGCTTCCAGTCTAGTATGAGGACCTTAAACTTACACAGTAATGTACAGGGCAAAGTAAAATATGGCAAGTATCCCAAATCAAATGAAATGATTCAAATTGATATCATTAAATACTCATTTCAATATGTATACTATGTAACAGGCTTGGTCTAAAGTACTGAGAAAATAACAACAAAACACACAGGATCCCTACCCTCGTGGAGTTTATATTCTAGTGGCGGGAAGCAGACAATGGACAATTAAATAAATTATGAACTACGTCAGATTATTAAATGCTGTGCAAGAAAAATAAGCAGAGTCAGGGCATAGTTGGGGGTGAAGTGGAGTGCACTGTCATAAAGAATATTCAGGGAAGGTCTCTTTAAGCAACTAGCATTTGAGCAGAGAAAAGAATTAATCCAGGGAAAATGTGTAAAGTGCTTTGTACCCCCTGGTGATTAGTAAACACTCAATAAATGCTATTGTTATTGTTATCATTATTATAATAAGGAGCCCTGAATCTGAGACGAGAGTGTAATTGCAATGAGCTTGATCAAAGAAAGCTTTGTGAAGGAAGGATATGGCCTTTGAAAGGGAAAGGCAGGGTGAAAAGTCCAAATGGTCACTAAGACCAGGAGATGCCCAAGGGCAGACCCATTGGTGTTTATCCTCCTGCAGAAATGTGATTTTTGTTTGGTGCTTTGTTGTTTTGTTTTAGCTTATCTTATCAAAACCTGAATTTGAGGCTGCTATGAACAGAATGATAAAATCTAACAGCACCGAGGCCACATGGCAAACATTGTCTGGGCTATTCCCCCATAGCCCGCCCGCCTCATCCCATGATTACAATACCAGTTTGCAGCTTTTCAGTCTATTGTGCTAGTTTGTAGACCAAAATAGCATTTTGGATTGTTATATGCCATATTGAAAGTGCTCTCACCACACCCCTCCACTGGTTAAACCATTCCAGGGTATCTTGTTGCTGTTTTAATTCTCATTTCCTGGTACACAAGGGAGGTTGAGCAGCTTTTATTAGACATGTGCCTGTTTCCCAGAACTACTCTGGCTGTGGTCTACAATCAGATTCCCATCATGGAGGCATCCTGGAAAATTTTTCTTGAGGAGGGAAGAAGTGGGGAAGATAATTTATTAAAAACGTAAGAATATGGGATAATGGGGATGGGGAAGAAAGGACTATAAGAGGTCCTGGACCTAATGGCCACTCTTTCCCCTGGGGCTTAGCGCCTCCCTTTATAAGGGGCTGGTGTCCCTCCTGTCTCCTCCTTCTTCCCCAGAACCGGATGCCTGTCTCTGAGATCTGACTCTTCACCTACCTCCCAGGATTCTTTATTTTAGCCAAAACCTGCTTCTCCAGTCAACTTGCAGAGACTCAAATGCAAAAGACAGAAGAGCCTTAGCTCTGGTCTCTGGCCTTCTCAGACCTGGAACAGCATCTGAGAACAAAGAATAGAACACAGTGGGGACCCCCGCTCACTTTTTAATAAGACACTAGTATTTCAGGGTTATATGAAATAAATATCAAAGTGACGTCATTGTCATTTGTTCTGGCGCTGCAGACACTGGGCCTCAGTCTGCCCCCAGCCCTTTTCACTGCTCCTTTCACCAGCCTGGCTACTGCTGGCTCCTAAGCCTTTCAGTTCCTGATGAGGGAAAAAGACTAGGTCATGGAGGCTGCAACCAGGAGTATAAATGGGGTGGAGGGTGGGAAGGGGGGTTCCTGGCAAGGAAGAGAAGATGTAGAAGTAGAAGGAAAGGTAGGCCAGGGCCAGATTACAGAAGGCCATGAATGCCTAGCCTAAAAATGTCATCTTCTGCCAGATACCATCAGGACACTAAATGATTCTCGAGCATAAGTGTGACCCAACCAGCTCTTACTGGCCATCACCATTTTTCTGGTGTCAACATCATCCCAGAAAATGCTGTTAAGAGCAACTCACACTGTGCTAATTCCTCCTCTTTGCTGTTTACACCCCTCAAAGGTACGTGGAGTTCCTGTGTGTCACTCCCGGATTCGTCACCCGCAGAAGACAGCTCAGACGTGTTGGGCTGCTTTAATCATTCCTTATAAATCAGTCCTCTCTCCCCTTAATCATTTGGCTTGCTCTGAACTTGCTCCAATTTGTCTACATCTTGCTGGGACCAACTTGTCTGAAAGTAAACACACTGTTCAGATGCAGTGAGCTCTCCTCCGCAGACGCCACCGCCCAGAGAAATCCATGCAGGGCTCTGCAGGGCTCTGGCGGTGAGCAGAGCTGGAAATGGCCCGTTTCCAGTGTCCAAAGGGGCCATTTCTTTCTGTTCCAGAAGTAGACCGTTCGTTATTTTTAGCGTCTGATCGTCAGGCTGCGGCATTCGAAAGTTTGTGGTCGCATTACACGTTCCAGAAAGTCACACGGCTGGTGATGTACGGTTGTATCGATAGATGAGTAGTTGCTCCCTGTCACGACCACTCTGTAAAGTTGTGTCCTCCCAAGTTGTGAAAGGTAGGACGTGAGAGCTCCTACCTGCCCAGCTGCCTTACCTGTCGGCTCCCTCCTGGATCGGTCCACCTGCAGCCTTTTGTACCAGCGCCCTCTGCTGGCTGGCTGCCCCACACGATGGGAGCTCCGGAAACAACGGGGACCTCACCTCACCACAGCCCCTGGCTCCAAGCAAATGAGATGCTATCATTCCCATTTTAAAGACCAGATAACTGAGCCCCAGAGAAGCAAATATGTGGCTCACAGGGATCATGGATGGAAAAGAATAACAATAATCAGAATAACACCCCTAACGGACATTAGCATAGCACCTTAGATTTGCTAGGGCCGGGGACTGCAAATGTGAATGGCAGATTGGTAAAGGCAGGGAGGGTGGGCAGAGAGCTGGTGTAATATAGGGGGGTGCGACCAAGGCCGACCCCTGCTGCTCAGTCCAGAGGGGGCAGCAGAGGTACAGCGCTGCCAGGCAACTGTGTAGGGCCAGTAATGTCAGAACTTCTGTTTTCAGGAGACAGACCGCATTTATACTTACACGTGAAATTTTTCTAATTTTAAAACAATGTGTGGGCCAGACAGAATGTGTTTGAGGGCTATACATCGGGCCTGATTCCCCCAGCTTGTAACCCCTGGTTTCCACAAAGCTCTTCTAGAACCCCAAGATACTGCTGCTGGCTTTATGCTCACTCTGCAGAGAAACCACTGAGGTGGAGGGAAGTTTGCAAATCTAATTAACGCTGGAAAGATGGTTCAGACGCAAAATCACGGGTTCTTTCCCCGAACAACACAGCCTCGTATTTTACCTTGAGAGAGACTTCTTAAGAGTAAGAAAGCCTAGGCTCAGATGTGGGCTGTGCTAATGGCAGATTGCACGAGGTCAGCTGTCTCAGTCTGGTTCTTTCAAGGCATGGTGTTGTCTTTTATTCTGCACTGTTTGTTCTCTAAAGACTATGTCTATAGGCTGAAGGCCTCTGACTTGCGATTAGAACATGTGCTTGGAGTAGCTTTCAAGTAACAGAGCTGTGTGTGTGCTCAACCATCCACGCTGTCTCAGCTGGCACCTATTGTGATTCGCATCGAGAGATGGGAAACTGAGACGCATGACCAAGATCAAACTTTAAAATAGTTGGCAAAGGGACACCTGACTTTGGCCTGCAGACTGATTTTGTTTGGCCCACTCAAAATACTATATAATAATAACAGTAATATTAATAATAGTAATAATAAAGTAAACACGATTGCCAAAATCGGAGACCAGGAGATTCTACATAAAAATTCAAATTCCCCTTTCTTTTGCAAAGGCCAAAAATCTGTCACATTGGTTCTTTATTGGTGCCTGGCAAGATCAGCCAGAGCTGGGTTGTGGCCACACCCTTCTCACGGCGCAGACACTCAGCAATTCCTCCTGGTCCCCACCTATTTCTGTCGTCTCCCTGAGGCCAAATATCAGTAACTATTTATCATTGTAATTTTGTCATTCTTTTCATAAGGAAAATGAGATGTCTCCCGTAGCAATGTTTCTTAAAAGTGAGGGAACAGACAGAGAGAGCTTGCAAGAAAAATGGGAGAGAGTATCTTTCTTTATGAAGGTGAAGACTATTCTAACATATTTATTAAATGACGTAATGTTACTTTCTTGGTCCCTGTTCAGCACCTCTGAGTTTGCCACCCTGTTTTAGAGACTACCTAATATAGTCTAATATAGGTTAGTCTAGGAGATGGACTACCTAATTAGACTTAATCAGCCCAGTATGATGAATCAGCTGATTCAACACAAGACTGGTCAGAAAGAGAGCTGCAGCCTGCTGAGCCTCTGGCTCCGTGGCAAGTGGCCATTTTCAACAGGGAAACAGTTACGGTAAAAGAAGATCTTCTTTGTCCCTCCCTCTGAGGCCTTTGCTCAGTATTTTCACATAACGCCAATTTCTCCATTCTCCATTGGCCTGAGACTTCCAGCTAAACACAGAGTCTATTTGAAATGCTATGAATTCCCCCATAAGATCTGGTGTCCTCATCCATCCATTTCTGTGTCCCTCCCTCTGGCTTCTTGAACACAAGAACAATCTTGAGCAGTTTAGCCAGGAACAAGAAAGAAAATCTGTGAAGCTTTTAACATCCCTAAGAAGAAAGCAAATATTGTTGTTGCTTTTTCCTCCTGCAGTTACGAAGGACTGAAAATGGGCCGTTCATCCCTGTTTCTGCTTCATTTTGTGTTAGATTTGTAACTGAACCATAGTCAGCAAAATATAACTCCCTACTGTATTGATCAGATCATTGTTACTCATCCTTTTTTTAGAATTTTTATTGGAATATAGTTGATTTACAATGTTGTATTAGTTTCAGGTATACAACAAAGTGAAGCAGTTATACGTATACATATATCCACTCTTTTTTAGATTCTTTTCCCATACAGGTCATTACAGAGTATTGAGTAGAGTTCCCTGCGCTGTACTGTAGGTCCTTATTAGTTATCTATGTTATATATAGTAGTGTGTATATGTCAATCCCAATCTCCCAATTTATCCCTCCCCACCCCCTTACCCCCGGTAACCATAAGTTTGCTTCTACATCTGTAACTCTATTTCTGCTGTGTAGATAAATTCATTTGTACCCCTTTTTTAGATCCCACATATAAGCGATATCATATAATATTTGTTTTCCTTTGTCTGACTTACTTCATTCAGTCTGACAATATCTAGGTCCATCCATGGTGCTGCAAATGGCATTATTTTGTTCTTTTTAATGGCTGAGTAATATTCCACTGTATATATGTGCCACATCTTCTTTATCCATTCCTCTGCTGATGGACATTTAGTTTGCTTCCATGTCCTGGCTATTGTAAATAGTGCTGCAATGAACACTGGGGTGCATATATCTTTTCGAATTATGGTTTTCTCTAGATATATGCCCAGGAGTGGGATTGCTGGATGGTATGGTAGCTCTATTTTTAGTTTTTTAAGGAACCTCCATACTGTTCTCCATAGTGGCTGTACAAATTTACATTCCCACCAACAGTGTAGGAGGGTTCCCTTTTCTACACACCCTCTCCAGTATTTATTGTTTGTAGATTTTTTGATGATGGCCATTCTGACCGGTGTGAGGTGATATCTCATGTTACTCATCCTTGAACTGACAAAGTTTGGGAGCTGTTATGGGCTGGCAATTTGTAACTGTTGCTTTACAGGGAGGGGCCAGAATCCTAGAAATCGAGTTCTAAAGGAGGCCTTACCAAAGATCTGGTCCTTAAGTTACAAATTCAAAGGCTTATCAGGACAAGTCCGTTATGCGGGTGAAGCAAGCCTAGTGAAGACGCATAATGATCAAAGCAGGTACCTACACTCATCCCCAGCCAACTATAGACATGGAGGAATGCATGTGCAGTATTAGCAGATTTTCAAATTGTTCAAAAGAAGCCAAAAATCTGATACTTTGGTGAGCTCTTCTGATTTCCCTCGGTCAATAGCTAATTCATATTTTGTTTTTAAATACTCTGGACCAAATTAAATATGTATGCAGAATAGATTTGGTTCAAAATTACCAGTTAAGATACCTCCAATCTGGTTCTAACTCTTCATTTTTGAAAAAGGAAACTGAGGAGCCATTAAATGATATTCAAAGGACAGTTAAGGAAAGAGAGCTGGCATTGCCACCTATGCTGATTACGACGCTAAGGCGTAGCCGGTCCAAGAGATAAAACAAGAAAACTATTTCCCTCTCAAATAAAGAACAATGAGGTTTCTCAGCTTTTGCCCCACCACGATGATTCCTTCTCAGGGGAATAATAACCCATCAGTCAGAACAACCCATCTTAGCTCATTTTCCGTGAAGGAACAAAGTTGAAACATTTTCCTTTTTTTTTTTTTTTTTTTTTGAGGAAAGTCTTTTGTGATGATACTAGGAGCGAACAATTACTAGGAGTCAGTCAGTATTTTTAGAATAAACGAAAAGGGGAGTGAGTTACATACCCACACCCACACATGCTTGAGGACAGTGGTTTCAGAGTTTGAGCACTGCCTTTGGAGGAATTCCTCCTACATCTCCTGAAAGTTCTGTATTGATGAAAAATGCCTCTACAGAGTTACTGATTAACAGCCAGTTTGGGGGTCTTGTTTTGTTTTCTCCTCTGTCAGGGCTCAGCAAACTATAGCTCATGGGCCAACCTGTTTCCACAAATAAAGTTTTATTGGGACACAAACACACCCGTTCACTTACGAATGACCATGGCTGCTTTTGTGCTACAACAGCAGAGTCCTGTAGTTGCAACAGAAACATTATGAGTCACAAAGTCTAAAGTGTTTACCAACTGGTCCTTTACAGAGAAAGTTTGCTGCCGGATATTATGGACCCGTAATGCACTCCCTGACACATTGTAGGGCACACTTAATGTTTGGGTGTAAGGGACTAAGAAAATGATATTGGGAACCTGGAATTAAAAACTCACATGACTATAGCGGAAAAATTAAACACAGGCCAGGAGAAAACTGCTGTAAACCGGAGTGCCTTTTCTCCATCTCAAGGCAACAGCACCTGTTCAGCCCCAGGGATTGGCACCCAGTGGCAAAGCAGGCCCAGTATTGCCAAATCCTTGGACTTTTCAGGAACATCCATAAATCTGGATTTTTATGTGAAATCTCCATTCTTTAAATGTTGGCAATTACATTTTAAAAATAAACAAACACTCTACAGGTAACTAGGGGCGCCACCTCTTCATAATATCTATTGTGGTCATCAGGGGATGATCTTATCTTTCTCATTTCTGACCAGCCTACAGAAAAACGGATTGATGGGGAACAGAGATTTTCTGACAAAGTAGTAATTAGAAGGAATCTGATGTCCAAGGGCTCATTACCAGGTCTGTTTTAAATGCCAGCACCTTTTGTGTTTGCCTTCAAACAATACCAAACACCTAAATCACCGTAGTAAACACAGATAAAGAGAGACAGAGAGGTTAAAAGTATACTCATAATCTCTTGTTTTTTTCCTAAATGCGTTTGAGAGCAATACTGTCTCGTACAAACAATATGACCCCATTTCTAAAGCAATATTCATGCTAAGCTAGTCAGCTGTTAAATATACCCAGCAGTTTGCATTATGATGAAGCTAAGCCAGAGTTTCAATTATTTTCTGGACACATTTAAAATTATAATCCTTTACTGGGTTAGTGTTATAGTTCATCCAAATTACTCACAAACTATCATATCAATCTCTTGCAATGGCTAACGCCTTACAGATCCGTGAAGTTAGGCGAAATAAGAGACCGGCCAGGGTAACGACCTTCATGCTGATGTTGTGTTTTCATGGGTCCACATCACTGAGAGTGTGGATGTCTAATGATCAAAAGCTAGTTTTTGCTGCCCGTGATATTTAGGCTAAAAGAAATAAGAAGGGAACACAGACCACTCTTTTTCCTTTTCCGAGAAAATACCTGGTTTGGTGCTAACATTTGCAGCAATCCACTGTACCCCACCTCCTTACAAATTTTACCTCTTCTGCCAGATGACTTCTTGGAAACTTGTCCCCAGGTACCCCCAGTTGTCATTGCTATTTTTTCCCTTCTCCATGACACTGCTGCCAGCACCCTCTGAAACCTCAGCATTCCTGCCTCTCCCCGGACACTCAGCTTCCGGTGGTGCACCTTGTTCCAGACCAGGGGTGCAACTAAATTCATCAAGAGCAGGTTCTGTCAATCAGCAAAGATTTATGAATATTACCACCAGCAGTTGCTTGAAATTCGTGTCTTCCTAAAGACAGCCTGCTGTTCTGAGACCCTCGTAATCAACAGGACCTTTTCATAACCTTCCAGGATACCATGTGCTCAGTGTGTCTGCGTTAATTTATAACTGGGCATCCAAAGGCTCTGTCAGTTGGCCCTTTGTTCTGAGGGACACAGGGCACAGTGTCACTTAAAAGGCAGGAACCTCAGGAGCAGGCTCTCTTGGGCTCACTCTGAATGCTAACTGGTGAGGCGATGAAGTTCTCCAAATGCCCAGAGTCAGCCAGGGTGTCTGGAGAGCTAATATAAGACTTAGACGCGTGCAGACTTAGAGAACAAGGTCAAATCCCAACAAGTAAATCCATTAGAAGACTATAAAAAGATTTCTTGGGGCTTCCCTGGTGGCGCAGTGGTTGGGAATCTGCCTGCCAATGCAGGGGACACGGGTTCGAGCCCCGGTCCGGGAAGATCCCACATGCCGCGGAGCAACTAGGCCCACGTGCCACAACTACTGAGCCTGCACGTCTGGAGCCTGTGCTCCGCAACAAGAGAGGCCGCGATAGTGAGAGGCCCGCGCACCGCGATGAAGAGTGGCCCCGGCTCGCCGCAACTAGAGAAAGCCCTCGCACAGAAACGAAGACCCAACACAGCCATAAATAAATAAATAAATAAATAAATAAATACATAATTAAAAATAAAAAGATTTCTTATTTTTTCAGGTTGTCATTGCGTTGACAAAATGAAGTATAAGAAAACAAAAAAATTATCTAATTCTTTTAATAGTTTACCCTTTATATCTAGAGTTGCACTATCCAACAGAGAAGCCACTAGCCACCCGTGGTGATTTAAATGTAAACCTGAATCAATTAAAATGACAAATTCCTTTCTTCATTGGAACGAGCCACATTTTGAGTGCTCGGTAGCTCCACGAGGCTAGTGGCTACCATATTGGACAGTTCAGACACTTCAGATTTCTATCGTTGCAGCAAGTTGTATTGAACAGCATTGATCTAGAGGTTTTTGTTATTCAAAAGCAGCTTTATGGCTGCATTATCTATCTGTCTATTTGCCTATCAGGTGTTATTACAGCTTATGGCAGGGCTCCCTAGAGTATGACATGGGTACCACTGGTGGCACTCAAGATAAATTTCACATCAATGACTTTTTTTTTTTTTAACTTCTGAAAGTTATACAGTTATTTCAAGGTGAATTTAAAAATATATGAGAAGAATTAGGCTGAGTGAAAAAAGTGAATCTCAGAAGCTTACATACTCAAAAGCTTACCTCCTCCATTTACATAACACTCCTGTAATGATAAAATTATAGAGATGGGAAACAGATTAGGAGTTGATGGGGTGGGGGGTGGCCATCGCTATAAGAGGGTAGCACAAGACATCCTTGTGATGCAACTCTTCTCTATTTTTTTTTGTAGTGGAGGTCACACAAATCTACACATGTGATAAAATTGCACACACATGAGCGTAGGTAAAACCGGTGAAATCTGAATAGGTTGGTGAATTGTATCCGTGTCAATTTCCTGGCATTGCACTCCAGTTAAGCATGATGTTATCACTGGGGACACTGGGTAAAGAGCACATGGGATCTCTCTGTTTTATTTGTTACAACAGCATGTGAATCTACAATTATCTCAAAAAAAGTTAAAATATACATATATGACCAGTACATCAAATCCAAACTATCTGAATATAATTTCCTAAGATCAAACTAAAGGAACAAATAAAGTGACAATTCAAAGAAAAAATGGCAAAGAATAGTAAAGAGGTTGTGAATATGAAAATAAATGATGAGTGTGGTACATGAGAGACTGAAGCTTGGAAAACTCTGACATTGCGATTGAGAAACAGTCTCTGGAATGAGACAAAGCTGGGATCAAATCACACTGACTAGCTGTGCAACGTTGGGCAAGTTCCTTAACTTCTTTGAGACTCAGTTTCCTCATCGACAGAATAGGGATAATAACAGTACTGTTCTCATGACGTTATTTTGAAACTTTGATGTGAAAATGTATGTAAAACGCTAGTTCATTCTCCGGTTCACCCTAAGAACTTAGTACATCGTTGTTATCATTGCATACGTGCACAAGAATTGGCGAGGGTTAATTATTCATGAGATTGCTTAAATCAGGGTTGGCAAACTTTTTGTGTAAAGGGCCAGAGAGTAAATATTTTTGCCTTTGCAAGCCATATGGTTTCTGTTGCAACTACTCAACTCTGTCATTGTAGCACAAAAGCAGCCATAAGTAAATTAATAGGTGTGGCTTCGTTCCAATATAATTTTATTTACAAAAACAGGTGGCAGGTCAGACTTGGCCTGCGGGGCATAGATTACCAATCGCTGGTTGAAATCACCTTCTTCTATTGAACTCTGAGGGGAGTGAGAAGCTATTGCAGGCAGACCCACTCTTTTATTCCCCTCCTTTCTTTTCTCACTCACCACCTCCTACGCTTAGGGACCATTCCACTGCTATGCCAACCTGAGGTCAAGTCAAAATAGGCTTGCTAATTGTCCTGCAGTGTGTACTTCTATTGACGTGAGCCCATCACAGGTCCCCTGGGTCTTGTACATAGTAGGCTCTCAATAAATATTGAGTGATTGATTGACCCATTAACAAAGAGAGCTGAGTCCCGACAAAAGTTAACGGAGATGGGATGGCCAGACCCCAGGTGCCCTGGGTGCAGAGGGCATGCTAATATCCTCAAAACCCTCACATTGATTTCACACCGTAGAGACTGCACAGCATTTTATTAGAGATTACATCATTGAATCATTCAAGTCTTCACAACACTGCTATGGCAACTATTTGTAGCTGTGTTTTATAGCTAAGAAGACTGAAACTCAGAGACACCAAGTAGTTTTCCTAAAATTGTACGGCTTATTAATTGTCAGAACGGAGACTTCAACACATTTGTCCCAAGTCCAAACTCAAGTCTCTTTCTGTGATGTCACAACTGCTGCTAAAGAAATTTTTAACAAATGGAAAAGTGGCCTGGTTGCTATTCCAGTAATTCTGCAGTGTAAACTTTAAATTATAAAAGAAGAAGAGGGAATAGGTTTAAATTCCCTCAACTTCATGTTATTTGGAGGATAAATGAAAAATTCCATTACAGCAGTATTTGTGGTATAATTCCAGTTGTGTCAAAGTACATGTAATACTATAAAATTATAATATATAATAAAGAATATATATGACATATAGAATAAATATACATATTTGATTAAGTGTATATGTACACATTCACACACATATAATCTTCAAAAGAATGCAAGGTGGGAGTTGGAAATAAATGGCTCACAAAATACATTTAACCTCCCAACTTGCTTTGGTCAACCAGCAAAACATTAATAAATTTGAATGCATAGCCTTCAGATAGGGCAAATGCTCTCAGTTTATTACAGTTTCCATTAATCCTAAATGGCTTTCCAATTCTACGTGTCTAAGATTCAAACAACCCACTTATTTTTCCTCAAACTGGGAATGACTCTGCTGGAGATGCGTGAGGGAAGGGGCAGGTGGGGTCCGCCTTCTCTCCGTGTCTCCCAGAGCAGGGGACGCCTGGGGAAGGCTGCCCATCAGGCCAGTTCCACGCAGGCCCAGCCGGGCCCACCTGGATTCTTCTTTGTCCCATTTCCCGCCTCCACCCAGCCCCGTGAAGCTCCAGTCCCTTTCCACGGCAGGCGACCTATTTCCCCACTCTACCACGGGTCTTGAGACTTCCCAGATTTTTTCTCCTGCTCAGTTTCTCCGACTCTTCCCACGGCCGTTTCTCCTAACTTGCTGGCTCAGAAGAAAAAAGACGTTTCTTCAGATGCGCTGACATCCCCACCCGCTTCTGCACGCGGCCCGCCCCCCCTCGCCTCTCTGTCTCCTTTGACTTCATTTTTACTTGACCTGCAATAGTTGTCCCTCTCTCTCTGCACATTGGCTCACACATCCTCCCTCTAAAGGCAAACAAATAAAACAAATAAACGAACACAACAAAGCTGCCCTGCCCAAGCCTCCCCTTTGGCAGCTACCTGCTCCAGCTACCTTCCTCTTATCTTTAACCTGGAAACTTCTCCAAAGTGAGCCTTGTTTCCCTCCCTCCTCCCTGCGAGTCGTCGTTTACTCCTTCCTTGCAGATGGGACGGAAGAGGTGTTTGCACTCTGGCACTACAGGCAAACACACACACACACACACATACACGCACACTCACACTCACTCCTAGCTTAGCTACAAAGAAGCCCAGCGGCCATGGGAGCTTTGGTGACAGCCCTAGGGTTTGGGTCTCAGGCTTGCCATAGCCATAGTCTGACAATGACCTTGGGCAGTGTCCCCTTATCTACAAAAAGGGTACAATAACATATTTCCCCTCCAGGATTGTTGTAAAGGTAAAATGAGATACTGTATGCAAAGCACCTCTCACATGCTATGTGCTCAGTAAATAGTAGCTATTATTGTATGTATGTATATGTGTACGCCGGTATAAATGTGTATGTATGTGTGTATGTGTATACATACGTGTACATGTGTATATATGTATTATATATAGATATATATAAAATCTCTTCTTTTAATTAGAATAGCCTGCGGTCAGTAAGCATGTCAAATCCTCACTGCCTTTCCCAGAGGACTTAGCATTGTAAGTTTCACTTAGAGGCGCTCTAATACACGTGTGTGAAACCAGTGAGCAGTTGAGAAGACACCATATTAACAAGGCTATTGCTATTATTTTAATAAAGCTCAGGCGTCTGAATGGCTTAGCGTTTCTCAGCCTCAGCAATACTGTCATTTGGGGTAGGGTAATTCTCTACTGTGGGCTGCTGTGCCCACATGGCAGTGTTTAGCAGCATGCTAGATGCGTCCCACCAGATGCCAGTAGCATTTCCATCATTCCCACCCCATCCAGTGGCAGACAAAAATGCCCCCAGATATTGCCAGATGTCTCCTGGGAGGCAAAATTGCCCCTGTTGAGGTGTCTGAAAACTCCACCTCCTGTGAAATGTAAATAAATAGCGGGGTCATTGTTTAGGGAGTTGAAGCTCCAAGGGTGAGAAAAGGCAGGTGAGGTTTGGTGGTCACAGAAGTATCGGTTTCGAAAATGCAATTTGCTTTCATATGCAGAATTTTTTACTCCAACAAAGGACTTCAGGGGAGAAAATGCTGATCTCACACCGGCTTACTGAATAGAATTTTGCAAGCTCCAGGTCTACCTCTGTAAATCTTCCAAAAGAGAAAGCCGGTCGCTCAGAATCCTGAGTCTCACCAGATAATAATATATAAAGGAGATCCAGGGGAACCCACACGTTCCTAGGAAATACTTCAAAGTTATTTTTTAACATCAAAACAAGCAAGGGTCAGTGGGTCTCCCTTGTAGCCTCTGTCTATTTATAATTATATTTCATATAAACATATTTTGTGACTTCATCGGCACACAATGGCAAACGTTCTTCAAAACTGTCTTTAATTATTCATTTGGCTGTGCTATATTTTATGTTTCTTTTCATAAATGTTAATCTTTATTATTGCCTTATCGGGGGGAGGAGAGGAAAACACACACACACAGTAATACCTGTTATTAAATGACCTATCAGAGTGACATGGATAAATGTTGGGAGCAATTTAATTGTTTCCTATCTGCAGTTTTATACAGTTTCTATCAAACTGAAGGGTAATTTTTTTTTAGTAGCTGCTTATTTTAAATGTACAAAACCCTTGTGTGTAATTCCATTAGCTGCCCTACAGCATTGCAATCTACAGTTTCCCTGAGGCTGTTGTGAAATATTGATGAAATCCTTGCTTTTGTGGCTTCCTCTGATACACTAAACATTTGTCTGATGTTAGTTGAACTTGAATGGATCTGTTCAGAGCTATATCAGTAGTGACTTCAAAGGAAGTAAGGCTGTTACAGTATTTTTTTCTCATTTTTCTTTCTTTCCTTCTTCCATTTTTTCTTTTTCTTTTTTCTTTTTCTTTTTTTTTTTTAACAAACTGAAGTCTCAAAGCTTTACCATGGTGTACTTTATAAACACAAAGTTTGTATCGAATGGTTCTCGTTACCTAGCAGACTGCTGATTTTTATATTCTAAATGACAGTTTTTTTTCCTTTTGATTCTGATCAGTTGCTTGTATCACTTTAGATATTTTGATGTTGAGGTGGACTCTCCCCCCCCCCCCACCACACACACACACTCACACTCACACTCACACACTTACGGGGAGAGAAGAGGACGAGGATGTAAAACAATAAACCTGACCTTGGAAAATTTAACTCAGAATTCTGTGCTTTGGGAAGTCTGCTACTTAGGAGTCTCTCTCCCAACATCAATAAAAGGGCACCACGAATGAGAAAAAAAAATCATCTGTAATTGGCTTTTTCCAGCTAAAGCTGTTTGCATTGAACTTCACAAAATTCAGGACTAGAGCTCATATTTATCCTCAAGTTTTCTGGTGAGGTTGTGAATTATAACTGCTGAGGTTATTATTTTTCGAAATGATAAAATAGTCTTTTAGGACCTATAAGCGGTAAAAGGGTCTCTCAGGCAGGATTTCTCCACCTCAGCACTACTGGCCTCGGGGGCCTGGGACTTCGTCGCTGGGGGGCTGTCCCGTGCCTGCTGGGATGCTTAGCAGCATCTCTGGCCTCCACCAGATGGCAACGGCAGCCCCTCTGCAGCCGTGACAACTAGAACGTCTCCATAGATTGCCACCTGTCTCCTGGGGGGACAAAATTGCCCCCTACTCCTCCTGATTAAGATCGGTGCGCTAATGGTGTGAAAGTTTGCCTCCGCTAGGAGAAAACAAGGGTGCGGATTATTCTGTTTTCAACAAGCGGTATAACAATGGGGAATTTCCAGATAGGAATCTCATAGGATTGTTCTTCACATTGATTTTCCAGAACAGTTTTGACCCATACTCAGGAGTCCATGCACTGTCTTCACCTTTACTTTTAGAGGCCCCTCTGGAAACAGGAAGTAGGCATCAACTTTCTGTCTTGAAAACTCAAATCTTCAGAATCCGACCAGAGGGCTTAACCCTGGGCTGGGTGGCATTGGTTCACGAGGCATCATTTGTCTACGAAAGCTCAGCAAGTCATAATGAACGATCCTCAGAATGACTTCAATCACTGTTTCCTGCATGCATCTTCCCCCCAAGTGGAACTGCTGAGCCAGTACATCACCTCTGCCCTGGATCACTTAGCACAACTTTTCAAAGAGAAACCCCACTGATGCCACCTGGCCATTGCCTTCATGCTTAAAATGAGTAAAACCGGCAGTACGCTTTTATATCCCCAACCAACGCTTTGTTATAACTCATTCGAAGACAGAGCACTTAGCATACACCTAATTCATAAACTGCGAGGTTATATTTAATTAATTGAAGGTTGGACTCACCTGCAAAGTTCTAATCTCCACGAAGTTAGAACGCCTACAGCTTCTTTGATGCCGTGTCTCTCGGTCACCCAGCCCAGGGCATACAGTAGGTGCTCAGCTTTTCAAATTAAATAATTCATATTTCATTAGGGGCTAGAAGCATCTTCACCCCCATCAGTCTACCTCTTTGGGAGCGGCACTCTCTTTCCCACCTTCCAATCTGGAAGAAATGAAGGAAGTGAGACCAACAGAATAAAACATAAAGAAAGAAAGAACTGAAATTCCAGTCTCTCATTCTGTCCTCCTGCTTGTCCCAGGGCCAACCCTTGAAGAATTCCTTGTTCACTCATTCATTTTTTTCATATATTTATTTATTGCTGATACCCCCCTATACTGTGCTAAAAGTGGACACAAGCAAACCCCACATTCAGTACAACCACTATAATAGAAATAAATTAACAGTATATAAAATTCAGAATTGTAATTGGATCACCTCCCCGGAAGTAGATGCCTTAATTGATTATTTGAAGGATAGTGGCTTTCTTTCTCCTCCTTTTCCCTCTGCCTTCCCCAAAGTGTCTCTTCACATCAGCAAAGCAGCTGCCCAGTGGCGGCTGTGTCCATCCGAGGCACAGACCTGAGTGGACCCCATGGTCACAGCTGGAAGGAAACGCCTGTTTCCTCTGCGGATGGCAGAGAGCACATGGACGGGGTACCCACATGCACAGGGAACCCAACAGAATGGAGACATAGTGCCCTGTCTTCTGCAAACAGGCTGAAAGGAGGGGGAAATTGATGTTGGCTAAATGAAAAAGAGCAAAATCAATAAAAGAAAAGGAAAAATATTTTCAGGTTCCTACAAAGAGTCATGGAGATTAAAATTAACTTAACCAAAGAGATTCAAAGTAAAAGTGTTTTTAAAAGTCCTTAGCTGCATGTCTCCTTCAAGCATGGAGAAACTGGATGTTCTGTCTGTTCTGCTTTCTCGGGAGAAGGAGGGTTTTTGTCAAAGCAGCAGCAGCAACTTCACTTCGTCTCCATTGTCAGTGTATCTAGAGTTGAAGAAGCTTATTTTCTGCAAGTGCCTTCAGCCAGCCCCAGACATGTCTGCAGTCTATTTATGTTTGGCTAAAACAAACAGAATAAACAGTTGAGAGGATAGCATTCGTATCGTGACAGGAGGGAGAATATAGGGCATTCTTGACATCCTGCATATACAAATCATTGAATGTCTTTCTAACTAGCTGCACTTGTAAATCAATCCATGCACCCCTTCAGAAAGAATCTGCAGTAAAGCGATTTGACTTCAGCTGGCAATAGACGAATAGGATTATTGAAGATCTGTCCTTCTTGGGTTATCTACAAGATCAACACTCGACGTATGTTGAGCTGGTCACACAAAGAGATGACCCCAGCAGCCACCAGACCCAGGCCTTGAAGAGCGTTTAAGCGCTGGGGTGGATGTGCATCTAGAGGGGCTAGAAGCAAAGCAGAGGGCAGAATACGTGGTAAAAGGGTCATCAATGGAATAGTCATGATCTTGGCAATGATCTTGATCCTTGACCTTAGTTATTCAACACATACTTATTGAGTATCTACTATGCGCCTGGTGTAAGTCCACTCTCCTGGTCTTTAAGAAATTTCCCCACCCGTAAAGGAAAGGATCCTCAGCAGATAGCACCCTTACTCATTACTGTGATCACCAACCTCTACAGGAAAATGTAGAGAAATACACACTCCCTCACTATTTGTTCCTCACCTCTCAGTTAAGGCATGGAAAGCTTTACAATTTGAAAGTTCAGTTGAATGCTCTTGAATATTTTAATCATGTGTGGGGAATCCCTGAGAACTGGTGCTAGAGGCTAAACAAACAAACAAAAAAATATTGAGCCCACGCTGATACTGAGCAATGTTTCTGACTTTCTCCCTGCAAAACAAAGACAGTGCTGGAACTCTCACTCTGTAGTCATTCTCAGGACCCTCATCTCTAGTAATTCATGCATTTAGGTTTCTTTAATTAGTCATCTAATATTTATTGAGCCTACCACGTTCCAGGCTTTGTGGAAACAAGGGCACCCAGACTGCTTAGACTGGGTTCCAAGCAGCCTACAATCAGAAGGAAAAGACAAATCATAGTTGCAGCAAGGATCACATTTCTAGTCGAGGCTGAATTTACCTAACCAAAAGATTCCATTGTTGAACATTTCTGCACAAACTTAGATACATAGCAAAGAAGTCCAAACCATTAAGTAAAAATATTAGTGTTGTTTTAAATACTGAATTAACCAGATAATAAAAAATCATAATAGCACAATAATTTACTGAGCAATTTCCACGTGCCAAGCACTGTGCAAAGCTCTTTTACCTTTTTCATCCATTCAACAATTACTGTATTTTACCTGAGGCCATTCACTAAACTGCACTACTTATATTTGTACCACTAAGAAAGAAAAAATGCTTATAATTAAATTGCTGCCCTCTTCCTATCACTTAGAATTTCTATTTTATACTTACTGAGAGACTCTTTGAGACTTATTTAAGATCTTTATAATTTGACACTCCTGTGTTTACATAAAAAGGAAAAGATAAGCAAAATAAATTGGTTAAGGCATTCCTGAAATAGCTTCCAACTGCCCCCAGCAGCCATTTTAAAATACCACTGATTGTAAGATTCACCCTTATTTCTGAGATGTTAAAATATAAAAGAAAGGCCTTGGAATCAATGAAATGCTATTTGTAAAGTGTGTTCTATGCTCCAGGCTCCCTGAAAAAATGCTGAAGATACAGCTATGCGTGAGACACAAAGTCCCAACCCTGCTGGAGTCTAAATGGCAGAGTTCAGGTGTAACAATTATATGTATAATTGTTTGATTGCAGGTTTCATGGAAACCACAAGAGAAAAATCCCATAAGACTAAGAGGTGATCCTTGCCTCATCAGGTGGCCAGGAAAGATCCTCCACGGAACTTTATATGAAAACTGGAAAGTTGAGTACGAGGCAGAAGAAGAATTAAAGAAAGAGAAAAGTAGCATTTTCTCATTAAAGCCTTTTAACAGTCGTATCGGGTTGGTACTAAAATCCTCATTTTACAGATGAGGAAACTGAGAATTGGAAAGCTTAAGTAAATTGCCTAAGTGCACACAGCTAGTAAGTGATAGAGCTGGGATCTGTCTCCTCTCAAACTGTGAATTGTTCTACTCGTTCGGATGGGCAGATTCAGTTCTTGCTGCTTTAGAGAGAGAGTGAGGAGGGACTTCCGGTCAGAGAGAGACTCTTCATTGTAAATCCAGATGTTATCAAATAGTTTCAATGCTAACAAAGAAAGAAGAGTTTATTTACATCACAGACTCTGTGTGTCCTGGAACCAGGGGTTGCAGTGTCATAGGACCAGAAATACGGATGCAAAACAAGAACATGCTTTGGAATTTTCTTCCAAGCAGTTAGATTTTTAAATGCCTGGCTCAAGTACCTTTCAGAAACGTATTCAACAGTGCAGGGTCTGTGTGGTTATAAGCCCAACCCAGCTGAAAACATGAACCCATTTAGTATTTTTCCAATTCAGAGGCATCTCTAACATAACAGCAGGTATTTTTGTGTTTCTGCTTTGGGACTTACCCCTAGATATAGAGCCTGATTAGGTTTTTAAAAGGCTAGCATACTGAGCAAATGATGGAAGTCTGGGAAGCAAGACTAGTTCCTGGGGCCACCACTTACCGGAGAATAGAGTGTAGGTGCAAGCCCACAGCAACCCAGAAAGGGTCTGGTGAGTGGATGTCTTGCTCACTTTGTAGAGTTAAAAATGCACAAGATTCCTTAAATAGCCATTGATTCATTCAGTGAACATTTATTGAGCACCTACCCTGTGCCATGCACTGCCTCTAGGTGATTTACACTACAGCATCGAGCCACCCAAACCAAGATGCTTGCTCCAGTGGAGCCTACAAACTAACAAAGAAAGATCACAGTAAACAACAGAAGGAATAGAGGAGTCAGCTCCACAGTCTTAAGTGCTAAGTGCCGTGGAAAGAGAAGACGTAGAGCAGAGTGGAAGAATCGGGATCCTGAGAGAGTTGGGAGACCAGCTACAACTTAAACAGGGCGATCGGAGTAAGCTTTGTTAGGAAATTGCTTTTGAGCACAGACTTACAGAAGGTTGAGGAAAAGCACAGAGGGAACAGCCAGTGCAAAGGCCTCAGATGGGAGCATTCCTGGCTTGATTGAGAAAAGCAAAGAGGCCAGCACAGCTGGAGCAGAAAACCCAGAAAGAGAGGGATGGAAGAGGGAGGTAGAGACGAAATGGAAGCTAAACAGGCACATAAATCTGAGGGCCGTGGTGAGAAGGTTGGCTTTCTCTGTAAGATGAATTTCCCTTGGGGGGTTTGAGCAGGGAGGTGACGTGGTCTGATGTATCTTTCATTCTGACTGCTAAGAGTGTTAAGAATTGACTGTAGGTAGCAAGGATTGAGACCATTTTTCACTTTCCATCCCCTAGGACTGTGCTTCATAACTTACTACCTCATTGCAGAACGCTGAAGGGGAGAATGCTTGGGCCTGGGGTCTGTGGGCTTGGTTTCCTACCTGCCTCTGCTAGTTTCTTCCAGAGACCCACTTGTATCTCTCCTGTTAGCCTCAAATTCCTCCCCTTTAAGACAGAGATAAGAATGCCTACCTCATAGGATTATTTCCAAAGTTAAACGCGTACCCAGCACTTTGCACTGTATCAGGCACACAGTAGACGCTTGAAGAAGTACGAGGAAAGCTCTTTCTTCATATCTCCCCAAGAAACAAGAGATTTCATAAGCTGCTAATTCTGTAGTCTGGGAGGTATTCAGATTTATCATCTTTACTTTAGGTTGGTTTGCTTGAGTAATTAATTCAACGCTAAGATTTTATTGGTGAGGTGCCCAGGATTTTAGTGACTGAGTTAGTCGAACATGAAAGGTCTTTAAGGATGAAGGATAAAATAAAGTCTGTTCTGTTACAACTGATATTTCCTGAGCAAATTAGCTCCCTCCTGATTGGTAAATCTGTCAATGATAGGAATATAATGAGGATGTCACATCCATTCACGTGAGTTTTTCCAACATGTTATTGTTTAGTGACACTAAGTAACAGCAACTAAATGTGAAGTTCACTAACAGCTGAATGCAGGAAGCCACAGAGAATGCAGGCAGTTCTTAGAAGTCCCACTGACTTCCTCTTGGCTCAGATGGTCAGCCTTGGGAGTCTGAATTGTCACCTCTCCCCAGTCTTTTAAAATTTCAACCCATCTCTAACCCCACAGTCTCACCACCTCCTTAAACTCTTTTCTACACAACTACCATCACTTCTTTATTTACAAAGTAAAGTCCTTTATTTGCTGTAGCGTTGTTTTATTTATTATGAATTTAACAAGTGTTTTTAACTGGACTGGTATTTTTAATATGGTTTTGTTGGGTTGTGTTCCGGATACCTACTTGCTTAGTTTTGAACTGGCTTACCCTAACCTTATTTTTGCTATTAAGTGCTATCATTTTAATGCAAGGTTTTGCAAAATGCAAGATTTGTCAAGGAATGTATATTGCATTATAGCAGAAACATACACCTGTGCCGTACACACCAGAACAAAGCAGGGCACAGTTGAAAACAGGCATGGACGTGAGTATGAGCTGGAAAACGTAACCACGAGAGGGTGATGGCTCTGGAGCCTCACGTGCTCAATTCAAAGCCGGAGTTTACCAACATCTGGGACGTGACCTTAGGAAAATTGTTTAACTTTCGAAGCCTATGATTCCTCTGTCTTTAAAAATGGAACTAATAGTATCACCCCCATCAGTGAAGTGTGAGGCTAAAATAAAACCATGCGTGTAAAGTATTAGAATATGCTACACATAGAAGCAGTTTATAAGTAAACAGGGTTCTAATGAAGTGGGATAGAAAAAGTCATCTTCCCAGCAAAATGAGGTCAGATGGAGGTCTCAAAATCAGTGCTTCTAATTGATTTAAGCAGAAGTTTTTGTGCGTTTGGAGCCCAGCTTAACTCTGAATCACACGCAGCTGAGTGATGGGTAAACTCTCCAAACCCAAGTAAGGAGAACCTTTCTCTCTGGCCTTGAATCCTTGACTGTCTACATCTGGACAACTGGCTTAAACCCAGTTTATTTGTGCAGATGATATTGAGCATACATATATGCGCGTGTGTGTGTGTGTGTTTGTGTGTGTGTGTGTTTTCTCTACATATGAAAAATATAGCCAAGGAAAAGACAGTGCTCCCACAGCTGGAAAAGATGAGATCATTTGTAAGTGGCTTGTTAAAGCACACATCATTTTCCTGATCAGCAGTAGCGAGCCTGCATCTTCAGGAGCTGATGCGATTTATCATGTTATTATATATTTAGGGGCTTTTTGAAAATGCTGTTATTTACTCAACTGCCTGTGTATATAGACTATTTAAAGCAGATTTTTGACCCAGTAGACTGTACCAGCCCCATCTATCGTCTCAATGAGCATGTGGAGACTCTTAAATATGCAGATTATTGACACAGTAGACTATGAGTGCTGAAAACATACTCTAGAAGGGTACATTCAAGTCACTGGGGGATGATATGTTTCTACAAAGCATTTTCAAGGCAGATCCATACATAGAGCCAGGCTCTATGGAAAAATGTACATCTGGATGGAGAGGACTCTGGCTTTGGAGGGAAATTCTTGGTTTCTAGAAAGAGGATGCTCTTATTAGCATTGCCTTATGGTCTGCCCATGTGTCTGTGAACATTTAAACTACCCTCTACTGAATGCCAGGCAATGCCACCAAGAGTCTGAGCTTGCTTCATTCTACATGCAAAGAAACCATCCTGTTAGAGTTAGCAGGGATTCGTTCTTTGATTCAAGGTATATATTGAGCACCATCCACTGGACAGTGAGGTCTTTGTTTGCAAGCCACAAATGTTATCTCTGGCTAACTCAAGTCAAAATAAGGAATTTGCTGGAAGGCGTGTGGAGTAGCTTACTGAAGGGGGAGGAGCCAGCAGGCCTCTGAAGATCATGGGGACATAATCAAAGGGCCATCTCTTCTTGATGCTGTTGTCAAGATGGATCCACTCCAGCCATTTTCCACCCTTGAGTTGTGGGGTCAGAATTCAGATTCCATGGAGCAAGAGTCTGATTGGCCAAGCTGGGGTCATATGCTCATATTAAACAAACATGACATGCCAAAAAAAGGGAAAGAAAAGAAAAGAGAAAGTTCTCGTGTTTTTGTTTTACCTCTCTGCTCTTTAAACAAAACATCAAATATTTAAATACATGCACACATGTTATCTGCATCATTCTTGTTGGAGAGTAGTCCAGATGCACTGGAGTTTCATTAAATTAATCCCCCGAAGACTAGAACCTATGTCCTGCTGGCTTCTTCCCAATGCGCCTGGAACAGAGCAGATTTATTCCCCCTGGACCTGACAATGTTATTCTTACATCAGTTCCAAATTGATCATATGCCTTAAAAAATAAAATCAGCTACACTACCTACTTTAACATGAAGAGGGGAGATGATCTCAACTCTTAACTCACCTGAACTGCAGAAGCAGAGGGGATGCTCGGCAAGGGCAGGGCGCCCACACCAGTGGGAAACGGATGATGCTCTGACAAAAGCCTCAGGAACTTTTGACGATGGTCACCTCGAGAATCAGGCTTGGCCCTGAGTTTGCAGCGGTGAACGAGGCAAATAAGCTCCAGCATTCATGGGGCTCATGTACAAATTGGGGAGAAAGGTTTCTAATGCTAGGTCCTCCATTCTTGGCATCATTGCCTTTTAGGCCAGATCATTCTCTGCTGTGGGCGCTGCCCTGTGCACTGTGGGGTGTTCAGCAGCGTCCCTCACTTCCGCCCACTAGGTGCCAACAGCAACCCCGCCTCCCCAGTTGTGACAACCAAAATGCTCCCAGACATTGCAGATGTCCCCAGGGAACGAAATCACCCCAGCTGAGTCATCAAGAAATATGTTGGCTGTCACTGGGGAGGAGTGGTAGGAGCCCACGTGTGTGTATAATTCAGTGTGTACTTGGGGGCTGGGACCCTCCTTAGGTAAACATTGTCTCTGCTGTTCTGTTTAAGCAAGATCCTATGTAAAGGGCTTCCCTGGTGGCGCAGTGGTTAAGAATCCACCTGCCAATGCAGGGGACACGGGTTCGAGCCCTGGTCTGGGAAGATCTCACATGCTGCAGAGCAACTAAGCCCATGCACCACAACTACTGAGCCTGTGCTCTAGAGCCCGCGAGCCACAACTACTGAACCCTCATGCCACAACTACTGAAGCCCACGCGCCTAGAGCCCATGCTCCACGACAAGAGAAGCCACCACCATGAGAAGCCCGCGCACCGCAACAAAGACCCAACACAGCCTAAATAAATTAATTAATTAAATAAATAATTTTTTTTAAAAAGATCCTATGTAAAGTCATAGAATACAAAGCCATCAAGGAGAGAGAAGGGCATTTCCAGAGTCCTTGCTGAGTGCCCGGTGCTGGGCATGTGAAAATAAACACCAATAGCCTCCTTGCTCTTATAGAGCTTACCATCTGGGAGGTGGGATCAAGAATCACAATTTGGGGGCTTCCCTGGTGGCGCAGTGGTTGAGAATCTGCCTGCCAATGCAGGGGACATGGGTTCAAGCCCTGGTCTGGGAAGATCCCACATGCTGCGGAGCAACTGGGCCCGTGAGCCACAATTACTGAGCCTGCGCGTCTGGAGCCTGTGCTCCGAAACAAGAGAGGCCACGATAGTGAGAGGCCCGTGCACCGCGATGAAGCGTGGCCCCCGCTTGCCGGAACTAGAGAAAGCCCTCGCACAGAAACGAAGACCCAACACAGCCATAAATAAATAAAAATAAATAAATTTAAAAAAAAAAAAAAAAGAATCACAATTTGGTTTGTCCAGTAGTACATGTGGGTAAAGTCCTATGGATCACAGAGAAAGGGAGACTCTATTTTGGGGTCTTGGAGAAGGTCTCAGGAAGGAAGTGGCATATAAAGTGGGCTCAGAATTTGAAATAGCCAATGTGTAAGTTACAGTGGATTAAGTGCTTGACTATGAACATCAGTCCCAAATTTTACAGTACTGACCTTATCATCATGGATAATTAATGGACAGAATAAGAAAAGGAGATTGCCTTATACTTTGTCAAACAGAAAAAGAAATTATATTTTCCCATCATAATTGTTAGAAGCCAAAGAGTATACCCACCGAGGAACAAAACAATGTTTATCATGCATAATGTTAGTACACAGCAAGACTAACCTGCACATATTGATAAAAATGTATCTAACTTGTAAAGTAACAGCTACTGCAAAACTATGAAATGTACGTAGACTAATAGATATATCATGAAGCTCTCAGTTGTAAGTAACCCACCCCACACTATCTTAAGCAGTAAAGGGAATTATTTGTTCGTGAAATTTCAAAGTGCAAAGACAGTCAAGCTTCAGGTGGAATTTGATCAAGGTGAGGGCTTTGGTTTGTTGCAGTTTTCTTGGCTTTGCACTCTTGTGTATGTTAGCTGAGTCGTCAAGCTGCCTTCCCTTATGCTAAAGAAATTGCTATTAGTGGTTCATGAGATTATACTCAAACATAGTACAGAAAAAAGGAAAAGGAGAGACCTTTACTTTCTTAACCCTCAAATCAAACTGAGAAAGTCTATTACCTATTGGCTTACGTTAGGCCTGAATTACCTAAATAAGCCACTACTTGGAGGTGATTGATTGGCTTAGATAAGTCAGGGCCACACACAGCCCTGGTGACACCAGTCCCACCCATACTTAATAGGTTAAGGGGCAACCACACTGTCTACTACTATGTATCCCGGAACAATGATGACCTTTTCAGCACTGCCCAAGAATTAGCCAACCTCATTTTTAAATGTTTATAAGTAACAAAAAATTCACAAGACCTGGAAAGGCAACCAATGTCCTCCTTGAAACTCTGTCTTTAGGTACAACGGCTAATTCCCTTTATTATCTCCTAATAGACAGTCAAAGGTGTTAGAGGCTGCATACAAGAAGATTCTTTTCTAATAATTTGACCCAGGCCTAACCATCCTCCTCCAGGTCAGGAAGCTCTGGTTCTTTTTCTTGTTATGTCCCTAGGAAAAGACAAATGATCTTTTACACCAAAAAGCAAACTAACTAACCAATTAGCTGAACAAAAAGCTGCCTTTTTTGTTGTTGTTTAGGAAAAATATGCATATATTATTATTTTTTAGGAGACTCCAGCTTTCATGAAAGTGGTTTGGGAGCTGACAGAAAACTAACATCAGAAGACTTTAAAAGCAGAGGAAAATACATAAAACAGAAGAAAAAAGAAATGTCAGAAAGAATATCAAGGACAAGACAGTGGATGTATTATGAGCTATATATCTGTGCTCCCCTTCGGAGAACATTAGATCCCCAGATACTGTTGTCCTCACCCACTGTCCTCTCCTGTGAGAATGACCAGTTCGGTACCATTGTGGGGATGGGGAGAATGCTGATATAGTGACCTCCAGACTTGTCCCGGTTACCCATCTCCTTTGTAGGGAGGGACAGAGAAAAGATAACAAGCCTCGAAAAGACCAGCCCTAACCTTAAATCAAAGGATCAGAAAACCCTGGAGAATTTTCCATCAGATTTTTCAAACTGTCGATTCAAAAAGATCGAAGACCTCTGTATCTCCCAGAATTTGGGCCATTTCCAAGAACTGCTTATCCAGCTGTCCAGTGCGGGTTTGGCCTCAGATCAGACTTGCTGTTTTAGATAAGTTGCCTCCTGTAAAAGCTAACCTAGTTAATTAAGAAACTGAAATAGGTCAGGATTTATTTGACGGAGTTACCGGAGTTATTTAGAAATGCTAATCCTTTTCATCATTAACTTTTTGTTTGTTTGTTTCTTGTAGTATAAAAATACTCATTCTGATACGGGGATTTAAATGAATCCAGAAGGAATTGGTTGAGAATAATGCTAGGAGCCCGATGGATTTTTTTTTTTTTCAGCCAACACTTGAAAGAGTAAATACTAAACATCCCGAGAAATCCAGCTTCAAAATGTGGCTCTTCATGACGACGTCTTTGTTCTTGTAATACTAATAAGACGGAACATACATTGAGTGCTTATTATGGCCAGGCATTCTGAGTTCTTTCCAGTTATCTCAATTCTCACAGTCATCTTTGAGGGAGGTACTACTATTATCTCCAATTTATAGATGGAGACATTGAGACCCACAGAGGCTGGGCGTTTGCTCCAGATGACAATGTAATACGTGCAGAGGTGGCATTTGCACCCGGGCAGGCTTGCTCCAGACCTTGTGCCCTTCAATTCCGTGTCGTAACACCTGTGAGGGTGCTGTGTGCGCTTTCTTCTCTAGTTCTCCCCTAACAACACCAAGCGTTCCCCATACAGCCCCCGCTTCACTGACAACTAGAAACAGGACGAGTTGTTGCCAATTCGCAGTGCTGCCGCTGACCTGGGCTTTACAGCACTTCTCAGCTATTGACATTTGAGACAGAATATTTCTTTGTCGTGAGGGCTGTCCTGTGCATGGCGGGGTGTTCAGCGGCACCCCTGGCCTCTCCACCCCCCTCCGCAGTCGCCAGTAGCACCTTGTCTCCAGTCATAACAAGCAAAGGTGTCTCCAGACATTGTCCAAATGCACAAACATGCTCCGGGTTGAGAACCACTGGGTTGGAGGGTGACGGTGACCCAGGTGGCTCCTGGGGCCATGTGTTCCTCTATAGAAACCAGAAACTAGTTAAACTATAGAAACTAATAAACTTGTTCACCTTGAAGTGCAAAGGTGAGATAAGAGAATAAGTCTTTATATTTTTACAGGGGATGAGTTCTTGATTTGCCTCATTGTCAAATGAACAAAAGTCAAATTGGAGTGTTTGAGGCAAGGAGAAGCAGCCTGGAAACTCTGCTCACCTCCTAGGAATGGGGGGGAAGTTCTATACCCCGTGGTCCTCACAGCCAGACTGGTCACAGTGATCATACTGGCGGAGAATCCAACAGGAAGAGGAAGAATTGGAAGGTCCAGTATCTGAGCCATTAATCATAGAATTGAAGAATACCAGGGCAAGGAAATCCTTGTCTGACTGAGTCACTGCTCATAAGACGTGAAAGGTCTTTCCACCTTGGACTCCTGTGATTCTAGAGATAGCAGATTTTTCACTAGAAAAGCAAAGGCCAGCTCGCTTTCTGACAGTGCCAATTTGCTTCTCTGAAGGAACAGTGAGCGTTCTTCTCTCTCTCTTTCTTTCTTAATGGGAAGTGGTCACAGCCATGAACTTAGCAAAAGAAGCAGGTTAAAATTTGTCCGTTCTTGGCTAATGCAGTTAGACGTTTTCGAGAAAAGGCAATGAGAAGTGGTCATTATCCATTATCTGCATGAAATATTTCAGAGAAAGAAGCAGCATTTGCCAAAAAAAAGAAAAGATGTTTGACTTCAAGCCAGGCAAGAGGGAAACAAGATCACCTTCTAGCTCTGTGGGATGGCTGCACTAATGATGTTATTTCAAGTAAAATGGGAATATACATCTGAAAAAATACAGATGGTGCATCGGCTTCGTATACTTTCTGAAGGTCGTTCTGGATACTGATTCACTGTCCCTTTTCTTGGCAAAAAAACCCCCACAAAAAACCCTCCAAACTTTATAGTCTTAGAAAGAACTATAGACGTGTGGGTGTATTTATATAGCCCTATGTGGGGAAAAATGTATAGAAAATCAGTATGTACATTTTGCTGAAAATAGTTGCTACCACTTGAAAAGTCAAAGCCTAGAACTCTTATTTTGATAGGAAAGTCTCAGTTCTATTGTGTAGTTTCTTTGTCCCTGTTTCATTTCACTTTTCCCTGTCCCCTGCTCCTGATTTATGCTCTCTTGGTGTGAGGATAATATAAGGATAATGATTTCTAAACTGGAACTACCAGAAATCTTATGAAATGGGCCCCTTCTCACCCTTCCCCATGAATATTTTCTCACTCTGCTTTTTAAAATTGTCACCAGGACATTTCCCAATAATAACACATGCCAGACTGAAATTCTAGGTAGTTGAATATAAAGCATTTTTTCTAGGAGACCTTCTGCTTTGACCATTAGTCATCTCTCTCATTGCAAAGCCCAAGGCCTCCAACAAAGACCTTTTTTCTGGAATGGTGGGTTGTTTTATTTCTTGAAGATTGCAGACATTATCATTATGGGTAATAACCTAATAACTTGCCATTTGATGTTTGCACATCACTTCTACGGAAGTTCCCAGCACACATACCACTGGCTCCTTGTATGAATGATTTAATATTAAGTAACAAACCCCAAACTGGATAAAGCTCTCTTCTTATGCATGACACTTACAAATCTGGTTCATATTTAATGCAAATATCATCAAAAGCGGTTGGCTTGGAACAGGATTTAGGGATAACAAAGAATGCCAAAGCCAACTGATTTCAACCGTCTGCGGGTTCAGATTGGCAGTCAGGATGTGCAGTGTTTATAAAGAGTCTACAACAGGACTGAGAGTCAGGAGGTAGTCCTACAGCCTTGGTGTGTTACGTACTTTATCACATTTGATATTCCTAACTATCCTATGAAGGAAATACTAGTAGTATTCTTATTTTATGGATGAGAAAACTGAGCCTCTGTAAGTTTCAGCAACTCTCCTGCGATCACATTTAAACAGAAACTGGCAGATTTTTTTTTTTAATTTATTTATTTATTTTTGGCTGTGTTGGGTCTTCGTTTCTGTGCGAGGGCTTTCTCTAGTTGTGGCAAGCGGGGCCACTCTTCATCGCGGTGCGCGGGCCTGTCACTATCGCGGCCTCTCTTGTTGCGGAGCACAGGCTCCAGACGCGCAGGCTCAGTAGTTGTGGCTCACGGGCCTAGTTGCTCCACGGCATGTGGGATCTTCCCACACCAGGGCTCGAACCTGTGTCCCCTGCATTGGCAGGGAGATTCTCAACCACTGCGCCACCAGGGAAGCCCAAACTGGCAGATTTGAACTGAGGCCTGCCTGATCCCATGGCCCGTGGGCCATCCTATCTCTTCAGTAACTGATCAGTCTTTGAATCAGTGACTTTTATTTTTCTCTTGCTCGGCGTTTCCCAGTATAGCTGGAAGCAATTGTCTAAGCCACAGGTATTTCATCTTTTGGTCCCTGCAGAGGAGAGGGGCTGGAACTCTCGAAGTTGTATTCTCTTCCCAAAGCTGGTACCCACATACACGTAGGAACATAGGCAGAGAGGAGTAGCTTACCAAATCTCTTGCTCCTAATTAACAGTTTTGCCATTTACAGCAGGGCGTCTCAAACTTTCTTGAGCCTATGAATCCCCCCGGGGATCTTGTTAAATGATTCCTATGCGATAGGCCTTGGATGGAGCTGAAAGTCTGCATTTCTAACAAGTTCCCAAGTGCTGCTGCTGTTGATCCAAGGACCATCCTTTGAGTAGCAAGGGTTTATGATACACTTTCTCTTCCATTTCCTCCTTTGTCCTAACAGAATCCTGTGAGGTAGGCAGGCTTAGGATGGTCACTCCTATTTGGGATTGACAGATGAGAATCAAGGTCAAAGAGGTGGTATGAGAAAGCAACAGAAGAGCATGTCAGGTCTTCAAACTCTGCCTCCACTGATTCCTTTGGTTTAGAGCTTGCAAATGGATGGATACCAGACGTATTTGGTTTCTTCTACATGGTTTGGCCAAACAAAGCTTCTGGCAACCCTAGACCCCGTGATTGTTCCTTGAGTAGCAGCTGTACTCTTTCAATGTGGCATGGACTTTCCAGCTATCCGCAGCTCCTCTGTGTCTATCCAGCTGGATGCCAGCACTACTTAGGAACTCAGGATTGTTTTCTTCCCATCTGTCCTACTTTGCCATTTAAGTTACCTGCATTCCTCCAGTAATGCATGACCTTAACATGACCTTTTCCTCCCTAATCCCAGTGTCCAACTTCTCTCTGTAACTCAGGTCTCTACTCTCCTGGGCCTTTGGGGAACCACTGTGATGGAAGTCCCAGGGAAAACTCTACTAAAGTATGTGGCATGTGATAGCTGCAGAATAAATATTTCTTGATTAAATGAATAAACAGATGAACCGCAAAAGGATGACCGAGTATCCACTTTCCCTGATTTAAACTAACTTAGTCCTTTTTTGCTGATGACCAAGATGTGGAGAAAGTCACAGAGCATGGTTAGGAAACAGCTTTACAGTCCAAAGAACTGTGAGGATAGCCCAAGAAAGTGCCTACAACAAGAATATATTAAGTAAATGGACTTTTTTTTTCATGCAGACCACACCCAATATGTATCCATCGTACATAAAAAACATTCCAATTTACTGAACATCTGCAGGAAATAATAAGAGGGATGTTGTTTTGATGACCTTCAGAAAGCTTTCCATCCATCTCTACAGAGCACTTCTGGGCCCAGGAGAAGCCTCATGTCATTAAACCACTCCATCTTCAACATTCCTTTAAACAAAGAATTCTATGTGTTTGGTTCTGACATTCAGATAGAGGAAGGAACCAGCCCTTCTCTCTTGAGCTGCGTGTACAAGTCACGCTTATGTTAGTGAGTTCTGTGTGGTGTGGCAGGAATAAAAATCTATATGAAAATTGAATTGAAAATGTCTCTTTTTAGAAATGTGCCTGAGCTTAGATTTCTCCAGACGGCAGGGAGGCTGAGCCTTGGCTCATGGTACCTGGATTCTCTGTAAAGTCAGGTCTTTGCTCAGGAAGGGAGCCGGGGATCCCACAGCCCCGTAGCCTACTACCTCCTGGAACACAAAGCAGACAGAGCCCCTCAACACAGCCCTGCGAGGGGCCCTTGCTCTGGACCCAGTCACCACTGAAAGGTAGCTCAGCCTCCTTGAACAAGAAATCCTCTATCTCTTTCCTCAGCCTGCCAACAAGAGTGCCAATTAGTGCCAATAATAATATACATATTAACAGATTTCTAGACCACAGTCACCAAAACACTAGAGACTCATGACAGGAAGACCTTCCTCCGTGTCATCATTTATCGTACCTACTGGGTACACGGTGAGAAATTCTTGCGATCCCCTCATTTACGTCTGCCCTGCACACTGTGGAATCTTCATGTGATTTTAAACTGTCATTTAGTGGGGTAGATTGGCGAAAACGATCCTGTCACCACCGGATATGTTTTTAAATGAGGTCTTGATTGAATTCTGGTTTCATTTTTAAAAATCAACCTTCTTGAGTTTTATATTCTTCTCGGGTTATCACTCTTCCACCTCTGCTGCCACTTTAAAAACTGTCAGTGCTTTTACTGTAAACACTATTGTGGATTTTCAAGGCAACTACAAACATGGATGCCTAGCAAAAATCTGATATTTACATCATACCACCCATGAATTATTTTGCACAATTTCATTTAAACCATTCTGACCACAGGTTTTTGGAACAATTGAGGTGGTAGTGTTTTTAATTGTTTCCTTTTTCTTTTAACCTTTGATTTAAGAGGAAATTTCTAAAGTTTGAGGATTTGTTTCAGCATTTACCCATATAATGATAGGGTAAAAGCTTTGCAGCATATATAGTATATTTTTCTAATGACATTTCTCCTTTTTAAAATCAAGCATTTGGGATAAGACCACCCTAATATTAATATTTGTGTAATAATACATCATGGAACAGCTAATGAGCTTTATCCATGACAAAATTCATCCACACTTTCAAAGTAGCGTGAATCTTTTTTGAATCAAAATCTGCTCACATTGAGTGTATTTCCTGATGCTTTGCAGTCTTGATGCTTATTTGCGGTCTTCATACTTAAAAACTTTAAATCCACAGCTCAGGGATTTCTGGCAACAAGAATGTTGGTGGCTGGATTGCTCTGAAAAGATGATTTGTGGGGTTGTTCTGCTTTTATCATTGAGAAAAGTTGATCAGGATGGTTGTGATTCACATCTGATCTAGATCAGGGGTGGGGTGGGGAGATGTACCCATCACAGGTGCCGACTGCACTGTTACAACTGGACCAATCCCCTGTCCTATTTGTCCACTCACTCAGATAACTTGTGGACATCTTTCTGCGCCGGGACACTATCTGAGTGCTGGGAGAAGCAAGGTCTCTGCCTTCAAGGGGACAGACATTTTACCTTTACATTTAGTGGGAGGACACAGTCAATCCATAAACACACAAGATGATTTCAGAGTATCGTCAGCGCCATAGTGCTTTCAGTAAGTAGGTTGATGTGATCTACAGTTACACAGAGAAGGGACAACTGGTCAGGAGGAGGCCATCTGAGCTGAATTCTAAAGCATGAAAAGGAACCAACTTCCAAAGAGGAAGAGCCTTCCAAGCAGAGAAATCTGCAATTGCCAAGAACCACAGTCAAGGAAAGGATTGGCAGACGCAAGAAGGAACCAGTAGGTTGTTGTACCATGGGTGTGGAGGGCAGGGCGAGAGTACTGGGCGATAAAGCAAAAAGGCAGAAGCCAAATCCTGCCAACTCTTATAGACCAGGCGAAGGGTTTGAATTTTATGATAATTTATTTCTATTTGTGCAGCAGAAACACACTGCAGGAGTTAAAACAGTGAGTCGCCAGCCAGCATCTTTAATAAAGAATATTCTAGCAGTTAGTTCTCTGGAAAACAGACTGGAGGAAGTGGAAGCAGGAAGCCCATTTAGTCACGTGAGTGAACAGCAGTGGCGACACAGAGCAGTGGCTGTGGAGTAGAAGAGAGATGGTCTCTTGACCGTAGAACTTTTAGACATGGAACTGAGTTTGCCCATGAATTACCTGTCCTGGGAGGGGAGAAGCTTCCTGTGGCCACAGTCAGGCGGTGGTAAGGGATGAAATTAGACATTTAGGTTGGACAGGGAGATGTTTGCCCCCATGAAGTTTGATCTTCAACCCAAAGTCAACAGGGAGGTTCTGCAGAGGACACTCCTTTCTCCTTGTGCCTCGGTGCAATTGTGATCATTTTCTTTTGCTAAATAAGTATTCATAGGAATAAACTTGCCACTCATCCACTTTACCAAGATTTACACATGATGCAATCTTACTGAACGAATCATCAATAGAGAGAGAGACAGATACTCATTTTACACACAGATCACTCATATTCTGGCTGTCTTCCCTCTCTCTCCCCTCAGCTGCCGGTGGCAAACAAAATCACTTAAGTGAACAGTTTTAAATGTATAATATTAAAATGTGTTTTTTAAAACTCCTTGGAACCCCCAGCCATTGTTAAAATACACTCACTCTGATGGATGCTTTGGCATTTTTTTTTATGAGGCTTTTCAATGCGTTACTTTATCGGGTGCATGAGATTTAGTCTGTTCTGCAGAAGAAAACAGACAAAAAGGGTCTCTCAGCGCGAGTTACTCTTCTGTAAAGGTTATAGTAAACATGTCAATGCCTAATTAAGCAGAAAATTTTATCTGTATTGTGGGGGAGGCATTTGCTGTCTTCGACTTTTCTTCTGGGGAATCCATTTAGAAGGACAAAGTAGACTGTGAAGTTGAGCTGGTCCGGAAAGCTCAGCTTCCAAATGTCAGCATTAAAAAAGAACACTTCTTTTCTCCTTGTGTGAAAATGACTATATCGGCTGGGCAGATTGTCTGTGGTGTGTGCGTGTGTGTGTGTGTGTGTGTGTGTGTGCGTGCGTGTGCGCGTGTGCGCCTGCATATGCAAGCATGCATGTATGTTTCATCAACACACATACAATGTAACATGAATTATTTCCCAACTGCCTACTAAGTATCAGGCCCTGTGCTAGGCACTGAAAATAGTGAGATGAATAAAACCTGGCAACATGTTAACCAACCGTAAGAGCAAAAGCCTTCTTTTTTCCCCCTAGATTTCTTCACCTGCTTTGTGTGCAGGTGTATGTGTTCTTTGTTTCAGTGATCATATCACCCGTAGGTGTGGTGACTATATAGCTTAGCCTGGAACAGTCCTGGCTAATATCATCCCAATGTATGAGTAATAAAGCCCTTTTAATTCTCAAAAGTAACCCTGTTTTTAATTGGTAAAATTTGCCTGATTCTTTGGAGTATTTTGCTTGGCTCTGTAACAAGTCATTTATTAATTTTGTTAATAGACCTCTTCCTTCATCTTAATGGTGTGACTATTTCTACAAACATACAAACTAGTCCAGGAAAAAGAAAACACGATGAGGATGGGGTCGGGGGTGGGGTGTGATCTAATTCAGTTATTCTAAGCTAGGGTTTTCTTGCAAGTAGTGACCGCTTATTAACGACTGTTTGCCTAGGTTGAGAAGCTTCTTTTTCTTCAAATCAATTTATGGAACTAGAGACCAGCAACCCCAGTTTAATGAAAAATCCGCTTGTCAACCTGCTAGGAAAGCAAAAACACAACACCAATAACAACAACCAAAAAATGCAACACAACCACAAAACCACTGGCGAGGCTGAGTTTTTACATTTCACTTTGTTTTACGCTATCACGCCCTTAAAATTGTGGGCTCTCGTCCACAGTATTCCTACAGCTCTCCCCTCCGAGGTGGTTATATATTTGGTGACATTTCAAGGAAACCCCATGGCTTGACCTTTAACCTTTGGGTCTCTACAAAGTTTTCTTATTTATTAGATTGGTACTAAAAAGAGAGTGAAACCTAGTGGTTAAGACCATGGATTCTCTCATCGCACAGGCTGGGTTCAGGCACGACCCTGCAATGCTAACTGTGTGGCCTTGAGAAAAATTTCTCAAACTCAGAGCCTCAGTTTCCGCATCTGTGAAATGAAAATAATAATAGTTTCTACTTCGTGTGGATATTAGATAAAATGAAAGAATGTATTTGCAATAGTTAGCACAGGTCCTAGGAGATAATAATTAATAAATATTCTTCATCTTCAGTGTGGTATATATACATATATGTGCAGATATAAATATATATATATATATACACACATACATATATAATGGAATACTACTCGGCCACAAAAAAAGAATGAAATATTGCCATTTGCAGCAACATGGGTGGACCGAGAGATTATCATACTAAGTGAAGTAAGTCAAACAGAGAAAGACAAATATTATAGGGTATCATTTATATGTGGAATCTAAAAAGCAATACAAATGAACTTATTTACAAAACAGAAACAGACTCACAGACATAGAAAACAAATTTATGGTTACCAAAGGGGAGGCAGGGGAGGGATAAATTAGGGGTATGGGATTAACAGATACACACCACTGTATATAAAATAGGTAACCAATAAGGATTTACTGTATAGCACAGGGAACTATATTCAATATCTTATAATAGCCTATAATGGAAAAGAATCTGAAAAGATGTACATATAAATATGTGTATAACTGAATCACTTTGCTGTACACCAGAAACTAATACATTATTGTAAATCAGCTACAGTTCAAGTTTTAAAATACCCTACTTTTGGAAAATAAATAAGTAAATAAAAATCTGAAAAAAAAAATATTCTTCATTTTCAGTCTTTGGAGCCCTTGGAGTTCCTGACTGCAGGTGACTTACTCCTAATAATCCCCCTTCTCTCCTCTCTGCCTGCCTCTCGGGAGAGACCTCCAATGCTTGATCACCCCTTTTTCAAGTATTATACCTGGTGAATGGAAGTAACAGCATTGCCCTAGGGTTTCTCCCAAGTACCCACCCGCACTGAGAGGGGAGATAGGACCTCATAAGGAAAATACTGCATTGAGATCATGCAGCCCTTACACATCTAAGACTGAATCTCCCTTGCTTTGGTACTTCTTTGGTTGCATTTTATCCACGTGGCCCTGAAAAGGCCAGGTGAAGAAAATGAGCACGTGAGCATAAATGGTCACATTCCTCATCTCCATTGATGGGTATCTGCCCATTAATTCCCTTTGCACCCGCTCTCTCATGCCTTCATTTTCCCTATGCAATTACTGGTCCTAAATCCTTTCAGAGAAGGGAAAGCATGCATCCCCAATAGCATTTTGCATCTACAAATCAAATGTATAATTGGCATCTCATGACGGGTACCCACAAATCACAGTGCATTTGAAATTACAGGCACAAGATCGAGAGGGCATTTTCAGCCTTGTCTGAAAAGGTCTTCATAAACCTGTTTGAGAATAATAGGATAGTTCCCAAATCTCCCATTCTAACACCATTTGCTATTATTTTAAAATCATTATATTTGCTGAGCTTACATAATTTTTCAGCTATCAATGGAAGATTTTATTTGATACTCCAGAATCTCTCTTCCTGCTGTGCGACTCTCCACAAATAAAAATGTTATAACAAAAAGGACCCTCGCTATCAAAAATGTAATGGCTATGCATCCAAATTACTTCTGAGCACTCAAAAATGAGTGTATGCCAACAGGGCCAAGTGTCTTGGTAAACCTTACCATGAGGATGCCAAGGGTCAAGTCTTGGTTTTCTTATGAGCCAACGTCCTTCTTGTAGAGCTATGTCTGTAATAGGATCTGAATTTCAGTCCAGCTTTCCTGAAAGCCATACACGTGAATTTAGTGACTGTCCCATTATAGGAGTATTAGAGTGATCTTCCTTAAACATGAAAATTATTAACTTGGAATTCTAGGCACTTATAAAGAATTATGACTCCTGCCAATTTTTTTAAAAAGGCATTAGATGGCACAAAAGACATCATTTGGCTTTTTCCTGTATCCGTTGCTTGCAGTTCATAAAAGTGTCGATTAAATTGTTAAGTTCCATATGGGAAGCACTTTGTCTAAGTGGGGAAATGGGGATGGAATATGTCACCTGCTACTGTTATCTCATCTCTTCTTCTTCGCTTGCAGGCTACGCCCAGGAAGAACAGCTGAAGGAAGGGGAGGAAATAAAAGAAGAGGAGGAAGAGGAAGACAGTGGTTCGGTAGCTCACCTTCAGGGCAGCAATGACCCAGGGACAGACGAGGAGCTAGAAACGGGCCCCGAGCAGAAAGGCTGCTTCAGCTACCAGAACTCTCCAGGAAGTCACCTGTCCAATCAGGACGCCGAGAATGAGTCCTTGCTGAGTGATGCCAGTGATCAGATGTCAGACGTCAAGAGCGTGTGCGGCCGAGATGCCTTGGACAGGAAAGCAAGCGTGCACGCCAAGCTTCCAAACGAAGCCCACAGTTGCATGGATAAAATGACCGCCGTCTACGCCAACATCTTGTCTGATTCCTACTGGTCGGGCCTGGGTCTTGGCTTCAAACTGTCCAACAGCGAGAGGCGGAATTGTGACCCCCGTAATGGCAGCAACAAGACTGATTTCGATTGGCACCAAGACGCTCTGTCCAAAAGCCTACAGCAGAACTTGCCTTCCAGATCCGTGTCGAAGCCCAGCCTGTTCAGCTCGGTCCAGCTGTACCGGCAGAGCAGTAAGATGTGCGGGACCGTTTTCACCGGGGCCAGCAGGTTCCGGTGTCGGCAGTGCAGCGCCGCCTATGACACCCTGGTCGAGTTGACTGTGCACATGAACGAAACGGGCCACTATCAAGATGACAACCGCAAAAAGGACAAGCTCAGACCCACGAGTTATTCAAAGCCCCGGAAAAGGGCTTTCCAGGATATGGACAAAGAGGATGCTCAAAAGGTCCTGAAATGTATGTTTTGTGGCGACTCCTTCGATTCCCTCCAAGATTTGAGTGTCCACATGATCAAAACGAAACATTACCAAAAAGTGCCTTTGAAGGAACCAGTACCAACCATTTCGTCGAAAATGGTCACTCCGGCGAAGAAACGCATCTTTGACATCAATCGGCCATGTTCCCCCGATTCGACCACAGGATCGTTTGCAGATTCGTTTCCTTCTCAGAAGAACGCCAACATACAGCTGTCCTCCAACAATCGCTACGGCTACCAAAATGGCGCCAGCTACACCTGGCAGTTTGAGGCCTGCAAGTCCCAGATCTTGAAGTGCATGGAGTGTGGGAGCTCCCACGATACTTTGCAGCAGCTCACCACCCACATGATGGTCACCGGTCACTTCCTCAAGGTCACCAGCTCTGCCTCCAAGAAAGGGAAGCAGCTGGTGCTAGACCCACTCGCCGTGGAGAAGATGCAGTCGTTGTCAGACGCCCCAAACAGTGATTCTCTGGCTCCCAAGCCATCGAATAACTCAGCTGCTGACTGCACAGCTTCTACGACTGAGTTAAAGAGAGAGAGTAAAAAAGAAAAAGCAGAGCAGATCAACAAGGATGAGAAAGTCATGAAAAGCGAGGACTATGAAGACCCTCTACAAAAACCTTTAGACCCTACGATAAAATACCAGTACCTAAGGGAGGAGGATTTGGAAGACGGCTCAAAGGGCGGAGGGGACATTTTGAAGTCACTGGAAAATACTGTTACCACCGCCATCAACAAAGCCCAGAATGGGGCTCCCAGCTGGAGCGCATACCCCAGCATCCACGCCGCCTACCAGCTGTCAGAGGGCACCAAGCCTGCTTTGCTGATGGGCTCCCAGGTGCTGCAGATTCGACCCAACCTCACCAACAAGTTAAGGCCAATTGCACCCAAGTGGAAAGTAATGCCGCTGGTTTCTGTGCCCACAAGCCTGGCCCCATACACGCAAGTTAAGAAGGAGCCGGAAGACAAAGATGAAGTGGTGAAGGAGTGTGGCAAAGAAAGTCCCCATGAAGAGGCGTCCTCTTTCAGCCACAGTGAGGGGGATTCTTTCTCCAAGTGTGAACCCCCTTCAGAATCCAAAAAGGCTGAGCCTTGTCCCCTGAAGGAGGAGGACAAGCGGATGAAAGAAGGTGGTGAGAAAGAGAAACCCCAGCCCTTGGAGCCAGCATCATCCCTCAGCAACGGCTGTGCCCTCGCCAACCATGCTTCGGCCCTGCCGTGCATCAACCCGCTCAGTGCCCTGCAGTCTGTCCTGAACAATCACCTGGGCAAAGCTACGGAACCCTTGCGCTCTCCTTCCTGCTCCAGCCCAAGCTCAAGCACAATGTCGATGTTTCATAAGTCGCATCTCAGTGTCACGGACAAGCCGGTGTTGAGTCCTGTCTCCGCAAGGCCGGCCAGCGTGTCCAGACGCTACCTGTTTGAGAACAGCGACCAGCCCATCGACCTGACCAAGTCCAAAGGCAAGAAGGCTGAGTCCTCGCAGGCACAATCCTGTACGTCCCCACCGCAGAAGCACGCTGTGTGCGATATCGCCGACGCGGTCAAAGTCCTCCCCAAAGCCGCCACCCCAAAGCCTGCTGCTTCCTCCACCGTCCCTCCCGTGAAGCTGGGGACGGAGGTCAGGCGCTTCGAGGCCGTGTCCAGCGAAGTCTCAACCTTGCATAAGAGGAAAGGCCGGCAGTCCAATTGGAACCCTCAGCATCTTCTAATCCTGCAGGCTCAGTTTGCCTCCAGCCTCTTCCAGACGTCGGAGGGCAAATACCTGCTGTCCGATCTGGGCCCACAGGAGCGAATGCAGATCTCGAAGTTCACGGGGCTCTCGATGACCACCATCAGCCACTGGCTGGCCAACGTCAAGTACCAGCTGAGGAAAACGGGCGGGACCAAATTCCTGAAAAACATGGACAAAGGACACCCGATCTTTTACTGCAGTGACTGTGCCTCCCAGTTCAGAACCCCTTCCACCTACATCGGTCACTTAGAATCTCACCTAGGTTTCCAGATGAAGGACATGACCCGCATGGCCGTGGAACAGCAAAGCAAAGCGGAGCAGGAGATCTCCCGGGTATCGTCGGCTCAGAGGTCACCGGAAACCATAGCTGGCGAAGAGGACACAGACTCTAAGTTCAAGTGTAAGTTGTGCTGTCGGACATTTGTGAGCAAACACGCGGTAAAACTCCACCTAAGCAAAACGCACAGCAAGTCACCCGAACACCATTCACAGTTTGTAACAGACGTGGATGAAGAATAGCTCTGCAGGTATGGGTTTGCTCCCACGTGGTTGTGACAGTAACTTTGTGAGGAGCTTCTAGAAGGGAGATGGGTCTATTTAGAGGCAGCTGACATCTCCCTATACCAAGAGCACAGTAGCCTGCTGGAATAGCACGCATTTTTATGAAAGACCAGAACATGAGAATTAAGTCCTAGCCGTTCTCTCAGTTTCTCCGGTTCAGCGTTGGGAAATAGAATAAAATGGGTTTAGAGAGATGGAGCTCACAGGTGACTGCCTCTTGATACCCAAGGCCCTCTTAGTTACCCAAGGCCCTCTTAGTTACCCAAGGCCCAACTTTCAAGGTCCAGCCAAGGCTACACCTCATTTTAATTGATAAGTACTGACTTGTCTTACTGTCCCATTTCACCACCTCACCTTCCGAGAGTAATGCGAATGACTTACAAGGTGATGAAAATTCTTTTTAAAAAGTGAGCAAGCGAATAAAGATTGTAGGGTTCCTGGGGGTAGCCACTATACAGAGATTTCTTAATCAACTCATGAATAGTTTAAAGCTGGCTTTATTATTATTACTAGTAATTAATGCTTTTTGCAGCTTACTTGCAGCAATTGCTACCTTCCACTCCCTCCCCTTCATCTCCTATCCATTAGGTCTCCTGTGAAAGGGCATATGCCCTGTAGTCGGATGGGAGGAAAATACTCCTCTCTGCAGAACACTGAGATGAAAAGAGAGGAAGCTTATTTTCCTCCCTCGTCTTTTGGTTGTCCTGGAGATAAAGCTAATATCAGAGTCCACCTTTAGCAAAGGTAGATGCAACGCATGGCTTTGAGATTCTATTTTATATAAAGAAGCAAATGACGCTCTGCACACTCATTGCCAAGGCACATGGGGTCCCACAGCTTGAGATAATTTGCATCATGCATCATCAAAGTTCCATGCCTGGCAGAGTCACCAGTGCCCAGACTACCTATGTCACCTTCAGGAAAGAGGACAGACGCCAAGGTCAAGTACCTTGGCAGACTAGTGCCACCAGCCATTTTCAAACGTTGAGCATAAGCAAGGCTGAACTTCTTTTCACCGCCCTTTATGTATTTTCTCTACCTCCTTTTCTCTCCCCTCCAGCATGATACCCCCACGTGCTAGGGACCATCAGATGTTCAGGTTGGGGTGTTAGGCCACACCCCATAATGGGACCCAACCTGACTTAAACCTTTGGCACTTGCCAGCCCAGTTTATGTCATGCTAGGTTATAGATTAGCTCTTTGGGTTAAGATATGAGATACGAACAGTTCATACTAGCATACACTTGACCCTTAAACAACTTGGGGGTTAGGGGTGCCAACCCTCTGCGCAGTGGCAAATCCGCGTGTAACTTACAGTAGCCCTCCCTGCGGCGTAGCCTGCCTATCCCTGCTTCCTCTGTATCCGAGGTCCCACACACGCAGATGCAACCAACCCTGGGCTACGTAGTATTTACGCTTGAAAAAAATCCATGTATAAGTGGACTCAGGCAGCTCAAACCCATGTTGCTCAAGGGTCAACTGTATAAGCCCTCACCACCTCCTCCCGTCAGAGCACTTGTTGTTAAATAGGAGACTTTCGGTTCAAGCCACCAAGCCATGAGCCCTAGCAGGGTTCCAAGTGGGGACGGGTATGTATATGATGTGGCTTTGGGCTCACTTCACATCACATAGGGAGGTTTACTGAATGCAAGGATGGTCAGAATGAAATGAAGGGTTAAAAACTGGGACTGTTGCCTCAGTGAGAAGATCTAAGAGCTTCTGACAAAGGGGGAACCCATCCTATCACTCTAATGGCTAATGGCTATCTGGGCCCAAATGAAGACTTTTGTTTTGTTTGCATGTTTTTATCATGATAATTAAAGTGTATTACTGGCAGAGTCCTCTCTTGCTTTCCAAGCATGATTCGTTCAGCTCATACGATTGAAAGAAAAGCTGAAATGCACCTATTGAATCTAAATGTGAGCTTGGGTCTCCATGACACCTATTTATTTGCTATATAACATTTTAAATTTTATGTAACTTACTATTGTGCTTTCCTGGTCCTTCAAAAAAGAAAAAAAAAAAAGATGGATATACACAGAACACACAGAGATAAATGCTTCCAATCCCGTAGTGGTAGGTCCAAACCATGGTGAAAAGGACATATAGGTAGTGTTTATTTGTGCTACAATGAAGACCCATTTTCCACATTTTAGGTTTGTAATCATTTTAAAAAAATTAATATCACAGCCAAAACATTGCAGTATGTAAATGGAGAATGGGGAGGGAAAGAAAGCCTCAGTCAAAATCCGAAATGCACAAACCTGTTCTAGAGAAGCAAAGAAAAACCAATAATTTGGAAAAACCGACACAAAGGTACTTACAAGTCTATTAAATACATAGGTAAGATAGCTCTTTTCTCATCCCTCTGCACTTGTACAGAATAAACATTTCTGATTTGGACCTTCAAAGCACCATATTACAAAGTTATCATTATATGAAAACGAAGCTCCATCAGTGCTGTGATTCTGAGAGAGGACAGCAGAAAAACAGGTTTGAGTGTTTGGAACTCATTCAAAGTATATGTGTTGTGTGCATACAAAAAATGATGCAGGTGCTTGGTGTTTGTGTTGATACTAAAGATCTCCCGGTCTGCCTGAATGGCTCCCACATCTGCACAAAGGCGGCTTTCTGATGCCTTTCACCTAGAAAAGAATTCCTCCACCCTACGGGTCCACTTTTAGAACAATAGGTGTGCAAAACCTTGCCCACTGCTTAGAATTATGCATATATGTTTTCAAATGATCACAAAATGAGATCACTGTTATCTGGAACTCTAATTTTAGTCGGTATGCATGACAGCACAAATTGTACAAAATGACATGTCGTCTTAGTAAGGATGGTCAAGATTTTATGGAAAATTTGGGAGCTTTACCATACCTATGTTGGGTGCAAGATGAGAATTTTGACCTGAATTTTCTTTCTTTTCTTAGATATGTCTTAAATTCTACAAAATTCTCTGCCAAATATTAAATGCAACTTTTCATTAAAAATTAATTAGAAAATGTTAAATGTGCATCCCTAATTTAGGATATAAGTAATCTAAAACAATTTCAATAGATATTTGTATATACCTTTAAAAACCACATGCACTTGAATAACAGGAATTAAACAAAGAACAAATCAATGAGTCCAGAATGCATAAGGACCTGAAATTATAGTCATTACCGTGTAATGTAGTGTACAATAGTGTACAAGAGTGTACAAGTTTAGCAGCACAACTAGCCTTGAAATTGATGGAGGGGATGAATCTAAAACCCATGTTCAGGGTGAACAGCACATAGGTTCCCAGATAAAATACAGGATGTCCGGGTAAATTAGAATTTCAGGTAAATGACAAATAAGTTTTTAGAATAAGCATGTCCCAAATATTGCATGGGCCATATTTATACTAAAAAAAAGTGGTCATTGTTTATCTGAGATTCAAATTTAACTGGGCATTCTGTATTTGTATTTGCTAAATCTGGCAACCCTAACAGCATGGGTTATATGGCAGCCTGGGAAGAACAAAATGAGCTGGACTAACTAATGTCTATTAGAGGCATCACCCTTGCTTTCATCCAGCAAATAATATTCTTTCTTTCCTTCCTTTCTTTTTTTTCCCCTCCCTCCTTCCTTTCCTCCCTCCCTCCTTCCCTTCCTCCCTCCCTCCTTCCCTTCCTCCCTCCCTCCTTCCTTTCCTCCCTCCTTCCTTCCCTCCTTCCTTCCTGTCTTCTCTCCTCTCTTTCATCTTTCAACAAATATTGGCTGGGATTTTACTGTGCTCCGGACTCTATTAGCAAAGGCTATGTGACGGAGAACCAACAGTCGTGCTGATTATACTAGCCAAATGTGCCAGGGCTGCAGCAAGCACATCACAGACGTTATTTCACTTGATACTCACAAACAGCCCTATGAAGTAGGGTTGATTCAGCCATGTTACAGGGGAGGAAATGGAAGCAGAGAGATTCTGCATGAATTTCTCAAATTCCCACCATCTCTGAGCCTCACTCATTCATTATCACCCGTCTAGAAAGCCATCACTCCGTGCCAAGCACTGTGCTAATCCCAGGGAATAAGCCAGTGACCAGGACAAGAGTCTGCCTTGGAGGCTCGTGGGAGACACAGAGACGGGCAGCTCTGGGGTAAACGCCGAAAGGAGCACACAGGAGGGCATCTGGCCAGTCCTGGGGGAAGCCGAGGAGGGGAACGGTGGTACCAGGGGCAGTGTGATGTCAGGGCTGCCGAGTCCTGCAGGCCTGGGTTCAAACCCTAACTCACCCACTGTCTCTTAGATATGCCCCACTTCTATGTCTATAAAACGTGGACATAATTCTCCCCTCACAGAAAAGTTGTGAGAATTAAGTAAATGTACGAAATTCTTTTCTGTGAAAGCTGTCTCATAGGAGGTTCACAAGAAAAGTTAGTTCTAGGCAGTGCCTACAGGCCCATACCGTGTTCTTCAGCTTCGCCTAAAGTGTATAGAGCTTACAGAGTGTTCCCAGGTTGAGCTATTTAATACTAGGCAGGTGCCCCAAGGAAACCTTGACCTACTATTTAATTATAATGATAGCAATGACAGCAAAACTACCACCTCTTGGTCTCTTTCTATGAGTCGGGCACGGGTATTCAGATCATCCTGATTTTGCAAAAAGCTCAAGGGCTTCCGTGATTTGTCTAAGAGCACACAGTGAGCATAGAGGTGGGATTCGAACCCAGGACTGCCCAACGCTCATCAGGTTTCTTCTGCCTCTTGGCTTCTCCTCCGTCTTGCCTGATGGTTTCCAGGTGCTACCCACGGCCAGGAATACATCCAATGACTCAGAAAAGAAGTCTATAAAATGTGGTGTAAGGGTGGAGAGATGATAAGGGCTCTCCTTGGCCTCTGGGAGGCTCCAGCTGCAAATCAAATACCACAACTCGGGGGCCTGGGACTGACCTGGGGGAAGAAGCAACGCATCCTCACTCTCTTCATTGTAATTTCTGTGTTCAGTCAGGTGACCATACAATTACCATAGAGCGTCTCACCAAGAAATGACCCAAATTCCAGGGAAAATAGATGCGTGAGAATTTTTTAATCCTCATCCGGACTCTAATTTTGGGAAAGCAAAATGAGAATTTGGAAACAGGGCATGTGACCATGAGACCGCGGCATTTCTAACGCAGCAAGAAACAAATGCGTCACCTCTTTTCACGTTTTCATTTCACCCGAGCGATCTGGCTTAACCCCTCTTTTGCATCAATGCATCTCCGTCTCCGTTGCACTTTCCCCCTCATTTGGACTTCTGAATGCTCAAATCCTGGCGGGTATAATTTGGTGCTTTAATATAGAGTAACATTATTTTTCATTTACTCCAATCTGCCATCAGTATCATCTTTTCATTTAACCAGATGCAATTCTTTTTTCTTTCGCTAAATTGAAAATCCATGAGCGACAGGGAGTGCAATGTTTTAATTAGCTCATATTTTTTATATGGATTTATGTCTTTAAAATACATTTGTGTAATTCTTCAGCGAAATTAAAAACGTCTTTCTGCAAAAGTGAGGAGAGGAAAATAAAGAACTAAATTGTGTCGTTAGCTGAGGTAGATACAGATGGAGAGCGGGATCTAGTTGAGAGACACACACCGATCACAGGGCCTCTGCCTGAGCGGAATTTGAACTTGCCCTTCATTGAAAGAAGTCTTTCTCTGTAAAGGTTTTTCGAAAATGGCTTGAGGTCGGGTTTTTTTAAGGCCCCTAGTAAGTAAACAAGCAGTTACCTTCACCGAACTAATTTGAAACTGAACCTGCCGCCAAACAAAACAGAAAAAAAAAAACCAAAAAAAAACCAGAAGTCATCATGATAAACAGTTTTCTCCTGCATTTCTCTCTTTGTCTTTTTTTTTAACGATCAAGTTTAAAGCGTTCCACGGTGTGTTTTTTTCTACTTTATAGGAGACAAGTGACATTCCATGGTAAATGAGAGAAAAAGCCATGCAGAACTGAAATCTTTCTAATGCATTGACACCAACTTGCCCTCTATTGTTGGAAATGAGCAGGCGCTCATGATTGTTCATCAAACGGCTCCTAATGCAGTTAAAGCATTCAGCTATAATTTCTCCTTGCATTTATAATTACTGTCATAGACTGCACACCTCGGTGAGCAGATTAAAGCTATAAACTATTTAGCCGCGGCTCTAAGACGAGGAACTTGATTTGTCTGGCAGGAGTTATTTGTTAGGGAGCTTGACACTTCACATAAAAATGACTCAACTTGATGAAGAACAATGCAGTTTTAGCAATGCGGGGATTTTAAATCAGTCACGACGCCACGCCCTGCAAGAATCGCAGGGCAGTTTGTTAAATGATATGTAGGCCACGGAGATAACGGAATGCATAAAGGGAACCAAAATAGAAGAGGATTTGGTGTGCTGTGCTTTCTTTCCTGGCTCTTCCTCTGAAAGAGCAGGAGTTTGTTGAAAATCACTGCATGTCATGTTCTCCTATTAAATCCAGTGTCAATATTACGCCAGGCTCACCTGGCAGGCAAAAAGGATGCCAGGAGCCCAAGGCACATGTCACATTTGGGGGTTTTAGAGAACTTTGTGTTGCAGTTGAGCACATTCACTTCCCAAAGCCCATGAGTCCAGGGTGCTGTGGAAAGTGGCGGTGGTTGTTTTTCCTGGAATAGTCTTTATTTCTTTGTTTATTTCTTTGTTTTTTTACTGGCAGGAAGCATATGATATATTTAGGCACGGAGGGCCCTTCTATTGGGCTAATCCTCCAGCGGTGCTGTGAAAACTTGAAAAAATAATCTACGTGCAGGTTGATGAGAGAGGCTGGCACAGACAGGGTGGCGGTCAGTGCAGCTCCCTTTCTCCCTTTTCAGCTTGTGTCCAGGGTTAGGTAAAACAGTGCACACATTACGGGCAGTGCTCAGCGCTGGGCCTGGCCCACAGAGCAAGGGCTTGACGAATATCACTGTCCTCTCTCTATGCCCCACCTTGATCGCCTACCTCAAAAAAATCCTCTTGGGTTTGCTTAAGGCTTAAATCAAGATGGGGATGGATTGTGCCATTTGATTTAAAGAAATAAGGAGAGACTGCTAGGACCGATGGAACTAAAACAGCTTTGAGGGGGAAACGGTAGTATTGGGTGGTGTTTGGGTGGCCCTGGGAAAGGATGCAATGTACCGTTAACCTGCATGTCTTGCCCTCTGACGCCCCCTTTCTCTCCCCGCCATCATCTACCTTGAACATTTTCATTTGCTACAGTCCAGCATCCCTGGTGGCTGTGTCATGCTTAGGAAGATCTGCCTTGGTCTTCCATGAGTTTTGATGCAAATGATGATGCTGATGATGATGATGACGTTGATTGATGGGGTCAGAGAAAGCTTAAATCAGTGCCTGGCACAGTGTCCGCTATCACTATTGTCCTTGTTGTCACTGATCGATATTGACAGAGGATTAGCATTTATTGAGCATTTACAGCACCCCAGCTATTGTGCTAGGCCCTTTATGTATATTATCTCAATTAATTTTAACCCTAAACTCTATAAAGAAAGAACTGTGGTCACGCCTAGGCTGCAAGAGAAGAAACCAGCCCTTGGAGAGGGGACGTGGTCAGGCTCACACAGCTAATGAGTGGCAGAGCTGGAAGTCACATGTGGACAAATGACTACCTACCTCAAGCTGGAATTCTGGACAGAAGTTCTCCCATCACCCTTCTGGTATCCCCTGGCTTAAATTCTATCGGGTGCTACACCAGAGTGTGAGATGTGAAGCCCGTCCACAAGTTACTTGCACGGGAGAGAAGATGAATGGGCAAAAAAAAAAAAAGTTTAAGTATCTCGAAAGCTCAAATCTTTGACACAGACAACTTCCTACCACTCAGGCCCTCCAGAAAATTGGCACTTTCAACGTGCACGGTTTTATCTGGTATTTTTTCATCTATGGAGGAAAAAATGATGTTTCAGGTTATGTTATTTTCAATGCTACATTACTCGATTTCACAGTCAAATAATTCTATTTTTGTTCACAAGAGGATTTTGTCAAGTTTAGTTGTTTATTTCTCCCTCCTTCCCCCCACTTGCTGTAGCCTCCACTTCCCCTTTTGCTGCCTTCCTGTGGATTCTCTGGTGTGCGATAACCGTGGAGACGGGTCCTTATTGGGTAGTGTTTGCTCTGGCTTAGAATTCAAAGACCAATCGGGACCTCATCATCCTAGAAATGCAGGAAGATGAAAAGTGAGGGGACTTTGGACGTGGAGGGAAGGCCTGTCACTAAGTCTTAGGAGACAGAGGCTTCCTGATGTCTAAAAATCCCGTGAAGGAAGCACATGGCAGAGGAACTTGGGCCCTGGAACTGCTGAGGCCGGGTCTTGGGGCCGGGTCTCCACTTCTTAGCCAAGAGACCTGGGGCAGGTCACCTCACCTCTCTGACCCTCAGCCGCCTCTTCTACCAAGTGGCCGCATGTAGGCTGGCCTCACATCCTGTTACAACATCTTTTAAAACCTACTAAGTGTCCCCGTAGTACAGTGTGAGGCACATAGAATTAAAGAGAGCATCTCCCATCAGTGTTAAACTACAGCACTCCTAGAATCAAGGCTGGGCAAATGTGTCTACCAAATGCAATCATAACCATGGCAATTAGAATGTGCTGGAGCCAAGTCCCATGTCCTGTGTCGGGACCCTCCACTGGGGAAAGGCAAATATGGAAACGGTTACCGAAGAGGAAACGCCTGCTACGTGCTGGGGGCTGTGGCTGGTGCGGGCACGAGGCGGCGGGCTGAGCAGCACGGAGACCGGAGCTGCCGGCCGCAGAAGAAAGACGGCGCGGCCAAGGCTGACGGGGAGCTCAGCGCGGCCACCAGGAAGGCACCGGGCCGGTGGAGCCCCGGGGGTGGAAGGAGGTCCGGCCACGAGCAGAGCTCTAGACTGAGTCCGGGGCGATGAGGAGGAGCCCGCCAGGTGGAGAAGAAGGGGGAGGGTCCCGTGCAAAGAAGGAACGGCCAGAGGGAAGCCTTGCCAGTCGGAGAGAGGGTGTGTTCATCCCAGAAAGTGCACGGCGTTGTGCTTGGAGCCGGGTTTGGGGGTAAGATGGAGAGAGCAAGCTGAGCAGGCGGGGTGGGGGTGGGGGGGCTGGAGGAGAGGCAGACCACGGCTTCTGCGTGGGTGTGCAAAGAGAAAGGTCTGCTTTATTGAAATGTTTCAACATCGTTTCCATGACGCTGAATCTGTAGGGCTGGCAAGGGGTGGGGCTCTGGACTTTCACCTGAGCCGCCTGTTTACCGTGGACACGAAGCCGGGGCGCCTCTAAGCTCCCGGGGGGCGGGGCTGCTTCTCATTAGCTCATTATACACAGACTCTATAAATGTTGGGGAATAAAGGAAGGAAAGGAGGGAGGAAGGGAGGCAGGGAGAAAGAAAGGAAGGAGGGAACGAGTAGAGGATGGAAGGAAAAGTGGGGATCTAGGAGGTGATCGGAGCTGAGGGACCCTTGGACATCCCCCAGTGTGAAATGACAGTAATGCCCATGTCACCCCTCAGAGAGGCAGGTAAATAGATGAAGCATGTGAAACCCTCCGCACCGTGCCCATCACACAGTGGAATCCCAATGGGAAGAAATCTTCAGGCTTTGCACAGCCCGGAAAAGTAAAAGGAAGCGAGAAATATTCCCAGCCCACTGTAAAGATGGTTTGTCCAGAGGACAGACCCTGCCCCGAGGCTTGTGCATCTGGGCTAAGAGATGCTTTCCCGGAGGTGCCAATGCCCTGGGAGCAGCGTTCATCGATGCCTTCAGGTGATGAGTCAAGTTCTGCGTTCTCTGTGGCAGGAGGACCAGGGACCTTCATTCAGTCGCCCATTCATCCATCCCCTCGAAGAACCTGCCCTGCACCAAGCATGTCCTAAGTGCTGGGCTCCCCCGAGAGTAAGAGGAGCCCAGACCTCGCATCTTAGTCAAAGGACCCGGGTTGATAATAATCTTAATGGCTAACATTTACTGAGCACAAAAATAAAAGTCAATCATTTCTTAGCAGGAGGGGTTGCCAAGGAAACACGGGGCAGTGTGTGGGCCTAGGACAGGGCCACCTACGTTAAGTAAGGTGGGGGGGGTCAGGGGAAGGGGATGAGGAGGTTGAGAAGGAGCTGGACACGTGACAAATTGAGGGCAGAACATCCCAGACAGGAAAACAGGAAGAGGGCTTGGTGTGTCTGATTCAGAGAAAGGTGGAGTGCTGACAGCTGGGGCTGGAGGGGTGGGACATGACCCGGGGGTGGGCGAGGAGGCACGAAGCAAGGGAGGGCTTGATAGAACCTCAGAACTTTGGATTTTTTTCCCTAAGCCCAACAGGAGGCCATTAGCAGGGGTTAAACAGGCGAGAGGTATGCTCTACTTTCTCTTTTAGAAGATCAGTCCGACAGCTGTGCGGAAGGGATGAGAGGGGTCAGGAGAGAAGGGGGAGGCCGGCAAGGAGGCTGTGGGAAAGCGAGGGGAAAGCTGGTGGTATCTGGACTGCAGTGGAGAGATCGAGCATGGTGCAGAATTAGCAAGGCCAAGGGGGTTCCGGGCCCCTCAGGACCGTGCTTGTCAGGGAAGGAGAAAGGATGTCAGACGAAGAAGACCTGGAGGGCATCAGGACAAATCCTAAAGACTTCATATCACGGGGTCCTGAGTGGGCTTCAGAACACCTGGGCACAGCTGCTCCTCCCATATCTCCCCTGGACCACCCTCGACTCCCAAGCTTGCCATTACTGCCTGTTTGCCTAGATGAATCCATTTGATAAAAGTAAACCACTATTTTTATGCTTCTCTAGGAATTACGAAACACAAAATGAAAGGTCCCTGCTGTGCTGGCCTTCCTATTTTTCAATCCTAATTTAATTCCTTTCTCCATTCTGTAATTCAGCCCCCTCCTCTGCACATCAACACTAGGTGGTCCCGACTTCAACGGAAGATTTACTGGCAAGATGAAATGGAGGAACACGTTGTTTTTTCAAGATGATTTAATGACCTTTTTGGCATCCCCGTGACTGCTGAAATCTTCTGTAATTATTCAGTTTGGTGGCAGAGAGGTCTGTTGATCAGAGGAAGGCTGATGTAGATGTCAAATGTCAATAAATTTGCAATCCATAATTGTAACCACTTGATGCTGGAGCAGACCGGGAAACAATTCGGTCACAAGGCCATGAACGGTTGAACCAATACAAACACCAAAGTGTTTCTAGTGTTACACATACAGAAACATTACCCTATCTTTTCTTCTTGCACCAGCTCACTTTCTCTTTCCCTGTCTTTTTTTTGTTCCTACCTCTGTGCCTGGTACTGTCCCCATCCCTGGAGATGGGCATGCTGCATAGTCTACTTTCCAGAGTCTTCTGGGTCCATCTCCACCCAGAGCCAATGATACTGTCAACGCAGCCATGGGTTTTCCCCAGAGAATCGCCATAAGGTCTTGTTGGTCTTGCTGTTCAGGTCTGTTTAGCCCCTGCTGGAAATCTAGCACTGATTGTTTTTCTGCTTTGCTTGCTTTCCGACAGCATGGTTTATATCAGAAAGGTCTGTGTCAGGAATCAGAGAATGTTCCTAACAATGGGGAGAAAATACCCTAATATAAATGTACCATTTGTGGGCTTGCACTTTGACAAGTCCAAGTGAACTGGGAGATGCTAGAAAAAGCTCTGAAGTCAGGAACAGAGACATTTGCTTTAATAACGCATCTAATTCCTTGAGCTCACCTTATCAAGTTTTAACCTCTGAATCTCTAAGTTCCTAGTTCAAAAATGCAGAGTCTCCTCTGTCCTTGTGTTAATTTTTAAATTATATATCATTGTAGAGAGGCCCTTGTGGTGAATGTTATGAGCCATTTTCGCGTCTGAAATGGGAAATTACAACTGAACATTAGCGATTGCTGATAAATCACTGCAAGCAAAGTGGCATCTGTAACCACACGGTATTAACTGGGAAGAAATGCAGTGCCCAGAAAAAGGGAACTTAGAAGGGGAGGTGGTTTTCAAGAGAAGAGGTCGCAAGCTGATGATCACAAATATCCCTCGTTTTGCTGAGCCTTCTCTAGGACCCCAGTGGACCTGAGTTGAGGATTAGTTGGGATTCTGTTCTGTGGCTGCCTTTTTTTTTTTTTTTTTTCAAAAAATATTTTTAAGTGGAAAGTTCTGGAGATTGAGAAATGTGTCCTAAGTTTCGCTAGGAATCAGCAAAAAGACAACGGGACATGTCAATCTGAGGCAGCATTTCTGCCAGCCCACTGGAATGTGAGCCAGGCGATCTGCCTGGGAATAAGGTTGCTGAGTGGCTATGTCCTCCCTTGCTGGGGAGCTCTGAAGAGGTTTGTGGGTCAGGCTGCCTGGGTTCGAATCCAGCTCTACCACTCACTAGCAGTAAGAGCAAATGTCCTAATCTCTCTAAGCTGAGTTTCTTCATCTATAAAATGGGGATAACTGTCCTACCTTGGGGGTCAATAAAAAGGGTTGAAAAAGATAATCCAAATAACACTTTAAGCCAATGGTTCTCAAAGCATGTGTATCAGAATCACCGGCAGGGGGGTGACGGGGTGTTGCTAAAACCCCCCAGAAGGCTGAACCCCATCCCCAGAGTGTCAGATTCAGTAGTTCTTGGGTGGGGCCAGATAACTTGAATTTCTAACACGTTCCCAGGTGATACGGTGATGCTGGTCCAAGGGCCACACTTTGAGAACCACTGCTTTCTGCACAGTACCTGGCATGTTGTTAAGTGCTCTAAAATGTTTGCTCTTGTTAACTTTAATTCAGTCTTTGAGCCTGTCTAACACTCTTTCCTGGGTGAAGAAGCAGCATGAACTGTCAGGGAGATCCTAGCTTAGTGTACAAAATCAAGTCAAACCAAGATGGCGAGACCACAGATCATCCATTAGAGGAGCGGAAGAGAGGACAGAAGCTGAAGTACAGGGGCAGCACAAGGAGAGGACCAAAGTCTAGGAAAGCAGGAGGTGGCCTGGAAGCTTGCATGACTCTGCTGAGATCACTTAAAATGGTAGATAGTATCAACTCAGTAGTTTCTACTGTATCAGGAAAAATTTCCTGTCTAAAGAGCCTTCACTGGAAGTCAGGGGAATCAGTCCTCCCCTTGACTTAGCTTAATACCTTCCTTAACTCTGAAAAGAAAGGCTGTATAATTATTTGGGAGGCAACAGTTAAAACTTTTCAGCATGTTACCTCCAAACTATGTTTATCAAAATCTCTTGTTTATAATTGACTGCAAACCAAGTCAAACTTAATTAAGTAAAACATGGAATTGTTGGTTTCGTGCTTGGATGAATTCTAGGTTCAAAGGAAGTTTGTCATTGGAACTTGGTCTTTCATCTTAGATTTCCTCTATGTTGTCTTCATTTTCAGGCAAATGACAAGATTGTCTGGACCAGCTCCAGAGTTATTTCTTAGCAGTTTAGGAGTTTCAGTGGAAAGAGTGCCTGTTTCCCAAGAGTGTCAATCAACTATGGAGATTGAGTTTAATTGGCCTGTGGGCTCATATCCTCTTGAAACAATGCCTGTGGCTGGGAGAACGGCATGCTCTCTTCGGCCTGGTCAGATGCACGCTCCTGGAAGCAGTAGAAGGAGTCAGCACTTTACAACTTGGGCTGAGATTGGTCTGCCCAGAGGGGTTGTGATATCAGTGTGTTGGGACATGGTGGGGATGACCTTGAATCCAACTCATCCTTGTTCAAGCTTGACCCAGGCCAGCTTTTCACTCTCCTAACATCTGCTCGTTTTTCTGATTCTGAAATGACAGTGAGTGGCCTCACTGTTCTCACGGTGCTCCAGCTTAGGATCTACGGACCCTCCTCTTTCCCTTTTCTCCCCACCACTCTCCATTTCATCACTGTTTTTCTTAACTGGACCTCCATAATGCTTTGCCCGCTTCATCCCTTCCACCTCTGTCTCCACAACAGTTGGGTTAGTGGAAGGACATGCTGTCTCTTGCTAGGGCTGCTGCAGTGGTCACCTGCTGAGCTTCTCAGCTCTGCTCACTACCTTGTGCCAGTTTGCCCAGCACCCACCTGCCAGATTAAAAGTCCTAATTCAAAGCTTATATCACAATGAGAAGAGCTACCATTTTATGAGTGTTTATTCTCTCTGGGGATGTCAAAGACAGTCTTTCTGAACCTTATGTTCACCATTCTCATCACTTAAATCTCAACATAAACACCATCTTCTTTAAGGACTCTTCCCTGAAAATCTATCTAAATCAGGAGTCAGCAAACTTTTTCTGAAGGGCCAGATAGTAAAGATTTTCAGGGCTATAGCCAGAGGGTCTCCATCAAACTATTCAGTCTGCCATTGCATCATGAAAGCAGCAATAGGTGATAGGTATGTGCGTGTGTGTGGCTATGTTCCAATAAAACTTTATCAATGGACACCAGAATTTGAATTTCATATGATTTTTATGGGTCATAAAATAGCATTCTTTGTTTGACGTTTTTTAACCATTTAAAAATGTAACAACCATTCTTAGTTTGTGGGCCCCACAAAAACAGGTGGCCCACAGGCCACAGTTTGCCAACCCCTGATCTAAAGCCATCCAGCCCTTTCACATGTCTTTTTCTCATCACCTTGTTTTGTTTCCTTTATTAGATTTACACCTATCTGATATTATGTTACATGTTTGTGCCTTTCTTTGTGTCTGGCACTGTGCTGGAATTCAAGGGTACAGCAGTGAATAGATGGCATTTTTCTTCCCCTCACAGATATTGTAGGAGGAGAAAGATAAGAAACCAGAAAACAAATTAATAAACAAGATCATTTCAGATCCATAAGGAAAATAAAGTACTGAGGGCCTGGGTAGCAGTGGTGCTCATTTACTTTGGGTGCCACAGGAAGGCCACTTTGAGAGGTGACAACTGAGACATGAAAGATTGAGGGAGCTAATCCTGAAATGAATGAGAAAAGGATTTCAGACAGGAACAGCAAGTGCAAAGGCCCTGAGGCAAGTAAGAGTTGGAGTGTTGAGGGAAACTGAGAGGACAGTGTTGCTGAAACTCTGTGATCTCAGGGCCATATAAGTTTGAATGTTTAGCACAGATCCAATTGTGCAGGCTCTGATGATGAGTTTAGATTATTCTAAGTTCATTGTGGGGGGTTTATATAGGGGAATGGCATGATCCGTCTGGCATTTCTAAAGATGATTCTAGCTGCTACCTGCACAGAATGGATCCCAGACGTATGTGTGTGGGAATGTGCATTTCTTTCCTTACCAGGAAGCTCCTTGAAGACCACAGACACGGAGCCTGCACATATTAAGCCCTCAACAAAAACTTTGTGAAGTTAATGCATTAATTAAACCATTAAAGCAGCATAACTTGTTCTTGATCCCTTGACAGCAAGGCTTTTTATATCCAGGTTCCCGAAGCAGGTCAATTTATACCATAAAATTCAAAAATTACAGCTTATAACATAAAGTGACCTCCCATTATATAATGTGGCAAAACAAGCAAATTAATGCCAGAGGTAATAAATGTCCAGGCACTAATACAGCTTAAGTATAAAATATGTTCCCATCGCTTTGGGAGTAAGGATTCAAAATGAGAATGACATTACCCAGCACCATCTAAACGGAGCACCTGATTTCTAAACCCAACTGGAGTAGGTGCAGCACATTGGAGTAGTTTCCATTCTTCCTCATCATTCAGCCAGCAGGTATTTTTGAGTGCATACTGTGAACAGGCACTGGGCCAGGAGCTGGGATCCAGAAATGAGCAAGTCAGAGAAGGTCTGTGCCCCTCATGGCGTTTATGTGCCAGTGGGTAACAATGGAGGGGACAAGAGCCAATAAACAGAGGCAAGAATTTCAGCGCTGAAGTGTTCAGAGTACAGGGCCATGGGATAGGGGCGGGGAAGGCTGATTAAATGGGTGGGCAGGGAAGGCCTTTCTGAGGAAGTGACGTTTTTGCAGAGATCTAAGAAATGAGAAGCAACCGATCTTCCCTTGAGTCAAGGAATAAGAATGGCAGGCAGAAGGCATGGCATACGCAAAGCTCCTGAGGTGAGAAAAAGCTTGGTATGTCCAAAGCATGATCTAGCACGGGAGTTGGCAGACTTGTTTTGTCACAAGACCAGATAGTAAATATCGGAGGCTTTGTCCATGCAATATTTATCGCAGCTACTAAATTCCGCCATTCCAAAGCAAAAGCAGCACATAAATGTGTAGGTGTGGCTGAGTCCCAATAAAACTTTATTTATAAAAACAGGTGGAGGGCCGGATTTTGCCAGCCCCTGGTCTAGTAGGATAATGTCTTAGGTGGGGGTCCCAGGAGCAGATCCCAAGCAATTTCTTAGGAACAGGCTCTCAGAAGAACCCAGTGAGGGAGTGGAGAAGCAGGACAGGGAAGGGGGAAAAGCCAGGCACGGGTGTGAGTTCAGGCAAAGCCCCAGCCTCAGCCTGATCCCACGGGGAGCTCTAGGGTGTCTATTCTGCCTCCGAGTTTGAGCCTCCTGGAGACAAGGGCCGGGCTCCGGTACACCTGCCTCAGTCAGTCATTGGTGAAGGGCCGTCCTAGGGGGGCATAAGCTCTCAGGCACTGGAGGCGCTCAGCACATGCAGGCAAAGCAGCTCCAGTAGCTATGGGCCGTCCTCGGAAGAGAGTCGCGTGTGCCTCTGTTAGCAGGAAAAAGACGTAGAAACCAGGAGTGGGGCACAGGACATGGTATAAGGGCATCTCTACAGCGCCCTCTGCAGAAGGGTTTCACTGCGGCCAGGTTCTTACCTGATCTGAATGCGGGCATGAGGCCCCAGCTAGGCCGCATCGTTACGCAGGCAAGTGACGCGAATCACGCTCCTCAGCGCAGGAGTGCTTCCTCCGTATGTGAAGAGCAGTGCACGCCTCGACCGGTTAGCCCGTTTGCATTTATTCCTTCTAATCTCCAGCCTGAAAGGTGCAACTAGAAGACGCATGGTCTTGGGCGTCAGAACTGGGCTCTAATCCCAGCTCCGTCACTCATTAGTCATGTCACCCTCAGCAGGTTACAGACCTTTCTGAGGTCCAGTCCGTAAATAGGGACTGAGCATTCTCTATTCCAGGGGCTTATCGTCAACCTCAGTTTCCTCGTCGAAAAAAATGGGGATGATACCTCCACTAAAAGCCTTTGGTGAGGGTTAAATGAGAAAAAGAGAAGGAAGCTCCTAGCACAATGCACGCAGTGGCGCTCCGTCAATGCCTCCTTCGCAGCGGTTGCATGGGAAGACTGCTCACCTGTGTCTCTGATCACTTTCAAAAGCCTGGTCAGAGTAAACGTGTGCTGTTTCGGTTACTGCCCAGATCAGTAACAGACTCCCGCAGGCCTTTTGCCCTGGTCCCTGGACAAATCTTTCCCAGAACTGACCCTGGGCCTTACCTAATAGCCATAATGATCTCACTCACTTGTTCAGTCAACAAATATCAAGCACATGGAAGCCCTGAAGACCCAGACTTTAATAAGGATGACATTTAACGTTGAGTGCACACCACCGGTGTTTTCTCCATATACCCTCCCCGAATCCTTGGAAGTAGGGTCCATTATGGATCCCCATTCTGTAGGGGAAAAAGCTGAGCCTCGTAAAGGTTGAGGAAGCGGCCCACGATCATACAGTTAGGAAGCAGCGGGGCCAGACTTGAATGCGCTTTTACCAGCCTCCACCGTCTCTGCAAGAACACATGTTCTGTCCTGATCCCCAAAGAGAACAAGGGCTGACACTTACTGAACGCTTACTATGTCCAAGGCACTCCTTAAACCCTTTATAGATGCCATCTCATTTCATCCTTCCCGCCCTCACACCAGATGTGTCCCTGGTGTCAACCCCATTTTGAATTACCCAAAGTGCACAGAAATTAAATGACTTGACCCCCACTATACAGCCTTGGCTTAGTGGAGCTTAGATTTAAAGCCTCGATCTGCTTGGTTCTAGGGCCTGGGAAGCAGACTTATAATTTTTTTTAATTACAAAATAAAAAGGCAGAAATAAAATAATATGAATGAACATATATTGAGAACTTGCCATGTGCCAAATACTGGGCTTATTTAGCACTTCTCTTTTTGGCTTATGTAAGCTTTACCACTCTGCGGAGGAGGTGATATTCTTACGCCCCTTTTACGGGTGAAGAAACGGAGATGTAGCAAAGGTGAAGTCACTCATCCAGGGGCAAAATTCATTTGCAGACTGCCATGCCTCCCGTCAAATAGACACGATGAGCCCTGTTCCCTTTTAAAGAAGGTTTTCCTAAGCAGCTGCCCCGTAATCTGGGTTTGTGAAGAATGAATAGGAATTAAGGCTCCCCAGCTCCATAGGAGGCAAAAGGCACCTGAGGGCAGACTCATGATGAGTTAGGGGTGAAAGGAGGTGGTAAAAGGAACGCAAACGTGTCTGGCAGGCTCCTGGCCTCTGGGTCAAGTTCCTGACTGAATGCCCTGGGCAGGGGCTTTCTGCTTCTGCTTCTTCCACTTCTTCCTTCGTTCATAAGAGCTTTGCCGCCTCCGACAACATGAAATGTGTAGCTTGGGCTTGTTGAGAATGGAGCGTGTCTGTTAAGTGTTGCTTCTTGGATGTCGGACTGCCACCTCCATCTTAGTCATGCATGCCCATCTTTTTCAATCTAATGAACTCCAACCATCGGTGCAACTTAAGTTCGGCTGTCTGTTCGTGCATAGTTAATATTAAAAATGTACTAACAGTGCGGCTGAGAAATCAAATTATGCACATAAATATGCTGGCATAGCAGAGGCGGCGGCAGAAGCTGAAGTTAGCAACACTGATGCCAGTTCACATTTGCAAATCTCCCGTCAATCTGTCATTAAACATGTTATCAAATGATGATAAGTGTATGCTTCTTGCTTGCATTGGTGAGCTGAGTCCCGATGTTGATGTGCATTAATGGGATAATACGCATTAACATAGTTGTGCTTGGATGAACACAAACATTTTTTATCTGTCTCAGTTTGTTTCCCCCTGTGGCCCCCAAGTAAGTGTTTTGTGTTATCAAATTGCCAAAAAAAAATGTGGGAAAACATATTACTTTTAATTAGCAAACCTTGTTGTTGGTGGGGTGTTTTTCTTTTTTTCCCTTAACACCCACCCCCCCATAATTCCTGTGAGTTGGCAATAAAAGAGAGACAGAGAGAAAGAGAGAGGGAGAGAGGGAGAGAGAGAGAGGAGCTTCACTGTCTTCTTTCAGTAAAACGATTAATGTCAGAAACTCAGAAGCTGGCAATTATGCTCTGTCTTAATGCACTGGCCTTTCATCTGGGGCCCTCGCTCTTGACAGGCCTGATCGTTTCAGTTCAGTGATATGAAAGGCAGCAGAGGAAATGATCGGAGACATCCCGGGTCCGTCACAAGGGCCGGTGCTGACATGCGGTCCTGGCTCTATATCCTGACTCCGTTCAATGGAGTCCTGGGGGAGGGAGACAGATGGTGGCCCCGGGCGTTGCCCAGACTTATGGGTGTCACCGTGCGGAGTGGGGGAGTTGAGCTACAACCGGTTTTCCAAACTTGGGAGCTGAGAAAACATGCAAGCGCCCACAAAGTGAGAAATGCTCTACGAAAAAGCCAGAAGATGCCCTTTTTCCTGATTACCGGGCATCTACTCAATCACAAGAGTAAATGCAAATGTAGACATTGATTTCGTGCAGCAATGTTCAGTTAGAAGTCCATTATCTTGATGATCCAGGATACAATTGGATTAATTTTTTATTGAAGTGAAAATAAAATTTAGAAATTCTTGAGTAAACACTTCAACCGTCAAACGCTGGGCACTTAGCCTTGTCGGTAGTAAGAACAAATTACTTCTTTATGTCATTCATAGGCATTTATTCAGCATACTCAATATAGTGAATTTTGCCAAAGAGACCAAACTAGACGTAATAGTAATAAGAGCTTATATATATATTGAGAAATTATGTGGCACTTTTCCAGTTGTCCATTTTAACTGTCTGTTCTTGAATTGTCTAAATTCTTCCTGGTCCCCCAATACAGACACTGTGTATACCAAACTGGCCCAAACACTGGGCCAGTTTCATATTTAAGAAACGGTGCTGGTGCTCAGCTTTCTTTGTGATGTTCTGAAGCATTAGGACTTTGTTCTTTCACAGGTGATCTGCTAGCACACCTTTGAGATTTGATTAATTCATTCATTCAACACCGATGTATTAGAGGCCTACTACATGCAGAGGGGCCATAGACCCAGGGAGCCACATGGACACGATCCCTGCCCTCATGAAGCCTGAGGTGTTTGGGGAAAACATATATTTTTTAAAGAAGTCGTTACACAATAATTAATCAATTTCCATTATGAAAAGTGTAAGTGGAGGAATATGGGATGCGATTATCGTAGCATTTACTTCTCAAGCCTGGTGGAAAGCGTTCTTTGCCATTAATAATGCCAGAAGGTTACTGTGTTTGGCCTTCCTGGACTCTTGTTTACATGTTTACATGTGTTTTAAAATTAACATTGACTTCTTGCCATTTGGTTTGTTCCTAAGTGGGGTAAGTGGCTTATTAATGATTAGAATTATTGTTGCTGTTATGAATGCGCTAATTAAAAGAAAATTCTGTCATGCGGCTTTGTGAGGCAAGGACGTAACTTTACAGTTGGAGACGTCAGGACTGGAAGTGCAGAGAAGAAAGTGTGAAAGAAGAAAAAAGACAGAACTCAGGATAAGGGAAAGAGTTCTCAAGATTCCTACCATCCTCCGTTGTAGATTACCTCTCGGCATTTTCCGTACTCAGGACAGGAAGAAAACCCACGTGCTTTTTGAATGGAGGTGCTCCCTTTTGATCATCTGTGTCTTAGGGTAGAAATAGCCAGCTTTTCTCAGGCTTGAGCCCTGAGGACATCCTGTTTTCCACAAGTTCATTCAGATCCGTAACACTTCTGAATTGATAATCAGGTGCCAGACCCTGGGCTAGACGTTGAGGATGCTGATATGACCATACACCGTCCCTCCCTTGAGGGAAGCATGACAGAGGGAACAAGGAGAAGAAACAAATGCACAGTTTCAGCGCCTGGGCATGAGCGCCATGATGGCGGCCACAGGCTCTCACGAGAGGGGCACTTAGCCTTGTCGGTAGTAAGAACAAATTGCTTCTTTATGTCGTTAATAGGCATTTATTCAGCGTACTCAATATAGTGAACTTTGTCAAAGAGACCAAACTAGACGTAATAGTAATAAGAGCTTATATATATATTGAGAAATTATGTGGCACTTTTCCAGTTGTCCATTTTAACTGTCTGTTCTTGAATTGTCTAATTCCTCCTGGTCTTCCTGGTCCCCCAATACAGACACTGTGTATACCAAACACAACTCAGGGTCTGGACCACAATGGGTGGGCATTGCATGTGTGTTGACTTTCTTTCCAAGAATAATAGTTCAGATGTTGGAGATTAAAAGGTGATAGCAATACAAGAGCAATATACATAGAGTGTGTACCCTAAGAGCTGTCATGGATTCAGAAGAATGAAACTGAGCCCATACCTCTCACAGAGTGAGCAGATGTTACTTATCTGTTGAATATCCCCAGAAGAGATGACGTTATTTGATTGTCTAAAAGGTTAGTAAACTTGATTTGAGACTGAGATCGGCAAGAAGCTTGGGAAATACTAGAGTTACTATGCCAGCGTGGTGGTATTTTGGATTTCTTTCCCTTCTAAAATTATCTCTATGTGCTAATGTCACTTTGACAACAAAGGCAATTCATAGGAGTTGAAAGTAGAAGTCATTTTTTAAAAGTCAATATTTTTCTTATTTTACCTGAGTTACTCAGCTTAAACCTTTAAAACTTTTAATGACTTGCAGTTTTTTTTTTCCTCTGAGTATTTCAAAATGGAAAATCTTTTTTTTTTTTCAGAGTGGTTTTGTTTTCCATTTCATTTGTGAATATTCTTTCTCTTTCCACAAAGCCCTTGAGCTGGGTGTTTTTTGTTTTGTTTTGTTTTGTTTTTAATTTATTTAATTTATTTTATTTTTGGCTGCGTTGTGTCTTCGTTGCTGCGCGCGGGCTTTCTCTAGTTGCGGCGAGCGGGGGCTACTCTTCGTTGCGGTGCATGGGCTTCTCACTGCAGTGGCTTCTCTTGTTGCGGAGCACAGGATCTAGGCACACAGGCTTCAGTAGTTGTGGCGCACGGGCTTAGCTGCTCTGCGGCATGTGGGATCTTCCCGGACCAGGGCTCGAACACGTGTCCCTTGCACTGGCAGGTGGATTCTTAGCCACTGCACCACCAGGGAAGCCCGGAAAATCTTTATATTCTATGAAAAGATCTTTCAAATCTTCTCGCATACTTTGTTAGAGCAGCTTGCAATCTTTTAACTTCAAGCTTATTTTTGGTCATCGTAAAATTCCCCTCCGCCATTACCAGGAGACTGGCTATTGGAAACTGTTGGGTCTTAAACATGGTGTAAGAGGCTGGCTTTCAACAGATTTGTAGACTTTTCCCAATGTCAAAGCAAGTTACTGGTCAATAAGTTCTAGATTGGTGTTAAAATTTCTGTCAATAGGAACCTGTTTTTCTCACGTTCGTGTTTTTTCCAATGTCTTAGAGAATGAATAGTCTTGGTAGCTCATCAACAGTGATCAACAGGATCACTAATTCATTTATTGGATATATTTATTAGGTGCCTCTGTTGTCACACACTGTAGCATCTTCTGGAATTGTGTTGAACAAGACAACATCCCTACTTTCAAGAAACTGACATTCTAGTGTATGAAGACAGATCATAAACAAATAAAAATATGATATGTCAGAGGCTGATAAGTACTAAGAAAAGGAAAGGGGGACCAATGGGTGCTATTTTAGACAAGTTGTTTAGGAAGGGCTTGTCTAAGTAGGGGACAACTGAGCTGAGAGCTGAATAAATTGAAGGAGGAAGCCTGTGGATATCTGGGGAGTTGGAACAAGTCAGTTTATAACAATCGTGGCAACTGGTTAAGTCATCAGAAGAATAATACCATGATCAAAGAATCACTGAAAACTGAAACAACTGAAAATTTTGCAATGGGTAATAAAGACCGTTAATAACAACCAGGGAATCAAAAAACAATGACATCTAAGAATTTTCTACATTGCTATTTTTCAATTATAACTTTCCTTTATATCTTCTAGAAATTACACAGGAGTTACCAAATGGGCTGAGAGCAAGGTGCAGCTTTTTTAAACTTGAGGATTCATTGCCAATGTTTAAAAATGAGAGATATTTACTTAAAAATCCGGATTTTCAGCTTCTCTTGAAAAGTTGTCAGTGGTGATCCCACATTCCCACATGACATCAGTTGGAGCAAAGGAACAATGTTCCCTTCAGACAGGATATGCTCCCTTCAGCTTACTTTAGTCCCCACTACTTCCTACTGCCTCACACCAATTCATTTATATTTTTGCGTTGATTTATATTTTTTATTTAGTCTCTATAAGCATTTAAGTTTGTGACCACAATTTTACAGATTTATACTCCTTACACTTACCTGCTCATTTTGGTAGATTTGTGATTATTCAAACATTAACTTACATCTATGGTTACGTTAAAAAGTCCTCTAAACCAAGAGCTAAGCTGTTTGTTTATTTAACAAGCGTTTATAAAAGGTGGACTTGTGGAATGTAGTATGCTAGAAAGCAGAAGTTAAGAGTTAAAAGACGCAGATCTTCTTCTCATGGAGTCCACTGTCTCATGGGGAATAAAAATATAATAATGATAATATACGCCATAATTTTAAAGTGCTTTTAATAAAGCACTCTGAGATCTGTTACTTCATTTGGTCTCTCCAGCCATCTGGGAGAGCGGAAACACAGGTATGGTCAGTTTATCATTGGTATATGCAGAAAGACAGGTACAGAGAGGGAATGTGTGTGTTCAAGATGACCCAGGCACCGTGTCAAAGCCAAGACTAGAGCTGGAATCAATGTGCACTCTCAGAAGGTCCTATTTTGCTCATTGTGATCTCCAAAGGGCTCCCTTTTGTCACTTGGCTCACTGATCGTTTGTGTAAATAAGATTTATTGGAACACAGCCATGCCATTTGTTTGGATACTGCCTGTGGCTTCTTTCCTGTTCTGATGGCAGAGTTGAGTGGTTGTGACAGAGATTGTATGGCCCACAAAACCTAAAGTGTTGACTGTCTGGTCCTCTACAGAGAAAGTTTGCCCTATGTGGTGGATGCCTGGGGGAGGGAGGCTGGGGGGATGGCAGGAAGCTACATGGCCATGTCCCCCTAAGAACTAGAACATTGAAGGAAAGGTCACCAGTTCACGGTGGGGAAAGCTGGCTACCCTCAACACACCAGTCAGAAAATCGAAGGTTCAATCAGGATTCTCAGTTGTGCATCACAGAATCTACACCAGCTAACAGAAAAGAAATTGATTCAATTATTATCATACGGCTCATGGCATCAGCCAGAGGTCTAGAGAATCAGATTTGAAAGCCACGCATCCAGGACCCATGCCCAGATTAAAGCCAGGACAGTGGCTTGGAGACACCCCTGCACCAGCAACATAAACAGACCCCCATCTCACACCTCCTGTGCAGAACACTTGCTTTCCCCTTAGAAGCTCTGAGACAGCTTTTGCCTCTGAAGTGCAGGTGGTTTTTACCTTGTCAGCCTAGAGGCTGCCCTGCATCTGCTTCCTCATGATGTACCTTCTGCCTCAGAGCCTTACATCATTGTGTCTGATGGGCGGACCCTGAGCCCTGTGCCTGCATATGAACTGCAAGAAAGGCTGGGCAGGCACGTTTCTGATTTCTGCTTTGAGGAATGCCCTTCCTTCCAACCAAGTTATGGAGGTGTTGACACTGTGGCCCAGACTATGTTATTAATTTTTTAGGAGATAAATATATGTCACAGATACATGGTCAATATAGCACTCTTTAAGAAAACAAAAAGATTCAGAATTTTGTCTGGATGCATCCAAATTGCCCATAGGAAAGGATATCTTGGCCACTGCACATGGAATGCCTGGGCTCCAAGTGGAAAAGGTCTCATATGTGATAACGTTAATAGCATAATAATAAATACTAGTACTGAGGGTTTTGGTGCATTAGTCTATGAGGCCAGCGTGATTATGGTTCACATGTTATGGATGAGAAAACTGAAGCACCGTGGGCTGCTAGTCTGCACTTGTAGGTGATGGGGAGGATTTTGTCTGCAGTGGTCTGTGCCTTAAACCTCCACACTGGCAGTGCGGGGGGTTTCGACCATTAATTTGGGATGATTCTGAATCCAGTTGCAAGGCAATTGTAACAGCTTCTCTAGCCTCTCATGAACTCTTTCTGAAGTCCATCTGAATTCCATCCCCTGGCCTGTAAAAGCCACTTTCCGACTATAATTTGCTTTCCCACACTGTATGTGTACTAATAGTATCTATATTACCCAGAATAGTATCTGACAACTTATTGAGGATTTACATTATGTCAGGGTCCCCTGCATTCGTTCATTTAATCTCTCCAACAGCACTTTGTCATCACTTTCAGATTCAGACTGAGTCTTAGAGAGTTGAAGTAACTTGGCCAAGGTCACACAGCTAGTAGGTGGCCGAGCTGGAATCAAAGTCACGTGCATCTGTCACTACATCCTTCTTAACTGTCCCCTTGTGGACGTGGAGTCAGGGACACCTTTGGTTCATGATACATTCTCATCATTGGTCCATTTAGAGTCAATATTTTAATTAGGCAGGTGCATAGTTTCAATAATGCAAGATTCACCATTAAAAACAAGAGCAAGGACTTGAAACCTGCAATCATTTAGCCAAAACTCATGCTCCTTAATGCTGATTGTATGAGTATTTTTCATCTCTGTGCATTTTTATAATTTTTCCATGTGAGTTCATACGTGAGAATTCCAAGGTAGATTTCAGTCTCCTGCACCTTGCAGGAAACAGGAGGCTGCCCAGCCTTGGATGTTGTTCAGAGTGAATGGGTACCACTGAGAAGGGTGAGAGGACAGAGTCTGGAACCGGGCTGCCTGGTCCTGGATCCTGCTTCTCCACTTACCAGCTACGTGCCCAGTGGTGTGCTGCTGAGTGTTTACACACTGGCTCTCCAAGGAAAACCAGGCCCTGATTTGTAGTGTCTACTGATTTCTGTGGTGTAAGTTCTCCCACTGTGGGAAGAGATGCACACAGTGGGCTTTCACGAGCTCCCGTGGGCTGAGATGAGCTGGATCTTGCATACTTAGTGTGCTGCAAATCGCTGACTCTCTCCAGCCTCCAGAGACTGGGCAAAAGGTGGTTACTGACCTCAAAGATTCTTAGAAGGATTCATGACAAAAGCAACAAAACGTGGTAAAGCACTTTGCACTGTGTCCAGCACTGAGGTAGGCTTTCAGTAAATGTCATTTATTACTGAGATTCTGTGAGGTAGAATCCTGATGTCTAGTACCTCAATTCTATTATCTTAAAAACAGTAATAAAATGCTTTCCCAGCCCCTCTTTCACAGCATTATTGTAAAGATCAAGTGAAATCATCTACACCAACTGCTTTGGAAAGTTACAAGTTTAAAAAAAAAAAAAAAAGATAAGGGTACTTTACTAAAGTCAAGTCAAAACCCAGAGAATGAATTTTTGCTGAGCAAAAATTATACAACTGAGTCATAATTTTTAGTTCTTCTGTCACCTTTCTTTTCCTGTGCTTTCAGGATCCCCTCGGTTCTTCATACTAATTCCCATTTAGAAGCTGTTTAATTGAGAGGGGTCTGGAAACTCACCAGCTCAGTAAAAAATTCAGTCCACCAAGAGGTTCGGAGAGTCTTTTCAGTTTAAGTCTTTTTGATCTTTTACCCCTCAATCCTCTAATCCTTTTTTGTGAGGAATCTTCAATTATCCCTGTTTTTAGTTTTATTTCTCAACTTTTCCTTTTGAAAAGCAGGATTTCCATCATGTCTTAGCGGTGAAGGCATTATAAACCTTCTTTCAACAATGCTGCTTTGGTTGATAAAGACACCAGTCATCTCTGTTGCTTGAGGCTCCGCTGAGCCATTCTCTTAGGTTTGCTCAATTCTTTGTTCAGCCCTCCCCGTGATCTAAGAGAACTCAATATTTAAGAATATCATCTTGGGACTTTCCTGGTGGTCCAGTGGTTAAGACTTTGCTTTGCAATTCAAGGGGTGAGGGTTTGATCCCTGGTCGGGGAGCTAAGACCCCACATGCCTCATGGCCAAAAAACCAAAACATAAAACAGAAGCAATATTGTAACAAATTCAATAAAGACTTTAAAAATGGTCCACATCAAAAAAAAAAAATCTTAAAAAAAAAAACTATCATCTTGTATTTTCCATTTAGCACATTTCTGCTCAGTGATTGGGTTTGGATTTCGTCCCCATACCCTCCCTTTACAAATAGAAATGCTTGACTGATGCTTCTCCAACTCAAATTCATAGCCATTGGTCATTGGAGTGACCATTCACACCAGTGATCACAGGTCATTTCCATTCACGAGCAGAGCTAGGCCTCCAGATTGCAAGATAACACAGTAGTTATGAACATGTGCCCTACAGTCCAAATCCTCCAATTCAGATCCTGACCCTGAAACTTTCTAGATGTGAATTCTGGGGAAATGACTTAAACTCTCTGTGTTTCAGTTTTTCCTATTAAAAACATGGATAATAATAAGCTCTACCTCAAGGGGTAGCAAAGAAAGTTAAAATGAGTTGGTACATATATAAAGGGTTTAGAATATGTCCTGGCTAACACCAAAAAACAAAGTGTTACCTATTATCATCAGAAAGCAGCATTTCTCTAATTTCACTTAGGTGAAATTCATATTTTTGCCGTATCTGCATACCCCTTGTGATATTATTTACTTATCAAAAACACTTATTAAGGAGGAAATTTCATTAATCACTAGCCTACATGGAAAAGCAGTATATCACTTACTAAAAGAAGGAGCTAATGGTAAAAAATAGATGATGACGATGAAAGATAGATGATAGATAGATAGATAGTACAGAAATAGATAAAGTGCCAACTAAACTGTGTTTTTACATCTAGCCAGACCCTGATGCCTGCCTAAGTCTTAGAGCTGAGATCTTCTCTCTCTTCGTCGTGAAAGAGGTTAGGAAGTATTATTAGTGAGGGGTTAAGTCCTTGAACTTGAGACTTTGAACTGAGCCTTTCTTTAGAGTGTTGGAAGAAAATCCAAAACAGAGCCATCTTTCACTCTGTAGTTCCATTTTTTATTGCTGAGTTGATGTACCTCCTAAAAGCTTCTCACAGACACCCGGTGACGTGTACCCTACACTCTGGCTAAGATGGGGCTGTAGGGTTCATTACCACCCAGTTCTGTTGATGACTGCAAAAAAAATGTCAAGGAGTTTGATGGATATTATCCTTGAGGACTGTTTCTCCTCTCGAGTTTAGTTCTCATTATCCAGATGTCTCATCTCCACTTTTTCTTTGTGAGTTTTTCAGATCTAGGTCTGAGTTCATGGCTCCTCTGAAGTCCAGAGATTGATGTCTCGTTGAGGAATTTGAAATTTTCTCTAGGCTTCACCATGCTGAGCAGCCCACCTCCTGGCTCAAAAAAAAAAAAAGAAACAAAAGATCAGACATCAGTGTATATGAGCAGAAAAGTGTGATTCTGTAGTTTAGTTGCTGTAAATTTTTTATCATTAAAATACTAAAATCTATCTTGCAGCATGGTCACCCAACATGAAATATGCTTGTAGTTTCCAATATTTAAGAGTTAAACTCCTTCTACCTAAGCACTGTATTGTTATCTCCCATATCAATCAGGACACCAAAATGAGTGAAGTGCTATTTAAAACAGCTGGCCCAGCTGGGCTAGCACTCCCAGGAATGTCTCATCTCGAGTCCTTTCCCTCCCACATCCTCTATCTTTTTCTGAAAACAAAGACTCTGAAATATCTTTGCCCCTTATCATAACTTGAGTTTGTTCTGTTCCTCCTTGGTCTGAGGTCAAAGCCATCGTCCTAGAAACTCCTTTATATTCTTGGTCCAAGGCTAAGGTTAGAGTGATACAAACCCAGAAATACAACTCTTCTCTTTTTCCTGTTCAAGGCAATTGAAAGTTTTGCACAGTCATTCAAGTTTCTCATGCAAGCTTTGGATATTTTCCCCAAGCAAAGGAACTGAGATGAAACCAAGTTTGGGAATTTCTGCAGGTTCAGGAACCCCACTGCAAAATGGACTTCAGAGTCTGCTTATTATACAGATGAAAAAGAAACAGCACAAAGAGGAAAATTATTTTCTCAAGGCAAATCCAGGGTCTTTGATCATCAATTCATTTACCCCAGACAACTCCCAAGACAGAGAAAGGCACATGACATTTACTTCCCCCGTAATACCCTGTCCCATGACCCCTAATGATGTGGCCACACAGGCAGTTTCATCACATTTTCTCTAGAGTTACCATATTCTTATAATCTCCTCTCACTGCAGTAGATTTCAGTTTACTTAAGAACTAGGAAGAGGAATGATGTCAGGAAATAAATTCACTCTTAATGATAAAGCCTCAAATTCAGAAACAGGAAGGGGAATTAATCCAATGAGAGAAGCCGTAGAGTCCTGATACAATTTCTAATCTATCAAACCACAATATTACTTGGGCAAGTCATTGCCAAGAGGTAGCAGTTTCAATAATGTAGTTTGAACCTAGGCTCCATCACTTATTAACTGTGTGACCTTGAGCAAGATTTAGCTGGTCCAAGCCCCAGTTTACTCACCTGTCCAATGGAGACAGTAATAGCATCTACTTCCTAAGGCTGTTGTAAGGATTAAATGTTATAACTAGATCCATGCCTGACACACTGAAAACACTAAATAAACGTTGTCTGTAATTATCACGTGACCTATTTGAACAGCCCTCAACCCTGGATCATCTACTGTAGAACTTAATGACTTCTTACATATATCAAATGATTGGCTATGAAATTATACAAAATGTTGAATCTAATTCTTGTTCTCTCCTTTCCAGGCAGGGAAGCAGGAGAAATGCTGTAGCTGTAAAAGAGCCTCTTAGATGGGTGGGGCTGGAACTCTTTCTCCAACCTCTTTCCACTACAATCCCATCGTGGGTGATCGATCCTCTTCCTTAGAGGTCTTGTTCGCACAAAACCTATAACCTCACCCTTTTTCTTCCAGTTAGACGAGCATTCATACATTCATTTAAACAAATATTTATTAAAAACCCACCAATTGCCGGGTCCTCCACTAGGTAAGGGGATGTCCATAGTGAACTGGATAAGCTCTCATGGCTCTTACGTTCTAGAGGAAAAGGGCAGGCAACCAACAAATAAACAAACACACACAAGACCATTTCGAGAGCAGTGCTACAAAGGATACCAGGCATGGCCCTAGGATAGAGAATGATTAGGCGATGTGTGATGGGGTGTGAGTTGCGTGGGTGGGCTATTTAGATAGACTCATCTGGAGAGCCCACTCCGAAGAGGTGACCTTTCTGCTGAGACATAAGCAATTAGAAAGAACTGGCTTTGGAAATCTGGGGAAGAGTGTTGCAGGCAAAGGCAAAAATAAGTCTCTGATACAAGGAAGGGCTTGGCTTATTTGAGAAACAGAAAATGGAATGAGTGTTGGGGTGAAGAAATGCGGTTGGAGAGCTGGGCAGAGACTCTTATAAGCTGCCAGAAGGCAGGCTCTGGGGAATCACTGGCAAAGTGAGCCCAGGAGTGGTGGGAAAGGTGGCATCTGGTCCACCCTTTGAAAGAATACACTGAAATGCTGCTGAGGGGGGAGAGAAATAGTACAGGGAAACTAGAATTTAGTCTCTTTTTTTGCAGCGCCAAATAAATAAATTGCCTTATTTTCATCCTTAAAAAGGATCGATCACAAATTACTTGTAGCACACCTGATAATGGTCCAAATCTTACTTTTGTCTCATTCTTGAGAATCACTCATGTGAGCCTGCCTATCCCAAAAGGGTTTGTGGAAGTCTTTTTTTTTTTTTTTTTTTAATTTATTTATTTATTTACTTTTGGCTGTGTTGGGTCTTCGTATCTGGGCGAGGGCTTTCTCTAGTTGCGGCAAGCGGGGGCCACTCTTCATCACGGTGCACGGGCCTCTCACTATCATGGCCTCTCTTGTTGCAGAGCACAGGCTCCAGACGCGCAGGCTCAGTAGTTGTGGCTCACGGACCTAGTTGCTCCGCGGCATGTGGGATCTTCCCAAACCAGGGCTCGAACCCGTGTCCCCTGCATTGGCAGGCAGATTCTCAACCACTGCACCACCAGGGAAGCCTTGTGGAAGTCACTTTTTGGGCTTATAGATAGATTCTAAGAGTCTCCCAACACCTGTGAATTACACAGCCCCACCAGTCAGCAGTGACAGAGTCCCAGGAGAGGCAGGGAAGCTTGGAGCCTGGGAATCATCTTCTCCCTGGGCAACCCCCCAACTTAGAAGATGACGGATAGCTAACTAGACCCCATCTGTTCCATAAAAAAAGATAAGCCGCACCCTGTTTTATTTATGACAGAACTGTAGTGTTTGAACACAATTTGGAATCATCACACTAACAAGGTCAAGAAAAAATTGAGGCAGCTAGTCAAATAATTAATCAGATAAATCCCCCCCAAAGATTGTATGTAAAATAAGTTGAACTGCTATTTTCTCCTTAAATTATATTAACCCACCAGCTCACATAATGTGATGAGTCCCGCATGGTTATAATAAGTAAGTCTCCCAGAAAAATATAGTCCACGTAAATATTATAGATCTGATTCCTTTAAAGATGTATTGTATTATAAAATAGGGTAATGTGTTTTCCCTTTATCTTGCTCATTTAAAAATATATACTATTGTTATTTTTTTATCTCGTTCATAGCTGCTCTATTTCTTTTGTCATTTTGTTGTTCGTGTTGTCTTTCTTGTTTGTTTTTAATTCTAAGACTAACAGGTTCTTCTCCACCCCACTCCAACCCACTTTTGCTTTCTTGATTCTCCCAGCTGCTAAATAATTAGTCAGTATGGTGTCACTCTATGTGCAGAGCCCAGAGAGAAGCAGTCACTGGCCTTTGGTACAACTCAGCAAGGGAGCTCTCAATACTGAAGTTTGAATTTTGGCTGCATGTCCTTCTTTGCTGGTAAACATCTAAGAATCTAATTAGGTGACTACAATTTGGCCGTTCTTCCTTGGACACTTCATTCTGCACCATCATACCCAGGTTCTATAGGACACCGAATTCTAAACTTTACACAGAGCTCATCAGAGAATGACATATTGCCTAACGTCACTGCATATTTTTGGTCTTAAAAACTTAATCTTAAAAAGGTAAAATAAAACAAAATAGAAAAAAATAAAACTCAAGCACGTTTTCCTCTCCTGGGTTTTATCTTCCTGTCTTCCCCCGTGCTGTTCCCTGCCAGGGAAGTATCGCTGTAACCAAGCCCTTACATGAAGACATGCCAAAGACACTTTCTAATAAAGTGTTTATTTCTCTCAACAACAGAGCCAGCAATTTTCAGATTTTTGCTAAGTGCAGCCCCCAGCGAACCCTCACTACCTGTTTTAGTAACTTCCCACAGACTTTCACATTTTGGTAGATTACGTAGCATTGTTTTGTAATGATCTTTAGGAGAAGGGAAAAAAAAAAGCATAGCAAATGTCAAACCTCAGGATGTATTCAAGAGGCCTTCAAATCACTACCAATTCACGATCTGCAAAATCACTACAGCACTTATGTCCCAACGTATGCCTTTTAAGGTCAGAAGGATCATAAAATCACTCAGGATTTCTTGTTCTGCTTGAGTTCCTTTTCATTTTCCCACCCTAATGGCAGTTGCTCAAACTTTTTGAGAAAGGCAGCTTTTGATGTTCACGTGGAAGAGATTTTCTTGACAAAAGATTTGAAGTGTTTGTGTTTTCTTTCTTTTCTTCATCTCCTTTTTTTTTTTAATCTGAAACTTAATACTTTTGATCTCTAATATAGAAGATACAACAAGTTATGCCCCCCCCACCCCAATCTTCTTTTTCTTTTAAAATGAGTGGCATCTGCCTGTGTTGGTCTGGTTTTGGTGAGTGAATGAGTGAATATAATTAGCTTCAGATCAGCTCTATGCATCAGTCAAAGTCATTAGCTGGTCAAACAATCTAATTTCAAGTTCGCTTCCGCGTGTCTAAATGCTGAAACCTTAGACCTTCAGGTAGTTCTCTTAGGGGATTTGGAGAGAAAGCAGGGAGGAAAGAAGGGGTCAGGATTGGTCACTGGAGCCCCTTTCATCCCAGGAGAAGGTGTTGTGTATTTGTTTTTTCGGATTAAATAACTTAGGGGTAGGAGGAACTGAAGACAGTGACTTCTAAAAGAGAAAAAGCAGTAAGTATTACAAACCATAAATTCAGCAGAAAGAATTCGAACTTGAGAATCAATAAGACTGAAGTTCAAATTCCATCTTTCTCAGTGACTGTGTGACCTTGGGCAGACCACTTACCCTCTCTGAGTCTTATTTTCCTCAACTATCAAATGAAGATTTAAAAATACCTACCCTACTGCTTTGCCAGAAAAATTTAAAAATTGGTAACGATATTCTCAGGATGCGGTAAATTCTCAGTAAATGTTAGTCTCTGCCCATCCTCGAAATCAAACAAAGCCTTGAATATTTACACATGTATTTAGAACACCTCAACCAAATTCCACGGAAACAAGATGGCAAACAAGCATTTGCAAAAAGCAACGTTCTCTTCAGTGGGTGCCCCTTTCCTTTTAATAGTTCCTTAGTTACTTGGCAAATTTAATCCCATCATCCCTAAAAGCACAGTGCCATCTTCAATCCCCAACTTTCAGGTTTTTTAAAAAGGAATCTTCTATCAGGAGACAATTCACCTTTGTGGCAGTGCCATTTGAAGGAAGAAAAGTCTATGTTTTAAAAGGCACCCCAGCCAACATGAATTCATCTCCCATTTAGCACTCGGAGATGAGAATATCATAATATTTAAATCAGTTTTGAGAACTTTCTTTGAAAAAGGAAAGGGGGGAAAAATCCACTAGTGGAATACCCAGGAGGCCAGGGGAGTTCAGTTACCATAGAGATTCAGAGCTGGCGAATGGTGTTGGAGAGCAGATTGGTGTCTGTTAATTTTTTTTATTTGTAATTTATGTGTGTTGGCTCATTCTCCAAGCCAGTCCACATTTTCCTGTTTACCTGCCATTCTGCGTGATGTGAGTGAGGAATGACAATGCCAGATTTCGGCCATTTCTTCAATTTGTAAACATTATCGAGGGTCAGAGGGACAGCTCAGAACACATGGAGAAGTCCATGCACTTAGTTTTTGGAAAAGGGTAGGGGAAAATTGTGTGGGAATTGCTGGGAGGAGAGAAGAGCCTTGCAAAATTCTTTAGTTCTGAGACCCATTTTAGTCTTATAAATTCTGGTTTCATAGAACCTTTTCAGTGACTCATTATTATTCTTTGGTGAATGCAAAAGATAAGGTGGCATTCTTTTTGTCTTTTTTTTTTAAAAAACATCTTTATTGGAGTATAATTGCTTTACAATGACGTGTTAGTTTCTGCTGTATAACAAAGTGAATCAGCTGTATGTATACATATATCCCCATATCCCCTCCCTCTTGCGTCTCCCTCCCACCCTCCTTATCCCACCCCTCTAGGTGGTCACAAAGCACTGAGCTGATCTCTCTGTGCTATGTGGCTGCTTCCCACTAGCTATCTATTTTACATTTGGTAGTGTATATATGTCCATGCCACTCTCTCACTTCGTCCCAGCTTACCCTTCCCCCTCCCCACGTCCTCAAGTCCATTCTTTACGTCTGCGTCTCTATTCCTGTCCTGCCCCTAGGTTCATCAGAGCCTTTTTTTTTTTAGATTCCATACATATGTGTTAGTATACGGTATTTGTTTTTCTCTTTCTGACTGACTTCACTCTGTATGACAGACTCTAGGTCCGTCCACCTCACTACAAGTAACACAATTTTGTTTCTTTTTATGGCTGAGTAATATTCCATTGTATATATGTGCCACATCTTCTTTATCCATTCATCTGTCGATGGACACCTAGGTTGCTTCCATGTCCTGGCTATTGTAAATAGAGCTGCAATGAACATTGTGGTACATGACTCTTTTTGAATTATGGTTTTCTCAGGGTATATGCCCAGTAGTGGGATTGCTGGGTCGTATGGTAGTTCTATTTTTAGTTTTTTAAGGAAGCTCGGTACTGTTCTCCATAGTGGCTGTATCAATTTACGTTCCCACCAACAGTGCAAGAGGGTTCCCTTTTCTCCACACCCTCTCCAGCATTTACTGTTTGTAGATTTTTTGATGATGGCCATTCTGACCGGTGTCAACCTGTGGCAAACACGATCCCTGCAAATAAGTTGTCCTTGTGGCCTAAACTTCTAAGTTGTTGTCTTTCCAACAGTGCATGGGTGCTGGGTGGGAAAGTGGATATTAACAGTGCTGCTTGAACCCTCATCACACTTCCCTGGGATTAGGCTATGGGAAAATATCAGTCCTTCTGACAATTAAGTGGAGCCAGTTCCATAGTCTCAAGAAAGGAACAAGGAGATTAATTCTTTATAGACACCATCCTTTAGTCTCAGTGAGCCGTGGACTAAGAAAGCAAGCCTTAGAGATGGGCTTCAGTGGATGACAACTAATAAATACTCATTTCCATAAAATTTAAATGAACCCAGTAAAATCTGCCTCGTGCTGTGCCAGAACCCCATCTCATTACTCAAAATAGCAGCAATGTAATTATTGGAAACCATGCCCGCCACGCCGAAGTGACTGGTGGTAAAGTCATAACTAATTTCCACGCATGCGGCCACCGCGGTAGTAAAAATAAGTACCTAGGCCTCTTCAAGTTCTTTCTGCTCTAGGCCATCTCTCCTTCCAACCACAGGTACCTTATACAATAATAATTTTCAAACGCAGAGCTGCGTTTTGATTAGCCAAAAGCATAGCAAAGGTTTCTTTTTCTTTCAGCACACATAGGCAACAGGCCCAATACTTAAATATTTAAAAGACGGCATGTGCAGTTTAAGAAAATTTCAAAACTTTAGACACCCACAGAGATGGACTGATTTACCCCTGCAACTGAGTTTTGCATCCCCTTTGCATTTTCAGTGACCTTTAAGCAATGATGAGATCTGTCTTGTTGCGACTTAATTGCTTAATTAGAGAAGCCGTTCTTAGTAGACAAATATTTCCTTTAAAATTCATCTTTTAATTTTTCAAAGACTTCATTGGATTTTAGGCAAAATTGGAAGCTGTTTCATATCTTCAACAGCGAAACTGGAAAACGGTTCAAACAATACAGAGACAAACTGCATTTTCCTGTGAAGACTGAGTCATATCTAAAACAGCTATTACATAAAATTTTCAGTGGATTGACATTTTTTCAGTCAGTTGAGATACGCCTAAACTTCCACACCACCTTGAAATCCAGAGTCCCCTTGATATTTCTGTGAGTTTCTGAAAACTTTGTCTTTCCTCATCCCTTCTGGCCGTGAGAGGGAGGCAATATGGGATCGTGATTAAGAACATAGATGCTGGGATCAGACTGCCTAGAATTAACTATTGTGTGACCTTGGACAAGATAAGTAACCTTCTTCTTCAGTGTCCTCATCTGCGAAATAAAGGAAAGTAAAAGGTCCTACTTTATAGGATTGTTGTGAGGATTAAATAAGTGAAACTTTCAAGTGAAACTTCAAACAGGGCTTGCCATGGAGTAAGTGTTCAAAAAAATGTTTGCTGTTATTATTTTTTGCTTCTACAGCATTCCTTTTTCCCACTCTTTTCTTTGTAGTGATTCCTTTATCACTTCCCTCGAGTTGACCCAAGGTGGGCACAGAACCCATGCCCCCTGCAGTGGAAGCACAGAGTCTTAACCACTGGACCACCAGGGAAGCCCCACAAACAACATATCTTGTAGTGAGGTTTTATACAGGGTGGAGGTGATTAGAATCAATAATTTAATATTTCTTTGAGTTCCCCATAATTATGTGTCTATTGTACCAAACATTATACTACTTGTAGCATATATAATATTATGGTATAATTGAGAAGTCCCTCAATTATAGTCCCATTATGTTGTTTGTTTCTCCTCTTCACCATCTCACTACCCCTTGGACGAGCAAAACAGAACAAAAATCAAAAAACTTCCCTCTTAATTATGCAGACCTATAAAATTCTTGGCCCCAAACCTAAACTCAGCCCTCACGGATTTTACACAGCAAAGATCTGTTAATGAACTTTTAAAAATGCTGATAATTCCTCCGGGAACCTATTTTTGTCTGCCCTCCATCAATCTGGGTACAAGAAAGGGAGTGGCTGGAGCTATGTGAATGATGCTACCCCAATAGAAGGCCACTGTCTGTTCCAGTTTTAAAGAACCACTTTTTCTTCATTTCCTTCTTTCCTGGTACAGTGGTCATCAGCCCCTACAGACAAAGAGAGGTCTGAGATTTACAGATTTGAAGTGCCTGATTTCTTACTGCTGAACCCCTCTACTTATCAGCTATATAAGGCCAAGAGTGCCTGCACCAGGGCCCTCTGACCTATCCCAGACCAAAGAGAATGACAGGACACGTAAGAAAGGCTCCTTCACAAATTTCAGGCAGCCCCCCACTTCCCTTGGTTCCCTGCTCCCACGCCTTCTGTTCTGGTTTTAACCTGGCAACAAGGAGATGCCTTGAAGATCTCACCTTGAACATGTTTTGATCTCAGGATCTAGCACCTCACTGGGCATCACACATGTACAATATAAAAATGTGTTTGGCTGCAAGTAACAGAGGACCCAGGCTTCATGGGTCTTAACCAACAGGATCTGCTTTATCTCACCTAAAAACAGGCAGATGCTCTGGAGAGTCTGACACCGAACCATCTTAGGGTCTTTGTAGTTCTCGTGTTGTTCTTTCCCCCTCGGGCTTGTCCCCACAATCACAGCACCACGCCTGCTCTGTGAGCGTCACAGCTGTGTGCAAGGCAAGGAGCCTGGGAAGGGGCACCACGAAGCTCGTCTGCTCTTCTTGCCTTTCTCGGACCATCCCTTCCCCCTTAAAAAATCCCATTAGCATCTTATCTGCCACAAAAGTGTACTTGGCCATACCTAGATGAAAGTGAGGCTGAGGAATGAGTATTCTCCTCCTCCAGCCTCTGCAGTGGAGGAAGCAAGAGCAAAGGGGTGGAAGGAGGGAGGGGATGGGGGGGGGGCGTGTCATATCTCTAGAATCAGCTATCCAGTAGCATCAGAAACACCAGAGAAAGAGAGGCCTGAGGTTTATAGATTCGAAGTGCCTGATTTCGTACTGCCGAATCCCTCTGCTTATCAGCTACACAATGCCAAGAGTCTGCACGAAACCTTGGGGAGAAAAAAAAAAAAAAATCAGTTAAATATTTAGATGATTTGTCGACATGGGGAACTTGCCGTTGGCAGCAAAGATTTATTAAACAGGCTACAAAACAAGATGTCATTAAACAGTTTGAAAGCATGCCCTCGTAATTAAGAAAGGAGAAGGTTTCTAATTTGGGTAATGAAATCTGTGAATCTGTGGCTCAGACAAGCATTCATTTTATTAATATTTATCGTGCACCTACTGTGTGCCAGGTACTGCCTGGGCTGACCCCAGGCAACAGAACAAACCATCTCCCTTCTGCCAAACCTACTGGTAATAATAGCTATCATGTATTGGATCCTGATGCCATGCCAAGCAAGTGGTAAGCATTTTACATAATAATGGTTTATCCTCACGGCAACCCTAAGAAGTAGGAATCATTGCCCTCAACTCATACCTGGGGCGAGCAACCGTCTCAGGCTACCCGGGACTGGGAAGTTTCCCAGGACACATGACTTTCAGTGCTAAACCAGGGAAGTCCCAGGCACAGCTACTTAGAGCTGAGGAAAGTGAGACTAAGTGCAGATAAATGACCTCCCCAAGGGGACACGATTAGCACACGGGATCCCTAGACTCCGGGCCCCTGACCCTCCCAGGCTGCAGCCTGATTCCTACAGCTCTTCTTGACCCCAGAATTCCTACCACCTCCCCTCCCCTGCTTCCTCCATCCTTCCTTCTACCTCTCCTCTCAGCTGCAACACAAAAGGGCGGACCCTCTCCCTTCTTGAGCCACAGAGCTTCCAAGAAAAAGCCCCACCCGCAGTGGATGAACTTGGGTGGTCTTCAGGGGCCAACACCAATGAGTAATAGCTCTGTTTTGACCCTGCAACACAAAGGGCTGCGTGCTCTCGGGGCCCCTTCTCCAGGCCATTAGTAGTTAATAGCCTACAGACTGTTTCTCAGCCCTGGTTGCACGTTATTGTCACCTGGGGCACTTTTACAGCGTACTGAAGCCAGGACCGTTTAAAACAGAATCTCTCAGAGCAGGCCTGCATGTAGGAATTTCTTACCTTTGCAAAAACTGAGTTTATCTTGTCTACAGGAGAGTGCGTAAGTATTGAGTGTGAAGTTCAGTGGATTTTACATATATTCACACCCAGGTAACCACCCGCCAGATCAAAACATGGACCATTTCCAGCTCCGCACGAGACTCTCTTATGGCCATAGATATATTTTTTAAAACCCTCCTAGGTTATTCTAATGTGCAATCAGATTAGAGGGCTGCTTGTTAAGGGCCCAGACCCTCCGTGGCCAGAGATGATCCCTGTTTCCAAAGATAGCGGTAGCTACAGGTTCCCTCTCTCAGTGGACAGAGAAGTGAAAAGAAAATCATCCTTCACTGTGCGTCCCCCTGTATATATTTGCACGAGATTTATATCCCATGATAGGGTGAGTACTTTGAAGGCAGAAGCTGCATCTTGCCAAGAGCCTAGCACAGCGCGTGATCCATCGTGAATATTTATCAGATGGAGAAAAAAAAGAATAAATAGACCCACGTAACGGGGAGTCCTGTTTGGTCTCCATTTAGAGGGTCATTGGAGGTTCTCTGAGAAGACAGTGTAGCACCGAGTCCTTTTTTTCAGCTTCTGCCATTTTTCTTTGACCTGAGAAGGGCGAGTTCGAGAAGATGTGGATTCCAGGTCTTGTTCTCTCGCAGAGTTCACGCTCAGCCTGTACACAGGTGATACCAGTGACGTGCAGTGTAATCCCGCCGCGTTGAAAGCCGCTGTCAACCGCTAAATGGGGAAAAGCAGGGCGTCTCGGCCGTGATGTGTGTGTGTGTACACGTGCAGCCGGAAAATAAGCCGAGGACTCGGGGAAATTGATGTACTAGCAAAAGGCCACCGACACTTAGGAATGATCCGTGTCAGATGCACGTCTGGCTGCCCTGGGTCACCAGGGGAGGGATTTTCTTTTTTTAATGCATAGAATGTACAGAAAAAATATGTATTTTTCCTGAAGAGCAGTTACAAAGAGCTTATTGTGTCAGCATCCCCAGAGCATTTACACATTTTTCTGCCCACATACTTTATTCATAATGTCTATTTTATTCTCCTTTATTTTGTCAAAATAGTGTTCAATATTACTGCTTTTCTTTTAGAAAATGACCCATTATCAGAGCAAGGTCACATGGCTGTGGTTAAACTCAAGTGCATTGTTGGGCAAGTTTAAAAATCAGGATCAGGTTTAAGCAGCTGGGAGGGCTTCAGGGTCTGAGCTTGAGATTTATCATGATGTTGTTCCTGAAGCCTCGCATTGGGAGGGGGTGGGCAGGAGAGGGTGTGGTTTGAACAGTGACAGAGAACTCAGGGGGCACAGGCTGAAGGGCATTCCAGTTCTCGGCACAAAGGGAGGACCAAGTCTCATTCACCGGCGGGACAGACAGAGCAGATCACTCACATCACACCATCCCATAAAATAGGTAACAGAGAAATACAAACCACTTGCTTTTCATGAATTCTCCAGGTAGCTCCGAAGGTCTTGGGAAATGACTGCTCTGAGTCGAGGGCTCAAAACCCTGTACTGATTCCAAAAAACGGTCATCCTCTTGCTGTCAGGCTGCTCTAAGAAGTGTTTCAACTCTGAACTGGGTTCTGGACTCCAGATGAGAGAATCTGAGGCTATTAAGCTCTTCTTCCTGCCCTCCCACCTCACTCCCTTTCCAGAACAGACGTGCAAAACTCCTTATCGAAAACATGTAGAAGAAAGCATTATTCCAAGATAAACGAGAGGAAGGGAAAGGAGAAAGAAAAAGAAAGGGAAGGAGGAAGGGAGAGAGGAAGGAAGGAAGGATGGAATGAAAGAAGGAAGGAAGGGAAGGAGGGAGGGAGGGAAGGAGGAAGGGAGGGAGGAAAAGAGGAAGGAAGGAAGGAAGGGAGGAAGAGAGGGAGGAAGAGAGGGAGGAAGAGAGGGAGGGAGTGAAAAAACGTTGCACACTAGAAAAACGTTAAGGAGGTATCTTTTAGTTCATGAGAAGGTGCCTTACAAATAAGAAAACATTTTATTCTCTGGAACAACTAGCATGGCGCATATTTCACATCTCTCACATTAGTATGCTACCAATAGATATATCAACGTATTATTGTTGCTTGTTCCTCAACTGTGACCGTCTGGCCTTTGCAAGACAAGTTCAGCCATGTATCTATGTTGGATCTCAGTGTACTAACCTTCCTGTGGTTCTACATCACTTGACAACAGAAAGAATGAGAACCCTCTTCCTTTGGATTCTTCTTTCCATCTGGAAGAGAGTTTTGATCATCATAAGGGAAGCTGTGGACCTTCCTTCAATGTGTTCTGTGAACCAGCAGTCCCAAAACTCAGGGGAGCAGTCACAATCAAATAAATTTGGAAAATGCTGCTGACTGCATCTCTTTACTGGACATTCCCAAAGGGCATGAGCCCATTAATAGCTCTAAGAGATACTGAATTTAAAACAAACAAACAAACAAAAAACCTGTTAAGAAACGTTGTTTCATTCTGCATCCCTCAACTGTGTTTGACCACAGAATTGTTTTCTCCACCTAGAATCCTTGAAAACAAGCATGCTAAAGAACACACTTTGAAAGGAGCCAAGGTTCCAGGAGACAGAAGACCTGGGTAAAGACTACACTGCCCTTGCCAATCAGTTAGTTCAACTTTCCCTTTTATAGGTGGGGAAATGGAGTAACAGAAGTCATATGGTCTGTGGAGGGTCACAGTGGCAGAGTTAGAACCACGTGACCCAGGACAATTGCATTCACCCCTGCAGGCCTCAGTTTCCCTGTTGCTATTGAATGAGATCAGAGGTTCTCAGCTGGTACACCTTGAGGTAGCCTCAGATGTGTCCCCAAATTCTGATTAATGTATGTACTCATTGACTTAATACAATGCATGTGTATTATTTCACAGTTTCTGTGCATCAGGAAGCCAGGTACAGGTTAGCTGGGTCACAGGATTGTAATCCAGGTGTTGGCTTGGGCGGCAGCCTCATCAGAGGCTCGACGGGGGAAAGAGATGCTGCCAAACTCCCTCAGATTGTAAGCAGAATTCATTCCCCCGAAGCTCTGGGACTTAGGGATGTACTCCCTTGCTGACTGTTGCCTGGTGCCCACCCTCAGCTCCTAGAGGCCTCCCACAAAGTTCCTTGCCATGTGGGGTTCCCTAACCCAATCACTGACTTCATCAAAGCCAAGAAGGGTGAGAGTCTCCTGCAAGATGAAAGTCAGATTTCTATGAATCACATCCCATCACCCTTGCCATATTCTCTTGGTTAAAAGCAAGTCACAGGTCCTGCCCACACTTAAGGGAAGGGAGCCACAAAAGGAGCGTGGACCCCAGGGGGTGGGGATCATGGGGACCACCTTAAGAGTCTCTCTGCCATGATGTGCAAATTTTATTTTTGCTGCAAATGAGTATACAATTACAGAGATATCTGGTCTGGTGGAACATTATGTTGAGATGATCATCTGAGATGCTATAAAACAAAACATACCTTGCAACAAGCTAAAAGTGAGAGTTATGGCACAGAGTAGAATTTCATCTTACAAGGTATAAACTTCTAAAAGCAGCTCGTAAGAGGAAAATTGTCCATAGTCAAATTTACCATTAAAAATCTCTTAAGCCGGGACTTCCCTGGTGGCACAGTGGTTAAGAATCTGCCTGCCAATGCAGGGGACACGGGTTCAAGCCCTGGTCCAGGAAGATCCCACGTGCTGCGGAGCAACTAAGCCCGTGCGCCACAACTGCTGAGTCGGCATGCCACAACTACCGAAGCCTGCATGCCTAGAGCCCGTGCTCCACAACAAGAGAAGCCACAGCAATGAGAAGCCCACACACCGCAGCAAAGAGTAGCCCCCACTTGCAGCAAATAGAGAAAGCTCGCACGCAGCAACGAAGTCCCAATGCAGCCAAAAATAAATAAATAAATTTATTTTAAAAAATCCCTTAAGCCATCCATAAAGTAAGTGTACTTATTCTTGTGTATTACCGTATTGTACATTACCTTAAACTGTAATTCTTATGCAAGTTGAGGTCTAAAAATCATTCAGCCATATTGAAAGAAAGTCCATACTCAGAATCTGAGCATTCAAACCAATCTGTCTTAATACAATTTCCTAACAGGCAAGAGAAAACAGATGAAGGATATTAAAACATTCCTTCTGGCCTCAAGAGATTATCCCATTCTGTTTATAAGTAAGCTTCAGAAACTTTATAACATGGTAATAATAGACTTTTTTGTTGTTAAAGATTAAATGAGATAATATACATGAAACAAGTCATCCCTGGGCCTGGCACATTCCATGAATGTTTGCAGACTTTGAAGGATCAAATACTCAGATACACATACACAGTCTTTTGAAGAGATGTAGGGAACTTGGGCACATGTGTCCCGCTTGTCCAAGTTGGCATTTCCTCCTGTAGGTCCCCAGAGACTCTCATTCTCATGGCCATTGGGCTTATCTTCATGGGGTGAAGGGTCTACTGTCAATTCTTTATTTGAACGAGTCTTGTATAGACATCTTACCAGGAATGTTGTAACACCACTCAAATGATAATATAATAATAAGGAAATATAGGATGTTTGGGGGAAAGCAATAAGTATGTCTCATGAGTATATAAGAGAGTAAGGTCAGGCAGGAGACGTTCCTTCTCAGATGAGGAGACTGCTAGAAGGGACCCTAATATGTAGCGTAATCACGGTGAACACGCTTACAGATACTGCGAAATGTGACTATAATGGTGGCTAATCACGAACTTGATCAGTTGAGGCTAAGTCTGCCATCAGCATTTTTGGCCTTTGATGGTATGTCGCGCACCCCAAACATTGCAAAACCCTGCATTGCAGTGAATGTTTTCTTATCCTTCCCCCCCTAAAAAGATTTCAGTTTCTAAGTCTGGTGTCAAAAATTCAAAAGCCATAGGAGTCAGGCCCGTACGTAAATGAAAAGGGCAGGCAGAAGACAAAAGAGAATGAAATGGAGTCGGGTGAAACGGCGAGCAATCGCTGGATCTCTGTAAAGACATTCAAATTTGGATACTTCTCCCGGCTCCATGTGGATGAGACTTAACAGGCCTGCAGCTGGATCCCTCCAAAGGAGCACACAGTTTCCCATTCTGAAGGGCCTGCAGGTGGCAAAGGCTGTTTATGTTGTCCCCCAGACACTAGGTTTTTAAAAAGGAAAATACTCTTACCCTGTATGGAAGCAAGAAAGCAGATTTTATGTTGGTCTGACCACATTGAATCATTTCGGATTTGGGATCATATGATGTTCGCTCTAGAACTTGTAGCCACAAACCTCCAGGCAGGGTTAGGGAGAGGTTAGGTTCTATTTCCATTATTTTTCCATGAAGGACTGTCTCTCAGTAACTCTCACTACTGTTATCCCATCTGCTTATAAGTGAAATACAGATCTGGACTATCATTTTTATCTGCACATATTTAAAATGTAACGTCCAAATATTATGCTCTTTGAAAAGAGACACCTGTCCAAAAAATTCCCAGGAAGGTTTTAGAGAGTGCACTTAAGCTCAGATTTAGACACAAGTGAAGCTCATTTTTCATTTAGTAGAAACCTCAGACTAGCCAAGACTTGGAATACATGCTGAACGTTTTGCAAATAGAGCAATGCCTCATTTGTCTGATGTGGACTGTTCCATGTAAATGCGTTTTCCACATAACTCAAGTTTATCCCTTTGCACATCAAATCATATGTTATTCTAACCATTTTGCATAAGAATATTCCTGAGAGTGCATTACACACTTTCCTACCTCCTTCAGTAGAATTTGAGAAACATAACTTAATCTTGGCTTTCTGACTCAGGGTCATTGTCACGAATATCAAGTATTGGGCTGCTCTCCGCTCAAATAAAGGGATGCCTCTGGGTCCCTACAGCCTAAACGGGGCTGTCTGACTTCACTTTGCTGGAACTGGGATTTGTCGTCTTTTTGAGATGGTGCCTGCCAGCTTTCCATCTAATCCTTCAGTGTTCTCATAGGATCTAAAATCCTTTTTGCTCCCTACCCATTTAAAGCTGTCTCTTCTATGAAATACAAAGGTAAAGTGAAGAGAGCACCTTATTTGGATGACCAGAAATCCTGGATTATTTTCCTGTTTCTAATACATCCTGTGACTTTCTTAACCGAACAATTACTCAACCCCTCTTGGCCTCTGTTCCACTACCTAAACGTGAGAGGATCAGACATGATGCTCTCTAAAATCCACTAAATCTATGCCAGTTTGCATAATTTTATACTGTTTTTGACTCTAAGATGAACAAACACATTAAAATTGTGTGTAAACGAAAGGACTGTAGGTCCTGAGGAATCAGACTTTAACATCCCTGCCAGGAGCAAAGTGCATGAGTTATATTTTACCTTATTTGTTTGTAGGTTGTTTTCTGTATGGTTGAGGCTGCCAGAGAAGTCACCGCTCAGTCACTGGAATATCACGTTGTATCAGTTATCTATTGCTATGTAACAAATCAACCCCCAATTTAGCAGCTTAAAGCAACAATGATTTGTTATTTCTCATGGTTCTGTGGTGCAGGAATTCAAGTGCATGGCTGCTAGGTGGTTGTGCTGGATGTAGTGTGAACTGAGGGAGCTCCTCTGGCGGCATTTACCTGCGGTTGGGCTGGACTGGGAGGGTGAAGGAGTCCTCACTCGCGTGTCTGATACCTTGATGCTCCTCCACTGGCGTTTCTCCTACCACCCGGTGTCACCCTTCTGTTCTTTAGCCGTAGCTCTTTTACATCTTGGTGATTGGCTTCCCCGGGGGAAAGCAAAAGCTGCCAGGCCTTTTACAGGGTGAGCCAAGCACTGACACAACATCGCTTCTGCCACGTTTTATTGGTCAAAACAAGTCACAGTTCAAAGACATTCAAGGAAAGGGGGAATAGATTCCACCTCCCAATGGGTAGGATTGCATGCATGTACAGGAAAGGAAGGAATTAATGGACACCATGTCTGGAAACCCTCTACTACCCACTGGGATACATCTTCACATTATACTTTACAAGCCTAAAGGTTTTCTCTTAATGTCAAAAGTATTAATTAGTGTTGATGTACCTAATTATTCTCCTAAGTAGTGTCAGTTTCATAAACAGCACTTTTCCTCTGGGAAAGGAATAAAAAGCAAACCCACACTTTTAATTGGGTACTTCTCTGAATTGGATTCCAAGTCTGTACTTTTCTCTTGTAAACATGCAGCCAAGTCTCCGAGTTTTGATTCAGTATTTGATGAATCAAAGTCAAATCTTGTGAAAGAAAACATTACCTCTTTCTGAACTTTCTGTATAGCTGTGCTTGCCTTTGGTTGTTGTCAAAACTCTATGAAAGTGTTTGCCCAACAAATCAAATTACCCAACTGCAATATTCTATTTGCTTTCTTATCAAGGGAAAATAGGTTCCTTTCGCCTTCCGGTTTTTGTGCATTTCCTTTTGTCTGTCCTGGTGCTCATTTATTCGTGTATTTATGTGGATTCCCTGAGCATATTCCATGTGCCCGGCTTAAATAAGCAACAGATAAGGCAGACATCACCCTGCTCTTGTGAAGCTGACATTCTAACGTGGAAAATAAATAATAGAGAAATAACTGATCAATTACAATTGCAATGTATGCTGCAAAGGAAAAGTCTAAAGAGTGGATACGATGTCACAGAGACCCAACTTAGTATGAGGCCCTGCAGAGGAAGTGATGTTTAAGCTGAACCCTGCAGTGGTGGGGGTGGGGGGGGTAGGTATCCGCTAGATGAAAGAACCGTGGAGGAAGGAGTTGAGGAGGAGGCGCTCCAGGCAGAGGGAACAGCACATACAAAGACCCTTTGGAAGAGAATGAGATGTGGTGGGTAACCAGTGTGGAATGACAAGATCAGGATGAAGACATGTGTAGAATACTGAAACTAAAATAGCCATTTAAGAGCTATGAAACCTTGAGCATAACGGGCATAATATTCCTTGAGCCTCAGGGAGAGGAGAGAAAGGAAAATGTTGACTCTTTTTACCAACCCTCCCCACCCACAGGGAGGCTTGTAAAGAAATCTCACTGCCATCTGGCCCATCATGTTGTTCTTGAGAGCTTAAGTGTACCAATAACGTCTTCTAAGTGCCAGGTACCACGTTACATACTGCGAGTAGAAACGTGAGTAATAACAGGTGCGCAATAAAGACGCGCTTATGAGGGAAAAAGACAGTGCCCTCCAGGAACCCTCAGCCTACTGGCTAGGGAGTGCAGGTTGGAGGATGGAGTGTTGCCCTGAAATGCAATCAGAGCTATGATGAAATAATCTGGGGGGGGGGTACAGTCAGATTAGATTAAAATCTTTTGCAGCCCTAAGGACTGAAAATGTTACTGCACCCTCCCTTCCATCCAAATGCATTTCAAAATAATATTTTATCTCTAAAAATGGCAAGGAAAAAAGCAAACACTGAAAATGAAAGAAATTCTCGTTATATTTTTCTACTATGTACTTTTGGCCAAGTTCATCAAAGCTGAACTGCACTCATTTTGTTTATTTACTTATGTACACCTTTTGGTGTCCTCACTTGGCCAATCACCTAAGCACATGCTTGCCCCGTTTGCCCTATCTTTTGAGTAGTTTTGCAGTGACTCACGCTGTAGGGTACGACAGATTCATTCTATTGGGGTGTTGGGACGGGGTGGGAGAATAGGAGAGGAGGTGTCAATTAAGCCTCATTTTAAGTAGTAACGCATTAGTTAGGAAACAGATTCTGGTTGCTATTTTTTTTTTTTTTTTGCTATTTTTTTAAGTCCCTAATATAACAGAGGCTTAAATAAGAGAGTTTACTTCTCTTTCACCCTAACCATACAAATATAGGCAGCCCCAGGACCAATATGGTGGATTCACAGTGCCCTGGTCCCTGGTTCCTTCAGCGTTATTGCTCTGAGACCCTCGACACATAGCTTCCATCCCATGACCTAATATGTCTTCTCAGCTCCTACCATCACATCTTCATTCAGTCTGCAGAAAGGACGGAAGGACAAAAAGAGAGAGCATGCTCATTCCTCCTTAGGGTGCCATCCACTTTTGCTCACAGCCCATTGGCCAAGCCTAGTCCCGTGGTCATACCTAGCTGCAAGGAAGTCTGGGTACTGTAGTCTTTAGCTGGGCGGCCATGTACCCAGCTAAAACTCAAGGGAGCCCAACTACTAAAGGAAGAAAGGAAGAGTGGATATTGGAGAGCAACCAGCAGCTTCACCACAGATGGCAGGGGGCGTGGCCAGGATGGGTAGCCAAAGACAGGAACTTATGAAAATCATCTGTGAAGTTTTACGATGCCCATTTTATATAAGAGGAGCACCGAAACACACAGAGGTTAAGGTAGATAGCGTGGCATACCAAGGTGGTGGTGGGAATGGTCCCACCCTGGGGACAGGCAATAAAGAAGTGCATTATCTGTATAAGAATAACCACACCCATGAAGAGCTCTTCTGCTTTGCATTACGCATTAGTGGTTCTAACGTGTCAGTGATCAAACACTCCTCCCTGCTGGCACAGACCCTTCCCACTGCTCCCAGCCCCCATGCCCTTGCCAAGGCAGGCAAGGGCTGGAAGAAAGTCTAAGATATCTTGAGCCTGAACAAACAGTGGGGAAGGAGAAGGGCAGTTCCCTAACACACACACGTACAAACACAACCTTCTCTTAGTCCTGGCCTACTCCTTTGCATGTATTAATAAACCCTGCCCTTGAACCCGGTATGTCCTGGTATTTAAGGTCCCGTTTAGATCTTTGTTCAAATCCTGGCTCTGTCGTTTCCTAGGTCTGTGACTTTGAACAAGTCAGTGAGATTACAATCTATCTAGACCAGTGATTCTCAAACTTGAATCCGTGTGAATCAGTATAACCCAGGGGGCCTTGTTAAAACTCAGACTGCTGGCCCCCACTGCCAGAGATTGTGATTCAGTAGGTCTGGGCTGGTACTAGAGAATTCAAATTTCCAACGAATTCCCAAATGGTGTCCATGCTGTTGGTCCAGAAACCACATTTTGAGACTCTGTTCTAAACGGAGGGAAGCATGTTTTACCTTCTGTTTTGGTGGGTGCAGTCGGTCATAAAAAATCCTAACGTAATGGGAGGTCGTGGGAGTTTTAACTGGTTTTGAAAACAGAAAATACATAGTAATAACACATGACATTACCTAATGATTTACAATTTTCACTTTTCTTTCACAAAGCCCAAGCATTATTAATAATAACGATAACTAACGTTTCCATCAGCCTCACTGGATTTTAAGCTCAATGAGACAAAGGACTGTGAAAAACACACCACCAGCTTAATATACCACCTGCCCCACAATAACTACTCAGTAAATATTTGTCAAACACATAAATTTTACTGAGTTCTTACTAAATCCCAGACATTCTGCTGTGCACTTTATGGGTGTTATTTCCATCAATCCTCAAAATAACCAGAAAGTAAGTCCTATTATCAGTCCCACCTTACAGTTGGGGAAATCAAGACTCATAGAGGTTAAGCATCTTGTCGAGGGTCATTTATGAAGAAATGACCAAGCCAGGACTCGACCCCAGTTCTGCTTGACCCCAAGGCCCGCTCTTAATCATAATTCTCTATTGCAGGGGTCAGCACACTTGGCCTGCAGGCCAAATCTCGCTCACCACCTAGTTTTGTAGGACCCATGAGTATATCTTTTTTTTTTTGGCCACACCAAGTGGCACATGGGATTTTAGTTCCCCGACCAGGGATCGAACCTGTGCCCCCTGCATTGGAAGCACAGAGTCTTAACCACTAGACCACCAGGGAAGTCCCTGTAGGACCCATGAGTTTAAAATGGCTTTCCATTTTTAAATGGTTGAAAAATATTTTTTAAATCCAAATAAAATAATAATGTTTTGTGACACATGAAAATTGACATTGAAATTTCCGTATCCCTCTGTAAAGTGTTACTGGAATCCAGCCACACCTGTTTGTTTACATATATTATCTGTGGCTGCTTTGGGGCTGTGATTAAAGAGCTGAGTAGCTGCAACAGAGCCCATTCAGCTCATAAAGTCCAAACTATTTACTATCCGCCCTTTAAAGAAAAAGTGTGTCGATCTCTGCCCTTTTGATTCTTATTATCCTTTTCATAATGCTAGATTCAAGAAGAAATTATTCCAGGTGAAAGTCATCACAATTAATCCTTTTTTTCCTAATTTTTAAAAATAACACCTTGTTTCATGAGCTGCCTACAATCCCACCATTAAAGTGTTTTGGTTTAATGCTGGCTGCAAGGAACGCCTCTCAAGAGGCAAATACCCCTGAGAGTGGTAGCTCGTTATATGGTTAATAACAGTGAAAGAAAGCTGTGTGGTGTTTAGCAAAAGGCAATGGTCCAAGGAAAAGGCCACCAGTATTCCCAGATGCTGCAGTGTCTAGTTTTCCAGTCCAATTTCCCAGAGTGAAACAAACTCACATAGCCTAGGCCGTAGTATCAAGAGGTTCCAGCAGGGCTGAATTCCCTGGTCTGGGGCAAGATCCGTTGGAGACTTAGCCTGTTTGCTGGATCCCAAAGAATCAAAGATAAGGATTACAGTGGTCAAGCTCACACAGTGAATCGTTGATTGTGTTTTATCCTTTTAAATATGTGTAAGTCATAGAAAGCTCTGCAGTCAAAAATATTGACTGCATTGATCTCTGACAACCACAGAAGCAGCCCAGGTGGGCTGCAGCGGAAAGGCTGTGAAATACTTAAAACAAAGATGTTATCCTACGGAAGAGGCAGCGTCTGCCGCCTCCCCCTCCCCCAGCCTGAAAGCAAGTTGGAAAGCAAATGCACGAACGCCAGTCAGCAAAAGGAAAAAAGTACTTTTGCAACCCGACTTTGACATCAGCGTGCGGGCCTCGAGTCCAGCACCGTGTTCCGGGGCAGCAGGAATACAAATTTCTGCAGCATGCATAGATTTTATAAGGAGTGTGTCGGAGTGAATCGTGTTCCAAGGCCGGATGAGCAGTGTTGGTCTTCTTACAGAGAGAGCACCTTCATCATGCAGAGGGGAAAAGGACATTGCCAGTCACGGGCCTTCCTTTTGCAAACCCGCAGTCCGTGTTCCAGAGCAGAATCTTCATGCATCATTCCCTTATCCGGGTAATCGCCTTCTCTGCTGCAAGGTCAAGCACATACTTGGGCCCGGCCCCTCTGCTGAATGCTGGGGACGTGGGTCCGCCCTCGAGAAGCCGATGGGGAGAGACACACATCAATCTCAAGCCTTCTTGGTGGCAGAGATTTTCATCTTGTTCGTCTAAGCTCACAGGGCCTGGCATGTAGTAGGGGCTCAGCCAGAATTTGTCAAACACGTGACGAGGTGAATAAGCTGACTGTAAGACAAGGGGTGGAAAGTGAGCTGGGATCGTAGAAGAGTAACTAATTCAGCCAGGCTCCAGAGAAGAGGCGAGATTCAACCTGGGCCTTGAAGGATGCATGAGAGTTCAGGAGGTGGAGACAGAGGAAAGTTTATCTTGGAACGAGTCTTCTAGCAGAAGGGGACAGAGGATGAGTCTTTCTTCCTAAGACCCTTCTAGAAATAGGCACTGAATAAATCAATATAGCTAAGCCTCTCCATAAATGCACCTGAACCTTCTAGAATTCAACATGTTACACACTCCAGAGATATTCAGAATGTACCAGAACTTCCTTCTGCTGCCTTCTGTAGCATTGCTCAGGGCCTGACAATTAGGACAGTTGTTTGTCCTGGGGAATGATTCAAAGAGGGTCCAATGCGTAGCAGCAAATGAGTCCTAAACGCTCCCAGGACAGGGCGAGAGAGCCCAGCCCACACATCTGTCGCACAGGATTTGCCAGGTGGAAGGATGGGGGAGGGTGGAGAGGGTTGGCAGGAATGCTGTGTGGATCTTCTGGGAGTAGAAGGAAGAGCTGCTGGGCTCAGTTCTGCTCAGGGTTTCCCGAGCCCACACCAGGGCTGGGCACCATGCTTGGCATAGGGTGTAAAACAACAGCAGGGCTTCCCTGGTGGCATAGTGGTTGAGAATCTGCCGGCCGATGCAGGGGACACGGGTTCGAGCCCTGGTCTGGGAAGATCCCACATGCCGCAGAGCAACTGGGCCCGTGAGCCACAACTACTGAGCCTGCGCGTCTGGAGCCTGTTCTCCGCAGCAAGAGAGGCCGCGACAGTGAGAGGCCCGCGCACCGCGATGAAGAGTGACCCCCGCTCGCCGCAACTAGAGAAAGCCCTCGCGCAGAAACGAAGACCCAACACAGCCAAAAATAAATAAATAAATAAATACATAATTTAAAAAAAAAAAAAGAAAGAAAAACAGCATTAGCAGGAGGGGCAGCTTGGGACAGGTGAAAACATAGGCTTTGGAGTTAAACATTCACTCATTCATTTATCTAATATTTATTGAGCACCGACTCTGTTCTAGGCTCTGGATACAGTTGTGAAAGACCAAATAGAGTGCTGCCCTTGTAGAATTTATGTTCTAGTAGAGAAAGACCATAAATAAATATTAATGTTTATTGAGTGCTCACTATGTGCATTGTTTTAAGTACTTTATATATATATTAAACACAACATTTCAAACTGACAAGAAACCTATAAGTTACAATGATACTCCCATTGTACAGATGATGAAACTTCCGTCCCAGAGAGTTTAAACCAGGAGTAGAAATGGGATCCAGGGTGCAGGCGTCTGACTCCAGATTTGGCTCTTGACTGCCACATTGTGCCGTCCTAGGATAGAGGGTGACTGAGGCTGGGGAAGGGTACAGCTGTGTTTGCTAACGCGACCCAGGAAGGCCCCTCTGAGCAGTGACATTGGGCTATGACCCAGATGAGAAGGAGCCAGCCATGCCAAGATCGGGCGAAAGTATTGCGGGGAGAAGGAAAATAAGGGGTCAAGGCCCTGAGGGGGAGACAAGGTTAGTTTGCTCCAGAAAACAGGCAGGGGCTGGAGTGTCATGAGCAAGACAGTGAGTGGCACGAAACAAACCAGAGGGAGGCTGCCTGGATCTCATCTGGACTCTGTCACTTACCACTTGGGAATCATGCACTCAAGCTATTTACCTTCTCGAAGCCTCAGTTTTTTTTTAAAGAGAATTTAATTTTTTTTAAAGAGAATACATGTAATGTGCTCACCCAAAGCCTGGAGCAGAGCAAACACTCAATAAATGTGGCCATTATTCCTGTTAACAAGACAGATGCCTGTTTTCAAGAAAGTCACAATTGAGAGTGGTACAGATAATTATGATACAGTAGGATCTGGATATAAAATGTTTCTCATTCCCCAGGAACCTTGACATCCTGGATATGGTTAATTCTTGCATTTTCTTTTGCTTCTTCAAGAGAAAGCTCAGTCACCCTTTCTGGTCCATCCACCTAGACTTCAATGGCCAAGAACCCTCCTGAGTGTCCCTCCCTCCAGCTCGTCCCAGACCCACAGAGCAAGCCTCACCCCCACCAGCACCAACCAACCCAGCCCTGATAGATGCGGAGTTGTCCTGGGGACAATAAATATGGCAGCCACACTTTCCCTTTGGTTGTGGCTTTTGATCCCTTACTGCTGTAACTGTCACGGTACAGAGCCAGGATCACTCTGCAGTCAGGACAGTAGCTTTGTCTCATGGAACAATCCAAAGAGGAACCAAGAGGAGGTAGCAAATGCGTGCCAATTTTTCATGTGCGAGGAGAGCCTCGTACATACACAGCCCTAGAGAACCAGCCAGATGCAGGGATGGTCACAGGTGGGAGGAAGGGGAGAGAGACGGGGTCAGCATCCTGAAAAGAAGTGCCACTGGCTTTCCTGGCAGTGGAGGCTGGATGCCATTGTCACCACCACCACCGTCATCCCCACCATCATCATCCTCATTCCTAACCCTTATAGAGCACATGCAATGTGCCGGGCTTTGTTCTAACTGCTTTGCACTTGTCATCTCACTCCGTCAACATAGCAGCCTCTAAGGTTGGTTCATTATTTTCTGAATTTTCCAAGTGAGGAAACTACGGTACAGAGAGCAACTTACCCATAGCCACCCAGCTAGGAGGTGGATCTGAACTGAAGCTGGATCTGAACCCAAGCCGTCCAGATCTGCGGTCCCTGCCTAGAATTACGGTACATCCCGCCATCATGACGTTTTGCTTTTTGGCACTATTTTCCCGTCACTATTTACATCAAACTTTACATCAACTCACACTTCCTATCTAAATCAAATGAACACTTTGTAAAACCACTACCATAAACGAAACCAGTTTTGCTTGTCACAAATAGGGAATCACTATAACAATGAAAATGTAATAACAACAAAACTATGGCATTAAAATCCTTGCGAGACATGTTGCCTATTGAAGGCTCTGAGCCCAAGGCCTGCTTACTCTTTCTTTGCAGAAAGGAGAGATTACAAGTGATAGAGGGGTGTTAAAAACACATCAGCACAAAGCTCCCTCTTTGACTTCAACAAAAAGAGTAAAAGGATTAAAAAGGAAATGTCTTATTCAACTACCATATAAAATATACCTCTTCCCCCAATGTTTCATTCCTTTTCACGACAGACTGAAGTAGGAGGGGTCCAGGGGTTCATGGGTCAGAAGACCAGTTTGTAATGAGCTGTGTGTCTTGGTGCAAGTCAGTGCCCCTCTCTGGACCTTATGTGTACTCTGAGTGAGTGATGAAATGTTGTTCCAGATCAGGGTCCTCAAGAAGCAGTTGGTAGATTAATTCCAGTCCACGATAAACTTTTCGCTAGAAAAATAAGTCCCAATATAAGTGAGATTTCCATAAAGTAAGTTTATTTCATTTAAAGTAATCTTTCTTGATCTGAAATTCATCCAACAACATACGTTCAACAGTATTTGTGGAGCAACCACTATATGCCATCATTCTGTGGGCAGCGAGTTTTCAATTAGTGAGACTTTCTCCTTCTTACTTTAGAAAAACTCAAGTGTCTTCTCTTTTCATTACATGACGGTCATAGTAATTCATCTCTCTTGTTTTGGGTGTCCATCCACAGCAAATAGAGTTTTCTTTCCTTTTTTTCCTCCCCTTGGAAATTTCACTGGTCTGTGCGTTATATCCTTAAATCTGGGACCTCCTCTCCTAGCGGTTCCCTCTGAGCTCAAGAATGCTGGTATCCATTTCTGTGATTCTTTGCAGAAATTCCTGCAAATGTCAATGCCAAAGGAGCCAGCGGGTGGAAAATCGAGTGAAGGGGTTGGGTCGGGACAGAGCAAGGTGGGCTGCTGGTGCTTCATCTAAAGGTGTCGCTGCTCCTCACTTCCGGGGAATTGTTGCCATGGGAGAATGCGGATCAGTGATGCTGGATCTTAAGATATATGGAGGGAAGGCGAAAGGCTTATTTTCACATGAATTCCCTGTAAGTTAGATGCGGTAGATGGGCCACAAGTTGTGACTTCTGCTTATAATTTCCAAAGCTCTTTCACTTTGGTGCAGCTAGGCGAGCTAGACAAGAGGGCTGCCACTCCCGCCTTGTTCTCATTAACCAACTTGCCTTAAGCGATGTAGCAAATGCAGGTGGTAAAAGGATGGAGCAGGATGTCATGAAAGGGCTTGGGCTTTGGGTCTGTGGAGCCGAGCGCTTGTCGTTCTTAGCTGGGTAAACTTGAACAGAAGACAACCTCTCTGGGACTCTATTTCCTTACCTGTAAGTCAGAGATTTTTAATCCTACTTTGCCAATTTTGTGGCAGATTAGAAATAATACCTAATGTCACAAAGTAGGGGGCAGTGGTTTTATTTTATAATTGAAAGACTTGAGCCCAGCTGTTCTGGTCTCGTCTTTTAGCAGCGCCTCTGGGGGGCCGCTGGCCAACCTTTGCTGCCTTTCTGCCTCCCCTGGAGCCTGTGAAAGAGGCATCAGAGGTCCCCGCCTCCTTACCATCCAAGGTCGGGCTCCTCTGTTACACACCACCAGTGGGGAGACCCTGTGGAGAATGCAATTCGCCGAGCCAGTATTTCTGGACCTTGCTCTTCTTGGGCCCAGAATCCGGTAAAAAGCAGTTTTATTGGCAAGAAGGCTAACATCCACTTAAACTGTAGCCTAAGAAATCATGAGCCGCCCATAGAAATGAAACATCGCCCTGCCCCTCTCACTGTAGCCTGAGCATTTGGTGTCCATGGAAACTAGTGTCTCAGGCTGTGAGTGTGTAGGCCCAGCTCTCAGCAGATTTGCCTAGAGGATAGGCTACCAACCTCCCCAGGTTGCTCAGGACAAAGCGGGTTACCGAGATGCCAGACTTCCAGTTTAAAACCAGGAAAGTCCCAGGCAAACCAGGACAAATTGGTCACCTTACCCCAGAGCTTGACCTGGAAAGAAGATCTTGGGTTGGGGAGAGATTCTTTCTAGCTGTAAAATGTCAGGGCTGTGCCCCCATGTGTGCTCTTGGCACCTCAAGCAACTTCTTGGGATCAGGACACTCACCTGAGCCTCTGAGCCAATGCTTGAGACGCAGAGCTGGGCAAACATAAGCCAAAGCGGCGTCACGAGTCAATCGGTCTTTCCCGCTGAGCCCAGACTTTGCCTCAGAATCTCTTTCATCATAGGGTTCCAGGTGACTCTTAAAAAATAACCTTCCTTGATTCACCGAGTGACACTGACGTGCCACGGTACTCTGATTTCATACATTTCACCATGTGAAATCTTCACAATGTACCCTGGAAGCATTCGTTTAATGAGTAAATAAATAACTGAATGAGTAGGTGAATGAATGAGTGACATAGTTAAAGGTTAAAGGCTTCACTGGATAAGTAAATAAATACAATTACAGTTTAAGGATTCCTTCCTTCCTATCAAAGCCACCCATTTTTCTCTCTAGAGCATGCTTTATTACATCCTTTTGACTGGGTCCTTTAAGACCAATGAACGTGGAATAAATCCTGGCTACAGGGCAAAGGGGTGGGGCTGTAGTCCAGGCTCCAACTCTCGGCCACTTCTAACCTCTCTGCCCTCCATTTACGCATCTGAACCCACGAGTTCCAACCAGACTCCTTCTATTCCCTCCTCTAGCATTCTAGAACCGTCTCTCCACCATGCTCATGTCACCTCTTCCACGTGAAACGTTTTCCTTTCAACTCTTTCTTGACAGAACTCTTTCACCCACATAAATGATTCCAATGGTGAGAAATTCGGGTTCCAGGGCAGAGGTATGTGAGCTGAAGGGAGTTTCTCAGCCTTGAATGGTATCAGAGAGCAGACAGCCTCCGTTGCACATAGCGCTCTCTGATCCAACAGAAGCAGGACCAGTGTAGAAGCTTTGGATGGGGAAAGGGAGAGGGCGGCAGAGTCCTCTTCAAACCCTAAGCCTCTGATCAATGTAACTTCTTCCATGAAGCCTTCGCTGACCTTCTCCAGCAGAGCTAGAGCTCCTTGCCCTGTGATCTTGTGACACTTTGAGTCTTCCTCTGCTGTAGTCTTGATTTCAAAGCATCACAAGATGCATTTTATTTACATTCTCCTCCATTGATCGAGAGCACCGGGGTTTGTGCACCCAGGGCTCAGTCCTGTGTCAGGCAGCCAGTTTTGTGCTCAAACAAATGCTAGCAGGTTGAATTCATGAACCAACAAGTGATTAAATGAATAAATGGCGTGGCAACAGTCAATGCAGGTCAAACCACGAGAAAATGCATGCGTCTGGCAGAGTTTCTGAGGCCTAATTATTAGGGAAAAGACATGCCAAGGGGCATAGAATAATCCAGAAGCAATGTTTGGTCTTGGTTAAACCGCATTATGAACACAGTGGCTGTGAGAATGGAGAGATGTGTTTTTCCGCCTGAAGCGTTTTACTTTTCCGTGTTTTGTCTGGGGTTTTAACATTTACGTTCATTATCATGTACCTGAGCTGAGATCTCAAGCAGTTCATTAATTGTCTTGGAGCACAGTTCTGTGCGATTTCACCTGGCATACTCATATCGCTGCAGTGAGGACTTTGTTGTACCTTGAGTGTTTTTAATGACTTCCCCTGAAAATCTATCTAAAACACACACACACACACAACACATTAGCACAGAGGAAGGTAAGGACGCAGTGCTGGGTAGGGGTCCTGGAGAGGAAGCTGTGTTTGGACATTGAAGCAGGCCCGGGGGAAGCCACTGGCCGTTCAGTGTGAACACCACTGCCCTCCAGTGGAGGGAATGCCAGGTCCACTCAGGAGGGCTACTGCCTCCGTGGGGGAGGACTGGGGCCCTGGGCCTGAAGCCTCCGCAACTATATTCCTCCCATGGATCTGTCTTCCAAAGGGCCACACATCACCCAACTCAGGCAAGTGGCTACCTGAGGGGACTATTTTGTTGTTGTTTGTTTTTAACCGTGTGATCTTTTTGTATCAGTGGAAATAGGAGAAAGAACGAAAAATGCAGGACTTGCCCGTCCTAGAAAGGCAGGCTTAGTATCTTGGATGAAGTACCCTGTGTATGTGTTACTCCTGCTTCCTCTTTCTTCGCTTGCCTCTTCAGGAATGGGAACGGAAGGAAGGACAGTGCTTAACACAAAGGAATGCATTGCTAATGGTGGAATTTCAGATACTAGAGGGAGAATCGCTGTGTGTAGGAGTCCATCCATTCAAGTCGGCAAATAGACAGCGATTGCCTTCTGTGTGTTGGGTATTTAGGAAAGAAAGACTAAGACAGGGACTTCTCTCCTGGATGAGCTCATAGTTCAGTGGAATAAACAGGCCTATAAACAGATAATCCAGGTCAGTTTGTAGGTACTTAGGAGCTCAGCATCTGTGGACTTATTTGTCATTGTGGCCATTTATTCCTCAACAACCCACAGGATAGAGATGTGGTAACTTTTCTCTTTGCTGTGGCATGAATTTGATTTGAGTTGCAATGCTAATGACAAGGAGCAAGTTAATTGCCCAGTAAGCACCCCTAGTCCACAGCCCAGGTCTACGCTCAGTAGGACTTTGCTCCCCTTCCTTCACCACTGCACATGCCATTATCCGGATGTGTTGTGGTAATCGTGTTAAGTGCGGAGGAGTGTCATCAAGTTGGAGAAGAAGACATTACTGCTAAAAGTCCAAATATGTTGTTGTATAAAGGTATTTACAGAAACCATGTGACTCAGGAGGAAAATAAGAATTGGGAGACTCCCAGGAGCCTCTATCAGCAAGCCCGTGTTCACAGATTTGGGAACCTGGGACAATCTCACGCTACACCTTGTAAACAGGCAAGAGTCGACAGGTCTATAATTATTACGATCAGATTTTCCAGATGAAAATTAGCTCCTGCGGTATATGAGTTCAGCTGTCCTTGGAAGGATCAAAGGGGAGAATGTTTGAAATTAAGCATATCCTGGAAAATATATGAAATCGAGACGGTCATGGAAACCTGAAGCCACAGACACTGTATGTGCAGCAGGGATGAGGATAAGAGATGCTGAGGACACAGTTGAGGGCGCACCTGGCGCACCTGGTGCACAGATCCCAGTGGCTGAGACCACTCCAGACCGTGTGCATTTGCTTAGTCTGTTGGGTAGAACATATCAAACCAGAGCACACAGGTCACAAGTTGCGCCTTCAGTCAAGGGAAGGCCCCCACTAGGCACTGCCTGTGGGACGTCAAAGGGTTCTCAGGTTCCTGAGTAATTCCTGATGCACAGCCACTAACTCTGCTGTCATTAGTCCAAAACCTGGAGCTCCGATAGTATCAGAAAGACCCTGCCAGTGGTGGATCAAGGGTTGTCTTCAAGAGATGCACTATTAGCTCTGTGATTGCCTGTCATTGAGACAATCGCTATTGACAGAGGGCTTGCTAGGTGCCAAGCACTGTGCTAAGGCAGTGAAGGCTCAGAGCGTACTCCTGTTCGCAGCAGGACTAGCCCATAATCTAGTACAAAGAGAGAAAATAAACAAGACCATTTCCAAGTGTGATAAGAGTTTCAAAGGCTTCAAAACAGGCTGAGGAGATTGTGACTCAGGATGATGGTGAAACTACCATAAACAGACGATCAAGGAAGTCCTGGCCAATGTGAAACTTTGGCAGTGAGGAGTGGTCGACCGTGTAGAGAACAGCAGTGGCCCAGGCAAGAGCAACCTGGACATTTGGGAGAAAGGCCTTGAGGCTGCAGCCTCGTGAACTCGAAAATATGTAGGAGGAGGTGGATTCAAAGGGGCAGGAAAGGGTCGGATCGTTCAGGGACCTGAGGCCTACGGCAAAGAGTTTGCAAAGTGAAGCCATTGGAGGGTTTTAAAGAAGAGGGGTGGGGACTTCCCTGGAGGTCCAGTAGTTAAGACCCTGGGCTTCCACTGCAGGGGGCGCGGGTTCGACCCCTGGTTGGGGAACTAGGATGCCACATGCTGCCCAGTGCGGTCAAAAAAATTTTTTTTAAATAAAGAAGAGGGGTGAGTGTGTGCCAGTGACAATGAAGGGGTGATGGACAAGGCAGAGCTGCTCACCCGTAGGGTCCCAACCTGCTATTGTATCAAGACCAGCAGGAGAAAATGTGTGCTGATTTAGTTAACATTCCAGGAATTGCATATAACTTGCAGCACCCTTTCTCCATGCTGCATCTTATTTAAAAAATCCTCATAAACAGGCACTCCAACTCTGTTTATAAGTAGTTTGGATCTCAGCTTTACAGACTTAGCATTTTCAATTTAGGCTACTTATTTCTTAGCAGCTCACATGTTAGAGACATAGTAACTTTTCACGATGTTGAAAAGAAAGAATGAGGTCCATGGGAGGTTGTCAAACATGGTGAGCTTGCCCGGATACCTCTGCCTTAGCTGATAAATGATTTATTATTGACAGGTCATTGATAGGTGATCATTTTCCACACAGAATCTGTGGTGAGGCATTTTCTTTTCTCATTTAGTGAGAAATTGGCATCTTTCTATTCTGATTGTAAGAAGATTGGAGTTTGTATTGTCCTTTTTTTGCACTGGTTGCCTGGAAGCTCATATACAAATGGGATGGTTAGTCACAGGACCTATTTTCATTCTTATCATTAAGATATTTGCTTTCTCCTTTTTTCACTTGCTTTATTATTTATTCCCTTTATATGTCACCTTAAATCTTTTTATGGCTAGAGTTGGGATATCAATAAAGAAAATTACATGCTTCAACGTCATAAGCCCAGTCTGCTTGATAAATACCTTAGAAATTTTATATTCATTAGTGACAGGGTAGGAACAGTTAGCTGAATTAGTGATTAAATACACTATTATTGATAATTTCTATAAAATGTTAAGCTTCGGGACTTCAGCCAAGAATTAGCACCACCCAGACAAGCATTATTTCTACTAAAAAATCAGGTTCTACCATAAATTCAAGGGTTGACTATTGCCATCAGAAAGGTTTTAAGCTTAATTTAAAACAGGAATGCCTCTCATCACTGGAATGCATTTGCCAAAGAACTTCAACTTCTGTCTTCTTTCCCGCTGAACTTTAAAAACGGGAGAGACAACTGCCTGTCGAGACTGTTTTGTCTAGAGCCAGGCTTAGGGCAGCAATCCAGCATAACAAGTTTCAATCCTTGCTCTCCAGCTCAAAACCAGGAAGCACCTTGATTGCATCTTGTTAATTGCAAAATTAACTTAAAGTAAAAATAAAAGAATAAAAGAGCCCCTCTTCTCCTTTGCTTCCTACAAAGCAGGAAGTTTGGGGGTGGTGGTTACACACCGACCCAAGGCCTGCATTTCTGTGATCTAGCCCTGAAAACCATTTATGACCAAATTTAACTCCGGAAAGCTCTGCTCTCTCTCTCTCTCCCTCTGATCATCCATATCAGTTTCATCTCATGACTCTGACATTTACTGGCTCAGCTGACCATAACCACACTGGAGTTTTTAACCAGATAATCCCATATGTGGGATTTAGTCATAAACACAGCCCTGCATCTAGACTAATTATATAGGTAATGGTTGTAAGGAGAAAAGGTAAAAAGGTGCCGAATTGCATAAGATATTTTAGGTAGTTTGCCAAATCTTTTCTAAAAACAAACCAACAAATCATCAAAACCAGCAAGAACCTTACTTTTTAAAAATTTAAGTAATAAATGTTCACTGAAGGGAAATTAAAGCTTACAGGTAGAATGGATGGAAGGAAGGAACAAAGGAAGGAACGAAGGAAGGAATGAAGGAAGGAACGAAGGAAGGAATGAAGGAAGGAAAAAGGAGGGAGGGAGAAAGGGAGGGAAGTAAGGAGAAAGGAGGAAGCTGTGAATGTATATTACTAACATTTTAGTAGATATTAATGTTTGGGACACAAATTCTAGATCAGGGGTTGACAAACTGAGGCCCCCAGGCCAAATCCAGCCCACTTCCTGTTTTTATTAATAAAGTTTTATTGGACACAGCCAGGCCCGTCCATTTACATAATATCTTTGGCTAATTTTATGATACAATGGCAGAGCTGAGTAGTAGGAACAGAGATCATATGGTCTGTAAAGACTAAATTATCTATTATTTATATCTGGCCCTTTATAGAATTAGTTTGCCAGCCCCTGATCTACACTTTTTGTCTCTAAATACTTATATTTATACATAGTTTCATACACTTTTTTTTTTTTTTTTTTTTTACTTTTTAGCTTGAAATAATTCTAAATCCCACAGGAAGTAGCAAAGAAATGTCAAGAGAAGTCCCGTGCACTCTTCACCCAGCTCCCCCGTCGCTAACATCTTGCATAACTGTTGCACAATATCAAACCAAAACGAATTCAGATTTCACCAGTTTACATGCAGTCATGTGCGGTGATACACATGCCTTTTATATGTAAAAGTGATATAACATATCACATTTGTTAAGGGTGACAATAATGAAAACTCCTCAACTGACAGAGCGAAGGAAAGAACATGAATATAGTAAGCGCATCCTGAGAACCCGAAGAGTCTGAGATGATCCCATCATCCTGAGAAAATCAGGACTGCTTCTTCTGCACCAACAGTCACTCCTAAATCATGTTGACCAAGATATCTGATGGAGGTTATGTATTTTATTTGCACCTAAACGTATAATCCTTTCTATTTTCTCTCTTCTGCACTCCCACCCTCTTAACACTTTTTTTAAAGTGCATGAATTATGACTGGGCAATCAAAGATGACGGCACATTGATAAGGTCCAGAAAGCCTCAGCCCCTCCAAAGCCAGAGATTAAAGAGAAACGTGACATTCAGTTTATTTAAATATGTTTATCTGACATCTGCCTGGGATTCATCTGCAGTACGTAGGGCTCCTTCCCAATCCTTTCCCACACTGTGCCTGGCCTCACTTTGCAAGGGATGAAGTTCTCAAGCCTCAGCAACTAAGAAGAAAAGATGCCAGAGTCTCTGGCAAACCATGTGAGAGGGAGAAACGCCTCTCCCCGGCTAGTTATGAGTTGCTTTATAACTCATTTCCCCATGGACGGAATTACCAAGTGTCCATTCAGATTCTGGATACATTAATAGTTGTGCTGAGTGAGGCTGGGTTAACAGGCCTAGGTTATAGGTTTCTAGGAAATATAAGAAGGTAGCTGGTAGGTAAGAGTATAATAAAGTTGTTTTTTAACAAAGTCTATTTAGGGAGCTAATTATAAAGCAGTATGATTGAGAACATTTAATGGAGCAGCTTGAATAGAAGATAGTAACTAACCAGAGAGAGGCCAATGAAAGGTGTAAGTCACCTCGTGGACACCAGAGAGGACTGTGCCAGAAAAGCAGATAGGATTGAGGCACTTGGTTCTCTTTCTAGGACCTGGTGAGAGACAGGAGACGTGGGCCAGCACAGCTGGGCCGTGGAAACTCACGATCCCAATGGGAAGGTAAAGTCTAAGCTGGCAAGGGTGGGCCTGGAAACCAGTTAGGAGGCTTTGCAGTAGCCCAGCTGAGAGATGACAGTGCTTTGGACCAGTGGTTCCCAGCGTGGTCCCCAAACTCTTGGCCTCACCAGGGACCTACTGAGTCAGAAACCCTGAGGATGGGGCCCAATAACCTGTGTCCTAATAAGCCCTCGCTGTGATTCTGAAACACCCTAGAGTCTGAGATCCACCACTGCCTTGGACTAAGATGTTAGCCGTGGAGGTGCTCAGACTCTGGGTCAGCTTTAAACATAGAGCTTGGGCAGTGGGCAAAGGCTCAGTAGGGTTGGTCCCTTAAGACAGGATCAGGGTCATTTGCCACGGCCCTCACTCAGCCTTTTATATTCCCTCTCTGGACCTTGTAGGTATTTGATTTGGTTCCCTGCCCAAGACCAGTGGAAGAAAGAGGTAGAAATTTCAGTGATGGGAATCCCAGAACCTTCTCCTGTTAGAAAAATTGCCTTGAGTCATTTCCTTCTGTGTGGCAGAATCATCTCAATCATCCTTTTTTTGGAAGCGTTGGAGAGGGAAAGAGGAAGGTCTGTACTAAGTTTTTGAGGAAGGGTGTTGAAAAAGGAAAAAAATAAATGGGCCCCACGGTTTCCTTTGTCCAATCTGGTTCCCCTTCCCCAGAGGCAACACTCAGTACATGCTATTGCTTCTCACAAGCTGAGATGGGAAAATCATTTCCCAGCTTCACTTGCCAGGGGGCAAAAGTTTTAGCCACAAATGGCAGTTCCTAAAGGCAGCTCTTATTAAACCGCTATCACATTAAGCCCAGACAGTGACCTGTTCTGTCGCTTGAAGGAATCTGCAATTCACATGGGGAGTCTAATCAGGATATTAATGGGTTTGGTTTTTAATTCTTATAATATTTTCATCAGTTAAAAAAAAAAACTCATTTCAACCTGCATTAAGCTTGGAAAGTGGATTCTGTGGGGTGAGAAGTGACAGGATTGGGGAAAGCTTTGATTTTCTCATCAGGTAAAATGTAAGCATACGGAGGCTTCAGTGTGTTTTAAAAGAAACCTTCACGAAGAAATGATAGGTTGCGCCTGTGACCACTTTGTTACCCGTTGGCTGAGCTGCAGGAGAAAACACGTCCGAGGAGAACGGTGTTCGTGCCGCCCTGCTAGATGCTGATCTTAACCAACGCCTTCCAGGGCTGGTCATCTCATAGCGTCCAATGCAGGGAGATAACACGCTCACATATTGGACACTCCAAAATATATAACCCCTAAACCAAGTCAGTACTTTGTTTGCAGTTGCCATAATTTAGTGAATCAAAGATACCACTGTGTGCCATTATTTAGGTACCTCCAAGAGAAAAAAAGACACACACACACACACACACACACACACACAAAACACAACAACAACGCTGTCAATTAATTGTAAGATGTCATTGTTTGGAAGATGCCTTCTGATTTCAGTTAAATCTAAGATGCCTGGAGGTAGGCTGTCTAAGCTGACAGGTAAGCACAGTGAGGCCATCACAGACCCATGTTTTTTCCATCCTTTTCTGCTCCATCAGGCTTAGTGTCAATGCCCCGTCCCCGTGCTTGTCACTCACGTGGCAGCGAGATGGCGGATACATCTTCATACCTCATATTCCCTTTGCGAAAGGAAGGAAGGCGAGTGTATCAGTCAGGATTCTACCAGAGAAACAAAACCAGTGAGAAGTAAGAGAGAGAGATCAGGAAGATTTTTCTTTTCCCAAGGAATTGGCTTACACAATTGTGGGTCTGGCTGACCGAGTCTGAAATTTGTAGGCTAAGCCAGTAGGCTGGAAACTCTCAGGCAGCAGCCAAGGCTGCCCGTCCACAGGCGGAAAGTCGTCTTCTTCCCCAGGGAAGCCTCAGGTTTACTCTTAAGGTCTTCAACTGATTGGATGAGGCCCACCCACATCATAGAGGATAATATTCTTCACTTAAAATCAACTGACTATGGATTTCAATCACATCCACAAAATACCTCCACAGCAACATCTAGATAACTGTTTGATTGAGTAACTAGGTACTAGAGGTGAGCCAAGTTGACACATAAAACTAACCATCACAAAGTGAGGTGACAAAAGAACCTCTTTTGGCAAGGTTTTGCCTTGTGAATCAGGGAAAGACTCCATTCCCCCCTACATCTCATTGGCAGAGCAGTGTCACATGACCACGCCTAGCGGTGAAGGAAGCAGGAAGTGTTTAGTTCTTCAGCCTCCATAGCAGGGAATATATCAGAAAAACGGCTGGGAGTGGATGCTGAGTGAGCCAGCTCATAGCCTCTTCCATGACCTATTTATTTAACGAGTACAAGAGGCTGAACAACCACGTGCTGCCCGGATTCAATTCCTGGTCATCATTACCGAAGATAATTAAATAACGTTGACTCCCAACGCGAAAAACCCATCCCCCTTCCATGTGTGGTTGCTAGAACTGCTTTTCAATTTGGAGGAGTGCTGTAAAATGCCTCTTAAAATATTTAAGCCAAAAAGTAAATCCACTTAAAGAAAAATATTAAATAAGTAATAGGACTACGCTGAAGCCATCACGGGGAGGTAATGCATGACTCACTAAGCATGAGCCACTACTTTTTTTTCTAATTTTTATTTTATGTTGGAGTAGAGTTGACTTACAATGCTGCGTTAGTTCCAGGTGTACAGCAAAGTGATTCAGTTATACATATACATATATCTATTCTTTTTCAGATTCTTTTCTCATTTAGGTTATTACAGAATATTGAGTAGAGTTCCCTGTGCTCTGCAGTAGGTCCTTGTTGATTATCTATTTTACATATAGTAGTGTGTGTATGTTAATCCCAACCTCCTAATTTATCCCTCCCTCCCCACCTTTCCCCTTTGGTAACCATAAGTTTGTTTTCAAAGTCTGTGTTTCTGTTTTGTAAATAAGTTCATTTGAATCATTTTTTAAAATTCCACATATAAGTGATATCATATGATATTTGTCTTTCTCTGCCTGACTTACTTCACTTTGTATGATAATCTCTAGGTCCACCCATGTTGCTACAAATGGCGCTATTTCATTCTTTTTATGGCTGAGTAATATTCCATTGCATATATGTACCACATCTTCCTTACATTTGGATATAGTCCCTCAGTGCCATGATCAGCTAAATCAGAGGTTCATGGCTCTACTCACATAGCTTAAGGTGTGATCCTGGTAAAGTTAGTAAACCTCTCTGGAGCTCCATTTCTTCACCCGTAAAGCAGGGATACTCTCTGCACCTAGATCGTAGCTCGGCCATGAAGTCAATGTCATCCTGCAACACTCTTCCCCTGGTGCCTGACCTGTAACCAGCATCCCCTAATCATGGAAACATTATTATTACATTCATAATTTCCAAGTGGAGAGAATGTTTTCCTAATTTTTTACACATAAAATTAAAGGATTTTATTGTAGAAAGAGCGATGGGCTGGGGTTGGAGGAAGTGTTGTCATCCCCCCCACCAAGCCTTAACGTTCTTCATCTGAGACATGGGACGGGCAGGAGCAAAGGGAGACCCCTGTGGGGCACATTGTCCTTCACAAGGAGGTTCTCCTTTGACAGCTTATTGCATCCTCACCACAAGAATGACAAGTCAACGCGATGATGATCTCCTTTTCCAAAAGGTGTAATTTGGGCACTTTACGGTTGGACAACTTGTCCCAGGTCATCCCAGGTCACCTCGTAGTAACCGGCTGTGATGGATTTGAAATCACAGGGGTGGTTTTGCCCCCTAGGGAACAGTTGGCAATGCCCGGAGGCGTTTTTTAGTGGTCATGACTGGAGGGGGTGCTACTGGCATCTAGTGGGTGGAGGCCAGGCATGCTGCTAGACGTCCGACAGACAGACCAGCAACAAAGACCCATCCAGCTCCAAACGCCAGCAGTGCTGACTGAGGGCGAGAAACCCTACCCCAGATTCTCTGCCAGGCCTGCCTCACAGGTTCTTGCCAGGCTCCCATGAGGTCAGGGCTGTGTCAGCTCGGTCAACTGTGGGCAAGAGCCGGGCAAGCTCTGGCAGTAAGCGGAAGCACTGACCGCGTGTCATGGGGAAGCAGGAGTAGGTTGCCCAGTGCATGGGCTTATGGGAATGGGTTCCAAATCCTCGCTCTGAATCACTGGCTGATGAGAACAGAAAACAGAGCTTAGCCCAGTTTAGTCACCAGGTGAACCAAGTTACCTGTAACAGGTGGAAATCTCAGCCAGTCCACGAACCCGGGTGTAGAAGAAACGCAACTTTCTCTTCTGTTCTTCACCTGAACTAAACGTGTATTTCAAGTCCCTATTTTTCGTGGCAGAAACTTCATCCTAGTCGACTCAGGGCTCCTCCCCTTTTCCAAGGGATACAGCTAATACAAGGGAGTGCGGGTGCGCGGTCCCTCACGAAGGGGTCTGTAGTGGCTCCAGCTCTCACAGTGGCTGCTGGTCCCGCTGAGCCACCCGGGACTCTGCGAGGCCTCGTCCCACGCGACACTGTCACACAGGGACACAGGAACCCTGGGAAGCAGCCGCAACCGGCTATGTGATTTGCGGAGCCCCGCGCAAGATGAAAACGTGGGCTTCCGTGTTCAAAATTGTCAGGAATTTCAAGGCAGCAACAGCAGAGCATTCAACCAAGCACAGGCCCCTGTGTGAGTGTACAGGTCCAATGCCCATGAAGCCGGCCCTGCGGGAGCCCCCGACCCAGCGGCTTAGAGACCCTCTCCGTCACTTTGCTACCGCTCCTCCCCAGCTGCATCACAGCCCGGGCCTCTGTGGGGACTTTGCTTTCCCGGGTGCTGCTGGGAAGGGGGCCCTGTTATTGCTACTCCTGAATTTAATCAAGCCCTTAGGATTTCTATCACCCCCCCCCCCCTTTCTTGGGGATGCCGAGCAGCGTTTGAGTGCCCAGCGCAGCTCTGGCTCTCCTCTCCCAGCCCCACCCTCCTCCCATCCACATGTTTATCTAGTCTGGTCCGGCGGGCAAGACTTGCTCTTTAATCATGTCTTATCTTTTCGCTGAGGTGTCTCTGGAATCATGCTTTTTGCAAAACCTACATGTGTTAAACTCCAACTCCTTTCATTTTTGGTGGAATCATCTCTCCCTCGAGGCAATGAATACTGATGACTGGTGAGGGGAAAGCAGCCAACACAGGAAGGTCAGGAAAAATCAAGGTGATGTTTCAGATTTTCCCACCACGTGCAATGGGCCACACATCATCATCCTCCCCAAATATCCCTGTACAAGTTATTTATGAAGATGGAGAAATTCACCAGGGAAAGTGTGGGAGAAATTGTGTTGGTGGGCTCCTGGGAAGGATCCCCAAGTAGCCTCTAAGTCCTCACTTAGATTCCACTTCTTCCAAGAAGTCCTCTGTGATTTCACCCAGCTCAAGGTAGCTCTCCTTCCGAAGCCCGCCTTACGCGACAGCTGTGCTTCTCACCCTCTGTCTTCTCGCCTTTCTCCTACAAAAACGTGGGAGGTAGCCTGTGGAGGCAGGGAGGGCGGGGGGCATGGTGTGCGGGACGGTGATGGGAAAACCACAGGGCTTGGGAGATAGAAAGATGTGAGGCAGCTCCTGTATTTGTGTTTGCTTGGGCAAGCTATTTGACCTCTCTGAACCTTAATTTCCTGATCAGAAAAAGATTGAGCGTATCTACTCTGCTGGCTGGTTTGTTGTGTGCTTGCTGTTGTTTTAATTTTTGTTATTATTATTGTTGTACAAGCTTTAGAACTGCTCTTAGACTGCAGCCTCCTTTAAAGCCAAGGTCTTATGTACCTGTGTGTCCCCAGCCCCCTCCAACCCCAGCAGAGGGTACAGTCTCTGGCACTTAGATGCTCAGTAATATTTGTTGGGTCAGCAAGTGAATTCCCTACCTTGGTTTGCTTCTCTTTGTGGACACGAAGTCAGAGCTTCTCACAGGTTCCCTCACTCACCTCCAGTCACCAACCTTCCAGAGCATTTGCTGAGCCAACCACCAGAGAAGGAAAGCAACGACTAGTATTTCTTGGGCTCCTGGGCTATGCCAGGCTCTGTGCTGTGGGTAGGGTGACCAACCGTCCCAGCTTGCCTGAGACAGAGGGGTTTCCTGAGATATGGGACTTTCAGTCCTAAAGCTAGGGTCATCCCAGGAGAATGGGCAGAAAAACTGGTCAAGTTAGCTAAGGCTTTCCATGTATTATCTCATTTATTTTTAAATACACTTTGTTTTGTACAACAGTTTTAGACTTACAGAAAAATACAGAGACACTGATACAGAGGGTTCCCATATGTCCTGCACCCAGTTTCTGCTGTTCTTAACCTCTTGCATTACTCAGTACGTTTGTCACAACTAATGAACCAGTATGGATACATTATTATTAACTAAAACCCATACTTAAGTCACATTTCCTTAGTTTTTCCCTAATGTCCTTTTCCTGCTCCAGGAGCCCACCCAGGACCCCACATCACATTTAGTCTTCATGTCTCTTTAGGCTCCTCTTGTCTGTGACAGCTTCTCAACTTTCCTTCTACTTGATGACTTAGTTTGAAGGGGTTCAGGTTGGGAATCCTGTAGGATCTCTCTTGATCCTAACACAAATCTAAGGGGCAGATGCTATTGTCCCATTTTACAGACGGAGCTGCTGAAGCTTAGGACCAAGGTGATAACCAGTAAAGGGCTGAAGGAGAATGTGAGTTTCTACTGGGGACCGATGATTCCTTAATCACATCAACAACAATAATAACTAATATCTTTAGTTCTTGCTATGTCCCAAGTACCCTGCTAAGAAGCCCATACATATCATATCACTTAATCCTCATGATTGCCCTTTGTTATGGAGACTAAAATTATGCCCATTTTACAGATAAGGAAAAGCAAGGCCCAAGGAGGTTAAATCCCTAGCCCAAGTCAAACAGCTGACAAATGGTAGAATAAAAACTCCTACCCTCACCTCTGGAAGTCCTTTATGCTCTATACTTCTAAGAAATTTTTGTCTCTATTGGAGTTTGCAGTTTTAAGGAACATATTATGTGGAAAATTTGAGGATCTTATTTGAGATGCACATTCTGATTCCATAGGTCTGCGGGGAAGCCTGGGAGCCCATATTTATAACAAAAAGGCAGGTGAGCCCACACCTGGAGGACCAGGCTGAGGCCCACCTCCTGCTTCACAGCTTTCCTTTCTTTCCAGGACAAATAGGGTAACCACAGTGTGACCACACAAGGAAGTAGCCAGACTTACTCAGGTCACTTTCTGGCCCTCTGGAGCTCCAGCTGCCAGAGATAGAAAGAAAGCTCAGAGCTGAGAAATCCCAGACGCTATCATTCTGGGTGACCAATTGGCAACTCCAGCCTCTCCGGCAGGGTTTGTAAAAAATGTAATTAGCCCAGGTGAGGCTCATTAGAGCCGGCCTGGAATTCTGCCAGTGCTACCACGAGCTGTATGCCAACCCCTTGATTTTAATATCAATGGCAGCGCTGACAAGGAAGCTAGAAGGCACTGCAGGCGAGGAGGAAGCTTTGTACCCAGGCGGGCGTCTCCCCCCTCCCCTTCCGCTAGCTCGCCACGAGGTAAGGCAGTTGGCTTCATCAAATCAGAGCTAGCTCCTGAGTAATTTCCACTGTCCTCCCCTTTCTAACAGGCTGGGCCCCAGGTGATCCTAAAAATTAAATGAAGCTCAGAAAATGAGACACTTTGGAGAGGCATTAATAGCCCATCCCGGGCTCCCGCAGACTCTTCACTTCCCTTGTCAGTTTCCTTGGAATTCCTTTAGGACTTAGGCGCAGGGCAAAGTTTCACTCCAGAACCTCACAGCTTTGGAGTGTTTCTGCCAGAGGGACCAAGTCCCCTGCGTGTTTCCTTGTTCTCATGCAAAACTTAAAATGGGCTCTGGTAGCCAATGCTATCTTTTCTCCCTGTAAATTGAGATATTTATGCTGATGCAATATTTTCAGAGTAGGACTCTAGGCTGCCTCCCAAGCTTCCGGGAACTGCACAGAAACAAGTTCACAATTCTTATCATCATCATCATCATCATCACCCTACCCATCATCATCATGTCATTTATTGGGGATTTATTATGTGCTGGGCACCAGGATTTGCATTTTGCCTGTATTCTCTCAATTAATGCATGCAATGAGGAAGGTTATTCTCACATTACTGAGGAGAAAACAGGCTTACCTAAAGCCATCCTACCACTTAGTGGATTATCCTGTCTGCTCTGTCATTATAGTTGGGACTAAGGTTATTTTCTACTGTGCAAATCCCTGAAAGAATTTGGATAAAAAGTGATTGCCTTATAGGTCAAAACCCAGGAGCTAATAGCTGATATTTTACATAGAGAGTGAAAGAATGAGAAAGAGAGAGAAGAAATGAGGAGGAAAAGAAAGGCAAGTAAATTCACAGAATAATGCCCTAGAAGTGCAGGAGTGAGAAAAAGATGGCAGCAGTGTTGTGTGTCATACACTGTATTTACACTAAGCATTAGAGAAAATGAATTCCAACTGGCCATGTTAGAAATAGACGTATGTTAATATGTACGTGTTAATTTAATACACGAAAAAGCAACCCTACTGAGAAAGGCTAGAAACAAAATTATAAACCTTTGCTTTCTCTCCCACCCCTAAAAAATAGAACTTATGTCATGGTAAAATTCCATAATCTGAATAAGGGCCTACTGTATAGCACAGGGAATTCTTCTCAATACTCTATAATGACCTATATGGGAAAATAATCTAAAAAAGAGTGGATATATGTATATGTATAACTGATTCACTTTGTTGTACAACAGAAACTAACACAACATTGTACATTGTAAATCAACCACACTCCAATAAAAATTTTTTTTTTTAATTCCATAATCTGGTCATTCTTTTTTTCTATATGGAGGTATAGTTGATTTACAACATTATATTAGTTTAAGTACAACATAGTGATTCAATATTTTTGTAGATTATACTCCATTTATATTTAAGATATATTTGTTAAGTACTTTCTATGTACCAAGAAATAGATTTTTTTTAAAAAAGCAAAAATAATAGAACTTACCACCTAGGGGGTTGATGGACAATTCAACTAGCGATTGTAACGCAGTGTGAGAAGTACAACTATTTGAGTGTACGTTAGTTATTTGTGTACAAGCAACAGAAACTGACTCTGGTGAATCCAAGCAAGTTTAAGGTCTCATCAGAACAAAAACATCATCTAATACAAATCTAAGGGAGACAGGGAAACATCCTGGAGGAAGGTGGTCAGGGAAACATCTCAGGCCTCAGTTTTCTTATCTATAAAATGGGCATAATTTTAGTCCCCCATAACACAGGGCAATCATGAGAATTAAGTGATATTATATGGACTTCTTAGCAGGGTACTTGGGACATAGCAAGCACTAAAGATATTAGTTATTATTGTTGTTGATGTGATTAAGGAATCATCGGTCCCCAATAGCAACTCACATTCTCCTTCAGCCCTTTACTGTTATCACCTTGGTCCTAAGCTTCAGCAGCTCCATCTGTAAAATGGGACAATACCATCTGCCCCTTAGATTTGTGTTAGGATCAAGAGAGATCCTACAGGATTCCCAACCTGAACCCCTTCAAACTAAGTCATCAAGTAGAAGGAAAGTCTGAGAAGCTGTCACAGCCAAGGGGAGCCTAAGGAGACATGAGGGCTAAACACGATGTGGGGTCCTGGGTGGGCTCCTGGAGCAGGAAAAGGACATTAGGGAAAAACTAAGGAAATGTGACTCATGTATGGGTTTTAGTTAATAATAATGTATCCATACTGGGTCATTAGTTGTGACAAACGTACTGAGTAATGTAAGAGGTTAAGAACAGCAGAAACTGGGTGCAGGGCACATGGGAACCCTCTGTATTAGTGTCTCTGTATTTTCCTGTAAGTAAAGCACTTCTACAAAATCAAATGTATTTAAAAATAAATGAGATAATACACAGAAAGCCTTAACTAAGGTGCCCAGCTGGTCCCTGTTCATTTGGGACGACCCCTGCTTTAGGACTGGAAGTCCCGTATCCCAGGAAACCCCTCCGTCTCAGGCAAGCTGGGACGGTTGGTCACCGGCCCCTCAGCACAGAGCCTGGCACAGCCCAGGAGCCCAAGAAATGCTAGTCATCGCTTTCCTTCTCTGGTGGTCGGCTCAGCGAATGCTCTGGAAGGTTAGTGACTGGAGGTGAGCGAGGGGACCTGTGAGAAGCTCTGACTTCGTGTGCGCCTCCAGAGGAGTGATGCCGCAAGCAGGGATGTGTGTATGGTGGATGTCAAGGACTAGGGAGCAGGGCAGACAGGTGGAAGGTGAGTGTTCCCAGCAGAAGAGCAACATGGGTGGGGCGCGGGGGAGAAAGCATCCCCCAGGGGCGTGATTGGAAGCCCCACTGCCGGCCGGACACCCGGAACTAGCTCTCGGTGGAGGTGAGGAAGGGGGGCTGAGAGGGAAAACAACGTCCGGGGAATAAGCCACCCGGAGGGCGCGCCCCCTAGTGGAGAAGCCGCCGGAGAAGGAGGCAGCACGAATGGGAACTCCCGCTCCTGCCGGCACCTAACCCGTATTTCCTGAAGCCGCCGCACGAGGAACGGCTTCGCTCTAGGAAAAACCCTCCTGGTTACCGTGACTCAGACAATGATCTGCAAAACAATTCACCAAATTAGAGTTTGCCGAGCGGAAGTTTGTAAATCGGGTCCCCCCCGCCCGCCCCCCATTACGTGGATTACATCTTCCATCCCCACATCTTCCATCCCCAAGAACGAGGCCGAGAGCCTTCTCCCTGCCCCTCCTCCCCTCCCTCTGTAGTCCTCACCCCTCCTTTCTCTCCTCTCTCCCTTCTCAGCATCCTGCCACCCCTAAGGCGGTGGCGTGATCCCCGCGAAGCTTCCAGGGAGTTCATTAAAAACCGCCACCCTCTCCCTTGCCCACCGGGCACTCCCAGCAGCCCCGGGGGCCATGGGGCTGCGAGAGGAAGCCAGGTACCGGGGTGGGGTGGGGGGGGTCACTCCCAGGACCCGCCCCAGTGAGAGGAGCCAGCAAACAGTTAATGGTTTAATCCTTTGCAGAAAAAGTCAAGGCAGACTTGTGATTCTTGATGTTAATGAAGGTGTCACACATTGTCTCGAGAAAGTTGTGCCTGGCAATCTTCCCTTTTTCGGATGCCTACCCCAGTGACATTTCATCTCACATCCACCTTAATGAAATGCATAATTAACATATTCTAATTGTGCTGAGCGCTGCGATGATTTTGACAGAACTCACTTTCCATGTCTAATTTGATGCTAATTTAATCTGTTCCTCTCCCGCTGACATGACCTTTCTTGATTGAGTTTCACTGAGGAAATTTTTTGATGGATTGATTTATCAGCATTGCAGAGACAACAAAGGCTCAGGGTGCACGACAGAAAATAGGAAGGGAACGGCCCTCGAAGCCAGCGCGCTCTGAACTCGCCGGCTGGAATGTCCTCTTTCCAGAGACGGCTTGTCTGATCTACTGATGGAATTTGAAAAATGTGACATCTGTGTGTGGGTTTGATCTCTCCGATAAAGACAGTAAATATCTTATTGTGGTTGTGAAGCTTTGCATGGAAAACTCCTCCAGGGATAGTCCCAGGAAGCTGAGGCTTCTCCTGTTGACAAAAAGCCAAGCCTGCGAGGCTCGTCCAGCGGCTGATGGCCGCTTCCTGCCGGGATTCTTGGGTAGAATGTTTGGGCAGTTGGCTGCATGCACCCAGGAGAAGGTATGGGAGGCAGCAAAGTGTCCATCTTAAGTTAAGATGGAGAAACATTGCATCTGTGGAGGTCACTGAGTGTGGATTTCATAGGTTCCGGTGTTTTACAGCTAGCTAAAGGAGAGGCAAACCTTGATCTCCTCCTGGAATCTTCCCCAGGGCCTACCCCCTCCCTACCATGCACAATGTCTAAAGTCTATTAATATAAATATCCCTTTGTCCAAGGCCAGGTCTGTGTGGAAGGACGTGCTTCGGATGCATGCTCACTGTCTTGGAGTTAAACCAATCCTCCCATAGTCAGTGGCTGAGGGCGTGTTAGTCTCTCTCACGCTGTAGGGAGAGGGGTTAAAACCAGGATCGCGGCTAGACCAGATGTGAGGCAGCAGTCCCTCACCCTGCGTTACACAAAATCGGCTTCTTTTCAACAGCTCTTAAGGCTCGGGTTCAAAGGGGTTAGACCAGGACTTCTCAGCTTCGGCCTCTGTCGTCTGGGGCCGGATCTTTCAGGGGGGTGCAGTTCTTCAGGGGGTGCAGTTCTGTGCGCTGTAGGATGATTAGCACCACCCTTGGTCTTTACTCACTAGAAGTCAGTAGCACCCCCCTTCCTGAGGGGTGACAACTAAAAATGTCCCTGGACTTTGCCACATGTCCCCTGTGAGCAAAACCATCCCCAGCTGAGAACCAACAAGACAGAGGACCAGCTTGTAATGCCTGTGACCCCCACATGTCTGCACTGCCTGCCCCTCCACTTCTGCCCAGTGTCAACTCCCCAGCTGGGCCTTGCCTGACCCCCTATCTAGGGTCAAACCTCCATCCACCTCCATCTTCTTACTCAACTTCTCGGTCTTTTTTTAAATTGTGGTAAAATACACATACCATAAAAGTCACCATTTTTACCGTTATAAAGTGTGAAATTCAGTGGCTTTTAGTACATTGACAATGTGCAAGTGTCACCATCATCTAGTTCCGGAACATTCGCATCTCCCCAAAAGGATACTTTGTATCCATTAAGCAGTCATTTCCCATTTTCCCCTTCCCAGTTCCTGACAATCAATAATTTGCTTTTTGTGTCTTTGGATTTGCCTATTCTGGACGTTTCATAAAAGTGGAATCATACAGTAGGTGGCCTTTTCTGTCTGGCAGTTCTTCAGTCAGTTAAACATGGAGTTGATATAGGACCCGGCAGTTCCACTCAGGTATATATTCCCAAAAGAATTGAAAACAGGTGTTCAAACAAAAACTTGTACATGAATATTTGTAGACACACAATTCACAGTAGCCAGAAGATGGAAACAGCCCTAGTGTCCAACGGCTAAAGAAAGGTATAAAAAAATGTGGTCTATCCGTACAATGAAATAGCCGTACATAGGAGTGAAGTCAGGCCGGCCACGACATCCATAAACCTTGCCTGTCTTTTCATTATTGCAACTTTAGTGCCCACAACAGTGCCTGGCTCATAGTAGGTGCTCAGTAAATACAGGTTGAATAAATAAAAGGCATAGAAAGCTAAATGAAATATAGTCAAGAGCAGTGAATAAATAGAAGTAGCAATAGGTATGGATATTAACTGTTTCTTTCAATTTAGGGGGAAAAAAGGAAATAGACTCCAAAAAAGTAAACAAGGGAACAAAAACAAACCTGATACTGAATTGGCATTTTTTGCTGTTGTTTTTGTTGACCAGTCTGTGGAAAATAGTTGAGTCACGGAGCGGGGCCCTGTTATAAAAGTGTCTAGATAGAATCCTAAAAATTCTAAAAACTCCTTACTTTTTTTTTTTTCAGTGTAAAGACTCTATCTCATCTTTCCAACTGTTTCTCTTAGAAGAGGCTGTACTTAGGGTGTCCATAGTAAATAGATGTTTTCTTCAAAATAGCCCCCTGGGGAGATGAAACATCTATTCCAACATAGTTGCCGTGACTGCAAAGATTTTTGCAAAATTTCTTCAGGAGCTGCCTGATGAGCCCCACAAGGATAGCAAGCTAACGAGATTATAATCATTATAATTACACTTCATCATAGATCAAAAGCAGTTTAACTCAGCAAAATGACCTGGTCGGCTTCACTATCCTTTATTTTCAGTGACTTCTGGCTTTGCTCAAAGATTAAATCTCTGCAAAGCCCAGCTGGACCAGGGTGTCAGGTGCATCCCCAAGGCTCTGCCACTACCTGGGAAACTGTGCCTTAATTTCCTTGTTGGTAAAATTGCATAACACTAGTCCTACCTTAAAGAGTTCTCTCAAGGATTAAATTAGTTAATAATACAACTGCCAAGCATTAAGAACAGTGCCTGACACTTAATAAAGGCTTGGAGGTATAAGCTCTTCCTATAAGAAAAGTGTCTGAGCCTTTCCAATAATTGTGTGGCTTTCCCAGGGGATTTCTGAAATGGGACTGCACTTCCTATTTTCTGAAATAATTATTAAGGAATCAGACGCACAGTTTTAAGGCACATTTTAATGACGTGCCCACGTCTACTGCTGTTGTAACAAATTGCCACAAATTAAGTGGCTTACAACCACACAGATTTGTTATCTTCTAGTTCTGGATGTCGGAGGTCTAAATCAGTCTCACTGACTTAAAATCAAGGTTTCAGCAAGGCTAGTTCCTTCCTGAGGTTCCAGGAGGAATCCCTTTTCTTGCCTTTCCAGCTTCTAGAGGCTGCCTGCATTTTTTGGCTCATGGCTCCTTCCTTGAATTATTCCAGCCCCTTCTGTCCTTATAATCTCCTATTAATGGCTCTGACCTTCCCGCCTTCCTCTTATAAGGACCCTTGTGGTTACTTTGAACCAAGTGCATAATCAAGCTAATCTCCCCAGTCTCAAGATCCTTAATTTACTCCCATCTGCAAAGTCCCTTTTACCATGTAAGGGGACATATTCATAGGTTCTGGGGATCAGGATGTGGACATCTTAGGGGCCATTATTCAGCCTACCACAAATGATTTCCTGTTCAGTGGAAAGTGGTTCTCAGTCGACTCCCTTCCACCTCTCAGAGCACCTCTGCTGTGCCACTTTGAGGAAAGAAAATCAATTTGGAGGAAGCAGCTGGAATCCGAGATTGGAAGGGAGGTCTAGGATGGTGCAGTCTTTTGCAATCCTTTGCCTCAGAGGCTTTGTGAGAATTGTTTGACCATCAACCCTGGGCTTGAAGCTATTCAAGGATTCTAACTCCAAATATGTCACATTGGGGAATATCAGTTTGGCTGCGAGTTTGATCATGACATTGCATCCTACTTGATGCATCTAAGACAACACAGTCCCCTGGTGCACCTGGCCAAAGCCTTTCTTATTTCTCACATAGCCTCCATCAAGTCATGAATTTTGTTGTTTGTCTGTTCTCTGCTGTCTCTGCAGTGCCTAGAACAGTGCCTGGCACCTTACAGACAATGACTAAATAAATATTTGCTGTATAAATGAACGAGTGATTGATATTGAGAGGTTTTATAGTGTTTGGAAACCAAAACTGTTTTTCATAAAGATGAATCCCTTTTTGTCTATTCTGCCAATATTTCACCTGGAAAATCCTGGATTTCTCTGAATATTATCATAATCTGTGGTCACCTTGAAACTTCAGGTTTTTCGCATATGAAACCAGAAGAGAGACTGTGAAAGCAATGTTGCTTAGAGCAATGCGTGTTCATCGAATCTTGTTCTTCATTCAATAAGATCCTGGGCATTTTTGATAAGCCAGCATCCAGGGAACAAAGCTGTTATAAAATGACTTACTTAGAGGTTCCAGCCATAATTTTTGGCCTCAGAATATTGCTGGGTGTTTTTTTCTTTGTCAGTCTAAAATGAAAATGTAACATTTCAATTGCAATCCATTAGAAAGAAGCAAAGAAGGGGCTATTTGCATTTGATCCACAAATTGGACCAGAATAATTTTTGTCAACGTCTAATCTGCCAATACTCAGTTTTTTAAAAAATTAAACTAAATACTCATTAATTCACTGTTTTCCCTTATTGAGTGAAAAGATTTTTTTCTGTCAACTGTGTTTTTATTCAGAATCAGCTATAGAATATTTGCATTATTAAAAATTGGAGAGGTGGAAGTGACATTTCCTTTGAACTCCAAACAAATTGCAAACTTCAAAAAATGTCTGACGAAACAACATAGCATTATAACCCAAAGAGTCTACGATGGAGGGACAAAGAAATAAAGGAAATAAAGAGATTTTTTTTTGCAAATAAGATTCTAATGATACTTAACTCCACAATGTTAATTTTTGTGTTTACAAGTATTAATTGATTCTCTGTCAAAAGAAGTATCATTCCAGGTCACATAAAAAATTAATTCAATTATCATCAATCCAAAATTTTGAAAGGCTATACGTAGTAGGGAAAATTCTAAAGATGGTCTCCCATGATTCCCATCTCATATTTATTCAACCAAACACTAAGCGAGGTACTGCAGAGAGGGGATCTTGCAGGTGTAATTAATATCTCAAATCAGTTAAATTTAAGATATAGAGATTATCTCAGGTGGGCCTGATCTAATCACGTGATCCCTTTAAAGGCAGAGTGCTGGACTTCCCTGGCGGTCCAGTGGTTAAGATTCCAGGCTTCCACTGTAGGGGGCGCGAGCTCAACCCCTGGTCTGGGAACTAAGATCCCACATGCTGTGTGGTGAGGCCAAAAAAAAAAGCAGAGTGCTTTCTCCATCTGGCAGCAAAAGGAGAAGTCAGAAATATGCATCCCTACTGACCTCAAGGAAGAAAACAGGAAGAACAGGGAGAAAATTAAGATCAGACAGATTTGAATTCAACTTCTTCACTTATGGTTTTGTGACTTTTAGCAAACTCCTAATATCGAATGCTTTCATTTCCTAATCTATACTACTAGTAACCTCATAAGTTTACTGTGAAGCATTAAGAGACAGAATGTACACAAAATACTTAGTACAGCGCCTGACCAAGACCATGTGCACAACAAAAGGTAACTATTATTTTCTTTTTATGTCCTCTTTATAAGATTATCATTCACTGACTCTTTTGCAATCTGGGTTTTGATTCTAAAACCATGTGAGTCTGCATGCAATGACACAGAAAAGCATAATTCAAGTATGGAGTGTTGTGTTACATTGGCAGCTTGTTTAGAGCCAGTTCATCCCTCCATGTTCCATTTTGGCTCCTTACCTAAGCTCAACTTTTTTTTCTTCAGTTTACTCCATAGCAGACCAACCCTACATTTTTCCAGAGGCCCAAACCTTTATCACCACACCTTTCTCAGCAAAAATTAGCTAGCCTGTGTCCAATTCTTATAGGTCTTCACAAGCTGACTCGAAATAATCTTATAAATTAATTTACACCAAGTTGATAATGATAATGATGACTTAGCTTTCCATATGCATCCCATTAGAGACTTTCGATGCCTTAACTCTAAGAAATAAAGTGGGAATTTTAGACATTAACTTCAGAGCTGATGGAAGGATAGTTGGGGAGCTGCAAATCTTTTTGGTATTACTAAAAATTACCCCACATGGGTAGCCATCTATACCATGTCCAGTAAATGACATTTTCTTCTGTTACCAACCCCTCTTCTTATACATGTTTTTGCCTAATTTCTCCACTTAACACCATGTAAAGATCTCCCCAAGTTCTTCTGTTCTCCTATAAATAATTTGTATTACTTAGAAATAACTAAAAGTAATACACATTTATTTATAAAGGAATATAAAAATGAGGAAAATCAAAATAGAAAAAAAAACTGCAAAAACTAGAATCCCACCATCCATAGAGAATAGTGGTCTGGGAATGTCAGTAAAGGACATTTAGGTTTGGTAAAGCAGATTGAAAGAGAGCCTAGATTTGCCCTGAAGCTATGTTGCATAGCAAACACCTCGTGGTACCTGGGGGTATAACTGAGTTGACGGAGATTAAGACAGGGATGAAGCCCTATCTCCCAGCTATCCAAGACCATCCCTTTGTACTGCAACTGCCCACTGTCAATATTTTGGTTTGTAAATATTTATACGTGTGTACGCATGTGTATCGTAGAATTTTGTTCCTTGCAAAACTAGAGTCATACTTGCATGTTGTTTTGTAGGCTGACTATTCCTAACCTAAAATTGTGGATGTCCGCCCCATGCCATTAAATATTCTTCTACATTCATTTTTAAAGACTACATAAAAATATTCTGTGGAATGAATTCATACTTTATCTATCATTGGCCTATGGTTGAATATTTAGGTTGTTTCCAAGTTTGATTTTAATTAACAGCACAGAACTAAGCATCCTTGTAACCAAACCTTTGCACACATCCATGATTAAGTGAAATTTCTGGGTCAATGGGTTACATATTTTAAGACATTTCTAAGATAACTTCATCATGCACGTCATCTCAGCTCCATCATTGGACCGTGGAAACAAAGGTATTAGAAATCTATTTAGATTAATATAGAAGGCTAGGCTAATGGAAAGGCACCAGTTGTCTTTGGTATAAACTTTTTGTAAAAAACCTGGGAGTAGGATGACCAGCTGTCCCAGTTTGCCCAGGATTGAAGGGTTCCTAGAATATGAGTCTTTCAGTGCTAAAACCAGGACAATCTCAGGCGAATCAGGAAAGTCAGTCACCGCACCTGGGAAGACCAGAGGCTGGCTAGCCACACTGGAAAGATTTCAGTGTATTAGTAAACACTGAGAGGAAGTGAACCAGCCTGGGCGTCTGACTTGGACTAGAGTCATGGTCAGAACATGGGGAAAAATTTAACAACATCAACAGAGCCAAGATGGTAGAAGGCAAGTCATGGATTAGGTCAGTAGCCATATTCAAGAACTTTGAAATGTAAAGTTGTAGTCATAATTATGGGATAGGAAACACAGGCTGGACAAAAGGAGAGTTTCTAGGAGTCCTGTGACAGTTTTAGGGGACGCTGGAAAGCATGGTGTTCTTCCCGTGGTAGCCTCTATTGGAGTCTGTTTTGCCCTTTAAATGATGAACAGTGTTGATTTGAAATTTTTTCTCTTTATATGTTCTCTTCTTTAGGAGATTTTCTTGATAATTGCAGAATTCTGAATGAAATAGATGCATATATGTTGCCATTTTGGCTTATATGGTAGCAATGTGGAATTCTCCCTATTCTTAGCTTGAGAAAGCATTAATTTGAGCACAAGAAGATGAGTCAAAGTGGCCCATGGCAAGGCAAGATCAATGCTCAAAACATCATAGTTGTTTCTAAATTTGAGTCATTTTTATTCTCTTGAATCAAAGGGCCACTTGACAAGCATATGTTTCCACTATATATGTCTTGTCTTTTTTCTAATATCACACAGAGATACAGAAATCAAAATTCCAGACAAATGTCACTAATTTGGGGAAATATGGGCAGAGTTATATTAGCAGCTGGATACTCTGAATGCAGTTTCATATATAAACAAGTCCTCTTCATAAATATTTATGAAGAATTAAGTATCATTTATACATTACCTTTTATGATATGAGATTAGTGCTAAATTATTTTCCTTTGCATGTGGGTATCCACATTTTTCTTCTGACCTTTTTCTCAAATCTTACATGCTTTTAATGACTTTGCATTTGGGGGGTGGTCCTAAGAGAATAGATGTTACCTTAAAATAGTGCTTCCCCATTTGTTGACTGGGTGTGGATGTTGGAAGTATAATGTATATGCCATGTGTATTGTACCAAAAATTATTCAGTGCAAGAGGTATTGATTCATTCATTCACTCAGCAATTATTTATTAACTGCCTACAGTGTGCCCAGCACTAGGGATATGCTGATTATCAAGGCAGTCCTAGTTTCTGCTCCATGGAAATTACATTCTAATTGAAGATACATATTTTTAAAAAGAAAAGAAAAAAAAGAACTACAAATGAAAATAGAGTATTCTGACAGAAGTTAACAGGGTTCAAAGAGGATACATAAGAGACAAGGGAACGCTTTTGGGCAACATGGTCAAGATAAACCTTTCAACTTGCATGCAAATGTTCTCAGTAGCATTTATCATAACAGCCAGAAAATAGAAACACCCAAATGTCCTTCAATGAATAGTGAGTAGATAAATAAAATGTGGTTTATCCATACAATGGAATACTGATGAGCAATTAATAAAAGATGAGGTACTGATCCATGCTACAACATAGATGAACCTCAAAAACATTACGCTAAGTGAAAGAATACAGACTCAAAAGAACATATATTGTGTGATTCCATTTATATGAAATGTCCAGAAAAGGCAAATCTATAGAGACAGAAAATACATTACTGGTTCCCTGAGACTAGGGATGGGAAAAATGAGTTTCTTTCTTTCCTTTTTTCTTTTTTTTTGGTGTGGGAGGTGGTGTGCTAAAGTTAGTTTATGATGAAGGTTGCACAGCTCTGAAAATAAACTAAGAACCACTGAATTCTGCCTTTTAAACAAGTGAATTTTATGGTATGTAAGTTGCATCTCAATAAAGCTGTTAACAAAACAAAAGGAAGGAAGAATGAATGCAAAGAAGAAAGGCCTTCCTGCAGAGGTGATATTTAAACTGACATGGGGTTTATACAAAGAGGGGGCTTGACTGGGGTTAGGAATAACATTCCAGGAAGTCTGTGCAAAGACCCTGAGATGAGAGTGGGCTTGGCATGTGTCATGAACTAGTAGAAGGCAAGGATGGCTTGATTATGTTGAGCGAAGAGCAGAGGTGGTGAGAGGAGAGTGCGGAGACCAACAGCAATAAGCTCATGCAAGACCTTGCAGGCCTGATGTGGAGAGTGCCCCAGGTACTGTGGGGTCATTGAGAGACTGTAACTGAGGGAGTGACATGCTGTGATTTACAGTCAACAACATTTTCTTTAAAGAATAATGACAGCCAATGCTGTGTCCTTACTATTCTAGGGATTTTACACATACAAACTTATTTATTCTTCACAATAACCCTGTAAGGTACATACCATTAGTACAAGTAAGGAATGTAAGACACAAATTAACTTACTCAAGAAAACTCAAGGAGAGCTATGATTTGAGCTCAGCGAGTCTAACACCAGAGCCTGAAATCTTAACCACTGCCCTACACTTGAAAGTAAGGCTGGCTTCATGGACCTACAATGTGTACGGTCACACAGGGCCCCATGTTTAAAAGGGTCCTATGTTTGGTTTAATGCTCTGCTGTCACCATTTTTAAATGCTTAATAATTTTTCACTAGTTTTCACTATAGGAAAAATTGTTAACCCACTGAAGGTCACAGACAGGGTGGCCAGGGAGGAAGGAAAAGCTCTTAAAACTAAGCACGAAATTTCTTATGCACGTCCATTTTGGGAGCAAAAACTCCCAACTCTATCAGATACTCAAGGGGATCCAAAAATGCAAAAGAGTATGACTCATTGATTTACCAGTGGCCACCCATTCTAATATTTGGGAATAGCTACATGATGGAGTGAACTATCTTTTTCTCATCATTCAGCTTCTTGTTGTCTTATATTTATCAATAGAGAATCTTAGCATTGGTAACACTCTTTCCAGAAAACAGAAAAATAATAATAAGGATGAATGAAAACAAGTGAAAAAATTATGAGCAAATGATTTTCTTTAATGTGTTGTTTTCCTCAAGAGCACCTAAAATTGTCTTTGTCTCCATTAACATAATTTTTTTAAATCCCTAAAAAAGGTAGTTTTCTGAATTTATACTAATGAATGTATTCTAACATTTTTCACCAGATTGTATAAATTCAGTTTCTCTTTGTTTCAGAGACAAACTCAGATTAGATGACTACTTTTCAATAATCATTACTATATAGAAAAATATTCTGCACCCAGAGTATATTCATAATAATAAATAATGTTAATTGCTAGTTTTAATATTATAATTAACTTATTCAATACGTTGTTATTATTATCATCTTATACCCTGGGCTTATATGTAACTAGAAGAGAACTAAATTTTAAAGGCAAGTTTTCAATTCCATTTAAAATAACCCCCAATTAATTTTTAAGCTGCTGAAGACAAATGATAAAAATGTTTAGCTCCTGGTGCAAAATCTTCTGGCAATTGTTTGTGTTCAAAAACAATTACATACCCGTGAAAATGGAATTATCCATTTTGAGAATAACAGGAATGAAAAGAGGTCTCTGAGTTTAGAGTGAGAGGCTTACTTGCTCTTGCCTGTTGGGGTGCTGATTTCTCTGTATGCCTAACCGTGGTTGCGTGAAGTCCCCAGATCGCTGAGCTATCAGATGAGTGATATTTGTGTCTCCCAGCGCTCTCCCAGGGCGACCCCATATGGGGACCTCCTGACTCTGTTTATTCTTAGAGTGAGCAATTGCATACAAATAGAAGATACTATGACATAAGCCACCAGAACAGAATACAGAGACAAGAAGATATCTCTATGAAAACAAAATATTAATTCTACTCTAAACCCAGTCTGAAATTTTCGCAGTGGAAAACTCTTCCTAGAAGGAACCAGAGATGGTTTTTCTTAGTTTCATTTTCACATTCACCACCACAAACTCCTGTCTCTTTGAAGGGCCATGATGCACCCCAGACACAAAGACTGTGGTCGTGAGACAGACAGAAGCAACGTTTTCTCATTTGCCACCTAATATTCTTTTAATATACGAGACAGTTTTCTTTTCTGTGTCTTTATGGAAAAAAAAACCAAAAAAAACACAAAACCAGCTGTGGGTTGTTTGCATATAGTCACTGAACCTGGTAAACTGGAAGAGAACCGTAGCAATTGAAACCAGAGTGAAAAAAGAGTTCTATTCTTTTTTTTTCATTTCCAGCTCATTTTCATTCCCATTTGATGGGGGTAATTCAGCAAATTTCTGCATAAATTAAAATGGTAAATTAGAATTCTTTGGAAAAATAAATTGTATAAACCATTCATCTATCCGAGATTTTTTTTTAATGGTCCTTTGCCACTTGATGAAGCAAAAATAAAACTTTACTCATCTGGCAGATAACCCAGGCAAAAAAATCCTTCTTCCTTTCCTTATGTCATGAATGCTTTGGATGTTTTTGTTTTAAAAACCAAAAATCCTATGAATGTTGGTTTTTATTTTAAAAACCAAAAACTGGGCTTTCCTGGTGACACAGTGGTTAAGAATCCGCCTGCCAATGCAGGGGACACGGGTTCGAGCCCTGGTCCAGGAAGATCCCACATGCCATGCAGCAACTAAGCCCATGCGCCACAGCTACTGAGCCTGCGCTCTAGAGCCCACGAGCCACAACTACTGAGCCCACGAGCCACAACTACTGAAGCCCACGCTCTAGAGCCCATGCTCCGCAACAAGAGGAGCCACTGCAATGAGAAGCCCACGCACCGCAACGAAGAGCAGCCCCCGCTCGCTGCAACTAGAGAAAGCCTGCGCGCAGCAACGAAGACCCAACGTAGCCAAAAATAAATAATTAAAGTAAATTAATTAAAAAATAATAATAATAAAAAAATAAAAACTAAAAACCAAATATCTATTGTGGACACATGTCTAACAAATAGAAACACTGACTCCTCTTTCCAAAATGGCATGCTTTTTCTAGTTAAAAATATTCCTTATTTAATACTTTTTCCTGATTGCTCTCTTAGCCCATATCCATAGGTATCGTTTACTGTGTTTACTGTGTACCAGGTGTTTCATACATTTATTTCATTTGACCTTACCAACAATTCCATGAAGTAGGAGTTATAATCCTGCTTTGTAGACAACAAAGCTCCGCAGCATGGACCTTCATTCCCAAAAAGGCTGCAAGAGACGTACTTACACAAAACTATGATCCGTTGTTTATCTGAAGTTCAAAGTTAACTGAGCATGTTGTATTTTTATCTGCTAAGTCCGGCAACACCAGCTTTGTACCAATGCTCATCTGGCAAAAAAGATTGAACTGTGCTGGCATGAGATTATGATAATCTTTATTTGACTGATGTGGTGCAGGTTTGGGGGAGGGGGGCAGCACTCTCAACAGCTCAGAGCCACGTGCTTGGTATATTTGACAGAAAGAAAAGCACAGGGAATAGAACAGAAAGATGGGCGGAGGGTCAGGGAGAGGCCCAGGAGATAAAGTCAGAGAGGAAGGCGGCCAAGAGCCAGATTGCATGCTAACAATGTGATGCTCACGGGGGTACATGGTATTTCAAAGTCTCACATCAAATTAGTAACAAAGCCAGGATTCAACCCTTGGTCAGTTCTATCAATACTTTCGCCAGTCTCTTAACAAACATCACGGGGGGAAAAGTTATCCTTAAGACATCATTATAAAGATGTCCTTGGGCTCTGGTTCTAATGAAAGGATTAATAAATATGGCAGCCACTCAACTCCTACATTGACTTTGGCACCTTAAAGGGCTGCAACTTCAGTCGACTTTCTTTCGAGGTGGTAGCATTGATGCTCACGGCAAAGCCCTTGCTAAGTTTCTCTGTGACAGGGAAGCATCTTAGTGAAAAACCAAGACTTCAGAATGAGGGAAGAAATTTTGTAGACAGAGTATAAATATATTTATATTATAAACACAATATAATAATGACAAAATAATTTAGTATCAGACTGTACCTCATTTTATCCCTAATCATGTACACTGCTTGTTACACATATCACCTCCTTGTATGTCCTAGGATGTAATTTCTTCGGGGCTAGAATTGGTGGAATGTGGTTATCTGGCAAACCTACCCTGTGTACTTTGACCTGAATTTTCTACCTTTTTCACCCGAAATCCATAAACTTTTCTTGAACTTCTACTCTGCATCAAGCATAGGGCTGGCCACTAGAGTCCTAGAAGTAGAGAAGATACTGTCCTGAATTCACAAGCTTGTAGTAACTACAATTGTTTTATTCTCAGCATGCCAAACGAGTGATATTTCATTGTCCCAAAAAGTCGATTTTGTCCCAATTTTAATAATAATACCAACATTTAGCACATTCTTACAGTGTGCTAGGCACTGTGCTCAGCGTTTATGTGGATTATTTTACCTAATTCTTACAAAGCCCCAAGTTTAGCATTATCCCCATTTTTCAGATGGGGAAACTGAGGTGCTGAAGATTAAGTATCTTATTCAAGACCCAGAGCTTGCAAACGATGGACCTGAGGTATCAAACCTTGACAAGTCTGACTCCAAAGCCAACTCTCTTAACCATTGTGCTGTGATACAATGTATATTAGCAACTTGTGTGTCCAGTTCAATGCCAAGAGCCAATCTCCCTTCCACTTTAGCTAATATGGTCTTTTGCATAGAGAGGCTACCTCGAGCCTCTTCTTTGCCTCATCTTACTTAGAGAGCTTGTTCAGACTTTGCTTTTGAACCGATGAAGCATAGAGAATCCACACTCACCGAATGCTCCATACTGGCTCTGCACCCCCCTGCCCGCCCAGCCCCCAGGATTTGCCCAGCATGGCTGTGCTCACTGGCCCTTTCCGCACTGTCGCTGCTGAAGGGCTGGTAAATAGAGGACATACCCAAAGCCTGTGAGATTCTTCTGCACTGGTGCACACACCCTGATGGTGAGCTAGCTATCATTTGTCCAGTATCTTTGAATTTAGATGCTGGGTCAAGAGAGAATGACACTTTTGCAGGAGACTGTTCTTCAGGAGAAGTGATATTTTTTAGCATCTTCCCCAGGCCTGCAACGTAATAGGCAGGTATTGCCCTGGTGATAAATGACAGTTCCTCCAGGAAACAATGACAACACTGTGGGTCGTAAGCTGAGGATTCTCCAGCATTCCTCTCTGCTATGGAGTGAGGAGGAATCTGGCCACCAAATCAGAGGCACTTGCAAAACCAAAACCCTCTTTCCTGTAACTCAATTTTTCATTTCAAATTCCCATTCATCTTAGTTAATGGGATATTATGTCTCAGTCATTCTTGGAGTTTCCCACCCACCCTTTCTTTAAATCAGCATTTTGTAAATGGGAGTGATACTGTCCCAAGTGGGGCTTTCCAGAAATTATTTTGGGGAGTCAGTAGCCACAAAGACATAGAGATGACATTACCACTTAGTGGTCAGAGACCAGAGATGCCAAATGTCCTGCAATGCACGAGACAGTCCCATGCCATGAAGAGCTGTCGGGGAACCCGACTTCTGAATGTCCACTAGACATTCATATGGGTGAAGCACCCGATTATGATTCTCTGAGCCTAGACCCTAAGTCCATTTGACATAGGCTCACAAAGTACTCTTCACAGAATTTTAATACACACTGAATTTTACAAGAAGGTAACTACCATATAAATTGAAAAAGAACTATACGTTGTTCTAACCAAACCGAGACTTGTTCCACATATCAGAAAATCATGTTGTAAGGGCCATACCATGAACGGCATTTGAGTCTTCAATGTAACGCACAAGTCTCGATCTGTATTTGTGGCATTGAGCTAAGTGCTTCTATGTATGAGGCCAATTGCTTTATTGTGTATTCTAGCGTGTCGATCCCGAGTATTTAAATGTTGATACATATATTTTATTATAAATATTGTCCTCTTATTTGTTCTTTAAAAAATCATGATTGTAGATAAAGGACTTTAGGTTTGTAAATGGGATGTTTAACAGACTTTGCCGATGTCCTACCATCCCCGGAACACTCATTCCCACACAGAGAAAGATGTCCTCTGTCACCACCTGCCACCCTCGGCCTCAGGGCCTTTCCCTTGACCCTGAAGCAGCCCTTGACCAATGGTACATGGCGAGCTGACGGTGAGATACCCCCAGAGGTCTCAGTGGGAATAAGCCTCAGTTGCCTGCGGTGGTAACTCTCCTGAACTGGCCCCTGGCCCTTCCCTGTCTCGTTGCCCCAGTCATTCCCCTGGCAGTGCCTCCGGGGATCATCTCCCATGTACACTTAAACTCGTGTCTTTGTCTCGGTCAACTTCTGGGGAACCCAAACCAATATATAGGCTGTTCCAATGCATTTGTTTGAAAAAGAGGACGTTGCATGTGACAGCACTGAAAGCCACCACTCCAGGATCTGTCGAGCTTGGAATATTGTGCAATGCCAAGGAGCAGATCACTGGGGTATAGATTACCCCTCCTCATGTGGCTCTTTCAGGACTGAGATTGTCTCCTGATTCTGGACCAATCTTTTTTGCTTTGAAGTATAGTTCACGTACAATATTATATAAGTTACAGGTGTACAATATGGCGATTCACAATTTTTAAAGGTAATACTCCATTTATAGTTATTATAAAATGTTGGCTATATTCCCCATGTTGTACAGTATATTCTTATAGCTTATTTTATACATAATAGTTTGTACCTCTTAATCCCCCACCCCTCTATTGCCCCTCTCTCTTCCCTCTCCCCACTGGTAACCACTAGTTTGTTCTCTATATCTGTGAATCTGCTTCTCTTTTGTTATACTCACTAGTTTGTTTTATTTTTTAGATTCCATATATAAGTGATATCATAGAGTGTTTGACTTTCTCTGACTTATTTCCCTAAGCGTAATACCCTCCAAGTCCATCCATGTTGCTGGAAATGGTAACATTTCATTCTTTTTATGGCTGAGTGGTATTCTATTGTATATGTATATTCCATATCTTTATCAGTCCATCTGGTGATGTACAATTAGGCTGCTTCTGTATCTTGGCTATTGTAAGTAATGCTGCTGTGAACATTGGGATGTATGTAACTTTTCAAATTAGTGGGGTTTTTTTGGGGGGGCGGATATATGCTCAGGAGGGGATTGCAGGGTCACATGGTAGTTCTACTTTTAGTTTTTTGAGAATCCTCTATACCAGCAGTCCCCCACCTTTCTGGCACCAGGGACCGGTTTGGTGGAAGACAACTTTTCCACGGATGGGTGGGGGGGGAGTGGTGGTTCAAGGGGTAATGGGAGCGACGGGGAGCGATGGGGAGCGGCAGATGAAGCTTCGCTCGCTCTCCGGCCTCTCACCTCCTGCTGTGCGGCCCGGTTCCTAACAGCCCGCGGACCCGTAGCAGTCTGCGTCCCAGGGGTTGGGGAGCCCTGCTCTATACTGTTTTCCACAGTGGCTGTGCTGGTTTACATTCTCCAGCATTGAAGAACCCAGCCCCTCTGGCCTCCAGGGGTTGCTGTGTCAGACCCACAGGAATAAAGCAGATAACAGGAAAGAGCAAAGCTCTCTGGGTGCAAGAAAAGTCAAGCAGATCGAAACATCTTTTGTTTCCCACTTTCATTCAACAGTATTTATTGAGCACCTACTCTGTGTCAGGCACTAGACACACAGCGATGAACAAAATGGACAAAATCATTTCCCTCATCAAATTGGGAAAGGCTGATAATAAACAAATACATAACATGTGGATTATATTAAACAAAAAAATACTATAGAGGAAACTAAAGCGGGAAACGGAAGCAAGGGGGAGCTGGAGGTGAAGGTGTTGATTTTTTTTAAAGGCAGGTCAGAGAAAACCAAACACAAGTGTGATAAATGGCAAAGGCACTCAGCCTTAAGGTCCAGGGCTTGGTTCCTCACTAAAGGAGCGGTGGGCATGGTGGAGGGTTGGAGAGGGTCCACCCCATAGAAGATGCAGCAAATATCGCCATGTCAGAAGGCAAAGCCCAGACTTGCAAGATCTTCTGACTTTCCAAGGAAAACCTAGGGATTTGTCACCTCTGTAGAGGGCTGCCAGCCAGCAGGGCAAAGTTCTTGGCAACTTTAGGATGTTCAAACTTTCCTTTCTTCATAGTATTTTTAAAACAAAAGCCAGGAAGTTATGCAAGTGGCCTGTCTTTTACATCCTGCCCAGCCTCCCCTGAGCCATGATTCCCTGCCTGCAGGATGGAGAGGGAAGAGGGGAGGGGAAAGCAGAGAGAAAACAAATCATAAATTAGGATTATCTGGCCTCACTTATTTTCTCTTCTTTTCAACATACCCAGAATATTGGAAGCACCTCCTTGCAGTGTCAGTATTTGACAGGGAAGTTTGTGATTTTTCTTTCCTCCAACGCTTCGGGATGGCGTGTTGCTAGAGATCCCAATGGGAAAGCCCCAAATAGAAAAGCCACATTGGCTCATGGAGCTTCAGGCTTGGCATAGGGCACTGCCTTGGCAGAGCTGGGCCGACGTTTCCCGGATGCGATTGCCAACTCCAGCAGAACTTCCAGCGGGAGTTTTACAACCCTCTCTCATCCAAGCTGCTATTTGGGCAGAGGCCTGATTTACTTCTAATGACTGCGTTTCTGCAGCGATGACCAAGTCCTTGTCATCCTGCCGTGGCCTGGAACGGCTCAGGTTTCAGGAAAGAGATGCTCCTTGTGAATCATGGAGGTGCTAACGGCCGCTGTCCAGGATGCTGGTCCCACGAGCCAAGAGGCAGAGCAGCCAAGGGCAACAGTGCAAGTGTGCAGAAACCACCCCTGAAACGGGAGGGGTAATTAGTTTGCCTGTTACTAAAGATGCCCCAACTCTTCTCGAGTCAAGAAAATCTTTGTCCTTGAACATTTAGGTATTTCCCTGGCTCCTGAAGAAGGCAAAGCCAGAGGATGAAGGGTGCTTTTGTCATGAAGAGTGATGGTTGGGCAAAAACAATTGGCCCGTTTTCTGGTTCTAAAGCCTTCTCCTAAGTGGTCAAACTGGCTCTTAAGCTCCCTGTGTACGGCGTGCGCAAATAACAGGGGTGTTGCCAACAGTTCTCCCAGGTTGGGGGTCTGTAACTGGTTCGTCCAGTGTGCAATCCTGACATACACACACAGGGTTTCTCCACTGTCCCCTCACTAGATCACCACACCACCTGCTTTTGGAGGGCTCACAGTGTCTGGGGCTTTGCAAGTGGGGATCTCTACATAGAGTAAATCGAATGCAAACTGAGCGATGTCGTAGAATATGGATGAATGCTCCTTTGGCGAGGAAGTGACTAGCTTGATGCTGGGTTCTGAAAAAGTGAAGGCGTGGTGACAAGCAGCGGTCCACAGTGACGACACGTGGTGGCAGCTGACAGTAGCTCCACAGCTCCGTGGCTTCCATCTTTCTACCAATGCACCTCGCTGCTGAGAATTCTCAGTCAAAGCCGCCCATCCCCATCTAACCCCTTCCGAGCATCGATTGGTCTCTCGTCTCAAGAAGCCTCTCAGCTCAGACAGCAGGGACCCCTTAGAACCCACTTCCTTCTCTATCAGCTCAAATCCCTTGTGAGTGCAATGCTACGAGGATCTTTCTTTTGCTGGAGGGCAGAGCTCCCGTTGCCTCCACCACAAAAGCCTTCCTTCCTCTCTGTTCTTCCACGATTCTAAATCTTGAAGATTCTTTGGGCCCAAAGCCAGAATCAGCCAAAATTTAGTTCTGTTTTGCTCCAAGGAAAGGAGGGCTTAGCATTCAAATCTTCTGATGTAGCAAAGAGAGGGAAAAGGGAAGAAAAACTGCTAAGTCTCTACATTAGGAGAATGTAAACTCTTGTATTCCACCTCGTCCAGCAGAGAGACTTACTTGGGTCATTCTCCCAGTGTGTTATTTTAGGGTAAGTGACAAAGGGCAGAGGGTTTACTGTCTACCGTGGAGGCCAAGTTTTCAGGGTTCCTTGATCAGAGCCAGGAGTCAAGACAGCCAGTCACACCGTCCACAATTTCACCGAGAATTTTCCTGTAGAGTTGATACATCATTGTCTTTGTCTGTTCGTAGGTCTGTCCATCTGTCACGAAAGTTAGGAAGTAAGACATGTAGCCAATCTAAAGAAATAAATCCTCTAAAAATAGTTTTGCCCTTTTTTTGCATGCAAACACATGGGTTGATTCCAAACATAATAATCAACGTCTCAGTGCTGAATTTTAACGGCCTGGGATCTAATGCCAGCTCCACCTCTTACTACCTTTGTGGGAAATGACTCAGCCTGTGCCAGTCCTCTGTCTTCTCGTTCCCAATGCAGGTGGCAACAGGCTTTCCCTCGTAGAGCTGTCGTAACTGTTAAATGAGAGAGGCTACATCAAGGGCATAGCAAATAGGAAGGATCCACCGTGTTAGGTGTGGCTATTGTTATTATTAAGGGGAAGCAGATAGACCAGACTCTGCTCCATATTGTCTCCCCTGGGTCAATAGCTTATGTTATCGCATATTCTCGAAAGTAACAGAACCACATGTCTTTTCAAATAATAATAACCAAAGATGTCCGTATTCGCTTCTTACTCTAAGCCAGGCAATTTGCACGTATTATTTCATTCAATCCTGGCAACACTTCCATGAGGCGCCACTACTGTCAGCTCAGCTTTGCAGGTAAAGGACCCTGGCCACACAACTTGATCAGGGACTTAACAGCTTTAAGCCTCGACACCTGGATCCAAACCCAAATCTGACTCCACAGCCCATACCCTTAACTAGTACTTGAGATGTCTCCCTTTTCAAATGCCAAACAATTCAGAATTTTGCTAATTCTGCAAGCACTTTCTTCTACTTAATCCAAATTAGACTGGCTCTCTGTACATTTGCTTTCTATGACAATCCTGAGACGGTAAGCACTGCTGAGAATAAAGTTACAGTTTTTCTTTCTTCTTTTTTTCTGACAAGCTGTTGACTAGAAATGAAAAACAAAGACAAATCTATTTATTTTTATAGTTTCATGAACTTCGGATATTAAAAAATGATGAACACAGATGCAATAACATAATTTCAGCACACTTGTTTATATGTGATGTATACACTTTGGACTCGTGCATTATTTTCCCCCTGCCCTGGGACAGAAGGTCATTATAGAAGCTTGTAGAAGCCCCCCTAAAGGATTTCTGCCCAGTGGTTTGTTTGGTGATTGTTTTTTTGGTTTGCATGTTTTTTGGTTGGTGGTGGCGTTCTTTTATGGGAGGTTGAGTAGTCAAGGCTAAAAGATCTTTACACAAAATGATTACTGCTATCCCAAACCAACATACCAACAGGGATTCGGAACCCAGGGGAAGTTTATCACCACAGTGTTATCCAAGAGTCAAGCCACAAACTGGTAACAGTATTGGATAACATTTTCACCTGTCCTGAGCAACATGAGGGGAAGTAAAGATGATGTTGGGGACTTTTAAATAAGTGAAATTTAGTCAATATAGTTTAGTATACTTTATTTGATCCAATTCAGTAAAATTTATTAAGTATCTTCTTGTGCCAGGCACTCTTCTAGGCATTGATGAAAACAGAATCTTTGTTCCCCTGTAGTTCTCATTAGAGTGCGAACAAACAAACAAAAAATAAATACATATGGACGACGCGTGTAGTAGTAAGAGTCCAAAGAAAAGCATGCACAGGAACCCAGAGAATGCAGTCAAGTGAGGGAGGACCATGCTCAGGAGGTGACATTTTAGTAGAGACTTGAGTGACTTAAGAAAGTGACGGCTTCCCAGGTGGCGCAGTGGTTGAGAATCTGCCTGCCAATGCAGGGGACACGGGTTCGAGCCCTGGTCTGGGAAGATCCCACATGCCGCGGAGCGGCTGGGCCCGTGAGCCACAACTACTGAGCCTGCGCGTCTGGAGCCTGTGCTCCGCAACAAGAGAGGCCGCGACAGTGAGAGGCCCGCGCACCGCGATGAAGAGTGGCCCCCGCTTGCCGCAACTAGAGAAAGCCCTCGCACAGAAACGAAGACCCAACACAGCCAAAAAATAAATAAATAAACAAATAATAATTAAAAAAAAAAAAAAGAAAGTGAGCCTTGAAGCCCTCAGGGAAATGTGTACTGGGGATAGGGAACAGTAAATGTACAGTCCCTGAGGCAGGGGTGACCTCATGCTTTCAAAGAACAGCAAGGAAGCCGTGTGCGGAGCAGAGCGAGGTCTGGGGGCGAGGAAGGAAGGAGATGAGGTTGGAGAGAAACTCATGAACAGCCTGTTCGAGCCAACACAGTGTTAATTTTTACTCTGAGCTTGTGTGTTTCCTGCTTTGTTGGTGATAAAATCACCTTTTTTTAAGGAAAAAATGGTAATGGCAGTGTTGGGGTTTTTTTTAACATTCTCTCTTGGCAAAATAAAATGTGGGAAACTCTTTGTCGATTCCTTGAAATTTTTGGAAGCTGGTCTGTGAAATCTAGAAGTCTGAGCTGCCTGCTCCAGGGAACATCTTGTGGCATTCTGTAGGTGGGAGGAGCACGGAGCCGTAGGAAGTGCCTGGACCCCAGGCCCCCTCTAGCTCAGACACGCTGGGTGACATGAGGCGGGGGATGCTATTTCTGGGTTTCACTTTTCTACTCTCTAAAATGAGGAGCGCAGTTTAAAAGAATCCTGAGTCAATGAAGGCATAAAGGACAAAGAAAGCAGACGAGTAGAGTTAAGCCAGCCAAGCACACCTGGCCTTGGGGAGTGACAGTACCCCAGAGCTGAAGCACGTGGATGTTTACAAAGGGGCAGGCAGCTCTGCTCAGCTCCATGGTCACCACGTGTGAAGGAAATCCCAGGGTTACTGTTACCTCCAATTTTCCAAGAAAAGACAGAAATCATGGTTTTTATGTGAAATCTCCCTGTGTGTAAATATTAACAGCTATTTCAATTTAAAAATAAACAACCCTGTGTGAGACCACAGAACACATATGCGGGATGGGTTTGGCTGTAGAATGGCCTATCAGTGTCCTAAGGCTGCCGTGATAAATTACCACATACTGGGCGGCTTAAAACAGCAGAACTGTATTCTCTCCCAGTTTTGGAGGCCACAAGTTGGGAATCAAGGTGCTAGCAGGGCCCTGCTCCCTCTGAGGGCTCCAGGGGAGGGGCCTTCCTTGCCTCTTCCAGCTCCCAGCTCTCCGTGGTGTTCTTTGCGTTGCAGCTGCATCACAGCGACCTTGGCCTCGTCCTTTACGTGGCCTTTTCCTTTATGTGTCTCTGGGTCTTCTCTTCTCCTCATAAAGGACACCAGTCATTGGCATCACCCACCCTAATCCAGTAGGACCTCATCTTAACCTGATGACATCTGCAAAGACCCCACTTCCAAATGAGGTCACATTCACAGGTACCACCGGTTAGGACTCAAACATAACTTTAAGGGGGGATGCAAGTCAACCCTCGACAGGTGAGTAGGGCTCTCTGATGAATTCTTAAGAAAGGAGATTCTGGCCTAGAAATCTGGGAACTGTAATATGATTAAAACCTGTTCTGTCAAGTTTAGGATGACCATCTCTCCAGGAAGTGAACAATAAGTGGAAGAGAACTGGTGTGGATTTCTAAAGTGGCTTCTCCTGGCTCTGATACCTAGATCAAGTCAGGCACACCCTGTTTTTCGAACTGTGTTGCATGATTTTTCCGAGTTGTCGTACAAAGTACCACACGCTGGGTGGCAACCACAGAAATTTATTCTTTCATAGTTCTGGAAGCTAGAAGTCTGAAATCAAGGTGTCAGCAGGGACACGTTCCCCTGGAAGGTTCTAGGGAAGGATCCTTCCTTGTCTCTTCCTAACTTTCTGGGGGCTCCCAGCAATCCTCGGTGTTCCTTGGCTTGTAGCTGCATCCCTCAGCATCTTCTTCCTTCTACTAGGTGTGTGCCTATGTTTTCTCCTCTTCTCATAAGGACACCAGTCTTTGGATTGGTCTGTCCTAATCCAGTGGTCCTGAATTTCAGGGCAACTTTTTTCAACCCAGTACAGATTCTATTACCAATAAGATCCCTTCCAACTGCCTGACTCTGTGAATCTAACTTTTCTAGCTTTCCTTCAGAGTCATTGCTGATCTTTCCACCCAGCTACTTCCTCAAGATGCTTGCATCAATATCCAAACATCCACACCAATTTAAGTCCAGTGTCAACTTGAAAATGCCATTAGTGGTCAAATATTTCAAGAGAAAAAAGGCTTTATTTCCTCTGCCATTCTTAAACTTGATATCTCCTGACTTGTAGACTTCAAGCTCCAGTAGACCCCTCTGCAAAACTACCTCCAGAAATCATGATATAGTGCGTTCAGAGGAAGAAAACCAAACCACTTTTTCCACTTTCTTTGTCCCGGGGAATAAAGAACTTAAAGAAAAGTGTTCCATGCCATTTCCAATCATATTCCTTTATGGCCTTTCCTGACTCCAACTCTTTATGAGTTTCCTTTCCATCACATTACTGATGAGTCTTTTTACTGCTTTGCATGACAAAATACAGCAAGCCCTAAAATACGGATACCTTGTCCTTGGGAGAAAATGGAAAAGTTCACAAGAAAAGAAAATGACATAAGATGAGTGAGTCCCTTCTTAGCAATGGTATTCAAAAGTAAGGAGATTAGATAATGATGCAATTAGAGCCCATTTCTTTGGTTTTCTATAATTCTGAACATTTGCTGACTTCTTTGACTGGCTTGGTATTTATTCTTATATCAATTTAAAATCACCCTGTATGCTATGTCCAAGAGAGATGACACATTATGCGGAAAATACGTTCAGTGAAATTGTAAAAGGGATCCTCTGATTTTGACCTGAGATGTCATTATGAGGCCACCCAATCACTGCGGTCTTTTTTATTCTATCATTTGTGTTCCAAATGTTTTAAATATTTAAATTGTCTTTCGTCTTATTTCCCTAATGAGAGTTTATTTGCATCCATTACATGATAACTGCCTAGAAGTGGCTTTCTTCTTCTTTTCAGTCCAGTGGGAATGAGGACCACAGTGAGGAGAGCAATGTAGTCAACTCAAGGAGAAGGTGATGGTGACCTACAGGAGGGGGAAGGCATGAGAAATAGTGGGATTCGGGACCTATTTTAAGTTGAGCCAACAGGATTTGCTGATGGTTTGGCTGATGGTGGAATCTTAGAGGAAGCAAGGAATCGAGGATGTCTTTAAGATTCTGTGAGTGAGGGCTTTATAAAGTCAGAGCCACAGGTCAAGAGCATCAGGCTCCTGGAACCAGGATCTGGGTGGGGTTCGGGTGGAATATGGGTTAAAAGTCTTCCTGGGCCAGAGGTTACCTTTACAGTAGCAATTTTAAGTTGGCTTCCTATTAAAAGGAATAGATCGCCTTGGATTATAGCGTTGTTTTCCGAACTGTGATGTATATACTACATATACTAGTAGGATTATTTTAAGTTCAGAAAAACTCTACTCTTTTACATCGCTTTATCCCAAGTCATAATTCATGAAATTATGGCCTTGATGGGCATGTTTTTAATTATAATTTTTAGGCATTTATTTCACTGAGAATTGTATGCACACGTGCATGCATACACACACACACACACACACACACACACACACTAGCCCACCAAACCCATGATTACATAAATTATGACCTAAGGGTGAGACTAACTTTTTAAAAACTGGCCAATTTTTTTAAGTATTAAGAGAATAATAATAAAATAAGTTCTGGGATATGGCAAAAATATTATGAAGGTGGCCCACGAATGATTGCAGTTTGAAAAACACAGAATCATATCAAATCTTATCTGCGTGTATATGAAAATGACAGGAGAATAAAACTCAAGTTCAGTTAGTGAGAAGTTCTTCCCATCCACAGTCTACCTACGTCTACAAATCAAGGCGACAAACTAGCATAAAGCACGGAGATGAAATGACAGAATCTGAGGGGTGATATGAGTGGTACTTATTCCCCAAATGAAATAATGACTTACTAAAGGAAAACTGAGTGAGGAAAAACATTGATAATTGTCCAATAAATCTTTCTATAACCTCCCATTAGTCATCACAGCACCTCTGTCTCTTCTGAACTTGCTCAGGAAGATAAGTAAGACATAGCACCCAGGCAAGTAATTGCTGGAAACCATGCAACGGGGCTGCAGAACTGCTGGTTTTCCCTATGGGTCTTTCCATTCCCATGGCATCAAGACCTTCAGATAGGACATTAGCCGATTGTAGATTGTCCTTTGCCCTCATTAGAAAGATTGAGAAAGACACTTGTGCTTTGAAATCATGTTTTCTGTCCTGGCCGTGGGACCTGGGTCAATTCAGGCCATCTCCTTATTACTAAAAGGATTTGAAAGGTTCTGAATCTTTACACCTTTTCCCTCCATCTGAGACATAAACTGAGATTCTGGGTACGAACCAGCTTTGCCCGTTTGCCTTCGTTTGCTCATTAACTCTTTCATTTATCCACTGCCTCTTAGGCCGAATACTGACACGACAACAGCAGCAAGAACAGTCCTCACAGGCTTCAGCCTCACCGTGTACGGTATTCATTAGAGAAGATACTCATTAGATGAATACATAAATGATCAGCAATCGAGTTTGGTGTTACTAAGAAGCACAACGTGTTGTAAGAGTCTTTATTACACAGTCTTGGGAGTCAGAGAAGACACCCCTGGAAATCGAAGTAAGAAGGGGAGAAGTCAACCAAATGAGGAAGGGTACCAACATGCCTAAGGCTCTGGCCTTGAAGGAACTTGATGTATTTAAAGATGAGAAAGAGGGACTTCCCTGGCAGTCTAGTGGTTAGGACTTCCACTGCAGGGGGCGCGAGTTCTATTCCTGGTTGGGGAACTAAGATCCTGCAAGCCACGTGGTGCAGCCAAAAAAAATTTTTTTAAATAAAAAATAAAGGTGAGAAAGAAAGTCTCCATGGCTAATGGGTAGTAAGTCAGGGGGACCAACCGTCTCATGGTTTGCTCCAGACCAAGGGGTTCCCCAGGATGTGGGACTTTCAATGCTAAAACTGAGAAAGTCCTGGCAAACCAAGATGAATGGGTCACCCTAATAGTAAGCAATGGGAAGAGTGGTGTTCATTTGGGACTGAGTGTTGGAATTACTGCTGGTTACCCCTAACAGATCCTGCCACCCTCTCTGATGCCTTAGGGGCTCAAGATAACAAGGATATGCTCTTCCATTTATCTAATGCTGCGTAACAAACCTCCCCAAATCCTAGTGGCTTAACAAAATAATGCATTATTCTCTCTCACAGTTCTAGGAGTTGACCTGACACAGCTAGTGGTTCTCATTTGGGGGTCTCTCATACAATTGCAGTCAGATGACAGCTGGGGCTAGAGTCACTTGGAGGCTTTACAGTACTGGGTTGAAAATCCAAGACGGATGTAGATTTCTCTACTCACGTCTGGCATCTCAGCCGAGTTGTTTGGAGCAGCCGGGTGCTAGCTGCGCCCCTCTCTCTCTCTCTCTCTCTCCGTTTCTTTCTCTCTCTCTCCCTCCCTCCGCTCTCTCTCGTCCATCCCCAGCCTCCCCAAATGGCTAGTTTAGCTTCCTCACACCATGGAGGTGTGTCACGGTGGTCAGACTTCTTACACAGTACTGACTGTCCATGAGACCCAAGGAAGTTGCAAAGTTTTTTATGACCTAGCTTGGAAGTCACTTCTGTTGCATTCAGGTCAAAGTGAGTCACAGGCCTAGTCTACATTCAAAAACAGTGGAAGTAGACTCTTTTTGATGGGAGGAATAGCAAAGAAATTTGTGGCCATCTTTATTCTTCCGAAGATGCTACAGGTCAGTTTGCCCCATACAATCATGGTGAACTTGATTGACAGCCAGACATGTTTGGCCCCATGGGAAAAGGCAAGGGGTCATCACAAGTCTAGCTCAAAAGTACATATTTTGACTAAGGCTTGTGTAAGTCAGGGCCTGGTTCTCATGGTACAACATTTTATAATCCCTTTCAAGAACATTACCCTTATTCTCTTCACATCAGCAAAACATCTCACATGATGGTATAAAGAAGGAACAGACCTGTGAATGAAACCCCAGTGCAAGATATTTATTTGCCTTGAGTGTCTCCTGCAGTGATTTTGCCATCTTCTTGCAGAACCTTAGCATCTCGGGAAGTCCTACATCCTCTCCTTCCCTGACCGTTCTCATTCTCCTAAACATTCCCAGACAAATCAGAGCTCTCTCAGCACCTTGGAAGCAAGATTATCCTTGACTCTTCCTTATTTGTCACAATCTATTCATTATCACAGGTCAGCAAACTTGTTCTGGAAAGGGGTAGATAGTAAATATTTTAGGCTTTGCAGGCCTCACAGACTCCGTTGCAACTATTCAACTCTGCTGTTACAGCCACAGATGATACATAAAGGAGTGGGTGCGCTAGTGTGCCAATAAAACTTTATTTGCAAAAACCAGCTATTGGTCAGATCCCCTGGGCCATAGTTTGCCCACTTCTGGATTAGATGACAGTCTCAATTATATACATTCTCTATTTCTCCTAAGGGAAATATGAAGACAAAATATCCTAAGGTGGGAGGAAGTCCAGCTTTCACAAGGTGATTCTGTTTAAAAGATTAAAATAATAGGACAGGGCTTCCCTGGTGGCACAGTGGTTGAGAATCCGCCTGCCAATGCGGGGACACGGGTTCGAGCCCTGGTCAGGGAAGATCCCACATGCCGCAGAGCAACTGAGCCTGTGCACCACAACTACTGAGCCCACGTGCCACAACTACTGAAGCCTGCGCACCTAGAGCCTGTGCTCCGCAACAAGAGAAGCCACCGCAATGAGAAGCCAGTGCACCACAACGAAGAGTAGCCCCCGCTCGCCACAACTAGAGAAAGCCCGTGCACAGCAACGAAGACCCAACGCAGCCAAAAATAAATAAAATAAATAAATTTTTTAAATTATAATAAATAAAATAAAATAATAGGACGTAATGCAGAAAACTAAGATAAAATATTAGCCAAGGAAAAGGTCACTCAAAATCTCCCTGAACCTGGAAGCCAGAAAAATATCACTTCAAATTCATGCTGAATTTGCACTTTTAAGTCCCAACAGGTTTTCTCCCTGTTTTAGTGTAGACTCCGAACATTCACAACACAGGTAAACCCCCATATAGTCCTCCTCTCATGACAAGAGTTCAATTAATGCCTTTGAAAATTAACTCAGCGTTTTCCAAAATGTAAAATGTACACCTCTGGTAATAAGTGAAAAGACTTGAGGTGTAGGATTAATGAATACTTTTTCTTTAAATTGTCCATTTATTTATTTTAAAATTTATTTTAATATGTATTTTAAAAATATTAACTGCCACACGGAAGCTGTTACTTCACTGATGCTGCTTAGGACACGCTAAATAGACTCTGATTACATTTGTAAGTGAGTTGATATAAATAAAATTACTAAAGAAGAATAATATTAGAGATGATCAAAGTATGGAAAAATTGTGAAAAAAATAGATTATTCTTTCTTAAGAAACACTGGATTCAGTGTTCCCTGTCCCACCCTGCCTATTCAAATACCGGACTAACCACCTGGTGAAGATTGGTACCATGGGATAGTTTTTTTGCTTATTTGTCTGTTTTGCTTTTTTCATCTCTTTTACCTAGCACAGTGCTTGCTACATATAAGGCCCTCAAAACACAGAATGAGCAAGTAAAACTAATTAAGTTGTCATTCAAGTTATTAGGTTAATTTTGCGTCATGGAAAGTAATCTGACACAAACTCAAGGATATAGTATTTCAGAGTCTTCTAAGCACAGTCAGAAGTTCACAGAGCGGGAGAGATGAGCTTGATTAAAATCAGTCAGTTAAGAGTGGACAGTCTCTTGGGATGTCTTTGCCAAGAGAAGCCCAATGGTGCCATAAATCAGGCTGTCTAATTGAAACAATGTTTTAGGAATTAAGCAGCAATTAAATCAAATGAGAAAGTTTCTAAGGGACACCTTTGACACAAGGGGGAAAAAGTCAAAACAACCCCAAGAGTCTATGGGGAAAAATGGTTTTCTTCCAAGGGGCTTGCTGGTTAATAATTATCAAAGACATCTGTGATTAAAATCCTCTTCCTTCCAGAGGCTTTATGATCTTGCCATAGATTTCCCACATGTAAGATCATAAGCCAAAGTGGAAAAATTGCTGAGGTGTCAAAAATGTAGCAAACCATGGTGGAAAAAGGGACTCCGAAAGGGAATATGTAGTAAAAAGTTTTGGCCTGTCGAAAACTAGTTTTGAGAAACCAGTTCCCAAAACAGACAGTATAATCTGTGTCTGTTTACCCAATGAAAGTAATTCAGGTCATTTCAACATCAATGTCACCAACTTCAAGGAAAGCCCAATTTGAAGGCTGATAAAGTGTGTGTGTGTGTGTGTGTGTGTGTGTGTGTGTGTGTGTGTGTGTGTGTGGTGGTGTGTTATGAAAGGGTCATCTAAAACTTGGTAAATTCTTCCATACCAGTGTTTTCCAAAAATGTAGGACCCTTACTACTATCTGCAATAGAGGTGATTTTAGGTAATACGTAATATGTGGTAGGGGTGGATTTTCTTTAGCAATTATGTACTATTTTGTATAATTAAATAAAAACACATCTCGTGCATCCATATGTATTATTATGAATTATTCCTTAGAATGAGGTGAAGTTTCTTAAAAGTATGTTGATTTTTCTGAAAGGAATTTCAAGGAAATAATTGAACACAGGGATAGCTCTCAGACATGGTAAAATTCAAGAAAGTTGTTTCCCAAACATGGTAAAATTCAAGAAAGTTGTTTCCCAAATTGTTGAGGGTTGTGAAGCCCTAATCTGTACAGAGCTGTGACTATTTCTAGCATACAGTGCAAAAGAAGAGTCCACATCCTTCATTTAATAAAATCTAAGGAAAATAGTAATAGATGTAGAGGGTGGGTATACAGATTACTTTTCAAGCTTAGATTAATCCAGGTTAATTATCCAATCGATGGGCTTGATTAGAAGATTCTTGAAAAATAACCTTCATTGCTAACATTTAACTGGGCACGCGGGTAACCTCTTTCTTGCAGATTTAAGAGGGATTATTTACGTGAAGCTTCAAAGGAGTGGCAGTTGTGCACATTTCTGTCTTTTTAATAATAATGACTATGATTATTATTATATTGTTAGTTTTATTAGGAAATCCTCTCTATCTCAAATAACTAGGAAATATTTATAATAAAAGAGATACTATAATGATGACTATGCTGGTCTCATCAATTCAGACTATATTTCAAACCCCTCCTATGCAGACTCTTGTGTCCATAGTTCTAACCCAGGATCCAGCATTTAGTAGCTATAAAATTTTCTGTGACTCATTTATTCACTGAGCCTTGATTGTATCATCTGTAAAATGAGGATAATAATTCCCACCTGATTGATGATTAAATCAGAGAATGCAGACAATGTGTATAAAATACCAAGCGTGAAGTAGGTCCACTGTACATACTAACTCTTCTTCGTTCTTCTTCAGAGAGAATCAGCACATAGCAGACCCTTGATTATTCAAAGGATAGGTTGTAAACCCTTTAAGGATACCAATACCACACAAAGTCCCCTCCACGGATCTTTGATTTCCTGACTTAGAATCATCACTCTCTAGACCTTTCACTTTCTCTTTACCCCCATTGCTCACTTTAATAGCTGGCTTCCACTGGGCAGTCATTTTCGCAAAGGAACAATGCTTTTGCGCTTGAAGAGTTACATATGTGAGGATGAATGGAGAACCACAGAGGCTTGGCCATCGTGAGACGTATATCCTGGCTGATCCTCCAGGCTCGCCACTGGCTTGGTGGCTTGCTCTTTCCCATATAACCTGGTTTGCTTTCTGCCAAAATCACAAATGAGCTGCAACTAAATCACAAATGGGAGCATGCCATGGACATTCAAGGTTGTCCCTAAATACCTAAAACTGTAAACTGTCAAATCTGTGATTGACAGAGGTCAACTGTATTTGACAAGTGCCCCATAACATAGAAAATGAACGCATTTGCTTGCCAGTAAAAGCCCGTCATCTCTAATTTTCTGTGATGATCCAACTTGTATTGGCATCCTGAATCCCCCTTTCTTTCTTTTCCCCTTCCTTCCTTCCTTCTTTCTTTCTCTCTTTCTTTCTTTTAACGAATATTCATTGACTGCTTACTGCCATGCAGTATGCTTTCTCCACGGTGGGAGAAACAAAGAATTCAATGCACAAGGCAGGTACAATTTTCACAGAGCACAACCTCCAGTGTGTGAAATGTATAATCTGCTTCATGTTTATCCTATAAATTGATTTAATTCTTTCTTTGAGCCCTCATTACATCTGGAGGGGAAAAACACACCTTAGTGAACGCAGGGTCTTCTCAGTTAATTCACGGATTTCCCGCTTGCCCTTCTCTTGTTGCTTCCAAGTGCTAAGGGACTTATGTAGAGTCGATTCATGGGAGGGATTGGGGGTTGTTCTTGTCCTGAGTTTTCATTCCCTCCCGATAACCTCTGGTGTCTCTATCTAGTCCTGATTGGTCCATAGCAGAGATCACTCCTTCCACGCTGGCCTCCACTGGGATGTCCACGATCCCAGATGCATACAGCCATCTTCTGTGCCATCTCCTGGTCCCCTGTGAGCATTCACTTTGTCAGCCAGCACTTTCTTCTTAGTTAAATTCTGCACTCTTCTGGGACTTCCCTGGTGGTCCAGTGGTTAAGACTCTGCGCTTCCGCTGCAGGGGGCACAGGTTCAATCCCTGGTCGGGGAACTAAGATCCCACATGCTGCACGGCGCAGCCAAAAAAAAAAAAAGATAAATTCTGTATCCTTCTGGGGGACAAGGGAAATGTTGACTGTTTCCAAAAACTGCTCTCAGACCATGAAAATCAAGACAGGGCTGGCTCACAGCCTGGTGGTGGACGGAGCTCCGAGGGCCTTCCCAGTGCGGCAAGGAACGAGTCTCCTTTTGAATATTCGTGTCTACCTGGGGGGACTCTTTCATTCCCTACCTAGATCTAACCCACTGTGAGGGTGGAATAGGTCAAACTTCAGAGCCCGTCCTCCGAGACCCACCCCACCATCTTTTTCTCCTGCTTCTTGAGATACTCCTTTTTCTCACCAAATCCTGACAATTCCTACCTCCTCTGATGCTGAGGTTGGGGATGATGAGGATAAAGACCAGCTCAGAAAGTATTTTATCAAATTGACTGTTTAATGCCAGGCCCTTGGCGCCCTTGAATTCCTCTGTGACTGTCCCCCAACCAAAGGGGAAGAGTCAGAGGGGTTAAAGGATCTGGAGAAAAGAAGAAAAAAATCAATGAATCATCCCAATGTTATCCCACCACCTGAGCCAGCACAGCACAGGTGCTCAGGTGTGGGTGAGCACGAGGGGCCCGAGGGAACGCAGACAGCTGTGAGGGTGGTCAGACGAGACCAGAAATAGAAGGTGAGGATGATGATACTCAAGGCGCTCTCCTTCAGCCCTGATGCCCTTTCCCAGGACTGTGTGGCTCCTCTGAGTCTGCAGTTCTGTCGGCCCTGCAGAGACTCGAACCATAGAGTCACACAAGGTTCACAGTAACTACATATGTGACCTCCGAGCCCCAAACTCTCAGGGCCAGAGAGAAAACCTGGCATGAGGGGAAGGACAAGGTTCTGCAGTTTGAGTTCAAGACACTACTTCTCCACCTCCTAGTCCTAATGACCCTGGGCAAGTCCCTGCTGCTTCCTCAGCCTCAGTTTCCTTATCTGTAAAATGGGATGCTAATCCCTACTTTACAGGGCTTTTGAAAGACTATCTATGAAAATGCTTTGTATACCAAAAAGACGACACAAATATTAGGCATCGTTTTACTTATGGTTTGCAATCAGCCTGAATACAGCCTTAATCACACAGCCCTAATCCTGGCATCTACCCCAGAAGTTCAGTGGGGGCGGATGAATCTATATGACTTTTATTTTTATAACTGCCTGACTGTTTCTTACAAAAAACATGCACTATTCCCATTTCCTCCTAAATACCTCATTTATTTAAGCTTGCTAGTTATTTCAGTTCTGGAAGTTTACCATGATAAATGATTGGCTGTTCCCTTAATATAATTTCAGGAGGTATCTAAAAAGCTTAGGCTTCCTGAAGAAGCCAGATCTGATATTTGCAATTTGAAGCGTTCCCAGAACAATCCTCAGGATGACATGGGAATTCCACCTGAGACTCTGCGTTTCACCCTTTTGCTGTATGGGAAACCTGAACCAGTCAGAGTGACGCCCCTGGGAAGGCTCCTGTGACCTTGACCAAGGGGAGGTGTGAGAGTCAACCAGATTCCCTGAGGAGCCGTGAGATGGAGGGATTTCTTCCAGAAATACAGGGAAATTTATGCCAGGAGCTCACAGTTGGGAGCTGTGAGTCGGTTCTTGCTTACAGACAAATAGCAGGAAGGGACAAAAGGGGCAGAGAGGAAGACATTCATTACTGCAGGCGAGAGATTTGACTGGGGCTAGAAACCCCAGAAAGAAGGAAAGCAAAAGTGCAGCCCCCAGGTGGCTTCGTGAATAAAGCCATCCACTTCTAGCCACATGCGGCCATATTTATTTAAATCAAAGTAAGATTAGAATACAGCATCTTTAACAATTTTATTCTTTGGTAGAGAGGGTGTCACACAGTCCATATCTTCTTTCTTTATGGCCTCACTCTTGTGACACTCCCGCAATCCTGCCAGAGCAGTAGCTGTGAACTGTGTGTTGCATTTGCCATCACCGGTCCTGACAACTAATCCCAACCTTACCGCTTCCCAGCTGTGTGACTTCAGCAAAGGAGCCTGACCTCTCTGGGCCTATGTTCAACAATACAAAATGATTGTGATGCCTGTTTCACCTGTTTGTAAGTAAAAATACTCCCTGACCAGAAAACAGATAATGCAGTAATGGGTCATGTGGTATCTGTATTACTCAGCAACCCCAAATCAAGTTTTTAGCCTTAAACAGAGGTTACTTCTAAAATTGCAGTTAAATGGCATTATATTTGCTCATATTGAAAAATAAAGGAATCACTCCAGGAAAAGTATTCCATGTGCCATAGGAATAATGTGGAAACAGGAGGCAGAAAGGAGATAACCCTTTCTGGAAAGGGATTTTTATCGCTTTGGAACGTCACTTTACTGCCTTCTGATGGTTCAGCTTCTCAAAAATAAAAAATAGAGGAAAACTCAGGAGTTAGTATTGCACACACACCCTGGCTAAGTAGATATGTTCGCCCTCACAAGAAGAAAAAGGCTAATTAATGTGTGATCATGATATACTCCCAAGGACCAGTTCCGTGCTCCTCTGTGTGGAAAAGCAGATCGCGGCCATAGCCTGGTAAAGGACAGCCCCATGCTTACAGTGAGAGGAGGATGGGCACAACATTCTCCATTCCTGGGACTGACAAGCCTTTCTCACAATTCATCCTTAATATTTTACTTATCTCCCTGTCACCACAGAGGCGTTTTTAAGGTCACCAGTGGACCCTGAGCTCTAATCCAGGGTCCCCAAACAGAGCTAGGCAATAACTCGTCCACGGGGAGCTTCTTTCATTCATTCCATCTATTTCATTTACCTCTTCCTCAGCCGCTGGGCCAGGTGCTAAGGATAACTAGGAGGGACAAAGCCCAGGCCCTGCCTAAGGCAGGAAGGAGCTCGGAACTTTTGAGATTCTAAAAAGAAAGCTCCAGAGGCTAGAATCTAGGGAGCAAAACAGGAGAGTGGTCCAGACAAGCAGGGGAGGAAAGCAGGGACCACATCACACTGGACAAAACGGTGTCGCCCCACCCCATAGCGTCAGCCTCACCCCGATCTTTCAGAGGATATTTCATCCTCAGCACTCACCAGCCCCTACATGAGCCTGCCTTTTCAGCATAGGAGGAGGCTGGACCCACCGGCACGTATTTGAAAGGAACCCACAGCTCATGTCTTAGCGTGGCCTGAGACTCAATTGCAATGACAAAGCTCTGTATTTATGTAACAAGCCTTGCTCCAGCATTTTCAGGCCTACTGTTTAGAAACACACAGGGGGGGAAGAAAAAGAATAAATATGGAAATCAAATGTAAAAACTTCTGGCTCTTGCAACCAGCTTCCTGGGGGAATTTTCCTCTGTGTTCTTTCCACTTCTTCCACTCAGCGGAATGACTGCTAGTCATTAAGGAAATCTGTGAGGGGCTCACGGTACAGGAATTGTACACCAAGGCTCCCATCCTCATTTGCATATCCCATTTTTTGATTGGCAGCTGTACATGAAATGCCATATCAGTTGAAAGTATGTTGTGAGCTGGCACTAATGATCCTATAGCTCCAGGGAAACCTGCCATATTGTAATTTGGCTATCAGGCATGAAAGAAATAATTCTAAGTGCCAGGAATGCAAGACTGAATAAATGTTTCACTGCTGCAGGTTGCCAAGGGTGACACTTCTGATTTAGTATAAACGAATGCCCCGTTGCCTTTGGGGTACCGGGAGTTTGCATTGTATCTGAGCTGTGTGTATAAAACATTAGTCTAAGAAAATGGCTTCGGTGTAAGATGGGAAACAGAGGCCTGCTCCCAGAAGGCGGCAGAATGTTTACAACTAATCACTGGATGAAAGGATTTTGCTACCTTCTATAATGACAGGCAAACAGGATTTGCTTTTCCTGAGATGGAGAATAATGGTTATGTTAACTCTGCCTCGCCTCGCCTTTTTTTTTTTTAATGAAATGCTCTTTTGTAGAGAAAATCACATCTGTTTCCTTTTATATATGAAAGGGATATAAATTCTTTTTTTCCGCCTTCTGTGTGAATAGCCCACTGGTGTACCTTGGAATTAAATAACCCTTTCTGATGTCATCCGGATTTCAGAGGTCTGGAAAGATGGCTGTCACTTCCTTCTTCTTGGCTTCTGACTTCATACACTTGCCTCTACATAGAGGCTTTAGAAGTGAGGAGCGATCACTTTCGCTTGAATTTTCATTAAGGTCCCGATGCTAATTTCAAGCATATCTAGCTCCACGGGGTCTCACTTTCCGTTACAAGAGCGCCATGCATCCACCGTATGAAATGCAGAAAATGGTTGTCTGAGAGCAGTGCCTTACTGGAAGAAACGACCCAGGAAGTTTGCTCCTGTCTGTGGTCTCAGCTGACCACCTGGATCCTGGCTTCAGGATCATGTTAAGATCTGGTTTTTTTTCCCTTGATTCTGTGTGGGGATATTCTTCAGAAATGGTTTCTAGTTTTGGACTTTCTTCCTTGGACATCTTCAAAGTACAGATTCAGGTACCTGTTAGGACAGAACAGTGGTCATAGAAAATGCCATGGTCATTTTGCACTATAGGCAAAAGTCATTGGGGGGTAAATCAAATCAGAGTTGGAGGATGTCCAGACATCTTGTTCTCAATTCTCCATTTGGGAAAAGACCAACCTGACTCTTGGCTCCCCTCTTGTTTGAAACATCATTATTGCAATTTTCCTACATGCTGGTGGATTTGGCAAAAGTGGTAGTGAAAAGCTAAGGGTACATTAAAAGATAAAATTAAGAGTATGGTCAGATTTACCCATCTCTACCAAACCAACTGAGAAAACTCCCTTCATACTAATCCCTTGAGCAGTTCCACAGTTGCCATCTTTCCCCTACTTTTAGAATGTTGTAAAGACTCAATAACACAACAAATACTTGTTGGGCATGTCCTATGTGTTGAAGAATAAGTTATATGCTTTTAATACACTACACAGATCCCATAACCTATAACATCTTACAATGTTTCTATTCAGTAGGGGAAGAATTTTTAAATTGGAAGTAAGATGCAGGAGATGTTAATTAAAATTCACATTTTTTATGCCTTCATTTGACACACAAATTATTGGACATTTGCTCAGTGGCAGGCTTTCAGGAGACAAAATAAATGAGGCAGGGCCCCTGTCCTCAAGTAACTCATAGTGCAATGGGAAATGCCCACCAAAACACACAGACAAACAAACAGGCACTTAGAGGGTCATGAGAAAAAATGGGTCAAGAGCTCGACAATTGTGGTCACAAAAGAACATGCCAGTTTAGAAATACACAAAGCAAGTGGCCAAGCTCTTCTCTAGAACTTTCAAAGAACAGTGTAGGAAAAAGTTTCTTTTCTTTTCTTTTCTTTTGTACCTAGATGAGATAATAGGTGTTCACTAAACTTACTGTGGTCATCATTTCATGGTGTACGTAAGTCAAATCATGATGCTGTCCACCTTAGACTTATACAGTGCTGTGTGTCAGTTATATCTCAATAAAACTGGAAGAAAAAAAAAACAGTTAGATTTAAATTTAAACTCAGAAAACCTCACTGTGCACCTAACTACGTTCCAGGTTCTATGTTTAGGTACTTTCACAAATGTTGTCTAGTCTAATTCTTCCAATGGCAAATTATTCACTGATATTAAAATTACAGAGGTTCAGTGTTAAAATGAAGTAAACACTGCAGGCAAGCAGAGACATATTGTTCCCCATTTGTGATCAGAGATTTTCTAAAAGTACAAATGTTTGAAGGTCCAGACATCCGCATGTAGATTTCCCTAGTATTCCTTCCTTCAGTGTAACTCAATACTTCTTAAACATTAGCAGGCATAAAAGATGATGAAACAGAGTTGACTCTACCAAACTCTATATTTAAGGCGGATTTAGGGGATTTCCCAAGGGTAATTTTGTTCTGTGCAGTTTCTGCTTGAAACCCTACCTTAGAGACCAACTCCTACATGATATTGTCTCCACTGCCTGTCAAAAGGGACATGAGAGCCCAGAGGAAACTGTGTCTAACTCCACATTAGGCCTAGAGGAGGGGTAGTCATGGAAGACTTCACTGAGGAGGTGGCTTTCCATAATGGATAAATTAGGAGAGAGAATTCCAGGCAGAGTGGCCAGGACAAGCAAATGCCAGGAGGTGACAGAGCATGCAGGCTTTGGGTTGAAAGGCTGAAGGCAAAGTAGTGAGAGATGGAGCTAGAAAGGTAGACAGATGGCCATGCTCTGCTGTTTGGACGTTACTGGGTTGGCTACTTGCTTGTTTCAAGATCTCTAGATCTGTGGTTTTCAGCTGGGGTGAGTTGACCCCCAGGGGACGTTGGACAATGTCCAGAGATACTTTAGTTGTCACAAGAGAGAGAGTTGGTATTGGCACCAGGGGTAGAGATCAGGGATGTTACTAAATATCCAACGATGCACAGGACAGGCCCCCATGACAAAGAATGATCTGGTCTGAAATGTCATAGTGCTAAGGCTGTAAAAGGCTGCTCTGGACCACTTGCTGCTAGACCATTGCTGGAGTCTTGGAGGTAAATGAAAAGCTGGTTTAAACTTTGTACCTTGGAATAAGGACGTCTCCGGATAAATATTTACTTGGAATTCCTGTTTCTTTTTGAGCTGGGTGAGGGGGTAGGCAGGGGAGAGAGTGACTTTAGAGAGAAATATTAACCTTGCAAATGTGCACATTTTCAATTCACATCCTAGTGACAGGCTACAACTTGTAATCAGTATAAAATGATTTTCCGGGAGAGTAAATGCTTATTTTCACTGTCTTGATGTTGGCACTGGATTACTTGGTATTAATCCCAGAGTGACACAGTCACATTTGGAAGCCGTGAGATTTATTTGGATGTCTTGTGAGGCCAGGGGCAGCCTTCATTTTACATCCTTGATCTTGGAGAATTTAAATCATAGAGCTGCTTTTCTCTGTACGCCAGGGGTGTGAAAAGGAAGTTATCCACCAAGGACAGATTCCAAGAGTCAGGCAAAGCCCAGAGAAGGGAGGATGGGGGTGTCGCCATATACATTATCAACCCCATGCTCAGCAGCAAACAACAGGCACTTATTAAATACCAACTGTGTGCTTTTCACCGGGCACAAGAGAGCAACAACTCTGAGACCTGTATCCACAGGCTTCACTGGACATTATTCCAGCCTCTTCTCCCACGTGTGCCCACGCTATGAGGCTATGCTTGCTTGGTATAACTGTTCTGACCAAATTTACCACTGTTAGCTCTTATCCATAGCTTTTATCTAGAGCAGAGGCCAGCAAAATTTTCCATAAAGGGCCAAATAGTAAATATTTTTAGTTTGCTAGCCATATGGTTTCTTTTGCAACGACTCAGCTCTGACACAGTATGAAAGCAGTCACAGATGATACGTAAACAAACGAGCATATTTGTTTCCAATAAATATGCTGTGTTCCAATAAAACTTTATTTACAAATCAGGCAGCAGGACTGGATTTGTCCCGGAGGCTATAATTCACCAGCCCCTGATGGAGAGTAGCTAGTATCATATTTTAAAGACATTGCCTTACAAATATTTAAGCAATCCTATTAAGAATCATACAAATTTCCTTATGTTTTGACTCAATAATTTCACATTTCAGGATCCAGTCCTAAGAATATCTTTGGATTTTCACATACAAGTTTTTGTACAAAAATGTTCACTATAGCCATACTTAAAATAATAAAAATTTGGAAGCCATTTTATTGGTCAACAATAGGGCCTCAGAGAAATCTTGTTCCATTCCATTATGGAACAATGGAATTTGGGGCAGTCTTTGAAAATGATCATTCTGAAGAGTCTTAATGATGTATACGATGTGAAGTCGAGAAAAAGTGAGATAGAAACTGTGCCTAGAGTTTCATTCCAATTAAGTTTAAATCTGCATATTCATAGAAAAAGACTAGAAGGAAATATACCAAATTGTTAACTATGGTTATCTCTGAATGGTGAGATTACGGGGTGATTTTTCTTAAAATGAATCCCAGCATGGAGTTATTAAAAGAGGGCAAGTGTAGGCATCCAACAGATTTAGCTTTGCTATTTCACTGCCTTGGGCAGGTGACCTTTACAGGGTTACTTCAGTTCTCTGAGCCTCATTTTACTTCTTTGTAAAACACATGTAGCTTCTAACTTGCCAGATTGTTGTGAAACTAAATAATGTTATATATATAAAATGCCCAGCAGAGTGCTTGTAACATAGTACATACCCAACAAATGGTAGCTGTTAATATCATTATTCTTTGTTCTAAGCAGTTTTGTATTTGATTGTAGTGATGGTTACACAGATCTACACAAGGGATAAAATTGCACACAGCTACACGCACACAAATCTAAAAATTGTCAAAACTAAGGTCTGTAGCCTAGTTCACAGTATGTACCAATTTCAGTATCCTGGCTTTGATACAGTACTACAGCTATAAAATTGATGGCACCACTGGGGGCAACTGGGGTATGAGTATATGGAACTCTATTTTTGCAACTTACTGTGAATCTATAATTATTTTAAATTTAAAAGTTTTAAAAGCACGTTAAATCTTTTAAAAATTCCAACTGCTCCCATAATTCACATTTGTTTTCTTTTATAAGAGGTAAACCTGAGGTGCTGAGAGACTGCTCTTCTTCAGGTCAATCAGAAAATCAGCAGAAAAAAAAAAAAAAAACACGGAACATCCAGGACTCTTCCCAGATGCTAGCCCTGGCTCACAAGTTGTCCTGTGTTTTACGAGGTTGATGTTCCCTCAACAAGGAATGTGGCCTCTGAGGTTTAAGGGGAAATTGGCTGTCCTTCATATTCATATTAGTTTTATCTTTTCACATGAACTATTAAAACTGAAAATAAGTTTTATATAAATTGAGAAAACTGGCTTAGAGTTGGTAGAGTTACAGCTATCTTTGCCAAAAACTCAATTCATTAATTCAACAAATATTTGCTGAATGTCTACCATGTGCAGGCACTGTTCTAGGTGCTGGAGATGTGCTAGTGAACTAGACTGATCCAGTTTCTGCTCTTGAGAGGGATGCAGTTTAAGTCAAAAAGCTGTCAATTACAGCCTGAGCTCTCCCACTTGCTTACCATGTGCCTTAAAAAGCTACCTGGGTGTTAACCTCCTCTATAAAATAGGTTTTTGGCCTTGTATCATGATGACAAACATACATACTCCCTAACTCCACCTGTTGTACCCAAGGCAGACATCACTAATCAATCACAGTATTCTTTTTTTTTTAACATCTTTATTGAAGTATAATTGCTTTACAATGGTGTGTTATTTTCTGCTTTATAACAAAGTGAATCAGCTATACACATACACACATCCCCATATCTCCTCCCTCTTGCGTCTCCCTCCCACCCTCCCTATCCCACCCCTCTAGGTGGTCACAAAGCACCGAGCTGATCTCCCTGTGCTATGCGGCTGCTTCCCCCTAGCTATCTATTTTACATTTTGTAATTTATATAAGTCCATGCCCTCTGTCACTTCGTCCCAGCTTACCCTTCCCTCACCCCATGTCCTCAAGTCCATTCTCTATGTCTGCATCTTTATTCCTGTCCTGCCCTTAGGTTCTTCCTTTAAAAACTAAAAATAGAACTACGATACGACCCAGCAATCCCACTACTGGGCATATACCCTGAGAAAACCGTAATTCAAAGAGTCATGTACCACAATGTTCACTGCAGCTCTATTTACAATAGCCAGAACATGGAAGCAACCTAAGCGTCCATCAACAGATGAATGGATAAAAAAGATGTGGCACATATATACAATGGAATATTACTCAGCCATAAAAAGAAATGAAATTGAGTTATTTGTAGTGAGGTAGATGGACCTAGAGTCTGTCATACAGAGTGAAGTAAGTCAGAAAGAGAAAAACAAATATTGTATGCTAACACATATATATGCAATCACAGTATTCTTTCCCACTGAGTTTCAAGGAAGACACAGACTTTGAATCCTTCAGAACAAATTGGCACTATTGACATTTGGGTAGGTAATTCTTTGTTGTAGAAGGTTGGCCCATGCACTGTGGGATGTTTAACAGCACCCCTGGTCTCTACCACCTAGATGCTCGTAGCATACCCTGCCCCCATTCCTGTTGTAACAGCCAGAAATGTCTCCAGGCATTGTTGGGAGAGGAAAATCACCCCAGTTGAAAATGACTGCTCTAAACACTACCATTGATTAAAGCTTACAGCTAACAAAAATTATTTGCCATCTCAGGACCAGCTAATTTCTTCAGATCTCTTCTGATCCTTATATTCTATGATTCCATCAATTGAGAAAATGTGAACCACATTTCTTTATCTAGAGGAAACGAAGTTTTTTGATAAGGAAAATGAGGTGCAAAGAGTTTAAGTAACTTGCCCAGGTTGCATAGTTATTCAGGGCAAACCCAAAATGCAAACCTACAACTTCTGAGCCCAGCAAGCCCTGTCCATTGTGCACTGTGGGTCTATCACAAATGGCTTGAGCTGAAAATCCAGACAATCCCATAAGGCAGTCAGGACCGTGCACTCATCAGGAAGTATTTGTCTCTAAGATATGGACAAATCAGCACTTTTCACTAAAGAAACCAATCAGGAGCAAGGCCTCATGGGTAACATGAATGAAAATGGGACCCAAACTCTGCGTTCAGGAAGCTTCCTAGAGCATGTGTGTGTTGAGGGACTGGGGTGAATACATACATAAATTCTAGTGCAAACACCAGCTCATTAAGGTCAGGCCCGTCTTGACATGGGTGCTATGCTCAGGAGAAGTGCCCATCCGTCATATAAAGATGTTTGTAGAACAATATCAATCCTTACTGCAGCCTCTCCCGATATGCAAAAAGGGTGCGAACATCCATTCATTACAAACTGCTTTTTTTTTTTTTTTAATTCACGTTCTTTTATTTATTTATTTATGACTGTGTTGAGTCTTCGTTTCTGTGCGAGGGCTTTCTCTAGTTGTGGCAAGCGGGGGCCACTCTTCATCGCGGTGCGTGGGCCTCTCACCATCGCGGCCTCTCTTGTTGCGGAGCACAGGCTCCAGACGCGCAGGCTCAGCAATTGTGGCTCACGGGCCCAGTTGCTCCGCGGCATGTGGGATCTTCCCAGACCAGGGCTCGAACCCGTGTCCCCTGCATTGGCAGGCAGACTCTCAACCACTGCGCCACCAGGGAAGCCCACAAACTGCTTTTTGATTCTTTTTATTCATCCACTTCTTCCAAAGCTCCACTTTGCATGAAATACCAACTTGTCCCTAGCAACTGACCCAAAAAGTGCTTCAAAACCCCTTCGAAGCCCAGCCTCCTGTGGTTCTGTTTCTCTTTGCCACTTCCCTCACCTTCCAGTTGCCTTTCCACATGTAACTTTTCTGCTTTTTCTGTTTTTTTTTTTTAACACATTCATTGATGCTTTTTTTTTTTTTTTTTTCTGCCATGAAGCTTGTGGGATTTTAATTCCCTGACCAGGGATCGAACCCTGGCCCAGAGCAGTGAAAGCGCCAAGTCTTAACCACAAGACCACCAGGGAATTCCCTAACTTCTCTGCTTTTTAATTGTAAATGAATCAAGATAACATTGGCTCCTTTTAATATTCCCCTCACCCATTTCCCAGATTTAAAAAACAAGACCAAGACCCAGATCCTGCTGGTAGAGCAAAGTTCCCTTTAGCACACAGGGAAGGCAGAGAAGCTTTAAATCCTACTGTGGGAAGGAGAATTCAGTCCTATGTAATAGAAGGTGAATTCATGTAAAGAATACACACAGAAATCACTCAACCAGGTTAATGAAATAATATCTGCCAAAGCACTTCAAAAAGTGTAAAGCACAATATAAATATATGGTATTGGAGAAGCAGTTTCTGGAATAAGAAAAATGTGACTTTTAGATGAATCTTGAAGAATTGATAGAATCTGGACTTGTGGAATGAGAGGTGATGAGTGTGCAAAGGAGAAGCAGGTCCAGAATTCAGCGCCAGCAGGAGCAAAGATTCTGTGCAGGAAAGGGTTGAGTGTATTAAAAGAGCCTGTATCAGTCCTTAAACTCAGGCTTCTTAAGTTTATTTCCTGTCTGGGGCATTCTGTGACACGTTTCCAAATGGAAAACTCATTCCCAGTTGAGCTAGCCAAATGAATAAATAATGCAGAAATTATTAAGACATTTTCCAGAGGACCCCAGCATTTCCTGTCTTGACAATGGGGCTGGATTTGACATTGGCTAACTCAAGAGGTTAAAAATAAAATCTGTGACCAATTCAAACTTCCCTTCCAACGGTTTTTCAATAATCTAAGATTGGGCTGAGAGACAATACCTGTAACCAACTTCTTCGGACCATCTTAACATCAGTCATTAAGTCATGAGCGTGACCAGGTGGACGTGCCGTCAGCTAAACACTGTCCTGGGCTGTGAGAATAGGAAGGAATATGGAAATAAATGATGACTTCGTTGGTCAAGCTACAGGATGTTAAAAGAAGAGGGGGCTTTTAAAAATGGAAATGTTCCACTAACACGCTAGATGACTTTGGGTTCATCAGACACAAGTTAATCAGTGTGAAGGATCTTAAAGGGAAAAAACAAAAAGATTAGCTCACATGTATACAGTGTTTCCTGCATGCCAGCTACTACCTAGTTTATCCTACCTCGTTTATTCCTGACAATGACCCTAAGAGATGCAGGTATTTAGGTCCACTGTACAGATGAACAAACTGAAGTGGAGGAAGTCAGGTTACTTGCCCAAGGTCACACAATGGGTAAGAGAAAGAATCAGCATGTGTATTGTCTAAAAAGCCTCCAGAGACGGTGATCGGGAGAGAATATTGAGAAAACCCCTGCCCCCCAGACCCTAAAAACCACAGAAGCCAGAGCATAACTACCTCATCGTATCCAGGAAGACTGGTTGTCTCATAACAAATGGTGGCAAACGAGGGCTCAGACAAGGGTGTCTCACTCACAGGATTCAATCAGCCTCCTGGGCATGAGTTTTCTCATCTGTACAATGGGTATGAAACTATCTACTTCCCAAATGAAAACTTATCTAGGGAAGCTCTTCAGAAAGTAATAGCATGGTTAAAAAAATAATAATAATTATATATATATATATATATATATATATACATATATATATATATATTACAATTAGGAGTATCTGAAGTCAGGCAAATTGATTTGAATCAGCACTACCAATTGTTATGAGTTTTATCCGTGGACAATTTAGATCCCTCCCCCATTATCAGTGTTTTCACCTGGAAAATGAGAATAAGAATCAAACCTATCTCATGGGCTTCTGGTGAAGATTAAATAATACTATGTATGCAAGGATAATATCCTTTGCACTATCCTCTGCACACAGTAAATGCTCAATAAATATGAAATAATAGTAATAACAATAAAGAAATCATAGCTACAACATGCTGTGCTTAATTACAACAAGATTGCAATACCTATTCTGATGAACCAGAGCATGATAACTTGAGTAAGAAATAAAATAAATATGCAACCGACGAAACTTTAACCTAATAACGTGACCACTCCCAAAGCTTAGCATATTACTGGCAATCGCCAATGGAGCACTGCCCATTATTCATGATCCGAGCACTGAGGAATCATGCATAATGGAACAGAGTTCCTGCTAACAGTGGATTCACGCACGATAATTTAAACTTGTTTGTATGGAAATAAAGGACGAATCTTTGAAGTGAGCTTTAATGAGATTCTGCTTGATCTTCAGTGTATCCCGGGAGAAAGAGTTCAGTTTTTCCGCCAGCATCCGGCTCTTGTTGGTGGCGTGCAGGAAAGAAAGGGCGGGCTTAAATTATGAATGGCCCTTCTTGTCTTTGCGATAACAGGTGAGGAGCAGGAGGTGCTCATTCGGGGGCACCGGGGAGATGGAGAGAGACACCCCAGTTCTCCTCCAAGGTGGCTTCTGAATCAGAAACTTACAGAAGGGCTTGGTGGAGTGCAGTCTCAGAAGACATTCCTCAAGGAAAGGAGAGCGTTACAGACCCTCGGAGACAGAAATGAACCAGGGGGTCCTGGCGGGAGATGCTGGCGTATCAGCATGGCCCCTGCACCTTGCCATACCCCGCAGGTGCAGAATCCCACGCGTGTGCCAGAGGAGACCTGGCAAACAGTTGGCACTGCCCAGTGACTGCTGAGCTGGCCGCGGCCAATGTCTGAAGAGGGCTGGTGTTTGGTCAACTTGGCCTGACTGTCAGAAGCTCCCAGGAAGTGAGTCTGTGTTTTGATGGTCAGGTGAAGAGTTTCTTAAATCGGTGGTTTAGGAAAAGCTCGATTCAAGCCGTGGGCGAGGTCTGCCTCCCTGGGTGGCCGTTGGATGTGTGACGAGGAGACTGTGGTGGCCGGGCAGAGGCGGGCCTCACGCTGTACAGCACTGAGCACGCGGCAGCTGCCATTTATTCCCTTTTTACCTTTAGCATCGACTTAGGGCTTTTTCATGTCTGCGGCCTTTCGGGCTCAATTAATCATAGCCTCTGAGACCAAGTGCTTGTTGAATTCCTTCTGTGGTTTCCACACAGAGACACAGCATAACTTGAAGCACGATGGACAACGCGTGTTGAAACTTTCTCTACATCACGGTCCTCGCTGGGGACTCTGCTTACATTATCTCAATTGATCCTTACCACAGCCCTATGGGGAAAAAAAACGCTTTTTTAGTCCCATTTTGCAGATGAGAAAACTGAGGCCCATGAGGTGAAGTTACTCACCCAAGATCACAAAGCCAGGAAGCAGTGGGAACTGGAATTTTGAAGCCGACACCTGTTTGATTCCTGGGTCCACTCTCTTATAATCATGCTCTGTCCTGCCTTGCCCTCAGCTGCTTCCCCGATAGAAGGCTGCCCTGACCTTAACTGAACTCTCAGCTGGGCACAGTGAAGGGGAGGTGCTCCGTACACACTAAGGAGTGTATGTCAATCCCTCCCCAGTGTACAGATGTATTCTCTACAGATGTGCTGGGAACTCCAGCACACAGCAGACCCGAGCAGGAAGGATGCTTTCCTGACCCCCATCACCCACCTCAGCTGTCACCCGCATACAGACTCAGGAATTCAATTCTCAGTCTATTTTGTCTTGATTTGCTAAAGAAAAACCCCCCATTTTTAAGCCAACACGTACTGAGCACTTACTTATCCCATGCCAGGCACTATGCTAAGAGGGCTCCGTGCATTCAGTCATTTAATTCTTAAAATTCTTATTCCCATTTTACCGACGAGACTATTGAGGCACCTACGAATTAAGTAACCAGCCCAAAAACATGCAGCTGGTGAATGGGGCACCAGGATACACCCCTACATCCTTCATGTGATGGGTGCATGTTTCCCTCTATGTGCCTGATGCTGCTCTCAGTCTGGGAATCCAGCAGTGAGCAAGACAGATCGGGTGCCTGCCCTCAGGGAGCCTGTGTTCTAGAGGGGAGAGACGGGCTACAAATAAATATACATCTGCCACAATATATGAAGAAAATCAAGGCAGAAGAAGGAACTAGAAAGTAAAAGACGTGGGAGGGGTTGCTGATTTACGGGGCAACCGGCGAAGGCTGCCAGAGGATATTTGAACTGATATTTGAGCCGAGACCTGATGAACAAGGGAAGTGGCAGAAACACATTTCAGAGAGGGGGATTGTCATGTGCAAAGGCCCTGGGGCAGGAATGAGTTAGGGTTATTAAGAAACCATCAAGAAAGCCCTTCTGCCCCAAGTGGAGTAGAGGAAGTGAGTGAGTCACAAGGGTGAATCATGCAGGGGCATGTCCAACTCAACAGAATCTGTATCCTGTTCTTCTACCCACGACACTGTTCTTCATCTCCAAACCTGAGAAATATCAAATCCATCGCTAATATCTGCTCTGCCTGAGGGTCCTCCCCTCTACCTGAATCCCTGAATCCCTCTTTCCTTTATGTTTAGATGATTACCAAACGTAGAGGCTCTGGAATCCATTCTCTTTTAAAATCATTTGAATTAAACTAGGATAAATGTCCACCAAGAGATGAGGAACAGAGAGGAACTCTCTGAGAAGCAACCATGCAAGATACAATTTCATATTCACAGATGTCCACGCTGGCAGAGATGCCAGTCTGGGTGTGCATGGGGTGAGAGTATCATGTAAAGGGGGCATCAATGTCGCTGCTCCCACAGAAACTTTTCCATCTCCGAGAGCTGTAGAATTAGAATATGCAATGGTACTTTTAATACTGAAGCAAATCAATAGCAAAGTTGCTACAGTAGCTTCTCATTGAGGCATGAGTCAAATATTTCTAGCTGAAGGTCTGAGGCTCTGAGGTTCCTTGTGGCATTCTACTCCCTCTTAGAACAGTTACCCAGGTCTAATTTGGCTATTTCCTTCTGCTGAGTAGATGTATTCTTTTCACATTTGATTACTAACCACAGCCATGAGCCAAAAAATTATCATTAAATAAAATAAACAGGTCATGGGATGAGTCTTGGAAGAAAAGGTTGTCTTTTAATAATCAAAATCTTTATTCATTTCATCTCATCTTTATGCTAAAATGCTGAGAGAACTGGATTTTTAGAACATGACTTGGTCTTTGAGCTCAGAAAAAAAAACACATTCTCCCATTTAATCTGGCCTTGACTCTGTGTCTTCTCAATGACAAATTTAAGCTAATCACCCCAGTGACTTGGGGATAGCCTTTTTTTCTTCCTTTTTTTAAAGTGCAGGACTGGGATTTCACTGTGTTGAATATAAACGTGGAAAAGTACATGGTAGAATAAAACTTAAAATGCGTATATGGAATTTTTATTATAAGGCTGCCTGTAATGGAGCTGACCTCATATTCACCTAAGATTTCTCTGGCTCTGAGTTCAGATTTCATGCCAATTAACATGTTGATGACATATATCACTTAAAGAGCCCATCATAACTTTTATCACATCATGTTACATCTATTTCCTTGTAATTAAATCAGAATTACAGGGTGTAATTACTTTTCTTTTCCTGAATACCCATTCCTTTTCAGACATTTAAATTCAAGTACAAGTACTAAAAGACACTTGGAAGTAACAAGCTAATAAAAATATTATCAATTAATGAATGTGTTGGGTTTCTCCTATTATCTGGTTCCTTTCTGACAAATTCCTTTCTCCCCCTGTGCTTTGGATGACATGTAATGTTTGGTTGTATCCAGTCAAATGCCTCATAAGTTCTTTAAATCCTCAGGGCCCTAGTCTCCATTAATATGCAATGTTCTCACACGTAAATATAATTACATACAATTATTAGCGGAAAAGGATCAGATAAGGTTTATTAAGGAAATATCCTATAATTACCCAAGTCCAAGACTTCCCTTTACATGCTAATTCAACCAAGGGTTGGAGTCTGCAATCACTCTACCTGCAAAACGGCTATTGACTTTGATTTCACTTTAGGAAGCTGATAATTCATGGCAGGACCGGAAAAGGGATATACCTTGTTAGGTCCTTGTTTAAAAGACATAACAACTATAATAACTCTAGAAAGAGTATGGACCCAGAGGTGATTATCTGGCCACTTCTGGTCTTCCAAACACTTCCAAAGATCGAACTGAAAACTTAAAGTTACATCACACTTAATTTTTGAACCTCGTTGTAACTTCAAGGAATAGCTAAGAACATGCACCTAATTTACAGGCATGTGATCTATAAGGATCTGTAAGAATTACGTGGGCAGAACTACCAGGGACTAATACATATTATTTGAGGCACTGGGCACTGAAAGATGAGTAGAAAATCAACTCCTTTGTTGTCAGATCAATTCAATCATTCCTTTGAAAAGTACTTATTGAGCATCTGTGGTGTGCTATGTACTATTCTAGGTATTGGCAATTAATAAGATGGTCAAGGTCACTGCTATCCAGGTGCCAACACCCTAGGGAAGGAAAACAGACTGTAAGCTAGTAAACAACAGAATGAATAAGAGAATTACATCTAGTGATGGGAGCCAAAATGAAGAGATAACAGAACAAGGTGATGTGATAAAAAGTGATGGTCTTTGGGGCGGATGATTTTAGACGGATTGTCAGTGAACGCGTCTCTGAGGTGCCTCCTCTTTGAGCTGGGTCCCCAGTGATATGAAGGAGGCAGTCAAGGGAGACTCGGGAGGCACAGAACCTCCAAGTGTCAAGGTCTTAAAGGGAAGAAAGCATGATGTTTTGCAAGGACACAGTGGGTAGGGGTGTGGCTAAAGCACAGGGAGCAAGAATACAAAGATGGTGGTATAAAGATAGAACCATTTAGGCAAGTTCAGTTACCTAGGTAGCCATGGGAAGTAGTATAGATTTTGTTCTCAGAGTGACAGGAAGCAAGGAGAGGGTTTCAAGCCAGGAAGTGACATTATCCGAATTACATTTTGAAAAGGTTGGTCTGTGGCGTAGAGCCCAGATTTGGAGGGGGCAGGAGTGGACGCAGGTGGACATTTAGGAGACCACTGGTGTCTTCCAGGTGAGAAATGGCTCGGGTTTGAATTAAGGAGGGGCCATTACAAAGATACAGCCCCCGATTTGGCAGGTGGACCAACAGGAGCTACTCCGCAGGCTTGTGGCAGTGAGTAGGAACCCCTGCATCTCCTGACCATTTGCTGAACAAATGTATTCTACCTAATATGTGCTGGGCATTGGTTCTAAGCCCTGGAGATGCCGAAGTGAACAAAACGGACGACATCCCTGCTCTCTCTCATGGACCCTAAATAAGGGAGAAGAGACATCCAACACAAAAACAACTAATTATATAAGAGTATGTCAGGTGATGATAGGTATCTTAAAGAAAGCTAAAACAGGGCATAGGGATTGGGAAGGATGAAGAATGAGGGAAAGGAAGCAACTTAAGAATAGGTGCCCAGGGAAGGCCCCGCAGAGGGCATGGTGTCTGCTCAGACCTGAATGAGGTGCCGTCAAGATGTGAACCAAATGTCAGCCATGTCCCCGCATTTCCCTAAGCCTAACACGTCACCTCTAGTTTCACTTGATGCCAACCCCGAGCAGGACAGGGCACCACGTCAGTTTCCCTCTAAAGCACCCTCCCTCACCAAAGCACCAACGAATGAGTAACGGAGATGGCAGTGAATTTCACAAGGGGAACACAGAAGTGGGGTGACCTCACCCTGCCCTGGCAACACCTGATAAAGCCTCTGACACATTTCTCTGAAAACTCAGAGATTTCTTTTCTCCCCTCTCTGCATGGGGCCCACAGCTTTCTCCTTGATTCCTTTTGTCCCCGCCAATGCCCAATCCTGCTTTCTTTCTGCTAAGTGAAGCAATTCAGCTCAGCCCCAATTTCTCCCACAAACACTCCAACACGCTCAGCGAAACAAGGCCTTCTCTGGAAAGGTGACCAGTGACCCTTTTAGCTCTCAGGAGACCTCATTTCCCCACTCATATCCCAAGTGGCTCAATAAAGTATTTCTCCTTGGAACACTCAGTGCCTTCACTGGGGGCAATTCTGGTGAATGCAATTGTCCCCTTGCAAATTGGTTATGGAGTGGCACACCTCTACAGGCTCCCTTCCTACTAAGCCCAGGATGTGGAATTTCCTGTCCGTGGAGATTCTTCCTGCCCGTGGTTTCCTATGTTCCCTCTCTCTCGACATGATAATCAGTCAGAGATGAGAAAGTAGCTGAATCCTTGCCGTGAACCTATGGACTTTGGTTTAGGCAGGGTTGGCTAACTATGAAAACCAGCAGAGAAGTTGTGCTGGGAACACAACCACACCCATTTCTCGGCAGATTGTTCATGGCCGCTTTGGGCTGAAATGCAGAGCTGAATCATTCCACAGCACAAAAGCAGCCACGTGCAATGAGACTGGGCACAGCCGTGTTCCAACACCACTTGATCTCTAGACACTAAGATTTGAATTTCACGTAATTCTCGCATGTCACAATATATTATTACAATTTTGATTTTTTTTTTTTTTTTACCAATTAAAAAGGGGAAAACGATTCTCAGCTTTCAGGCCTTACAGAAACAAGCAGCAGCGTGGATTTGGCCCATGGGCCTTAGGTTGCCACACTGATATGAGGGATTGTTGACAAACACGAGGTTCTCTGGGTTCTTGAATCAATCTCAGCGGTGCAAGGTGTCAGCATCTTCCTGAGGAGAAAGCCGAGCCGGGGTCCAGCTGTGCCTGGATCCTTCCTCTGCCGCCACGTTGCCGGTGCCTGGAATGCACGTCCTTCCACAGAAATGCATCCCCTTCAGTCCTCCAAGCCTGGAGCCTGAGCTCTTTGGGGGGAAGGGCTGCTTGTTCACCCTGCGATCTCCAGCATTCAGCCCAGAGCCCAGCGCCCAGCAGACACTCAAACCGCATTAGCAGAGAGAAGAAACCAAGGAATGTGCAGAAAACAGAGCATCTTTGCACCGTTCTCAAGCCGGTCTCCAATATTGTTCATGCTTATGATAAGATAAAGCCATTACTTACTAGCAAAATGAATAATTAACCATTTCTCGAAGCTTAGTGGGATGGACAACAAGGGAGATTGCTGTGAGCGATACGTCTAAGTGACTTCCTGACACACAGCTCACAGCCTCCACTCCGCACTATTTCCATCGATCGCCAAATGAGTTGAGGCCGTTTCCTGACAGTTTTGGGGGGAAAAGGGGCAAACGGTTAGGCCCCTATTCTGTCTTCAGCATTTTGCAGTTAGGAGCTGGTCTTGGGGCTTCCCTGGTGGCGCAGTGGTTAAGAATCCGCCTGCCAATGCAGGGGCCATGGGTTCAAGCCTTGGGCTGGGAAGATTCCACATGCCGCGGAGCGACTAAGTCCTTGCACCACAACTACTGAGCCTGTGTGCCACAACTACTGAAGCCCGCGCACCTAGAGCCCGTGCTCCGTAACAAGAAAAGCCACCACAATGAGAAGCCCGCGCACCGCAACGAAGAGTAGCCCCCGCTCACCGCAACTAGAGAAAGCCCGCACGCAACAACGAAGACCCAATGCAGCCAAAAATTAATTAATTAATTAATTTTTTTTTTTTTTAAAGAGCTGGCCTTGTTTAAAGTTCGATCTATCATTACCTTTAATATCGAGATAGGACGCTTTGATCCAAGTGGAATCTGACTGCCTGATGTAACCCAAAGGTAAGCTGCTTCCCAACGCGTCTTTCACTATGTAAGTCATCCAGGCCAGCTGATGTCTGTTTCAACCGAGCGGTGGGCTGTTCTCATGATGGTGCGACGGGGAACTGATGTCGCATGAACTTTTCTGCAGTCGCTTCTTTTCCGACTGACAGCCTCGCCCAGCACCCTCGGGCTGCCTGTTCATCTCACAGAGACGGGGCCCCAGTTCCCTCTCTTCCGATGAGCTTGGGCAATGATTGGGATAATTTAGGACTTGCACTGCATGATCATCTGTACAGTTACAAAAAATAAAACATTTTAATATGAGCAGTCACTGCATGTTTACTGTATCGTATTGCTGAGAGCTGAACGGATGCCAAACGCTATAACACAAGGGGAGATGTGAACTCTAGAATGATGACACTAATAAGAAAATTACAAAAGGCCCAACAAATGGCATTTGTGTTAAATCAATAATGCTCTGTTTGTTTTTTTTAATTCTAATCTTTCTTCAAAAAAGAAAATTATCTTTCTAAACAGTTGGCGATTCCTATTCTTGTTCGTCTTCCTGAACATAATTAAAAACATGTTGTGGTGTCTACTTAAGACATCAACTTTCCCAAGGCTGTCTTGTCCACTGCGCTTTAAACAAAGACACTTGTTTTGGCATTGTTCCCTTAATTAATCATTGGAGGCTTTATTGCTGTACCAAAAAAAAATGTGTCTCTGTTTAATGATTCATCACAAGTCCAGTTTCTGCAGAACTTAATCAAATACAGAACCAACTTTCTAATCAGCTTAAATACCAAGAAAAAGTAATAATAATGCAGGCCGTGTTTTTAGCATGGTATTTGATAAGAAATGTTGGTATATGACAACTTGTTAATATAGGTTGCTTAGGAATTCTTTCACGGAGTTGAGATGGGCCCTTTGCTTTTGGAGTTGAGGATGGAAGCTCTTTATTGATTGAGAAAATAGAACCTTTGATGGCTCAGTGAATATCATTTAGCACTTGGGGCTTGCTGAGGAAGAGGTGAGGCTTTGAGGGGCCCATTTGAAAAGAGCCCAAAGAATTTCATATCTTCATATGCAAATTTGAAGGTTCACTCTGAGAATCAGCCCATGCATCGCAGGGTAAGGTCGACTCCAGGAAGTGCTAAGTCTGCCGTTGCGGACTCTGATCAGGCCACAGATCCTTCCCTGCTTCCACTCTGCCTTGAAATCACCGGGGATGCCTGTCCACCAAACTTCCCTTTTCCGGGCACTTCCCTGAGCAACATCCACACAGAAGTCCCTGCTGCAAGAAAAAACAAAACGAACTGAGCCATCTCTAAATCACACCAAGTCAGAGCTAGGATTTTGAAAAAAGTCTCAATGGGAAAACAAAATTACTGGAGGAGGAGGTATCTCATTTGAATTCAATCAACCTACACAACGCATCCTCTTCTGGACTTGCTATTCGTGACACCCCTGAAGAAGTTTTGAGCTGCTGAGCTTTTATTATTCTAATTATAATAATAATATTCCATTATCATCATCATTGTAGTAGTAGTAGTGATAATCATAATACCATCTCTGCTGTATTTGTGAGAATTTTAAATGTGATATGTTGATCATTGGTACAGTTTTGAAAACACATTAATATGAGCTGTAATTCAGTGTCCCTCAACTCCCATTGCTCGAGTCAAATATTATTGCAACTGTCATTTATGGAGCCCTTGCGTTATGGCAGGCATGCATACACACACTTGAACGCTGCTTGTCACGAACCCAGAGCCGCCACTCTGAAGTCACATGCCTCTAGGAGCCAGGCAGGAATGAAGCAAGAGAGCCAGTATGGAAGACAACAGGGAGTGGTGGGGAGCATGGCAAACTACAGAGCACTTGCTTAGTCCAAAGTGGGTAAGGAGCTAATCATGTCCATGTAGAAATTTGGACCCAGAGTTGCCAGTTTTAAATTTTTTTTAGAAGCAGCTATTATGTGAGAGTTTCTGATTTTTAACTTGTTGGCAACCACTCCAGATTTTTCAAATACCCTGTGCAGTTCAGAAAAAAGTATCTTCAGGCCAAACACAGCTCTCCAGCCAACAGTTTAAGGTCTCTGGTGTCAAGCAACATTTGAGATAAAGAGTATTTCTCTTTCCCTGTCATCTTCTACTTTATCTCCATTGATAAAAGCCAGAGCATTCCATATTAATTGCACAAATAGGTTTGGCCACCAAGAGGCAGGTGGCGGAATGTGATGACCTCAGCTGACATTCCACGTGCCAAAAGTTCTGTTCATCCAAACGAGACACTGGCTCTCTTGGTGTCTAGGCACGTGAAGCCCCTTTGCCAGCAGCCTTCCTCTCTCCACATCATCTCCTGCCTCCTTGATCTGCTTACGCCATCAGCTAATCAATGTGACTCAATGGTCATAAGAAGCTCGGGTGTCTGCCGGTGCTAAGCACAGTACGAGTAGTTCTGTGTGTGCTGGTATGATTGCTAGGCAGCTAGCAAAGGTGACTTCTCCACTGGGGCAACACAGGAGAGAGGCTTGTGGGATAAGCTTGTTCTGCCAGAGGATGATGAAATCAAGACAGCTGAGTCACACAAGATGAACTCAGGTGGCTTCTGTTCTGTCCAAAGGAGAGGCACACTCATTGTTAAGACAGGAGCCCACCCCATTTATCCCCCTGCCATAATAAAGAACTGACACTCCACAGATGGGACCATGCACTGCTGTTGGCAGCAGAAATGGTTTTACTTTTTTAAGGAGGAATTTGGCAATAGCTGCCAAAACTTGAAGCATTTATTCTCTTCAACCTGTAAGTTTATGGCTGGAAATTTACCTTTTACATCTATCTGGGCATGTGTACGAAGATGTGTGCATAAGGATATTGCCTCCACCTAGAGGGCAACGGTTAAAACCATAGACTCTGGTGCCAGACCCACTAGCTTGAATCTTAGCTCTTCCACTTACAAGATGTGTCATCTTGGGCAAGCCTCTTCACTTCCCTATGCCTCAGTCTCCTCATCTGAAAACTAGGACTATTAAAATACCTATTTCATATGGTAGGTAGGAGATTAAATGAGTTAATACAGGTACAGCACTATTTAAATGTGTGGTATTTTCTACCCGTTGGAATTGCACAAGCATTTTTCAGTTTTCCGTACCAGAAGATTCAATAGAGCCCTTTAAAAGAATGAAGTGAATCTCTATGTGTTGATAGAGAACAATCACAAAGATTTATTATTTAATGGAAACACCAAGTGTCTATAGCATTCACCTTTGTGTTAAAAATAATATATAAAACATTCCCAACAAAGAACCTGTTATTAGCCACTGAGCTTAGTCCTGGTTTTCCTTTTATATAAAACTTTTACTTAAAATCTTACTTAAATAAGATTTAATGTGTGTGTGTACACATACACTTAAGTTTATCTATGGAGAGAATATTTCTGCACTGACCAGAAAGGAGCACTAGGGTTGGATGGGGCACTTTTTATTTTTGTGGTGTTTGAAATTTTTTACCAAGTTCTTGCGCTATTTTTCTTCATCCAAGAAAAATCTTATTTAAAAGAAAAGCCAGGACTAAGCTCAGTGGCTAATAGCAGTGGACTTTAACCCAGGGCTCATGAACTCATATTTCCATGTGGATCTTTCTGATTTTCCTTATTGATAAAGCTGCCACCGCCCACAGTGAAGGAACCCCGGCTCCTGAGTGGGGCTGGTCTGTGGGAAGCCCTGATTCCACCCCTTTTGGCCGGGTGAACTGACACAAGACATGTCACCTCTCTGTGCCTCCTTTGCTTTTTTTTCAATGAGCACGAACAGCCCCTTGGGATTTTTAGAGGACTGATTGAGAGAAGGTTTGTGAGGCGCCGAGGACAGGGCCTGTCATATATAAATAGGGGTTTTTATTATATATGGTGGCTGATTTCCAACTACCAGCTTTACAAAGGTGGCAGTGAATCAAGATGTTCACTATTGTCATTTATGCAAATTAAGAAGACAACACCTAGGGAAGAAAATATCTTTCCTGTCTCTCTCTCTTTTTCTTTTTCTTTCGTCTTTAACATGCCCCATTTCCAAAATCCCTTAAGGCTTCTGTTGATAACTTACACAATAAACACATCAAAATCAGCAAAATGCCAGGTTGGCTATTGTCTAAGATTCATCTTTTTAGTCCAGTGCACAGCTTGGGAAATGCCTGTTGGGGGAAAAATTAAAATATGCATGATAAAATTATTGATATTGTTGATTCTAGAGAAGCAGGCATTGCAGCTCAGACTGGTGTGCCCTCTACCCTGGCTCAGGACCCCTCCTTCCACATTTTCTGCTTCTTCCTCTGCTCTCCAACCATCCCCATCACCCATGCAACCCCCCAACACACACACAACCTTCTCCACACAGGCTTCCTGAATAATGCAACCTTTATTACCCTAAAACTGTTTTTCAGATAATGCACCTATCTATACGTGCCTCTACAGCTCCCCTGAAATCCACATAATCTCTTAACCCCACAGTATAAATAATAAGTGAAGAGATAGTACATTATAAGAAAACAATGTGATATATTATATATGCATGTATGTACATATTACGTGTGTACATATATATGTGTACATGTATACACACACACTCAGGCACCACTGCATTAGGGCACATAAGCAAAAGTCTGGATTTAAGAGAAATAAGACCATATTTAACTGACAGTTATTTGCACTTTTTATCTTGATATTTTGAAATAAAAGCTAAATAACACGTGTGTGTGTGCATGCGTGCGTGCATGTGTGTGTGTGTACACATCACCGTGAAGCCAACAACTACCACAAGGGCAATGGAGTCAGGGAAGGGTTCAAGCAGGGTTCACACAGTCGGATTTGCAATGTAAGAGGGTTACCCTGGTGCCCGTGTGAAAGGCAGAGGCAGGAGGCCATCTAAGTACGTCATAATCATCATGCTCGCTGTTAGTTACAAAGGGCTCAGAGGGAGAGAAAAGAGCGAAGACCCTTGGTGACCCCACCACTGAGCCCAGCTGGTGCTTTGCACGTTGTTGGAATTCTCAGTGGTCATCAGAATGATGGTGGTGGGTAGAAGAGCCTTCAGATACGGAAAGAACACAGGTCAGGCTTCACTGACATCGTTGACCAAGTTGACCAAGGGAACTGGACCTCATAACAATATTCAGAAGATCTGCTAATCAGGCCTCCTTTCTTCATACAGCAGTTGGGCTTTATTCACCTGTCAATTTCCCCTAGACGCTGAGTCCCTTGAGAGCCCTGTCTTTGCTCATTTCACCTCTGTGGCATCAGGGATTAGGATACCAGGTCTGGGGACCAAATCCTGCCTATTACCTGTTTGTGTAAATACAGCTTTAGGGACACAGCCACACCCATTCATTAACATGTTTGCCTTAGCCCTACAATGTCAAGGTTGAGGACCTGATACAGAGACTCTATAGCTTATGAACTCTAAAATATCCGGCTCTCTAAGAAAGTTTACCAGCCCCTGATCTAGCATCATGCAGAGAACATATAAGTATTTATTCAATGCATAAATGTGAATAATAATCATAGTAGGACTTCCATTGATTCCTTTTTGGTCGACACACCCCCTTGAACTGCATCCCCAAACGTGAAACTTTTTTTCTGTGTCACACTCATCCTCCTAATTGTCCAGTCCTTTGGGGAATCCCTGAACAGAGCTGGATTCAGTGGGGCCCTTGAAGACAGCAAACTGAAACATCTCAAGCAGATGTTTTCTCAACCTTGGCACTAACGACATCTTGGGCAGGACAATTCTCTCGTGGGGCTGGTTTGCACATTACAGGATGTTGAGCAGCGTCCCTGGCCTCCACCCACTAGGTGGCAGTAGTGTTCCCTCTGCTCCTGTGCATGACCTTCAAAATGTCTCCCAGGAGGCAAAAATCTCCCAGTTGGGAACCATGGCTCTAGAGAGAGATTGCAGATAAGAACTAAGCACCGGGGTCACTTATAAATGTCCCTGAGGATATTCCCCACATTAAAAAAAATACTTGACAGGGGACTTCCCTGGTGGTCCAGTGGTTAAGACTCCGCGCTTCCACTGCAAGGGGCACAGGTTCGATCCCTGGTCGGAGAACTAAGATCCTGCATCCCATGCGACGTGGCCAAAAAAAAAATACTTGACAGGCGTTTACACAGCCTCCGTCTGTAGCGCAGTCTAATTACCCAGTTCAGCCTTAAACAGGAAATTTCTGATGTCTAACGTAAGTCCCATATGCTGCCTTTGCCCCTCTTTTTTCTTACTCTCTCATTAATGAAAATTTAAAAATAGAATCAGTGCGTATGCTCTCCATATTAACCCTCTCCCATGACAGTCTCTTTACAGAGAAAGCTGGTAAATGCATAATGCAATCAGTCAGTCATTCAACAAACACTACTGAGTAGCTCCTCTACCCAGCACTGCTTTAGATGCTGAAATAGAACACGGAACAAGACTGACCAGGTTTCGGGTCTCATGGAGCTACATGAGATCTTTTAGTTCCTCTTTTGGTGAAAGGAACAAATTAGCAAACAAATAATCAAGACAACCTCAGTTACTGTTGAGTGTTTGATGCCATAAGAGTGAGTCAATTATATCTCAATAAAGCTGGAGAGAAAAAGAGTAGGTGGACCCTTAGCTAGGACAGTAAGGAAAGCCCTCACTGTGGAGAAGGTATTTAAACAGAGGCCTAAATAACACTAAGGAGCAGAGAGATAGAAGTGGGCAGAAATGCCTGGCTTCGATGTGTGACCCTTTCGGAGTTTGTGTTCTGACGCGGGTATGCGGAGGCCTCTCTCCTGATGTTCCCCCGTGGTCCCTTCCTTCTGATGTGAGGGGAGAAGCCTCCAAGTAGTCCTGGATTCTCTGAGCAGCTTCGTGAAACAGCCCTCTCGATTAGCCTGGCTCTGCCTGAGGCTCTCATGCGGATTTCCTCAGTGACTCTGGCCAGCGCCAAAGGTAAAGGACCCTCAGGTTCTCCAGGAGATTAAACGGAAACTGAGGTCTTCTCCTCCCCACCCCTCCCATCCCAGCCCAGTCCCCACAGGCACCAACAGCAAGACAGGCACCTGGAAGGGAGTGAGTGAGGTTAGGATGGCTAAGACGATATTCAGTCAAGTCAGGGAGGCCTCTGCCCACCTCCACTAGACCAGAATATAAAAGTCTGGAGTCACCTTCCTCTCTCCTCCAGCCCCTCCAGTCAGTTCCTTTCCTTCTCCCAAAGGATGAGCCACCTCGTACAATAAACCAGATCCCAGAGGTGAGTAAAAACATGAGAAAAATTCAGACAGGTTGGAAAGTTGTAGCTAGTTGCTGGAGGGAGCCAGGAGGGAAATATTGATTGTTCAGGGATTTTGGCAGCTTTAAGGACCAGGCTGTTCTGTTCTGCCTGTGACCCCGCCTCCTTAGACACACAGCAGACAAGCGGGTGGGCTCTGGGGTCCTGCAGATGTGAGTGCAAATCCGGGCTGCACTTACCAACTGCCAGACCTTGAGGAAGGCTTGAGTAAACTCTTTGACCCTTCGTTCCTTTCTCTGCAAAATGGAAGGTCTACTCTGGAGGGTTGTTATGATGATGAGAGATAGGTATATGTTAATAATAATGAGTTTACTATTATTATTGAGTTTCTACTGTGTACTAGGCACTGTGCTAAATTCTTTTCATAAATATTTAATCTTCACATCAGCCCTAAGTGAAGGACCCATTTTATGGATGAGAAAAGTGAGGCTTAGAGATGTTAAAGAACATGCCCATGTTTACCCACTTCGTAAGGAGCAAAGCTAGTATCTGAACCCAAATCCTGGGTTCTTACCACAGGTCCCCGTCTGCTGTGGGCAGTCCATAAAAAATACTGCATCGTGTGCCGTGGTTCTCATCCCCGGGGCAATAAGCGTGTGCATGGATGGACAGAGATCTGCCCTCGCTCCCCACAAACACGGGCAACGTGAGCAAGCTGCTGGAGCCGAAGGAGCATTTCACTCTGAGCGAGAGCAGCTGTTACTTGAAGGCACACTGTCCTAGGGCCGGAGGACACCACGCTGCTGGTTTCCTAATATACCCTGCTGAGCCCGATGGCTGATGTAATCACGCCTGGATCACAGGTGCGCTCCGCCCCTCTCTGTGTCTCTGCCCTGGGCGTAAAGCAGGGGTTCATAAATTCATTCATTCATGTAGGCAACTAACATTTATTTATTAAGTGCCCTCCACCCCTCCATGCCCGGCACTGCTCCATAGAGAAGTGCGTAAGATGGACATAAATCCTGTCCTCAAAGAGCTCACGCTCTGCAGAGGAAGAGAATCCAGAGAGTAAAACATATAACATGTGCAGGGCCACGCAGGAAGAATCAGGAGTCTGCACCAGCAGGAAGGGAGCAGAGGCAGTGTCAGGTGCAGCAAGATGGTCAGGATGAAGTCGGGGTCAGAGAAGGGGGACAGGTGAGAGTGAGCTGGGCAGAGAGCTGGGAGACAACGCTCCAGGCAGAGAAAAACTGCCAGAGGAACCAATGGCCCAGCGCGAGTCGGCAGTTAGAGGAAAGTCTCACTGACTGCATTCCTCAGAACACCAACCCCACAAGATGCTCATTTGGAAAAGCCTCTGGGGTCCAATAACTTTTGCAAATACCGCACATCCGATGTTTGGAGTTTGTATTGCCCATTAGCATAAAGAAAGACAGACAGTGAGGTCCTGAATTGGAGCCTTGTTCAACCTAGCCTCAGGCCAGCATATGTGACTACACGGCCATCTCTTCCCATAACACCTGTTGGCATCCCACAGAGCTACGTCTCCATGGAAACCAACCGGGGGAACTCTGGTTTAAACTAAGGGCCCTTCCTCTACAACGATGCACAGTTTCTTGACTCTCTGTCCCACGCGGGATCATTCAACAAACACCCGTTGAGTGCCTCTTTGCCAAGGGTCAGACACTGAGCCAGACCCAGCTGGACACGGAGCAGGGACAAGACCCGTTATCTCCTCTTAAAAAGTCACGTCCACGACACAAGCAAATGTAGGCCCAGGAAGAGAAAAGCGCGTGGCTGCTGACACATCCCTGGGAATTCAATGACCCAAACTTTCCAGTGGACAGTTTTGGGGACCGAATGGAACAGACCTATTCCAAATCCCTGCTCTTGCCTCTTGTGAAGTTTCCTGGACTCACTCATACTAGGAGGGGACAAAGATGGTCCTTACCAAATCTGGGTGCTTTTAAAGGAAAGAAGTAGTGGTTGCTTAGAGATAAGACAGAAGGAAAATAGCTCCGCAATTTGTACCTCCTCAACACCTTCTCAAGAAGAAGGGGATTGCAAACTTCAGGACCACCCCCTGCAGATGCAATTTCAAACGAACACCCACATAAAACACCTCAGCCCTAAGTGGTCTCTGAGTTAGAATGAACCGACTTCCGCCACCTTGTACACACCAGCGGGTCAGGCCTCTCATTTACCACCCACATAGGATTAATTTTCAAAGGAGGGGCTTTCCTCATAGTGATCTAGAGTCCAAGAACAGGAAGCAATGCTGGGGGAGGGGAAGGACAAAACCTTCTTTATTGACTTGTAAAATATACTTATTTTAATCACCCCTGAATATACTCACATTCAGTTCAAAATACTAAGTCTCATTCGGTTAACGGTCAAGATGTCAGGAGCAACGTGACAGTGTTAAGAGCATAGAACACAAATGATAACAGCTACACTTACTAGCAGTAATTTAAGTTCCTGCTTTGGGCCAGCAGCTATGAAGGACGTTACCTATTTAACTCTGTGCTGCATTCTTAGCCCCATTTTACAGATGAGAAAACAGAGGCTTTAAAAGGTGCAGTAGTTTACCCAAGGTCACACAGAAGGACACACAGCCAGATTAGACACCGGCCTTGAGTTGCCTCCTTATGAGAAGTATATATCTGGACCTTGGTGTGCTTGAATTTCCTGCAAGGGCATCTTTAGGAAAACCTGCCAACATCACTGTGTTCTTCAGACGCTCTGAGAACTCACACACATCACCTCATTCCTCCCTCTTCATCCACGCTGCAATATTGAAAGGTCCATTGGTTTCCCCCCACTTTGGCCAGTTAGGCAACTGATGCTTCAAGACCATCCAAAACTGGTCCAAAATAACCAAGCTGCCAAGTAACCAATTCACACTTTAAGCCAGCAGTTCTCACCCAGGGCAAGTTTGCTCACCAAAGGACATTGCATTATCTGGAGACGTGCTGGGTTGTCATGACTGGGGCTGGTGGTACTGCTGGCATGTAGTGGGTAGAGGCCAGAGGTGCTGCTACACCCTGTACAATGCACAGGACAGTTCCCCATCCCACTACAAATAATTATCCAATCCAGAGGGCAGTAGTGGCAAGGCTGAACAACCTTGGTTGAATCCAGGTTTATGTAGCACCAAAGTTGATAACCTTGCACTATTTTGCTTCCCTTAGGGTTTCTAAACCTCAGCAGTATTGACATTTGGGGCTAAATATATCTCTGACGTGGACGGTGTCCTGTAGAACATGCGCAGGATTTTAACAGCATCCCTGGTTTCTACCCATTAGATACCAGTAGCTCTGCACCCTCCCTGAGTCGTGACAACCAAAACTGTCTCCAGAGGTCGCAAAATGTCTCCAGCACCCTGCTCGTAACCCAGGACTCCCTCTCCTTTCCCTGGGGGGTGGGGAGTCACCCCCAGTTGAGAACCATTGCCCTAACCCAAAGAAGATCAGTTTAGCTATGAAGTAAGCCTACAAAAATGGCCCTGGAAAATATTGAGAGGGACTTCCGCGGTGGCGCAGTGGTTAAGAATCCTCCTGCCAATTCAGGGGACACGGGTTCGAGTCCTGGTCTGGGAAGATCCCACATGCTGCAGAGCAACCAAACCCGCGAGCCACAACTACTGAAGCCCGCGTACTTAGAGCCCGTGCTCCGCAACAAGAGAAGCCACCGCAATGAGAAGCCCACGCACCGCAACAAAGAGTAGCCCCTGCTCGCCGCAACTAGAGAAAGCCTGCATACAGCAGCGAAGAGCCAACACAGCCAAAATTTCATTCATTAATTATTTTTTTTAATTGGCTTATCAAAAAGAAGAAAAAGAAAGTATTAAGAGAACATTCTGGATAACCATTATTTAAATATGTAAAAAAAAAATGTAGGTGGGTGTGTGTGTGTGTGTGTGTGTGTGTGTGTGTGTGTGTGTGTGTGAAGATACATTAAATACCTGGGCACGTCTGGCCAAAAGAAATATTCTCTTTTATGATTTCCTGCCCGAGTATTGTTGGGGCAACAGATTGGCCAACCTCTTTATTTCCCAGCTCTGCTTTATCACTTCCGTCACATTGGGTTTCAGAGACTATACAGCAGAATAGAAACATAGAGTGGTGTTCCCTTTTGTCCCATTGTTGTGGACAACATTCTATTTTGGGAGCCCCATCATTATTCCAGAATGAATTAGATCTTAATTTGAAGCAATGTTACAAGGAGAGGAGCAGCAAGCAGCCCTGGAGGCCCTGTGATTGACCCCACAAGGGGAGACTGCAGATCTCTCTCCCTTAGAGAAGCCGCCTGTCCTCAGACACTGGCCCGCAGAAGAGGCAGGTGAAAACCAGATTTGCTCCGAGGTCTGGTACCACGTGAATGAGACGCTCATTCCCCTGGGAGGAAGCTTATCCTTCTCCAGTAAACTAAAAACGTACATCTGAAAAACCCGAGGGATCTTCACTGGTGATCTTCTATTAAAAACGTTCATACAGCAGGCTATCATTCCATGAGAAAGAAGGAAATTCTGTTTGCAACAAGATGGATGAACCTGAAGGACATTCTGCTAAGTGAAGTGAAACAGACAGAGAAAGACAAACACTGCACGATCTCACTGAGATGTGGAATCTAAAAAAAAAGGCGAACTCACAGAAACAGAGTAGAGTGGTGGTTACCAGGGGCTGAGAGATGGGGGAAATGAGGAGATGCTGGTCAAAGGGGACAAGCTTTTAGTTATAAAATGAATAAGTTCTGGGGGTCTAATGCACAGCATGCTAACTATCGTTAATAATGCAGTATTGCATACTTGGAATTCGCTAGAATAGATCTTAAGCATTCTCACCACACACACGAAAAAGGTAACTATGTGAGGTGATGGATGGGTTAATTAACCTGATTGTGGTCATCATTTCACAGTGAGGATGTTTCTCAAATCATCACATTGTACATTTTAAATATATACAGTTTTATTTGTCAATTATACCTCAATAGAGTGGCTGGAAAAAAAGAATTTCCATGGCTGGGGAAATTGAGGCACAGCTAAGATCTAGCAAACTTCCCATGATGGTATAAATCAGGGGTCAGCAAATGCTTTCTGTAATGAGCCAGGGAGTAAATATTTTCTATTTTGCAGATCCTACAACCTCTGTTGCAGCTGTTCAGTTCTGCAATGTGCAACACAGCCATAGAAGGGATGTAAATGACGGGCCATGTTCCACTAAAACTTCATTTACGGAATCTGAAATCTGAATTTAGTGTAATTCTCAGATCAGGAGATAATCTTCCTTTCATTTATTCTCAACCACTTAAAAATGGAAAAAAACATTCCTCGCTCCTGAGCCGTAGGAGAACAGGCAAGCAACTGGGTTTGGCCATCCACCCCTTACATGAAACATGACAAAAGAGGGACACCCTACCATCTCCAAAAAAAAAAAAACCTCGTATATTCCCACTTATCTGTCCTTAAGATGAAGGAGACCACCCTGGACATTTGGAACTTGGTTTGGTTAGCACTACAGGAGTTAATCTTGCCAGTACCTGCATTTCTGGAATGTTCTGTTTTTATGGGACTGGATAAACATTGTAGGACAAACTTGGAGTAACTTAGGGCTGGCTTTTTTCTTTTCCTGCTATGATTCCATGAAATAGGGGTTTACAGTAGAAAGTAACCAATGAACTGGATTTCCTTAGGACTTCCCGGTTAAAAAATAAAATAGAGAAGAAGAAGAAAGAAGAAAGCCTTGGGTTCTAAACTGCATAAAATACAAAGATCTCAGGTCCCGTGTAAAAGGGGACTCAAAAAAATGTGCCTCCAATGTCTGTCTCTCTGTAAAAAGCACAGACAAACATCCAAGCCGAGAGGAGAGACGCTTAGCTTAGAACTTCTTGGTGGTGATAAATTCTTCATCAACACTGGATTAAGTTTCTAAAAGGGATGCTTCTACTTTTTTTTTTTAAGTTAACATGATCACAATTTTCAGATTTTCAACTACTTACAAAACTTTTTCTTCCCCTCCTTCTCTCACAGAGAAGGTCAATCACTTTTTAGATATAAGAGAATTTGAGAACAGATTAATGACAAAGACAAATGATGATTTTTATTTTAGCGGAAGTTTCGATGCGTTTTCTGCCCAGCCCGGGTACTGATAATAAAGTACACTTGACATATAACTGCGTAAGTTCTTTGCTTTCAAGTTCAACGATGGATCAAAAGAGCGAATCCTCTCTTTAAAAAGAAATGTCCTGGAAGGAAAAATAAAAGGAAGGTTGGGGGAAAACTCATACATCCCTTTTGTCTTTTTCTCTTCTTTGTGGCCCAGAGACAGAGCCTTGAGTGACTTCTTCAGAAAAGAGATCAGTGAAATTGTCAGTTGATTACTTCTCCTTGATTAGCATTTATAAGAGCCCTGTGATACAGTATTTGCATTCCTATTTAGCCGTGATTTTTGTGGGGCACCAATGATTAAACTTGTCATGGGGCTTGATTGACGGGGTCAGATCTTCACTTTCTACTCTTTTGAAATTAAAAACAAATGTGTCAGCTCCCTTCATGGGCCGGAGCGCCGTGAAGCTCGCCTGCCTTGTCACTGCAGATAGGTCAGGAATGTTTTAATTTTAGGGATGGATTCTGCTTGTCAAGTAGAGTGTGATGGCGTGTGGTTCTGGAGATGAGATGTGAAGGGTGTAAAACAAAGAAGGGGAAGAACAAAGACAAAGACACTCACATTATTAGACAGATTTAATTAGTCTGAATGGATATTATGCTAGATGAAGCAGTGAGCTGTGAAATTAACCCTTGATTACAGATTGGCGGATCATACTCAGAAAGAGAATCAAACCTCTGTGAAGAGATGCGAGGTGTGATTTCAGTTTCCTCTGCCCTCCTGGGTTGCATGCCAGATCCCCACCACCACCTCCACCCCCGTCTACTTAAACACCAGAATCTGTGGGGAAGTTCGTCTTTAGCGTGTGCAAGCAGGTGTACATAGACAAGGAATCCTGGCTAGCTTTCCTTCCTTCAACTTCGGAGAAAGCGACAAGCCAACGGTGGTTGGGTGTGAAAGCTAAGAGGCTCACAACGATACAGGTTTCCGAATCCAAAAGAGAGACTACGAATAGCTAAGTTTGAATGAGGGTTGTTTATGTTGAGCATCGGCGTTGAATAGCTCTATCAATCGGCGTTGAATAGCTCTATCAATCGCCATAGAAGCTCACCTCCTAGGAATGTCCCTAATACAACCTTCCCCAACATGTCCCTACATGTCCACAGTCTTCTCCAGTGCATCTCAGCTACATTGTGACTCCCACGAATTCCACGCATATTAAGAGAGAGATGGGAGGCCTAGACACCTGACCCAACACTGGTGTCCAGTTAAGCAAAAATCGCTTATACCGAGGACCTCAACAAGGAGGGGACAGTTGTTAACAATGCACGTAAGAAGGTATGTGGGTCTGAGATTTATGCAAATCATCAATAGGATATGAACTTTGCTGAGAAAAGCCTTGTATAAGCTGTACCAATTAATGTCTCTACTTCTAAGTGACTCCATCTAGATTATTCCCCAGCACCAGTCCCAGGAATGTGAAGGCTCTGGGGGCATCATACAGAGGAGGAGTGTCTGTTAGGCTGGCCCAGAGTCATGTGGAAAGTCAGCAAATTAGGGGGAAGTGGAGTTACAGAATTTGCTTTGAGGTCCTTCCCCAAACCCAGCCTTCTTGTCGGTTAATGGGGCGTAAGCCTCCTTCCCTAACAACCTCTCACCATTGTGCTGAGAGTGGAGCCTGAACTGTGCACTTAAAAGTGCCAGAAAGACATCCCATGTCGTTTCTATAGGTCAATGTCAAAAGAACATGGCACTAATTCTAAGTCACTTTTCTGGCTCTGGCTCCAGTCTTCCTCATCACAGCTTCTCACCTTCATGTATAAGTGGCTCCAGTTTAGGAAACTCCTGGTTGAGGACCTCCCTGAACAAACAGTTTTCAACTGGGGTCTTGGGATTCTGGATCAATTACAATCAATTGCACATAATTCATTCCCAATCGTTGTTGAAGGTTGAGGGTGGCCAGTGAACTCACTGGCATTACACTGGAATTTTCTGAATGTTAGACACGGAAGGGAAATTGTGATCTTCACCCTGCTGTGTCTATGGGACTCTTGTGTGTGCGAACACGTTCATAGGTCAGGGTGAGGGAAATGTGGAGAATCGCTGCTCTACCAGGAAACGTGAGGTCTCTTTCTTAGTAAGTGCTCTGAGTGACCAGCCAGTGGGGGACACGTTGCTCCAGGCAGATGAAGCTCAAGGTCCTTTGATTTATGGTCTCTGGAAAGTCAGACTGTTTCTACAGGTAAACACAGCTCCTTGGTAATGAGGATTGTTTTCTTCCCAGAGACAATGTAGTGTTTCTGAAGAAATTCCTTTCTTAGCCCTAAGTAATAAGAGAAATAACCTACAGTCTCCAATTAGACTTCTCTGAGTTTCAGAGGAAGAAGGGACTTAAGTTCATCAGGGGATGCCCAGTATCAGCACCCCTGCCCCTGAACACACACACAGTGATTCACATGACACTTGGATTGGATCATCTTTTTTTTTTTTGGATGGCTATATATTTGTTTTCAAGCATATTCAAATGTGTGTATGTGTCAGGGTTTCTCAACGTCAGCACTATGGACTTTGTGATCTCGATCACTCTTTGTTGTGGGGACTGTCCTGTGCTTTGTAAGATATCTAGCAGCATCCCTGGCTTCTACCTACTAGATATCAGTACCTTCACTACCCTAAATGTTTCCAGGCATTTCCAAATGTTCTCTGGGGGTCAAAGTCATCCCCAGTTGAGAACCACTGATATATATCTATAATTCCATGGATACTATTGCTTAGGATAAAACTAAAGAAGAAAAAAGTGAGTCAAATTAAAGAAGAATATTAGGTTAAAACAAATAGGAGAGACGATACAGGTGATCATGATGTGGCAGAAATCAAAAGGGTTGTATGTGACAAAAGAAGTTTAGGAAGCACCGATTTGGCATTAAATTCACATTTTACAAATGGGGATAACTGACATCCAGAACATGGAATGGGTTTGACCAAAATCACCCAGCTATTTGTCCCTGTGTTAATCTCACCAAAATAATGCAAGAAAAGCACTTAACACAGTGCATAGCACATAGCAATTATAATAACCCCTAACATATATTGAGCACCTGCTATGTGACAGCTTTTTACATGTAGTAGCTCATTTAATATTTACAAACAGCCCTGTGAGGTAGGAATTATTATCATTCCCATATACAGGAAGAGATAAGGAAACGTGTGAAACAAATCCATATTGGGAAGAGGAAGATAACAAGCCACGTGGTGAGCTGTGGAAGGGAGTATGCGATTTATCATTTATGCTTTCATGCCATAGTTTAAAATATTTCTCTTGGGAATTCCCTGGCAGTCCAGTGGTTAGGACTCCGTGCTTTCACTGCCGAGGGCCCGGGTTCCATCCCACCGTTCCATGGGGAACTAAGATCCCACAAGCCGTGCTGTGCGGCCAAAAAAATAAAATAAAATACTTCTCTTAATGCCTACTATGTGCCAAGTAACATGCCTCATCTGACCCAGAATAAGTACTCAACTCCTAACAGCTATGATTAGTTATTATTCCCATGGCTTTGTGTGCTGTTACTGCATTAGTAGAGACAGCCTGTAGCTGCCATTTCTGCATATTCTTCCTGCTAAACTGGAGAACTCGTTTTTTCAGTTGGGCTTCCAGAGGTTTTTTCCTGTCAAAGAAAAGCAGGAAAGGACTTCCCTGGTGGCTCAGTGGTTAAGAATCCGCCAGCCAATGCAGGGGACACGGGTTCAAGCTCTGGTCTGGGAATATCCCACATGCCGCGGAGCAACTAAGCCTGTGCGCCACAACTACTGAGCCTGCGCTCTAGAGCCCACGAGCCACAACTACTGAGCCCGCGTGCCTAGAGCCCGTGCTCCGCAACAAGAGAACCCACCGCAATGAGAAGCCCGCGCACTGCAACGAAGACCCAACGCAGCCAAAAAAATAAATAATAAAATTTAAAATAAAATAAAATAAAATACCAGAAAAAAAGAAGAAAAGCAGGAAGGTTATAAATTAGAAATGCTTTCAGCTGCAAATAAAAGACAACTTTACTCAGAGTAATTTAAATAAATTGAGATTCTCTTTTCTCACTATCATAGCCTCCAGAAGTAGATAACCATGGCGTTGCATCAATGGGTTAATGATGTTAGAAGGTGTCTCTGTGAGTCTCTTCACTGTTGTCTCACAGTCGCAGGGTAGCTGTTGCCATGAGACAGGATGTCCACATCCAAGGCGGGAAAAGAAGTGAAATAACTATACCAGCCACCTGTGTCCCCTCTCCTTAGGGGGGCAAATCTTTCCCACAAGCCAAGCCGAATTCCACTTAAGCTTCCTCAGCCAGAGCTGTGTAACTTTTTGTCATCCCTAGAAGCAAGATCCTGTGACGTGAGTGTTTAGTTGGGCGCATTGCCACAGAGCACAAAGCCAGGATTTTATCAGCAAGAAGAAGAGGGAACTGGATACTGAGTAGACAACCAATAGCATCTGTCCCAAGAACTATCCCGGTAGCAAGGATGCTCTGTGAAGCCTATTCTCCTTTCCTCCCATGTCCCTTCTTATCCGTTGGCTGGCAATTGGCTGGAGATCTTTTTTCCATTCTGAGTTAACATTAATTAACCGACAAATGTGGACTAAGGAAATACGTTGACCAAAAATGCCCTGAGTGCAATGGACAGTATGAGGTGCTATCACCACCACCCCAACAACAACAAAAATGACCACCTGAGCACTTAACTGAACACTATTTCACATACACTATCTCATGTAATCATCACAATGACATAGGTATTATCATCATTCACATTTAACAGAAGAGTAAATTAAGTTTGCAAAAGGCAAGTGGTTCGTTTAAGCTAGCTCAGTTTAGAAGTGTCAGATCTGGGTTTGAACCCAAGCCTGAGGAACCCCGAAGCCCACTGTCTTCACCTTCAAAGTACTAACAATACAACCGGGGAGTCAAGTTTAACTATCGTGGGAAGTAGCTTACCAGCACTGCAGGGCAAAATAGAGTAAGTGTTAAGACATGTGGTCCTAGAAATAGGTTTTGGAAGAATAACAAGGAAGATAGGTTTCATGAGGGCCAGATGTAGTCAAGAAAGACACTTGAGTTGTCCCTTAAGAGATATTTGACTTGGTTTTCATACGTAGTGGATATTAATGTCAATGCTGGCCTCCCGGCTACAACAAAAACAGAGACACAAACAGAGCTTAGGAAATCTGGATGGCCACAAAGCAAGCAGAGACCATTATACCCAGCATAGATCTATTTGGAGTTTGTGGGCATTTTTGAGGTTTCTTAGGGTCCGCTGCCAGTCCTGTGACCATCTGCCTACACCAAGGGCTTCAGTTGTTGTCCGTGCTTTGGCCAAGCTGAGACCAGGCAGATCTGGAGACACAGCTGCCGAGGGCATGCCGGGGGCCCTCTCTGCTTCTTGAGCGTGTTTGTTCAGACTAGTCTGCCTAAACCCCATCCAGCATTCCTCCAAGCTGAAAAAGGAGAATGTGTGCTTTCTTGTCACATAGTGTTTCTGAATGCCCATGAATGTAAAAGAAAGAAAATAGAACCCAAAAAAGACCAGGATACGTGATATTCCCAAATCACACAAAAGACAGGAAGCTTTCGGAATGAGAAATCCGGTCCTTTCTAAAGGGATTTCCCTGCTGGTTTGGATACCATACTGGCCCTTTAAAAACTTGGAAAAGGAACAATTTTAATTTGATGCAGCTCAGTTTGACCAACACTTTCTGAGTACTTACTGTGTGCCAGGCTCTGTGAGAGATTCTAGTGTAACATGTTAGTGGATGCAAAAACAAGTAAGACCAAGAGGGATCCTTATGGCAGAGGAAGACATAAAGACCTCACTGAGACCATAAAAAGAAACGAAATTGAGTTATTTGTAGTGAGGTGGATGGACCTAGAGTCTGTCATACAGAGTGAAGTGAGTCAGAAAGAGAAAAACAAATACCGTATGCTAACACATATATATATGCAATCTAAAGAAAAAAAAAGGTTTTGATGGACCCAGGGGCAGGACAGGAATAAAGACACAGATGTAGAGAATGGACTTAATGACACGGGAAGGGGGAAGGGGAAGCTGGGACGAAGTGAGAGAATAGCATGGACATATATACACTACCAAATGTAAAACAGATAGCTAGTGGGAAGCAGTTGCATAGCACAGGGAGATCAGCTCAGTGCTCTGTGACCACCTAGAAGTGTGGGATAGGGAGGGTGGGAGGGAGACGCAAGAGGGAGGGGATATGGGGATATATGTATATGTATAGCTGATTCACTTTGTTACACAGCAGAAACTAACACAACATTGTAAAGCAATTATACTCCAATAAAGATGTAAAAAAAACAAAACAAAACAAAAACAAAAAGACCTCACTGAGAGAGGACAGGAGGTGATAGGCAATATGCTACGATGGCCTGAGAATAAGATTTTCCTAAGATCTAGGCCCAGGTTCCCTACTTGTTCACTTGTTTGAATGAGTCACTTTACCTCTCTGAGACTCAGTTCCCTCAACTATAAGATGGGCTTGGTAATACTCTCTACCTCACAGGGTTGCTGTGAAAATTTATCAAGATCATGCAAGAAATGCTCTTAGCACACCACCTGGCACACAGTAAGCTCTCCACTGATTTTTGTTTTCAGTCAGAACAGTGGTGATAATGTACTGTTATCATCATTAAGCTTAGCGCAGTGTCTGGAATTTAGGAAGCATTCAGTTATGGTTTGCTATGGTTATTATTGTTGCTGCTGCTGTTGAAGTATTTAACGCTGGTGTCTGGCAAAACATAACCACTCAACGAGCACCGCGATGATCCTTCTGGAGCCCGAATGAGTAAGCGTGACTCCCTCCCTGTGGGAGAGTCTCTGGGAGACTGACCCTACGGAATCCTTACCCATGATTAACCATGGGAGGTAATGTGCTTCTCTTCTCTCACCTCCAAGAAAGTACCCTAGCCACTTGATCCTTCCAAGGTCATCATAAAGGTAAAAGCCAGACTGCCCTACATAGGCCACATGCTACCGAATGGTGTAGTTACGCTTCTATGCTTGACACCAGGTATGACTCAACTAGATAAAAGATGCAAAGGGTCTGGCCTCATGTTTCATTTCAGTTGGGTTTTCCTTCCTTCATGTACGGTGACCTAGAAACTCTGCGATCCTGCTACAAGTCCTACAGTTTCCTTGGAATTCCACCTTTTTGCTCCCTTTCTCCTCCTCTACTCCTCCCATAGAAAGCCTTCCCTTATTTCAAAGTCCTGCTGAAACACCATCTCCTCCAGAAAGCCTCCCTGGATCTTCTTTCTTTTCCCAAACTAGAAAAGAAATCCTCCCTGCCTCTCAGTATCCTCAGAATATTCTTGTGTGACCTGTGTCAATCCGTACCTTGGTTTATAACCATGTACGTGTTAGTCAGGACCATGGATTGCACATGACAGAAAATCCACTTCAACCAGTTTAAGCACAGAGGGAATTTATCAGCTCCTGTGAAGGTCAAGGGTGTAACTAGTTCAGACAAACCTGGATCCAGTGTTTAAATGGAGTCATTGGAAATCTGGCCTTAGCCTCTCAAATCTCGTTTGGTCTGCAGCAGCGCAATCCTCAGGCACGGTCCCCACCATGTGGTGGCTCGGAAGCCCCAAGCTGAGCCTCTCCAAAGAAAAGACTTCCAGCTAATGTCTTTCATTGGACTGACTTGGGTCCTGTGTCCATGCCTGGACCAATCACCATGGCCAGGAGAACAGAACACAGGGATTGGCCAGACTGGAGGCATGTGCCCAGCTCTGTAGCTAGAAAGCGGGGTAAGCCCCATCCAAGCCACTGGCCTGAGAAAGAGAGGTGGTTCCCCAAAGGAAGATCAGGGTTGGTACCCAGAAGAAGCAACAGCTTAGGTGTAAAATCCCTGCGGTTTCATCTTTTGGTACCTCATGGAGCCTAGTCTTTTGTTCCTCATAAAGTAGATGTTCAATAAAATTACTGAATGGATGAAAAAAAGGCAGGAAGGGATGAAACAAAAGTACTTACCTATTGGATTTACATGTTTCCTCTTTTGACACAGTTATACTGGCCAAGAAGGGGTCACACGTCCGAATATTTCTCTAGCTAACTCTTTTAGGGAAAATCTTAGTAAACCAGACATCACAGACCTTCCATCTGGAGTCAGAAATGATGTAGAAGATACTAACATTTAATAATCCAAAACACCTAACTCCCTATTTTTAAAAATGTCTTTAACCTAATAAGAGAGAATTCACCATGACCTAGTCCTTGACCCATCTGTTTGAATCTTTTCTTTCTAGCCATTTCTGGTCATGAAAAAAGGACAGAATTTCTGGCATCCTTTATGCTTCTTTGTTATTAAAAGCAGGATCAGTTAATAAATAATTATGATGTTCAGTTTCTAGGGAACAAGAAGATAAGGGCAGGAACACTTGAGTCTCACAAATTACATGCTATAGTATAGATTTTCACCCAGAGTGGAGAACAGCCTAGCGTTCTTTTTCTTTCCTGTGGCATAAATTGTTCTAATTATACGTGCAAGATCCTCTACCCCCAAAGATATGAGTTGGAGGCACAGTGTCTGTTCTTTTAATTCCAAGAAGCATTTGCAGTTACGCGTTCCCAGCCCCCCTTGTTTTCAAACTGAATTGTTTCAGTGGTAGCTTGGTGTGTCAGCTTGTAAGTCTATAAAACAGTTTTATACCAGCTGGAGATTCAACATGCTACATGAATACATAACAGTGCCTAACCAAGAAGGTTTGTAATTCAGTAATTAGCTGTAATTAATGAACACAAAGTGAAGACTCATTTACAGTTTAAATTATCACATTAGCTCCTGTCACCCTCTATGTACACAAAACAGCAGGAATTCAATTATTTTTATTCTTCAAAGCTAATTTAAAATTTAAGGGATGCCATTACATGAAATAATAGGTAGGAAATGTAATCGAAATCACTGGGAACAGTTGGCCGTCCTTAGAATAAAAAAAAAAAAATGTGATCGCTGACGATTTGGAAATGCTTTTTCATCTGTGAACAGATGAAGGATTGAAATCTCTGCTCTTTTCAGTATATTTAATTTAGAAGAGGAAGCAAGTTTGGTGGGTGCTGAATCTTTGTGCAGAGAGAATCATTGTGCAAAATTGTAAAAGCAGTTGATAACTGATAATGCTGTTGATAGTAACACGATGACAGCCTGGGAGGCTCACATTCCATTATCCTTAATGGGCGCTGAGTCTCCTGCAACTGCACAGGGTTCCTGGAATTGTCACCCATTTTTGATGCATGATTTCAGCTCGGGAGACCTTATGCCATTGTCACATGGCTGTTGTCCTCAATTCCTTGTACATATATATGATAAATATTCTTTAATTCATTCATCGAACATTGACCCAGCACCTCCTCTGTCTCAAGCACTGTTCTAAGTGCCAGGACCACAGCAGTGGGCAAAACGGACCACATCCTTGATCTCAGGGAGCCAACATTCCAGTGGAAAGAGACAGACAATAGCCAGGGGTTCTCAAGCTCGGCTGTTAATAAAATCACAGGGGAAGCTTTAAATATACATGTGTATCAACGCCTGGGTCCCAATCCCAATGAACCAAACCAAATTCTCTGAGAATCAGGTATGGGCATCAGTAGTTTTAACGGCTTTCCAGGTGATTCTAATATGCATCAGAGTTGGGAACCACTGTGACCAACTAATAAATTAGCATTCCTTGGTGACGCATGCTGTGATGAAAACGAAGCAAGGGAGTGTAGAAGGTGACTCAAGTGAAGGTGCAGGGAAAACGTCTCTGGGCAGTGACCTGGGAGGAGACCCAAATGGTACAAAGGAGGCAGCCCTGAGAAGATCTGGGAGAATGTTGTTAGAACTCAGCCACCAGCCAAACTACTACGTCTTCTTTTTCTCCTCCTTCTCTTCCTTCTTCTCCTTCTTTTCCCTTTTCCTCTCCCTCCTCCTTCTTTTTCTTCTCTTTTATCTACTTATTAAGTTATTTATTTATTGGCATTTTTAACCCTTTAAAAATGTAAAAGCTTTCTTAGCTCAAGTGCTGTACAAAAACAAGCTGCCAACCAAACTTGTCTCACTCAAACCATGTTCTAGGGGGGAAAAGGGGGTCCACAAGTGCAAAGGCCCTGAGGCAGGTATGAGTTTAATGCATTAGACCAGCAGGAAGAAGGCTTGAGTCAGTGGGGCTTAGTAGGTTAAGCGGAAGAGGAGGCTAGAATTTTAAAATGTGGGCAGAAATTTAGATTTTATTTTATAAATGATGAAAAGACACTGGAAGATTTTAAGCAGGGGATGAATAAGTACGTGTTTGCGTGTGTGTAAAAGAGACACTTATGTTCCCCCACTCACCACAGTGTATCTCCCAGCAACTTCCACTAATCTCCTTTCATGGCAGTTCCAGGAAGGGAGGGAAAAACAAACCTCGTGTGAAAAGAGCGCTGTGTCTGTTGTTTTCGACTTTTCCGTTCCTGTGCTTTCCCCTCCTCTTCCCATGATCATTTGTCTTTTCCTTTAAATAGGCCACTCGAAGCCGCGCTGTCTAATTTTTCATAGGTGATCGACTGCTGAGTGCGGGTTTAGGTAGACAGAGGGAAGCCGCTGATAAGCCGGAGCACGGATTCTATTAGGGAAATGCGGTGGTAATTAATGAATCCTGCCAGTAATTGGGAAGGTGTGAGTCCCCGTAATATCGTAATGATAGTCATCCGTCTGGGCAGCCCCCCGTCACTCTGAGCCATCTCTCATCACTCTCTGATCTCAAACTCTTAGCCATGCAAATCTCTCTGACAGGACGCTGTGTCTCTGTCTCCCTAATTGGCCGGTATAGAGTTGTTTATGAATATTGTCGGCATTTAGGCCTCAGTTGGAGCTTGCTCAAAAATCTTTAGCAAAGTTGCCTTAATAGCATTGTCAAGTATGTTTCGATACCGGTTTCGATATCTGTTTTTAAGCCAGCAGAGGTTCATGATGCAATTAAGTGATGCGTTGTGTGGACTGCAGTTCTGTGTGTGATGGTTATTAAACCATTTTTGAAGTAAAAACCAATTTACCGTAATTTCTCATCCCGCTTAGGGTAAAACTTCGGTTTGTGTGCAGGAACAGGATGCCTTCCTAAGAGCATGTCCTCGGTTCTGAAAAGCACATTGAGTACGATAACGCCATCTTCAGACACAACCATTTGCAAAGATTACAGTTTTGCATCGAGACTCGTTTCTAAACATCCGTCACCATTAAATTCCAAATGGGCACCTTTACTGGAACCATTTGCTACGTTTTCTTGCCGGTAATTTTTCCTGCACGCAAGTAGTTGTCCTTTTGTCTCCCCCAACCAAACTGGGTGATGAATTGTTTGAAATGCTATGAAATTTCTTTTTAAAGCCCTTATAAATCTGGTGAGTTTAATGTGTCTGTCACGATGTTTAAGAGGGATCTTTTAAATATTTAGAAAACATGGGAAATAGTATTTTAATATATAATCAACACACTTTTAAAGTATTCAAATATGAAATAGTACGGTTCAGAGTGCATCTTTATCAATTCCAAAGAGCAGAGAAATTTAAGAAACTCTGGTCTCCATTGTTCCCACGTGGAGGAAGAGAGTGACTTAGGTGCAAAGGCAGCACAGTTTCAGAAGCCTTCAGGCTCAGCTCTCCTCTCGCCAGCCCTGTGTGGCCTTGATTAAATTCCTCAGCCTCACTAAGCTTCAGGTTTCCCATCTGTCTCCCCACCCTCTGCAAATGTAGTTTTCAGGCTTACAACAAATTAATGGATATGAATGTACATAATACGTGGAAAGGGCTTTGCAATCAGACCTAAGTAGCTCTGCCACATACTGGCTGCAAGAACGTGGACAAATCATTTAACCCCTCCTGAGCCACAGTTTCTGAATCTGTAAAGTGGGCCAGATAATACAAACTTCGTAAGGTAGGTCTGAGGAGGAGAGATAATGAATCGAAAGTACACAGGATGAGTTTGACAGCCAGCAGTTCCTCCACCAATGGTGGCTCAGACTCATTGAAACCCATGGAGAGCCAGGCCTAGCACAAAGAGCACTCGGTAAAAATTCACAGAGTGTATGGAGGAACCACAGGCTCCATCGACATTTAAGACATGGTTGCCACCGTTTTGCCCACTTCTGCAGTCTCCACACTTGACCTTCACGTCGGCTTTCACAGCTGCTGGGGAAAACGTTAAAGCAGGGAGGCCAGCAGTGTGAAGACCAGGGAAGGATGGAGTGAGGAAAGGCATCCCCGGGAATCTGCACTCTGGAGTTTAAATCAGGGGAACAACCATCCCAATTTGCCTGGGACTGAGGGGTTTCCCAGAATGAGGAACCAAAACCAGTACAGCCCAGGCAAACTGGGTTGAATAGTTCACCCTAATTTCAAACAAAACTCCTCTTTTAGCCTCAAGCACAAGCCCTCGGCAGGCCGTGGTTTTCTAAAGCCCAAAATTCTCAGAAAACCTTCTCTTCCATTTCTAACTCTGTTTGCAGATTAGTTGTGTTTCTCTGTAGAACAATCTAGAATGTTCCAGGTCCTCACAAGAAATAGAAATGGCTGCTAGGCAATGCTATCCCTCCACAGAGGGTTCCATCTCAACTCCTCCAGAAGTGTCTATGGGTACGAGTGACAGAGCTACTGATGGCTCCTCTTATCATCTGTGTCTCGTGTTCGACGTTGTGAGGGGAAATGGTGGGAACGGGCAGGAAAAGGTAAGGGTGAGTCTGCAGGGCCAGCATCGCAGCGTTCTGCTGGGAATCAGCAGGAAGCAGTTGAGAGGGGTCACCATGCCTGGGAGGGGGCTCTGAAGAAGCCAGTTTGGCAGGACTTAATCAGAGAGCCCCGTCAGCATTTCAAGGACAGGCTTATGGTGTCCTATCTGTCCATAAGTAAACACTGGGAGCCCCCTCAACGGTCCAAACCTACCGAATCTTTCCTCTGAGGACATCCTAGCCGAGGAAGTGTCTAGAATACATTGAAGGGTCCACAAGCCCTATAACCGCTGGTGATTTTATCACAGACCTCCCAGGGTGGTCTGGTTTGACAGCCAGGACTTTCTCACGGAAGTCTTCACTCATCCCAACAGCAAACCAGCTGGATCATCTTTAAATTAAAGGTCTTATTTTGCAACTCCCCCAAAACCCAGCCCCGAGCTCTTTTTCTTTTTTTAATCACTCTCCCTTGCTCCCTTGGACCTGAATGAATCGCCATAACGCATGCATCTGCCGGTGGGCCTCTGTCATGAGCATGGAGACCGACATGGTTCAGAACCTAAACTTCAAACTGGAATAACACGCAAGCCATGGGACTCCATCCTTGAATGTGAATGTGCTGGCACTTCGAGAAGCAAAATACAAAGGGAGATAGAAGCGAGGGAGACACGTGAAGTGTAAGGAACATCTCTGAATGTAGCAGCTACCAACCCTGGATGCAAACCGCAGTGCAGAAGAATTGTCAGAGGCTTGTGTAAACACATCAATAAGACAAATTTATTTTCATTATTTATATTTGGTGCTCTTTCCTTCCACTTATTTATGCTTTAAACAACAGCCACAGTAAATACAATGATAAAAAAGTGCCTACAGTGGTCAGGAAGATTATCCAGAAGCCCTGATATACAGCAATTCCTGTTTCTCCTGTACAACCACTAACGAATCTTAACTGGAGCCGTGTTACGTTCCCATGTGAGTGATAAGCAATGATTTATTATAAAGTGTCATGAAACCGGATTGCCATACAGTGAGACATGAGCTAGTGGAAAATGTTTTCCTTGTTTCCCAACCTCATCACTCAAAGACACAGTGTCCCTTTACCAAGCCTAATTTAGCAGACTTTTTGAGCACTCTACTCATGGGCGATGAAAATTAGCCAAGGAGAGGATGTCCAGTAAAGTCTTGTGCCTGATGCCACCGCCCTGGTCCAGCTGGTGCCGGGGCTGATGAATTGCAAATTGGCCAGTTTCCAGAAGTCTGACCCCAAGAATCAACTCAACTCTGCCAAAGCAGCAAGGATATTAATGCACTCAGGAAATGAAGCCCAAAGAGAAACTTTGATGACTTTGGACTTCGTGTTAACCATATATCATGCCATCCTACTTGGAACTCATGCCTTGGTCATTTAAGACTTAACCCAATTGTACAAGGGAGCCAGCTGAGCCTGGAGAAAGATCAAACTTTTCCTAGATTTGCTGGTGGTAGGTAGAAAAAATGGTGATTGATGATCGGTTCTTCTGCCACTTAATAAACCTCGTGGGAATGTGTCTAACAGCTCCCTCCCACCCCCGTGCACTTCTTTTTTATATTTTATTTTTAAATATTTTTAAAAATAAATTTATTTATTTACTTATTTCTGGCTGCATTGGGTCTTCGTTGTTGCACGCGGGCTCTCTCTAGTTGCGGCGAGCAGGGGCTACTCTTCATTGCGGTGCGCAGGCTTCTCATTGTGGTGGCTTCTCTTGTTGCGGAGCACAGGCTCTAGGCACGTGGGCTTCAGTATTTGTGGCACGCAGGCTCAGTAGTTGTGGCTCACGGGCTTAGTTGCTCTGCGGCACATGGGACCTTCCCGGACCAGGGCTCTAACCCGTGTCCCCTGCATTAGCAGGTGGATTCTTAACCACTGCACCACCAGGGAAGTCCTATTTTTAAATATTTTTAGACTTAGTTGCAAAAATGGTAGAGAAATGCTTCACCCAGCTTTCCCTAATGTTAACATATTACCCAACCATGGTACGATTATCAAAACCAGGAAATCAACATTGGCTCAACACTATTCACTAAACTATAGACCTTATTTGAATATTGTCTAAATTTTCTTTTGCTGCTCCAAGATCTAATTTAGGATCTCACATTGGATTTAGTTGTTGTGCATCCTTTTCCTCCCATCTGTGAAAATCCCACGATCTTTCCTTGTCTTTTATGACGTTAACACTTTAGTCAAGTACTGGTCAGTTATTTTGTAGATTCTTCCCAGTTTGGGTTTGTCTGATGTCTTCTCATGATTAGATAGAGGTTCCGCATTTTGGGCAAGAATACCATAGAAATGGGGTTCCCTTCCCAGTGCATCGTATCAGGGATTTCATGAGTTAATATGTCCCATTACTGGGGATGTCCACTTTGATCACATGGGTAAGGTGGAACGTGGAAGTTTCCTTTAAAATATGAAGTGTGCAGCTCCTATAGTCTGTAACTTTGTGGTGTTAGCCAAAATATCATGAAGTGAAAACATTCCATTCAGTATCCTGGTACACTAGCTGTGTGATTTTGGACACAGAATTTAATGTTTCTCTGAACACATTTTCCCCACCTGGAAAAAGAAAATAACACCAATCACCCTTCAAGACCACTGGAAACATTAATGATCCTATAGGCAAAGTAGACGTCCCAGGAGGCCCTCAAAAGTAGATACCTCTGAAAACATCTTGGGCAATTTGCACCCATTATTGCCAGCCCTCACAAAACGTGATGTATGTAATCATCACCTATTTACAGAGAAGAAGCCTGGAACTTGGGGATATGAAGTGACTTTTTCATGTCATTCCTCTCTGTCAGCCTCCCACAACTCATCACCCCCATCCCCGGAACACTTTCCTGTGGTCCTCCCCTGATAAACTCAGACTGCCCTTTTGATATTAGTAACCACTCCTAACCATTTGTCAATACTGCAAAGCAGGATCACCTGGCAGTTAAATATATGATCCCCAGAATCGGGATTCTCTCAGTTCAAATACTAGCTGGGATCCTTTGGGCAAAAGCTGCTCAGATTCTCTCTGCCTCTGCGTCCCCCTCTCCAAAGGACCTAACTCATAGGGCTGTTGTGAGGATTAAGTAAAGGAATAAATAAAAGCTCTCAGCATCCTGCACAGCACATAGTAAGCACACAATCATTATCTAATTAGCTATAATTTCCAATTACTCATTCAACAAATATATATGAGGTACCCACTAGGTGTCCAGCACTGTTGAAAGCTCTGGCAATAGCCACTGAACGAGACAAAAAATGTCCCTGGCCTTGTTGAGTTTATATTACAATAGGTAAGACAGACAAAAAACACGGAAATAAGTAGTGTAATATCACATCTCTTAAGCAATGTGTTGGTTAAATGAACTTACCAACTCTTCCCCAGACAAGCTTTTGTCCTTAGCCGAGTTGTTCCCTCAACATGAAATACTACCTGCCCCATTTGCACAAAGTCCTACTCCTGTCTTCAAGGCCTAACTCAGCTTTCCTCTGTTTCATTTTTTGTTTCCTGATTCTTTAATTAGATAGGATGATTTCCTGTGCTCCCTCCCGTTAAGAGGGTCCCAGAGTCTGCTCTGCAATGCTTTTACCTATGTACACATTCATCACCACCCCCTAGAAGCCTCCAGAGCAGCCTTTACCTCCCTTTGGCAACACTGATCTATTTTTCGGTTACATGGTCTGTGTTCGACCATCTTCACTAGATTATAAATTCTTTCCCTGCGAGCAGAAGCCGCATCTGCATAATACACTTGCCGAGACCCTCTTCTTGAGACCAGGGCCTGACATGAGTAAGTATGCAAATGTTTGTTGATTGAACAAATACATCAGTAAATGGCCATGTCTTCACCCTCTTGCTGAATTGTGATTCTCAGAAGGCAGTGGCTTTGTCTCACTCATTTCATATTGGTTGCCATGAACTGAGACTTAGCAATACTGGACATATTTGGTCTACCAATTATTTTGCTTGAGGTTTTGACCTGGTCTCTCTTTCCGTGTCACCATCTCACCCTCTTTAAGATACATGCCTCTCTCCTTGGCGTGTTTTTCACTATATTGCAAGAGTTATGTGAAGGTAAAAAGAAAGAATACAAGTAAAGCATTTTGGTTGCCTTGACAATGAAGTGCTTCAGAAATCACAGAGATTGCTTCTTGTTGCCCGCAGCTAGTCCCTGACTTTTCCTGAACTTATGCAAAACGCATCTGCCCTTCTCCTATTATTGTTGATGATTTAATAAGAAATTATTACTAATTTTACCGAAAAGGAGACTCGGAAGACCATATTTTTCTCTCTAGTATTCATGTGGGCTGCCAGGAAAAGAAAACAAAAAGTGCCAAATTGTGGCTTTAAGTGTTTATCCCTTCTCTACAATATCCTTCTTTTCTCTCCCCTTCAACATTACTCTCCAGTCTCAGAAGAAAAAAAAAAAAAAAATGAAGAAGAAGAAAACAATGAATCTTTCTTCCCCAGCCTAAAGTACACATCTGGGGAAACAGATTGGAAAATCTTTCTGGAAAAAATTGACTGAAATTCCAAACCAATACACTGTATTGTTTATGTCACTCACAAAAAATTTTATGAAATTCTTCTAGATAAAGAACAGTTTCAAGTTTTTACACAGCATATGCATAGGAGGCGGGTTCATCGGGGATGGTTCTTCTTTAGGATGGAGTGTAATTTTCTCAATTTCTGGTTCATAACCATCTAGATCTAAAAGTTGACCAATTAAAACACTCAAATGTGCAATAGGGAATAAAGCATTCATATTTTTATAAACCATACATTTCAAACTTGTTTTGGAAATCATATCTATTGGGTACTCCATACACTAGACCAAAGTAAGAATTATTTTCTTGAAAATGTCTGTGCTAACCTCAGGGAGCTGGGATATCTTATCTGTGCTCCAACCTCACTGGCTTTCTTTTAGGTCCTTGAACAAGTCAGACTCCTTCCTGCCTAAGGGCCAAATATTTGGGGATTTCTCTAAGAATTCTCTTTTCTCAATTCTTTATCTGGCTGGCTTAGTTTTAACCAATTCTTCAGATTCTGGCATAAAACACCCTCTTTATAAAAGTCTATTGTAGCAGACTTCCCTGGTGGCGCAGTGGTTAAGAATCCGTCTGCCAATTCAGGGGACACGGGTTCGAGCCCTGGTCCGGGAAGATCCCACGTGCCACGGAGCAACTAAGCCCGTGCGCCACAACTACTGAGCCTGTGCTCTAGAGCCTGTGAGCCACAACTACTGAGCCCCCGTGCCACAACTACTGAAGCCCACGTGCCTAGAGCCCAAGCTCTGCAACAAGAGAAGCCACTGCAATGAGAAGCCCATGCACCGCAATGAAGAGTAGCCCCCGCTCGCCGCAACTAGAGAAAGCCTGCGTGCAGCAAAGAAGACCCAATGCAGCCAAAAATAAACATAAATAAATAAATAAAACTTTTTTTAAAAGTCTATTGTAGCATCCTCTCTCTCCTCCAAGGTACACCCAAGCACACATGCAGACTAAGTTAGAAGCCCCTCTTACTCTCCCTCATAAATCCACATGCTTTTCTGCATGATGTTTGTCTCCACTGTAATTAATGTTTTTATCATTTGTGTGAGTGTCTGCCCCAGACCTTTTCCTTCCTAGACCATAGAGGTAGGGGTCATTTTAGTCTTGACCATCACATATACAGTAAGCACACAGTAGAGACTCCATAATTAATTGAGTAGATTCATTATCGGGTTGAATGAATGAATACATGATTGGGTTTGCTAGTAGGGTCTGGGAAAACCTAGGTGAAGAGAGCCTAGGAAGCAAGTCAAACCTGATGATGGATAGACTTAGGTTTGCTCAAGGGAGTGTAGTCTGAAAAATAAAGATCCAAATTATAGTCAAGAAGAATAGCCAAGGTCATGACCAAAACAAGAGTGCTTCATCAAGTATGAAGAACAAAGGGAAATTCATAGCCCCAGAGGAGTAATGAAGGGGATAGGACAGGCTTCAGATACAATTCGTGCAGTGGGTCAACGTAAGTGGTTTAGGAGTTAAACTGTGGAAAGTCTGAGGGACTTGGAGGCCCTGCTTTATGTGACACAGTGGCCAGACAGCGTTCAATGGAGAGTTTGAGCTCTCCCATCATCCTTTATTAGCTTTGTGAACTTGAGCCAATTACGTCATCTCTCTGAGCCTCAATAACTTCACCTGCAAAATGGGGATATTAGCACCCACTTCTACAACAGGACAGTGTTTGTATAAAAGAATATTATGTATGTGAAGGTTCATGCCATGGTTCTTGCACGTTCTTCTACTCAGGTCTTCCAAGAAGTTTCGACTCAGCAATGGGTCCTGTCTCTCCTTCACGTTTTTCTCAAGGCATGGGTTGTATCACTGTTTGATGTGTCTGCCTTATCCATCCTTTATAGACTGGAAGCTTCTTGGAGGAGGAAACTTGCGTTACTCACCATAATTCTGTTAGACTCCCGGTAGCACACAGGTTGGGTGGGGGACAGAAAGGCTAACTATTCAGAGGTCCTAGGCAGGAATGAAGACTGTGGAATTATCGATCAGCTCTAAGGCTACATGTGATCCTTCCCCAGGGATCCATGGCTTGGAAGCTAGCTGATGTCACAAAAGAAACACTTGATATATATTGAATGAATAGATGAATGAATGAATGAATTTGCCTTTCGTTATGCATGGCAATAAAGAAAAAGAAATTTAACTTTGTCTTCAAGATTTTTGAATGCCTCTGCCAACAACTAAATCTCTTCCAGGGAGGGCAGATGGCAGCCTGTACAATGAACAATTTAATCTTTAGAAAATGGAACAACTTTGCCAGCAAACTCCATTTTTCTCCACGAACACATTGTCAATAACATGTGCTCTCAAATATGTGGTGAAATTGATGACTGGGCCCTGATTTATGGAAACAACAACAAATTAAATGATTTCTTAGCTTGGGGTCCTTCGGATCAGCTATGAATTTTTTTTTTCCCTGTGCTCTAATAATAGAAGAGGTCTAATTAAAACGCCTTGCTGGCTGATTGTGTGTGTGGAGTACAGGAAAGAAAGGAGAGTGTCCAGTGCATCTTAATTTAAAATCAGGAGGGGAGAAGCCACTTATGTGATAATGAAGATTAACTTAGGCTGATGCTGGGGCGCCCTCCTCACATAAAGGCAGATATTGAGGGAATCCTTCATACGAACACTTCGGGGACCACTTATTTAGCGCCTTGTAAGAAAGTTTCTTGGTCTTGGATAGACTTGAGGCTTTGGACTTGGATGACAATAGACCAGGGTGGAGAGGGTTGCTCAGAGAAATGGGACTCTCTATTCCTGAATCACAGCCTGGTTCAGGAGTCCCTGTCCTAGAACTCCTCCTTCGAGAATGATGATTCTAAACGCATATTTGGATCAAGAAGTTTTTTGAGAATCTGATGAGAGTTACTGATCCTCTCTCCAGAAAAAATAAACAAGTGTATATTTACAAATGCATACACACACATACACAGAAATGCAAAATTTGCTTATGGTGTCATGTCTTTCCTTTGCCATAAGCTTGAACAACTTGAGCAACAATTTCTACTCAAAATTCCAGGCATCACCAGCTTTCCTATAATGCTCATCCAAGGTTAAGAATCGCTTGATTTAAAGAACCCTTGGTGGGACTTCCCTGATGGTCAAGTGGCTAAGACTCCGCTCTCCCAATGCAGGGGGCCCGGGGTTCAATCCCTGGTCAGGGAACTAGTTCCCACATGTGGCAACTAAGAATTCACATGCCGCAGATAAAAGATCCCGCATGCCCCAACGAAGATCCCACACACAGCAACGAAGATCCGCGTGCCTCAACTAAGACCCAATGCAGCCAAATAAATAAATAAATATTTAAAATAACTAACTAAATAAAGAGGCCTTGGTTTCTGTAGGTCACGAAATTCTTAATCATTTCAGGCTGCATACTTCTTTGGCCATCTGGTGTAGCCCGTGGAACCCTTCTCAAAACTAATGCTTTTAAAGATGTAAGATAAAATACCTAGGGTTAAAAAAATTCATGGAAATACAGTTATCAAATATTAAAGAAACTAATTTGTGATATAGTAACAAATGAATTTTTTATATACATTAAATAGCATGACCATAACTAAGGCTAATAACCACTGTAATTTCAAAGTAATGATGAGTGTACATGATATCGCAAGATATTTGCAAGATATTCACATTTACAATGTGACATGAAAATATCTGTGACATTTTGGTGAAAATATTGGTGATAAAAATCATAATGCTGCTACTACTATTGTGATTTGATGTCTACATTCATAAATGAAGGAAATGCTGAATTTCAGTTAAAGGTTAGTGAAATTAAAGATGTAATTTTCTTTCCCACGCAAGTTCATGGGTCCCCTGAATTCTGTGCGTGGGTGTCGGGTGAAGGTTTCCTTCCCTGGTTTTCCTCATGGTGTGGAAATGACCTTAGGCAAGTGATGCCTCCCCTCTCACTTTGACCTCAAGCCTGACTCACATCATCTTATTTTCTCATTATTATTGACTGAAACATCTCCTAACTAAGCACAATGATGGGAATATGGCGTACATCTGATTGGCTTGACTCTGAAGCTCTGTTTCAAATATGCCCCATTCCTAGGGGCAGAGGCAGCTAAGTGCAGAGGAAGAAAGGACTGTCTGTGGGAAACCTGTTTAACCTAGAACTTAAGCTTCCAGAAGGCAAGGACCAAACTGTCTTGTTCCAGGTTGAACATTCCAGCACCTAACCCAGTGCCAGGCACAGGAAAATCTCTCAACATGTACTGATTCAATTAAGGAGTAAACATCAGCGGTCAGTTAGCAAAGAATAAGGGAGACCTTCCTGGACTGTTTAATCCAAGGGGCTGGCATTCCATGCATGTCTCTGTCTGGAATCTTCTGAGGAAAATGGACCCATTTAAGTTAAGTGAAGAGAAGTCTCCCCGCCTCTATAGGTATTCGCACTTGTGTTCAAAAAGAGCTATTTCCAAAGAACAGAGGATGGGAAACTTTTTCTATAAAAAGCCAGATAGCAAATATTCTAGACTTTTCATACTATACAATCTCTGTCACAACCGCTCAGCTCTGCCATTGTAGCATGAAGACAGCCATCAATAATCTGTAAACAAATGTGGGTCTGTGTGCCAATAAAACTTCATCAACGGACTCTGAAGTTGGGATTTCATATAATTTTGATGTGTCCTGGAATATTCTTCTTCTCTGGATATTTTTCAGTTCTTTAAAAATGTAAAAGCCATTCTTAGCTCATAGGTCATATAAAAATAGGCGACCGTTGGGACCTGACCCGAGGGCCCTGGAATGGAAGCTGCGGCTCTGGTTTTGCTCTTGGTTGTCGGTGGGTTGGTTTTTGCCAGTCTGGGCCAAGCCTCCGTCTACGCCGCCATTGTTATGTTCCCGTCTATGGCCCAAGCCCTTTCCCGCCCTTGGGGATTTGCACTTAGGGATGCTTCGCCGGACACGTGAGCTTCCAGGGCCCCCCATGGCTGACCCTTTCTCATCTTTCAGGGCTTAACTCAAATGTCACATCTCGAGGGGCCGTCCCTGGCCCCTTCTCAGCATTAGCCACACTGACGGTCATACCTACAGCCACTCACTTTTTCATCACCTGCTTTATCTTCTTCATAGCACTTACCTGATGTGGTCTCGCATCTGCTCTAGCAAAATACCACAGACTGGGAGGCTTAAACAACAGAAATGTATTTTCTCACAGTTCTGGAGACCGGAAGTCCAAGATCCAGGTGCTGGTAGGGTTGGTTCTCCCCAGGCCTCTCTCCTTGGCTTGCAGAGGACCGCCCTCTTGCTGCCTCTTCACACGGTTTTTCCTCCGGGCACAGCCCCCCGCCAGGTGTCTCGTTATTTTATAAGAACACCAGTCAGATTGGATTAGGGCCCACCCTAATAGCCTCATCTTAATTTGATCACCTCTTTAAAGACCCTAGCTCCAAATCTAGTCACATCCTGCATACCAGGGTTAGGTCATCAAGATGAATTTGGGGGTAGAGGGAGGGAGACACAATTCAGTCCATACACTGGCTTCCAAGATGCTTGTCAATAAAGCTTTTGTCATTATTACTTTAACATCAATTGTTGCTTCTCCCCGCCCCTGCCCCTGGCCTCAGAGGGAGCAGCTTGTAGCTATGGAAACCCTCCACACAAGCTTTTCATCAATTTCCTTTCCACAAAAGATGAGAGCTTCAGGACTTCCCTGGTGGTCCAGTGGCTAAGACTCCAGGCTCCCAATGCAAGAGGCCTGGGTTCAATCCCTGGTCAGGGAACTAGATCCCATGTGCTGCAACAAAGACCCAGCCCAGCCAAATAAGTAAATATATAGTAAAAAAAAAAAAAAAAAAAGAGGACAATTCAATGGTTTAAAAAAAAAAAATGAGAGGTCCACTCCATACTTCATTTATAGCTATGCTTGGAAAGGGTGAACGTTTTCTAGTAAATTTTATAAGTGAGACATTTAAAATACGTATCACTGCATCTCAACAGCTGATTTGGGGGCGGAGGAAAGCCTTGAATTCCTCTGAGAGAGAAAAACTGGTTCAGTGTCTTTTCAGTGCACAAACAGGATCCAGGGTCGAGTCTGAAGGGTCTGCTGGCAGTGTGGACTAGTGGGAAAGGAGGGGGGCAGGGGCTCAAATCCTGGCTGCACCTCTTACAGTCACGGTGACCGATCACTGCACATTCCCCGGAGTCAGCTGACCCTTTGTGAAAGCACTACTGCTGATACGCACTTCCTTTTTGTTGTGGGAGCCTCTCTGTCCCTCACCAGCCTCACAGCGCCTGGCAAGAGGTGAGGCCTCATTGCCTGATAATAGCGATTGTTCTTAATACAGGAGAGCAAACAAATAAACAAACCCCAGGAACTTGAAGGTCTCCTGTGAATTCTTCCTTCGGAAGGAAATTTGGTTGCTCAGTCTTGTAACCATTTGAGCTGGGACTTGTCAATAAGGGTCACTGATCTTACAAACACTGGTGCTTTGCGTTGTTCGTGGGGTTTTTTCTTTGTTTTTTTTTTTTTTTCATATTTGCATGTGTTGTGAAGGGATTTAATCTAAATAGAAATGCAGATTTTGGATTGGGGAGGGGAAAGAGAGAGGGAGGAGGAGAGAGAGAGAGAAGGAAGCAAGGAATGCTGTAGTAGAATTGTACAAATTGCATATTCTACCCAGTCTCTGCAAGAACAGTTTATTGATTACATGGCAGTAATCAACCAATCAATCAATCAGTTGTACATTCCGGCAGAAGTTCTCAGTCTCAGGAGCACATTAGAATCCCCTGGAGAACTTTTAAAAATCTCAGCGCCCAGGCCATACCCTGGACCAACTAAGACAGAATCTGGGAGATTCTGGGCATCAGTGGGGCCCGGACATCCGGTGTTGAAAGGCTCCCAGGCAACCCCCATGTGGCATGGGGCCGGAGTGGAGAACTCGCCCAGAGGCATGGGGTGCAATTACGTAACTCTGGGCCACTTACTAGCTGTGAACTGGGGAGAGGGGCTGAGCATCTCTGAGCCTCGACTTCCTTGTTGGTCTGGAAGGTTAAATCGGATGCAGTTGGTTTAACACTTGGGCTCCAGACCAAGAACATACTGGCTTAGTAAATACCAGGTTACTATTCTCACCGTCACCCAGTGGACGTGAAGGCGGGGGCCACCATGTCACTGTCTGCAAAATGGCAGAGGCAGGGAGCATCCCTGAGGTCATTCAGTCTCATATCTATGACTCTACAAAGGCAGAGCAGCGGGCAGAGTACGTAGAAAAGCTCATATTTCTTTATGGAGTGACACGCAGGGGCCAGGCCCTGGGCTGGTACTTCGGAGTCTTGAGAACAAGGCAGTCACCCCTCCTGCCCTCCTAGACCCTGAAGGCTAGTGGGAGAGGCAAGCATTAAACCGTATTCACACAAACCGAGGTGTTATTAATAACAAGTGGAGGGCAAGAGAGAGGAAACCTGGGAACCTGGATTCTGGAAGAAGGAAAGGTCCTTCTGAGGCCGTGATGGTTAAGCCAGTGGGTGAGTGTGGAGCAGGAATTATCCAGGCAGAATCATGGGAGGGACACTCGAGCCAAGGGGACAGCGGGTGCAAAGGCTGTGAGGAGGGATAGAGCTTGACATTTTTTAGGAGATTCCGTTTAAATCATAAATAAATGAATAAAAGAACTTTTTTTTTTTTCTCAGAGCATCTCCAGGCACCCAGACTCTCTCCATAACGTACTTTGGGAAACAGTGGTGGAGTCCAGTGAGATACTAGGTTTGAGCTCCAGACAAGTCTTGATTTTGCTCCAGATTCACTAGGAAATATTTGCATGGGCTGAGGGGGGGGGGGGGTGGGAGAGGGTAACTTAACCTCCTGAACCTCCACTTCTTCATTTCTATACAGGAAATTACGACTCATATCTTCCCAGTCTTTCATGAGGGTTGGTAACTATTGGTCACTTGCAAATCGGTAAAGGGTAACGGTTATTATTACGAAGCGGCATGGCCCTTTGGTGACAGGGAAACCTGGTTCAAATCCCAGTTTTGCCATTTTCCAGACATGTGATCTTGCTCCCTTTACTTAAATCTCTGTCCCTTAGTTTTCTGATCTCTGATAAAGGGGGTTCATAAGAGCTACATTTGGGGATTATTATAAGGGTTAAATAAAACAATTGCAGTCAAGCTTCAGGCAAAGAGTAGGCATGAATGAAACGATCATTCAAGGAAGGGAGACTCTTCTTGGAAAATGAGAGGGTTTGCCTGAATTATCTAAACACGGTTTCCAATCCACCAACCCCCTTGTCCAGTGTAGACTCATCACAAACAGTGCTGCAATGGGCTTAGACACATAATCACAGAGGTAAAAAATATTCTGCCGTTCATTTTCCATACTTGGAGGGCAAGCCGTTCTTCCTAAAATGCTGACAACTCACATTTAAGCAGCAGTAAAGTCCCCTAGCTGGGTCCATGCAGTGAATCTCGTCTGGTTGTAAGTTAGTTGTCATAAATAACATTTGGCTCTGTGCTCCACTTAGAGAAGATGAGTTCCATTGTGAATCATGTTGTTGTCGGTGTGGACTTTAAGCTGTCCGGGTTGTTTATGGTGGTGTTTGCCAGCATCTAGACCTCTTTCAAACAATTTAAGTGCCCTTTTGGAGTATATGAATGTGGCTCAATAAAAATGGGTACAGGGAAATTGCTTCCTTTCTCTCCTGTATGACCATGCACCAAAAGCAACCATACATGAGAATTGTCAAATGTTAAATACATAATTGCCAAACACGAAATTATAATCAACATTGAAACCACCAGGGACATTTTCCCTTTCCATTGTCGGGATGTTCTGATCTTTGCCACCCTTTTAATTTATCTCTTGAAAGGACGATAACAGCTGGACAGTTTTTCAGTCCTTATCATTTTTCATTATATAACTTTACCGAGCAACATGCCTTTAGAAGATTCTAGTTAGTTCCACTGACAGCAATAAATACTGGCTGGAGAACAGGCTTCTGAAGTCAGACAGACCTAAGTCCAAATGCTGCTCTACTGCTTACTAACTAACTGACCTTGATGTTCTTAACCAGTCCAAACCTCTGTTTTCTCATCAATAAATAGGGACCATGAGATCTACAGTCAGGTGTTATTGTAAAGTGCAGAGCTTATAATGAGCACTTGATAAAATGGTAGGTATTATGACTGCTTTCTACCCTCTTCTTCTTAATATCCACATCAAATGTTTGGAAATGCTATTTTATACTTTTTTTATAAAAGAGGAAAACTTTTCTTAGGTTCACATCTGAATTGACAGCTGATTTCTTTTCACCATTTGTTTAATGCCTGACATAAAGAGGCTCTCTTCTACTTAGTTTTTTAAATTTCCAGAAGGTAAGAATAATCCATTTTCCAAGACCTGATTCTTAACACATAAGCAGAATTTTATGTATGTATTTTTTTTAATTTATTCTACACATTATTCAACAGCACTTTTAAGGTACCATATTGTATGCAATGCAATAAAATCAGAAAAGAAAAGAAAATCATTTTTTAAATCTACATTTTATTGAGCACTTACTGTGTGCCAGGAACCATTTGTGAAAGGCACTAATATCATCCTGATTTTGCAGATGTGGAAACTTAGGAAGAAAAAGGGTAAGTCATTTCCCCCAATGTCACCCAGCTAATAAATGGAAGTGTCAAACTATTAACAAAAATGCCAAAGGAAAATGGAGAGAGAATACGAAGAGAAGTTAATGCACGTAGACTGTAGCCTTCAGAGGTTACACAGTTGCTGAAGTTGGGTCACCAAATTGACTCTGAGCTCCCTAGCAGTGAAAGCAAAAATGGAAACAAGATCCATCCCAAGACTGACTTTTCCCATAAGGAAAATCTATATCAGGATTTAAGAATAAGTCATGCCTTTTCTGATACCTAATGTCTGGCAGAAAGTTCTTGCATAACTTTTGTGATAGAGTACAAAAAAGACAATTGGAGGTTCCCATGTTAAACCAAATATTTAAAACTGAAACCATTCCTTTCTGTAAAATTAAAAAAAAAAAAAATTCAACTATTCCTTTCTGCAAAAATATGTTTTGCTTAACACTGGGCTCCATCTCTTTTTAATAATTATTCAATCCAAGCTTTGTCAAAGCATCATACTGTGAAGAGATTCATGTTAAAAAGCAAGTTGGGAGGAGGGAGTGGAGCTGCCTCTCTCTGCCTTATCATTTTTATTTAGATTGACGTACCTTTGGTTATAATTAGGGATAACTGTACGGCAGTTAAGACTCCATAATCCCATCATTAGTTGTCAAGAGATTTTCAGAGGGCAAACCCTCATGCCATTTCTTTCATTTCTGTTTCTTAACTACTTGGGTAGCCTGAAGTTGAAGAGTGTGCTTTAAGGAACAGATTTTCTGCTGCCATTGAAATCTTCTAAGCTGACACACAAGCAAGGACACAAATGACACCTAGTGACAGCATTTGTGCCATTCTCAGGAAGCCCCTCATCTTCTCGCCTGACATTTTTGTTGTTGTTGTTCTCGAAGACGTCACCCTGTTTCTGCCAGTTTCTTGAACAGCCATTTCGCACACCATGGTGAAGAGATTTTAAACCATTTCAAGGGCTGCCCATGAAGTAGATCTAAAGGGAACTTATTTTTAAAAGTATTTCCAACTGGCGCACTCCATTAGACACTGGAGGTTGGTGATATAGGATGGAGGTCAACCTAGATGTTTGCTCTGGCACTGATTTAAAAAAAAAAAAAAAAAGACATGGAAAAGTCTCCTCCAGCTTTAGGGCTGTAGACAGTTGACAGTCTGGTTTGTGTCATGAAGCATATATCATGCATTTGAGACACATGGTTGATTTATCACAAGTTGTGCTTTAAAAGAGGAAGTTCAAAAGTTGAGATTTTCCAGTGTGTCAATTATGACCTGCATGCCGTCTGCATTTAGATGTCCCAAGGAGAAGACTATCAAGATCAATAGTAGCATTGCCTCCTGTTCTTCAAGGGTCTAATCAAGCTCTCCTTAAACAAATATACAAAAAAAGAAGTGTTGTTTCATGGGCACAAATTCAACATCAGGAACAATTAGTTTCATGGTTAAAGGTAAAGACTCTGAAATCCAGAAAGTATATATTCCTATTGAATATCGGAATATCCAGTTCCACTGATTGTTACATCGCCTTGGATAAGTCACTTCAGTTATTTAAACTTCAGTTTTTTCCTCTGTAATACTGGATACCCCGTTGAGTTGTTGAGATGGTTAACAAAAATAATGCATAAGTGGTGGGTCTAAAATTAATAGTCACTACACAGACGTTACTGATATAGAATTTTTAGTTTTTTTTTTTTTTTCTGACTCACCTCTTTGAGGTTTGACATAAGAAAGAAAAAGTCCTTCTTGACATTCATAAACTCAGACCCTTCCTCCTATCTGGTTTATTTGGTGGCCTCCCCTTTCCTTGGGCAACCAGTCTGGGTCTCTGTTTTCAATGGTGAGAAAACTGCATGGAAGAAAGGAATTAAGAAAAGGCAAAACTATATCAAACAATATTTTAAAATGTTATCCACCTACTCACATGAAGCTATGTCTAGCGTATAAAAAGTGTTCAATACATTTAAGCAATTATTTTATTCATTCAAAGACTTGAAATTGGTCCACCCAAGTTTAAGGGTTTCTGCACACAGAGATTTCTCTTAGGAAAAATTAGATGAAGCACTAATGATGAAATTCATCAATGTAGGTAAGCCAATTTGGATTTTCAAATTGTAAAATCAATTTGAAAAAAATTTTAACTGCAGGTTTCTCCCAGGATTACAGGGTTAAAAATCGCCTGTCTCCATTTCCACCTGGCCTCCGTGCCACAGTCTTTTTTTAATAATACATTTTCTATTTCTTCAGCAGTTGTATTTTACTCTATTTTTTCATTTTCAACCAAATAGTTTCAAGAAGCCCGGAATTAGGAGTCAGGTGTCCTCACCCATCACGATCACCATGGGAGCAAATTATTTAAACTCCCTCAGCAAATTATTTAAACTCTTTATCTTTGGGGCTACTAATATTTAGCCAATATATTTCAGAAGAGAATATATATATGAATGTGCTTTGAAAAATATAAATTGCTTCAGAATGGCAGAATAAATTATTCTTTGAAGTTGAAAGCACCACTTAGATGGCAAAGCTTCTTGATGTCCGTTTCCTTAGACTAATTTTTCTAGCCTGTTCTCTTCTTTTCTTTTTTATTTTTTCTTATTTATTTTTTTGGCTGCGTTGGGTCTTCATTGCTGCATGTGGGCTTTCTCTAGTTGCAGCGAGCAGGGGCCACTCTTCGCTGCACATGGGCTTCTCATTGCCATGGTTTCTCTTGTTGCAGAGCACGGGCTCTAGGCGCATGGGCTTCAGTAGTTGTGGCACACGGGCTTAGTTGCTCCGCAGCATGTGGGATCTTCCTGGACCAGGGCTCGAAGCCGTGTCCCTTGCACTGGCAGGCAGATTCTTAACCACTGCGCCACCAGGGAAGCCCCTCTTTTTTTCTTTACATGTTCTCTTTCATAGAATTACAGAAGAAGGATTCCAGATAAATCTATATTTTTTCTTTTGTACTGTTTTAGTAATAAATATTTTAAAATTCCTTTTTCATCTTTGAAGAGATAGACTTCAAATTATTTTCTTTAGAACTTCATTCACTCAACCAATATTTATCAAGTACTTACTATGTGCCAGATATTGGCTTATATGCTTGGGATACTGATGTGAGTGTAATGCACAGAGCCCATGCCTTCCTGGGCTTTATAAGCCAGAGCAGGAGGCAGACACTGAACTAAAAATTACATATATGATTATGTTCATAAACCACAACAAGTCCTAGAACGACAACATAAAATGTGCAATATTATAACAAAATAATTTAATCAAATTCAACGGGTAAGAAAAAACTTCTCTGAAGAAATGACATTTAAATTAAGACCTCAAGGATGAGAAGGTGCTGGCCAAACAAAGAACAGGAGGAAGCGCATTCTAGACAGAGGGAAGAGCATCTTCGAATACCTGGAGACATGCTTCAGAAACTGTCAGAAGGCCGGCGTTCTCGGGACATATCACTAAGCAGTACGGACCCAGGAGCGGTCAGAGAAATGGCAAAGCAGATCAGGCAGAAGGTCTTAGAAAAACAGGTTTTTTTCTAAGTGCAGTAGAGGTCACTGAAGGAGTCTAAGCTGGGAGGAATGGGAAGTGACTGCTTCAATCTAATCTCAATTTTCATAAGCTCACATTTGCCATATGGGAAATGATCCACGGGACACAGAGTGGACTAAAGGAGCCCGGTAAGAGGGACCCACAGTCATCCGGGAAAGATGTGCACAGGCTTGAACGGGGACACAGAGTGAAGATGGAAATCAGCTTTGGCGAGGAATTTTATGACCAGGCATCAAGGGTGACCCAACTTTCTAGCAGGAGCAACTGAGCTGTTTGAGGTTCCATTTCCCATGGATAGAAATGTTAGAAAGGAAACAGGATGGGGACGGGGAATTCAAACGCCGGCTATTGGAAAAGTCATGTTTTGAGGCACTTGTGAGATATTCACGTAGAGATGTCCAGAAGCCAGCTGGATGCACGGATCTGGAACTCAGTCCTCAGCATACGGCTGAGATTTAACATCACGGAACAGGATGCTGCCGCCTCGAAAGGGCTTGTGTAGAGCAGGGGTCCTCGCCCTTCAAAGACTCACTGTGGACGTTTCTGGACAAACATTTCATAATTTCCCCTTTACTTCCTGAAAAAGAATTCGTAGATCAAATGACCAGCCTACACACATAATTTCAAAAAGAAATCATCTAATGCCATGATCATATAACGTGAAAGAAAAGGAAAACATTTGGGCACAAAAATTCACTAGAACCAGACTTCTCAAAGTTGAACCTGGATACAAATCAGCTGGGCATCCTGTTAAAATGCAAATTCTGGATTAGCAGCTCTGGGGTGGACCCAGCCTTCTGCATTTCCAACAAGCTCCCAGGTGATGCCAGGGCTGCTGTTTCATGGACCACACTCAGAGTAACGAGGTCCTCGAAGACATGATGAGGTAGCCCGATGCATGCTCCTGGATGTAGAGTTTAGTGAACGTGTCAGTGATCAATGCAGATCAATATGGGTGGGTTGAATGGGCATCTCAAATATAAGCACAAATGCCAATGGTGACCTGTTTTTTAAAACAGCAAATAACTCCCATGACCATTCCAAACAAAACAAAGCACAGTTTCTCTTTCTTTGCAAGGTAGCTTTATTTCTGGAAAATGCAGTGTATATGAAACTGTGCATAAGAGACTTTGTGTTTATATATAAAATGGACTTAGGTTCTAGGCTCAAATAACAAAAATGTTTTCTGCTAGGTCGGAGGTTCTGAACCAGTGGTAATTTTGCCCCACCCCAAAGGGACATTTGACAAAGGCTAGAGATATTTTTGGTTGTCACAACTCGAAGGTAAGGGGGACTGCTACTGAAATCTGGTGGGCAGAGGCCAAGGTTGCTGCTAAAAATCCTACAATGCACAGGACAGCCCCCCAAAAGAGAGAATGATCTGGCCCAAAATATCAATAGTGCCAAGGATAAGAAATCCCAACCTACAGAGAGACCTTGTACACACTGCAAGATGCCTAACATTCCTGGCCCCTAACCATGAAATGCTAGCAGCGCCTCCATCATGGTAGCAAACCCAAAACACCCTCTTGGGATGATAATACAGCTCTGAGAAGAACAGTACAGAGTGGAGAAAAAAGAAGGCAGGTGGGATGGTGCAAGGGCACAGAGAAAAGGAAGAGCCAACCAGAATGACTTGCCCGAGGGATGAAGGATCCCAGCGTGACCAAATTAAAATACAGTATATAGAATTCTACGCATCTGTTGGTGACTGTAATACAAAAATAATTGCATCTTTTTGCCTGGCTCTCCCTCACAAACTCTACTTAACGAACACTGCCAATGACTTTTTCGATATGTAATTAAATTTTTTATTTATTCCTGGTTTATTTTTATAGTATTAGCTCAACATATTAGGGGGGAAAACTCATGCAGCAGCAGAGCTTGGCCTCAACTACCATTTGAAAGGCAACCAAGAGTATTCGCTTTTTTTTTCTTAAATCATTCTACACAATTTTTCTGAACAGTAAAAGGTAATAGCATCCATTCTCATCCCCCTTCCCTTCATTTTCTAGTTTTAATTTTCTGCCAGGTCTCATCTTTAGACCTAGAGGAAAAAAACATTTCTCTTCTTCTTTTAAGATAAGAAATAATTTTTTTAAGGGTATATTGTCCCAAAGTGGCCCAAGATTCAGGTCTCCTCTTTACCATTCTCTTCTAGTACAGAAACACTGCCCTTCCAGAAGAATCCACCGCTTCCATCAATCATGGTGGGATATGAGATCTCTCAGATAGAAATAGCATCATAGCTGGGTTTTAACAGAAGACGCTCATATCTGGAATTTAACTGAGTAACTGTACAGATACTCTTGGGAAAATGCCTCTAAATTATTAATAATGTTAGTGTTTCACATTTTAAGACATTACCAAGCGATCACAGGCAATATAAGAAGCAGGGCTTAAGAGACCAGAAAAACCTGAATCTGGATACCCTTTCTCCTATTACCAGCCAGGTGGCTGCAGGTCAGTGGCTTCACCTCTCTAAATCCCCATTTCCTAGGCTGGAAAGTGTAGACACTAGTACCTCCTGTGTTACAGCATTGTGAAGTTGACGTGAGGTAAGGCACGGATCTCGAAAGGATAGTATAGACTAAACACGCAAAAAATATCAAGTTATCAAGACAGCAGGATCCTTTCATGCTGAGACCCCCAAAAGCCAAGTAACCTGAGCAAAGAATTACAGAACGTCAATAATGACGTCAGGACTGAGATCTCAGGAACTAAACAACTTCTTTTGCTTCTGCACGAGCGTCTGTCATGAAAGTGTTTTCCCGAAAATGACACTCAAGTATATCTGTGAGTGTTCTGTAGGGAAGAGAAGGGTTATCAAATGAATTTGGGAAACACTGGGTTAAAGAAAGGTATATTGTGTTGGATTGGGTTGGGTTTTAATTGCAGGCCTTCTCAGAGCCTTTCATACGCTAATATGTACTGTGAATTTCCAAAAGGGGACTATAACAAAATTATTTTTTCCTTTCTCCCTGCTCCCCTTCCCAGAACAAATTTTGACCTAAGAGAAACCCAGCCAGAGAAGTTTGGGTGTTGATCAAATCTGGAGCAGTTTCAAGGAAGTGATAGATGAAATAAGGTTCTCTAAAACTGGTATCACATTAACATCAAGGTCAAGGAGGAGAAAATGAGGGCCATGAACAGACTGAGTGTGAAACTGCCCCCCACCAGGACATCGTCCTGACTCACGGTGTAAGGCACGTTCACTCTTTAGGGAAGAAGCCTCTATTTTTCTTTAACCCGTTTCTCTTCCTCCATCAAGTGACCACGTGACCATCCTCCTTCAAGTTTCCTGACCTGCGAGGGCGGGGTAGGAGGTTCCAACCAAGTCAGAGCAAAGACTGCTGGGGCCCTTCGTATCTGAAATACAAACTCAGTGACCAAGGGAAATGGTTCCTTCCCCTGACGGTGGTGCCTGAGTGAGCGTGGAAGCTTCCAAGTGGGAAAGCCTCAATTTAAAGCCATCCACTGCTTTTTATTAGCTGTGGGACTTTGGACAAGTCACTAACCTCTTTGAGACTTTTTCTCTCTCTTATTTTTAAAACGAAGTTGTTTGAAGGGTTAATGGTAATGGATGTAAAGCACCTGGCATTTGGTAGGTATATAATAACCGGTTGCTAGTATTGCAGCCATACTTACCGAGGTATCCTTTATAATGTCTGTTATGATTATTTTACATGTAATTTCTCTGCTCACATCAAGTGTCACACAATTTTCAACTTGTCTTTGTTCTTCTACTAGAAACTTGGAAAATTTCCTTTTCCAAAGGACAAATTAAATATAGGTCCAAAGTGTTTTTTTCTCATTAAAATGAGCACTACCACTAAATAATGTGTAAACAAGGATTTGCCACCCGGATTGGACTGATGGAAATCATATGCATTCCTACAGTAATCCAAATAGCACATATCTGGGAATTCCCTGGTGGTCCAGTGGTTAGGACTCTGCGCTTCCACTGCAGGGGGCACGGGTTCCATCCCTGGCTGGGGAACTAAGATCCCACATGCTATGCAGCATGGCCAAAACAAACAAACAGACAAATAGCACATATCTGAAAAAAATTCACCCCATTAGGTAGTTTTAAGCATTTCCCCACCACAAAAATGTTGCTATCTTTTGACTCCGAAATTTAAGCCTATTAAAATATCCCAACATACTGAAAGGCTTTAAATACAAAGATGTTCATCACAGTGTTGTATATTATTGAATAAAATTGGAAGCAAATTAAATGTCCAACATCACAAGAATGGTTTAGCAAACCCTGATAATGTAAGTGACAGAATACATCCCACTGTTTACAATGAGATTTCCAAGTGAAAGAGTACAGAGAAAAACATTACACAGTGGGCACTTACAACTATGTAAACCTAACAAAATGGTGGGAAAGAAAATACTAGAAGGTAGTACTACAGAATGTAAATAGGAGCTTTCTCCTGATGGTGGGGCCATGGGTTAATTTTTTTAAATGCTTCACAATAGAAAAATCATATATATATTTTTTACTTTTAATTATGGTAAAATACACATAACATAAAATTTACCATCCTAACCATTTTTTATGGTTTATGTTTTATTTGGTTCCATCCCTTTTTGTAATAATACATCCATTAACCGTTTTTAAGTGTACAGTTTAGTGGCGTTAAGTGCATTCCATTCGCATTGTTGTGCAAACACCACCACCATCCATCTCCAGGACTTTTTCATCTTGCAAAGGTTGCCCCTGGCAACCACGATTCTGCTTTATGTTTCTATGAGCTTGACTACTCTAGGTACCTCATGTAAGTGAAGTTATTTATCATTTTATGACTGGCTTATTATCACTTAGCATAATGTCTTCAAGAGTCATCCATATTGTAGAATGTACGAGAGTGGATGTGGATGTACCACATTCTGTTTATCCATTCATCCACAGATGGACGTTTGGGTTGCTTCCACCTTTTGGCTATTGTTAATAACACTGCTATGAACATGGGTGTTCAAATATCTCTTCCGGGCTTACCTGGTGGCGCAGTGGTTGAGAGTCTGCCTGCCAGTGCGGGGGACACGGGTTCGAGCCCTGGTCTGGGAGGATCCCACATGCCGTGGAGCGGCTGGGCCCGTGAGCCACAACTACTGAGCCTGCGCGTCTGGAGCCTGTGCTCTGCAACAAGAGAGGCCGCGATAGTGAGAGGCCCGCGCACCGCGATGAAGAGTGGCCCCCGCTTGCCACAACTAGAGAAAGCCCCCGCACAGAAACGAAGACCCAACACAGCCATAAATAAATAAATAAATAAATAAATATCTCTTCCATACATTATTTTTTTTTTTTTTTTTTTTTAATTTTTGGCTGCGTTGGGTCTCTGTTGCTGTGCACGGGCTTTCTCTAGTTGCGGCGAGCGGGGGCTACTCTTCCTTGCGGTGCGTGGGCTTCTCATTGAGGTGGCTTCTCTTGTTGCGGAGCACGGGCTCTAGGCATGCGGGCTTCAGTAGTTGTGGCTCACGGACTCTAGAGCACAGGCTCAGTAGTTGTGGCACACGGGCTTAGTTGCTCCGCGGCATGTGGAATCTTCGCAGACCAGGGCTCGAACCCGTGTGCCCTGCATTGACAGGCGGATTCTTAACCGCTGCGCCACCAGGGAAGCCCCATACATTATATTTTTAAGACTTTTTTCCTAAATTAGCCCTTCCTTTCTATGTCCCATCAACTGATTATATCATACCCTAGACTAGACTTATTTAAGACCCTATGCAGAACATTAATACCAATGAAATAGGTGAGCAATTTGACTCCCTGGGGGAAATAACCACCTGAGCTACTCCTCAGAAAATAATGCATTTTTTTCTGTTGTTCTGATTCCCATTACAGGACAAATGCCTTAGTTTCAACTCTCCAGCCTGGTTCCCTCACACTGAGCCCTTCCTTGGTGCACCACCTTGCTCCTGACATTGACTCCTCCTGACACCCTGCTCTAAGAAGACTGCTAAAAAAAAAAAGAAAAAGAAAGAAAAGAAAAGAAATCACCCCAGCCATTTCTCTTCATCCTCACTAACAATTTGGTAATGAAGTATTGATTTCCACTTCTCTGCTTATGGACAACATTAGATTTTCATTAATAAACTGCAACGGGGCTCTCTCGTCTCTCCGGCCCCCTTTCCACTGTCAGGAGAAAACGAAGTGCCACCGAAGAAAAGTAATGACTGAGAACATTGATGTACTTATTTTGTCAGTTTGTAACACTTGACAGGAAAGGGCGGGAGGGGGGGGTGGGGGTGGGGAGGATAAGTCTTCATAGTTTAATGTCCAAGTGGGCTGCACTAGATGTAGACGCTTGGAAGCTTACTTTCCATGGTAATGTCCATTTCCTATTTATAACCCCTCTGGGAACATTTGTCTAAAGGAAATGTTTCTGTTCAGTGCAACAATTACGGTTGCACCTGGATTGTCCAGTCCTGCCCCTGCACTTGGGAGCCATTAATCACTGCAAAGTGGAAGAATTATTAAGTTAAACCAGAGTTTGAGCCAAGAAAACCTCTGAACAATGTTCATCTTCTGGGAAAGTTGTTCAAATAGTCAGGCTTAACCATGTTGCTGCCAATGACTTTTTCCCATGCAGTGGTGGGCATCTTTATTATCATTATTATCTTCATTGGCTAAAAAATATGTAGTTTTCAGCATGCACCGCTGTCACATGAGACCTGCAAATTGGCAGAATTGAGGAAATTAGTGAGATGTGGAATCAGAAAGCAAGAAGATGAGATCATTGCAGGGCAGAAAGTTCAGCAGCAGCCTTTTCTGGTAATTTCTTTCTGCAGGACCTATTGTTTATGGGCTGTGAAACACAGCTTAGCTGTAGAAGCAACAGAAAGCATGAAATAGGGTGTCCATTTTAAATGTGTTCCTGCAACTTTTTTCATTAAAATTTTGAGGGCCCAATTTTAATTTGTGGAATATTCCCGTTAATAATGAGATCTAATTAAGACATCCATTAAAAGCCCGTTAAAGTTAATTTAACGTAAAAATTCCAATAGAACTGTATTAGATTTTCTCCATTAAATTAACGTTATGGATTTTTAACGGATATCTTAATTATACGTTATTATTAACGGGAATACTGTATTACACAGATTAAAATCAGGTCCTAAGTCAACTTGGAAAAGCTAAGAGCATGCTTTAATATTAAAACCCTTGCATACCTAGTGCACAGTTTGGAAATGCAAGGGTAGGTCTGTTTACTCTAGTTGAGCATTTTCGATACAACTGAAAGCAACCTATAATAGATAAATCCATCATTGCGTTTAAACAATGAATACCCTAATTCTCAAAGGACAAATAAGTGTGGACTGTGTTGTAAACTGCTACTCAGCTATAGGTGAAATATTTCAACTATTCTAGGCACAACACTAGGAACTAGATGATTCTGAAACAAAATAATTATTTTTTTGTTGTTGCTTTAATTACCAAGCTTATCACTGTCAAAAATCTTAACACTAAAAAAATGAAGTCAAATATTTCCAAATATATCCTCTGCACCATTTCTCCTGGAGCCTGCCTGTTGGAATTGTTTTGGGAAGTTTGACATGATCCTTAAATTCAACATTGGGATTAAAAAAAAAAAAAATTCTTATTTACCTCCTAGAGAAAGTGTTGCCCTTATGCCACATATAATAGCAAATTGCTTTTTTTATGGCATGCATAACCTAGATGGGAAAAAATATGGCGCTTCGGGGAAGGAGGGAAAAAGTAAATGAAGTTCCAAGAATGTCATTCTGAAGTAATGAGGCATGGACAGAAAATATACCCCTCACATCATCGGATTGAGATGGCAGTCGAAATAGCTTCATTGAAGTGTCAGCACTCATCCATCAATCAATCACCCACAAGGAAAAATAGCAACAGTACAACGGGGCGGCTTTTATGGGATTTACTCATGGGCATAGGGAATAGCAGCTCAAATGTAGTTCTGACATGAAAAGCAAGGTGCTGATATTATTTTTTATGATGGGAGGATCATAAAGTGAATTGAGAACAGCGAGGTCTGTCTTTGCTTAACCTATTCAACCAGAAATGAACGGCGCTCAACTGGAAAGGAACAGTCTTCGGATGGGTTAAGATTGAAGGGTGGACTCTACTGTGCACTGTCCTTCGACAACGAAATTCTATTAAAGGAAAATCAATGCATTAGCATCGGGGTTCTTGAAGCTCTTAAAAATTGCCTGCTCCAACCCAGGGTTATTAGATAAAGTTACATAATTCAGATTCTGTCGAAACCATCCCAGAGCAGATTCTTGAGCTCTTGCTCCAACTGGGGGGAAACAATGCGAATCTCAGCTCCATGGAAATTGTTTCCCTTCTAAGAAAGAAAAAATAAATCATCTGCTTCAACATATAATCTATATGGTTTTGTTAGCGCAGTTTCTACGGAGGGGCGGGGTGGGAGGCAAGAGACAAAAATATTGATACATTTGGTAAGACTCATGAATCGTTGCTTGGTAACCAAAAATGTTGCCTCTGAGGGACAGCTGCCAGTGTTCTCCTTAGGAAACAAGATCTGGGCTCCCTCTGTGAGATACACACAGCGCTCAGTATATTCCTAGAGATCAGGCCTGCCTTCCTTTGGCAAGTCCTGTCAGGCTTCTAGAAACTTCTTTCTGGAGGGAAAAACTAACATGAACTCAGAAGAATGTTTTTATCTGCTTTCATACAATTCTCTTCCTCTCTCTGAATAAACAGAGTTCTGATAAATTGAAACTTTAGATGGACAGGAAGACGGCATGCAAATATCATGCAAATTACACTCAAGGATCTCCATTCTGCCACCAGCCCTTGGTATCAGTGACGGTGAGAGATTGCCTTTCTTTCCCTTCCCTCCTTCTAACTAAGACCACCAACAAGCTGCAAACCGAAATGTCCACTGAGAAACTTGTATATGAATACTTAAGATTTATGCATTTGGCGCCATTTTGTAGTTCAGCAAATTCACCAAATGTACAGCATGTCACAAAGCACTGGGGCACAAGGCAGAAGAGGAAATGCCATTTATTCAGGAAATTTACTCAACAAATATTAGCAGGCGTCTACCGTATGCATGACACTGTTCTAGATGCTATGGGATACGAGGTGAACAATTCACACAACATTCTGGTCCTCCAATGCTTATGGCAGCTCCTAAAGGTAGCTGATACCAGACACCTGGGCGAGGAGCTGACATAGTGTCCAACTCCCCTCATGTTATTTGCATTTTATTCCTGTTTTTCAAAATAATAATATTTCAGAATAGGGAATCCGCCTTCTGAAAAGTATACAGAGAGGAAATAGCTTAAAAATAGGTCAAGACCTAAAAGCAGACTATAATCATAGAATACATTGGATAGCCCAGACGGTCCCCACAGAATTGAAGGTCACAAATAGATTTCTTAAATCTCACCCCCAAAAATGTGCCTGCTCAGTTGTTGGAGTCTTTCATAATTAATGTCACAGACGCAAGCCACTGAATTTAGTTGAAATGCAGAAAACAAACAAATGAAATGACATTTGGGGAAAGCATTTATGTAGCTCTGGCTAAGCAGAGAGGAGGGGTGTGTGTGTGTGTGTGTGTGTGTGTGTGTGTGTGTGTGTATCCGTGTATATATGTGAATTTCACTGTTATTTTCCAGGGTCTATGGACAGTGCCACAGTAAGAGTCTACGATTTTCTGAAACTTTTCACAGTAAATCCAAAGATTACAAGGCCTTGAAAGGTGCTTGCATTCTGTTTCTTTCCCATCTGTCACTTCCCAGGTTATTTGACTGCGTTCAAATCTTTTTCATCAGATTTTATTTTTCAAGCTTGTTAAATGTTTTTGTTAAAAAAAAAAAAAAAAAACATTAAAAAATGTCATTTTCACATTATCTTCTATTCTCTGCAACAAAAATAGAAGAGTGCTGATGAATGCTGAAATAATAATAATAATAAGGAAATACATTGAAGGCTTTAAAACACACAAATACACATATGTAGTTTTAAAGAGCAGTAAAAGTGGTATCTATTTTGAAGATGCATTAGGCAAAAAAAAAAAAAAAAAAAATCACAACCGAACTTTTGGTTTATTTTTTTCCCCTGTGAGATGTTAAAATGCTAATTTCATTTTCTCCTTTCCTATATGTGGCACTTTCTCAAAATATCCACGAAATACGTTTAGGCAAAGACTGAGCAGGAGAAAGAGATACAAATTTCCATCCCCCCCAGACAGAGAGACATGTTTCCATTGTAGGGAAGCATTAAACATTTTGAAACTTGTGAATCATCTTTAGAATTTCTACAGGGGAATTTTACCTCTTCATCCAAAATAAGAGCCACTTATCTCCTTTGGTTTCCTGTCACAGATTCAGAGGCAGACGCAGATATACAATTTCCCGGCTCTAGTTAATCTTCTTCCAATAGTTACGAACAATGGGCTAACGGGCGTGGGTGTTTCTCCAAAAATTATTCATGCGCAAGGCAGCCCAAAGCTTCAGGGAAAACTAGAAATGTTTTATGGATTAGAATAGGACTGTTTTAAAATGCTAGTACCAGGTGGAACGTTATTTCTGCAACAGAACTCTGTCCATTTCCGTTGGAAAAATATATTCCAAGTAAAATGGCTCTTCCAAGTAATGGCACCCTGATCTGACACCTCTCAGCCTACAAATGATTTTACCAATAGCCATATGATTATCATTAAGGCCTTTTAAAAAACGATCTGCTTGAAAAAAGACAGATTAAATGCAGCCCTTTGTACAATGTTTATTTGCTTAAGACTGCTTTTGGAAGTACAAATAATAACTCTTTTGTGAGAACCCCCAGGAGAAGTTGAAAAATTCTAACAAATGCATTACTTAAAAAAAATTTTTTTTAAATAAAAAACCCTACCACTCCCTTCAACCCCTCCAGAAAGTGAATTTCAATGTGTTTACTGAATTATCTTGAATGTGAAACCTACGTTTGGATCTCCGTCCCCAGGCAAAGGCATATATTTACAGAACTTGAACAATCATACGATTATATCTCAAATATGAAGACTTTGTACAATACTGTTTTCAACTTTCTAAATGACCCAGATAACATTCAGAAATTATAAATGTGTATGTATATTTTTTAAATACACAAAGCTCAACCAATCTGTGGAGAAGATATAAAAACTGTTCCTGTCCTGCAGGGAGATAAACGCTACAGAAACATTCCAGTTTTGCAATACAATGTTTTGGCTTATAACACATCTGATGCTAGAACATGCAATGCAAGTCAAAAAAAGCTGACGTACGAAGCAATTCTTGTTTGGCTCAGGGTTCTTAAATGTCCTAAAATCTCGGGATACAATCTACTTTTTGGTCTCTGATATGCTGGTATCTTTCCAATCCCTTCTGACTTTGATTCCTAACAGCCAGGCGCTGTCAGCGTGCATCAGAAACTTCCAAACCCTTTTAAAATCAAGACAGTAGTTGATCATATGCAGCCTTCTTACTGGTCAACCAGTTCTTACTCTGCAGAGCACTTGTAGGTTTTTAAGAAATTGGCATCGACCATGTTTCTGTTATATATTTGTCCCCTCGTGTTAATTCTAGACTTTGTTTTTTTCTTTTAGAAATGGCAGTGGGGGAAGTAGGGCATAGTGAGTTAGGAGAATTCCATTCATCCTTGCTCCAAAGGAAAGTGCTTATTTGCCAGCAAGAAAAGGCAAACACATTTTTATATTAGGAAAGCAGACCAGTCATTTTCAAAGAAAAATGACTGCAAGCATACCTGTAGAATGTTTCCATGCAAGCGCACTAATTTTCTATAACCTGCATGCTGTATATACTACGTTTGCCTGTATACTAGGAAGAAAATCCAGGCTGTTTTCCTTGTGTACAATGCAGCTTGGATGGCTGGGAATGGCAGCCTTCCGTACATTTTTATACTGTACATATTTGTATATACAAACTATATCGCCATGTATGAACACAGATTTTGTTATATTTGCTTGTTTCTGTTTCCTACCAAACTGGCCCACAATGGGGATTCTTTTGTATAGGAAAAAAAAAAAAATATGCTTGTAATTTCTTTCCTGATCATTCTCTTTCAATAGCTTACGAAAGAATTAGATCTAAGTTTACAAAGAAATTATAAGAACCAAGTTTGTCTGTCTGCATGAGTCCTATCCGATTGCTGGATCTAGGGAGGAACCAACATCCTAATTCAGGGTTTTCCTTTAAAGGCATGCTTTACCCCTTGGGAAAACTGCAAACTCATCCATGTAGAATTATCCTCTTTGTATTTTATCTAATAGTGCCTGAACATTTTTTTTAATGTCTTCTTAGAGGAAGAATTCATAATTGTCAAAATTTGAAACATTAGCTTAATTTTGTTTTTATGACCTCGCAATTCTTTTCCTTATTTATTCGGTTGCTGTTGTAATGGGGCCCTAGGCCATTCCTGACATCGGCATGTTCTTCTTCTGCATTAAGGATGTTTTTAAAATTACAGAAATTATTGAGCCAACAGGCTGTTTTAATCAAAACCATGTTTCACTTGTTTTTGATGAGTATAAATTGTCCTTGCAATGAAAAAAAAAAAAAACAAAAAACACTTTTCTGCTAGGAAAATTATACCACCCTGTGGCCAGACAGATTCATCGCAGGGAGGCATCCATGCCCACATCTCTGGATCTGGAATATTCTTCCCTTGGCTGGCCACACTTCCCTTCGCTCCTGATCATCCTGAATGCTAGTGTTCAATGCAGCCACTACTTGCAAATTTCCAAAGGCTTGGCTGCACTGTCACTGCCCAAAGACAAATAATCCCACTGGAAATGATGGCTTTCCAGCTTGAAAAAAAACGCAGGGATTTTCAGAAAAGGTGCTCCTGCTTTTGTCCCCCGATGCCATCCTCCTGTCATCCCTCCTAATTCTAAATAATCTGGTCTTGATATCCCATACAACTTAAATCAGGTCAGAAGAAACATTTGGAGCAGCCCCTGGCTGAATAAAAAATGACTTTGTTTGGGCGCACTCGAGGTGTATGTGTGTGTGACACTGCAGCATTGAAATTATCTCTAGAAGGAGAGGGTATTTTTTTTTAATACAATTTTACCACTAGAAATAAATTCTGATGGTGGAGGTGAAGAAAACCCTTAAATTATATCATAGAAGCCATTATTTTTTACCTCTAAAGAATTTTTTTTAAAGGAAAAATCATTCCACTTTGAGAACTGTAATTAAAGCCCTAAATAATAGATACTACTTCTTTTAGCTATTATGAAAAAATAATAATACCCTCGCCAAGGTTATACAGAGCCCCTCATTTCCATCAAAAAGGTTTCTGTAAGTGTATTATTTACATTCTTAAACATGATAACTCTTTCCTTTGTGACAAAAAGAAAGTCTTTTTTTTTCCCCACTCAGTAGTTATTGGAAATAGACTGTTCCCATCTGAAACCTTATCGTAATTTGCATCAGGTAACCCAACTGCCGACATTAAGGACCTGGGTGTGTTCAATTATGATTTTGCTGGAAGCTGTCCCTCATTTTAATGCTGCAGACATTGAACCACCTTTCGGAAACCCAGCTGTATAGCATAGACTAGCCTCTCAACACCATTAGCTTTGCAAATGGCTTCATTTCTGTCAACGCCGACTTCCGCTTTGGCCAATTGAAAAATGAAAATTAAAGGAGAGAAGAAGAAGAAGAAATAAAAAAAACACAGATGCACTTAAAACATGAAAAGAATTATTTATATGATAAAAATATATTTAGATTTTCAAAGCACAAGACTGAATAGAAGTGCTCTTTTTATGCTTTCTGAAAATGTTACTGTTAAATGTCTTTCTACATCAGGCTTAATAAATCTGTAATGACATTTGATGGATTGATTTCTGCCTATGTGTGTTTTTTAAAGATGGCAAGAGAGCAGAGAGGCAAGGGAGAGGGGAAGGAGGGCGTGGGGAACAGCACTGACCCCCAGGGAGGCCAAGCGAGGAAATTATTGGTGGGCCTCTCTGTTGCTCAGACCCACTGACCCATTTTTTTTTTTTTTTTAACGAATTCCAGCACCCTTGCTTGGTTTCTGGGCCGCCTTTGCATGATGCTCTCAGATCTGGTCAGCATGTGCCTGAGTCACTTACAATGGAATCTCAGCAGAGGCAGTGGACGGCTGTCTCACAAATTCAAGGATGCATCGCAGACGGCAGACGTGATTGAGAGGTCCGGCCTCCTCCACCTCAGAGCAATGGCCCTGCTTAACACTCAGTTTCCCTATCTGCTCCCCTCCATTTCCTTTAATGTCTCGGGAGAATGAGACCATGTTTCACACACAAGCTCCCCAAGCAGATGCCGATGCCCCATCAGCCGTGACTTGCTGTCCGTGCACAGCCAGCTCTCGGCTGCCGCGTCACACGGCTGCAGGAGACCTGTGCTCATTAAATGATGGTGCTACGGTGGCACCTGTTAGCTCCTCTTCGTCACCATGGCCCCATGTCTAAGCCATAAAACACGAGAGGCCAGGCTAGAGAAAGCAAGATGAGTAAGGAAAGCTGAGGCAGTGAAGGCAGTGAAGCCGTTTGGACCAAATCAGAGAGTTCTTGGTCTTCATTCACTTGGTTACTGTTTGTTGAGCACCTACTCTAGGTGAGGTCTGAGGGCTACGCTGATGAGTCAGTGTGAGGACGGTGATGAGAACAGGGTCCAGACTCAAATTGTGTTAAAAATATGTGCTTTGTGTGTGTTATCTCTGTGACCTAAGGCAAGATTAAAGGAAGAACAGAACATTATGAGAGGAAGAGTAAAAAGAATGTGGGAGCACAGAGGGGCCCCCAACCACCCTGGGAAGTCACGGAAGGATTCCTGAAGGAAGTGATATTGAAGATAAAGTTGATTTCTGGGAATTCCCTGGCAGTCCAGTGGTTAGGACTCCATGCTTTCACTACCAGGGCCCAGGTTCGATCACTGGTCGGGAAACTAAGACCCCACAAGCCGCGTGACACGGCCAAAAAAAAAAAAAGATAAAGTTAACTTCTCAGAGGAGCGTTAGAAGAACGAGAAGTACACAAGAACACACCCTGATTCACTCCCTTTCCTCCAATCCAATCCATCAAGCTCTGTTGTTTCTAACTTCAAAATACAACTCAAATCTGTTCACTTTCTATCTTTCCTAGACGTCTATGGTGACCTTCTAACTGGTCCTGAAGAGCTCCCTCCTCTAATCCATTCTCTACACAGCAGCGGGAGTGAAATTTAATAAAGTAAATCGGATCATGCCATTTTGCTCCTCAAGACCAAAGATAGGCACACCTCTTCTTTGAAAGGTCAGATAGTAAATATGTTCAGCTTTATGGGCCATCTGGTCTCTGACACAACAACTCCACTCTGCCTTTGTAGTGAAAAGCAGCCATAGACAATAGTGAACAAATGGTCAAGACTGTGTTCCAATAAAACTTTATTTACAAAAACAAGCAACAGCCCAGGTTCGGCCCATGGACCATAGTTTTCTGACCTCTGTTCAAGATCCTCCAGCACTCAGGTTTCCATTTGGCTTAGATCGATTTCCTGTGGAAACAGGTCTAGAGAATGGGGAAGGGAATGGGAGAGGGAAGGATGCCAATAAAGGGGTTTTAAGAAGAGTGACCACCGTGGGCAATGGGACCCATTCCCCCTGGGGACTCTGGGAGACAGGGCAGAACATGCTTCAGTTATTTTGCCTACTGAGTAGGGAGCTGGGATATTTACATACCACCTCTGCTCAGTTATTAGCGGACAGCTGCTGAGGGGTGTTGGGTTGGGGGTCGGGGAGGTTGAACTCCCCAGCACTTCCAACGTGCCCAAAGGTTGGGAGAGGTAGGCTCCCTACCTCACCCCTGCCCACCCACTGCCTGAATCTTCCAAGAGCCACCTCTTCCATCCAGCCCCCACTGCATTTCTTAAGGATTTCACGGGATCGATGACCACTATCGACTACATCTAGGAATACACTTGTGAGCCATCTTAACTTTCTGGTCGGCCAGGGGCCTCAGTGAGCTTCACCTGAGTTACTGAGTGTGGTCTCAGGGAAGAATTTGGAGAGGAAGAAGTCAGGAGCGTGAGATCCTGCCCCCAGCAGAAGGCGGAGCTAAGAGCCCAAGAGAGAGTGTTTGCTCTAAAGCCGGTGGACTCAGGGTGGAATTTTAGAAGTCCAAGTACAGAAGCCAGACAGAGACAGGCCCCGAGGAGGCCAAGACACAGCTCCAAACATAAGAAGGTCAGGCTGGACAAACCGAAGTCCATCAACAAGCCCCAAATGTATCCAATTTGTTACCCATCTTGCACATTGCAAATCTGAATCTGCATTCAACAAATTGAACATTTAAAAACACCACAGTCATATTAAATTTTTTTACTAAGTGTATGTATTGCCTTTTCAAAATTAAAGAATAAATTAAAATGATGAAGTATATATATATATAATATATATAAAAGGAATGTCCCTATTAGGTATGAAAATATGCTATAAAGTTAAGATTATTTTTAAATGCTGAACTGGCACAAGAGTGAGCAAACAACTTAATGTAAAACAAAATAATGCCCAGGAATATGTTAATTGTTTAAAGAATTTAACATATTATAAAAGTAGAATTTTAAATTTGTAGAGAAAAAGTACATTAATAACCAATACAATAGTGCTCAGATGATTGGTAAATTTTTCAGGAAAAAAAGTAAGTTAAATATCTTATGCTATATATTAAATTATATTTCAGATGAATGAAAGAATTAAATCTAGAAATGAAAACATTGAACAACTAGAGGAAAATGTAAGTCAGTTGTTACCTGATATCAGGCAGGGCAGTTATTTCCAGGTGTAAATACTATGGAAGAGATCATAGAAACTAAAATTCCAGGAGTCAAAAAAACAAAAACAAAAACAAAAAAACCAACATAAGTATGATGAAAAGTCACAAATTGGGGGAAAATTACATTAATATATGATTAATGGTGACTAGCATAATTAATGATGTAATGTTAATATATCTCTAAGAAAAATAGATAAATATCCAAATAGAAAAATTTTGGCAAAACTCATGAACTGACAGCATGTATATAAAGAAATACAAATGCTTAGTGAGCATTTAAGACAATATCAAGTGACAGTAATAACCAAAGAGACATATATTAAAACAGGGAGAAATCATTTTCTCTTATCAAATTGACAAAAATAAAACATAATGTTTCCATTATTGGAGCAGGGTCAGGGAAGAGACACCTACACACATTGCTGCTGCAAGAAAAAAAGGATAGGAAATTTCTAGAAAATGATTAAGCAGTATTTATCAGTTTCTCTAAAATGTGCATGCTCTTTGATTAATTACTCTTCTGAAGAGTCTTCCTTGGAAAATAATTGAAGATGTGCACTGAGATGTATTTGATAAGAATGTCTAATCACATGGGGAGGGAGAAAGGTAAGCTGGGACGAAGTGAGAGAGTGGCATGGACATATATACACTACCAAATGTAAGATAGATAGCTAGTGGGAAGCAGCCACATAGCACAGGGAGATCAGCTCGGTGCTTTGTGTCCACCTAGAGGGGTGGGATAGGGAGGGTGGGAGGGAGATGCAAGAGGGAGGGGATATGGGGATATATGTATACACATAGCTGATTCACTTTGTTATAAAGCAGAAACTAACACACTGTTGTAAAGCAATTATACTCCAATAAAGATGTTAAAAAAAAGAAAAGAATATCCAATCATACATTGTTGTAATTGTGAAAAGTTGGAAAGAACCAAAATGTTCTAAAATAGGAGACTGATTAAATAAATTATGCTACACCTATTGGGTAGAATACTACACAGTCACGAAAATGTGTGTGCTTAAACAACAGCCACAGGCTGCTTTAGCGGGTAAGCTTGGAAGTCACCAGTCTGTCCTAACGATAAGTAAAAAGCTTGAACAGACTGAAAAATCAACAACTCTGGGATCCAGAAGAGAAGGGAGGACAGAGGGCAACCCTCTACCCCAAGATTAGAGAGACAGACAGGCAAACACGGGGAGTAGCGCCTTGAGGGGGAGGAAACTCAGGAGCAACGCCTCCAGGAGCACAGCCAGATTCCCACGGTAAGTATCAGAGAACAATCTCCTTGGCTTCCCCAGGGGGAGGGAAAAGGGAACCCTTTTGAAATGCACCGGAGCATTCTGTTCTTAACAAGTCCTGCCCTTAGGAAAAACTAGTTAACCAGAGCCTAACTGATCTGGGGAAGGGAAACACCCAACTCCATCCAGCCTGTTCCAGCCTCCTATCTCACCTAAGGGGGGAGAAAAAACCAAGAAACTCTTGTGAAGTTCACAGTCTAAGGCACAGGCTTACTAAGATACTGAGACATAATCGTTAAGACTACAGAAGGCTTCCCCTCCCCCCCACTCCTCACCACCACATTGCTAAATCCCTATTTACAGCAGTTCGTTTTACCCAGTACATCATATCTAGCTATTAAGGCATACCAAAGGGCAAAAAAATGTAATTTGAAAAGATAGAGCTAGGATCAGAACCAGACATGGAATTTAAAACAGCTATGATTTAAAAAAACAAAAAACAAACGGATTAATTGCTAAGGGCTCCAATGGATGAAGTAGACAGCATGTAGGAACACATGGGCAATGTCAGCAGAGAGGGGAAAATCCTAAGAAAGAACCAGAAAGAAATGCTAGAGATTTTTTAAAAAAAAGAAAAAAAAAAGAATCTGCCTGCCAATGCAGGGCACACGGGTTCGAGCCCTGGTCTGGGAAGACCCCACATGCCGCGGAGTGACTAAGCCCGTGTGCCACAACTAAAGAGGCTGCGCATCGGGAGTCTGTGCTCCTCAACGGGAGAGGCCCGCGCACCGCGATGAAGAGTAGACCCCGCTCGCTGCAACTGGAGAAAGCCCTCGCACAGAAATGAAGACCCAACATAGCCAAAAATAAAAAATATAAATAAATAAATAAATTTAAAAAAAAAAAAAAAGCCCTGTAACAGAAATGAAGAGCGACGGGCTTTTCAGGAGACTGGATATGGCCGAGGAAAGCATCTCTGAGCCAGAGGGTATATAATAAAATCCTCAAAAACTGAAAAGCAAAGAGAACAAAGACTAAAAAAACAAAACATAAAACAGAATAGAACATCCAAGGACTGCAGGGCAACTGCAAAATGTGTAACATACATGTAAAGGGAATACCAGAGAAGAAAGAGAAAGGAACAGAGGACATATTAGAAACAATAATGACTGAGAATTTCCCCAAAATTATTGTCAGACACCAAACCTCATATCCAGGAAGTCTGAGAAGGGGGATAAATGCCAAAAAGAAAACTAGGCCTATCATCTTCAGACCACAGAAAATCAAAGATAAAGAAAAAATACTGAAAGAAGACAAAGGAAAAAAAACACCTTACCTAACGCTTTACCTATAGAGGAACAAAGATAAAAATTACATCCAGGGCTTCCCTGGTGGCGCAGTGGTTGAGAGTCTGCCTGCCGGTGCAGGGGACATGGGTTCGATCCCTGGTCTGGGAAGATCCCACATGCCGCGGAGCAACTAGGCCCGTGAGCCACAATTACTGAGCCTGTGCGTCTGGAGCCCGTGCTCCGCAACAAGAGAGGCCGCGATAGTGAGAGGCCCGTGCACCGCGATGAAGAGTGGCCCCCGCTTGCCGCAACTAGAGAAAGCCCTCGCACAGAAACGAAGACCCAACACAGCAATCAATCAATCAATAAATAAGAACGTGAATTTCTTTAAAAAAAAAAAAATCATTTAAATGACATATCCACAGTAAGTGTTCTACCCAGGTGAGTAGGGCAAATTTCTCAGGGCACAGCTCAGCAACTGACCCCAATTAGCCAAAGTCCCCCAGGACCTGGCCAAGCAACACTTAAAACAGTTGTAATTTTACTCATTACCTGATCATAATTGATTAATGCCTATCTTCCTCGCTTATATAAAAATTAATAGCTAGCATTTATAACGAGAGGCACCACATTTCAAATGCTGTACTAAGCACTTTACATACATTATTTTATGTAATCCTGATAAACCTCAGAGGTAAGTACAATTGTCACCCCAGTTTTACAGATGAAGAAACTGAGAACAGAGAGGATAAGTAAGTTGCTCAAGATCAACCAGCTAGGAAGTGGGAGAGCTGAGATTCAGCTAGGCAGACTGGCTCCAACATCTATGTTCTTGGATGTTCTCTACCGAGGGGCCAGCACATTGCGGCCCACAGAGCAAATCCAGCCCTCACCTGGTTTTTTTGGGTTTTCTTTTTGGCTGCGTTGGATCTTCGTTGCTGCACGTGGGCTTTCTCTAGTTGCAGCGAGCAGGGGCTACTCTTCGTTGCAGTGCGCAGGCATCTCATTGCGGTGGCTTCTCTTGTTGCAGAGCATGGGCTCTAGGCGCTCGGGCTTCAGTAGTTGTGGCCCACGGGCTCAGTAGTTGTGGCTCGCAGGCTCTAGAGCGCAGGCTCAGTAATTGTGGCACACGGGCTTAGTTGCTCCACGGCATGTGGGATCTTCCCGGACCAGGGATCGAACCCATGTCCCCTGCATTGGCAGGCGGATTCTTAACCACTGCACCACCAGGGAAGCCCCATCACCTGTTTGTTTGTTTTTTTAATAAAGTTTTATTGGAACACAGCCACAACCATTTGTGTACTTACTGTGTGGCTGCTTTCACACTGAAACAGCCAAGTTCAGTAGCTAGGACAGAGACATCTGTGAGGCCCTCTTCATTCCGCACTGCTGCCCATGCCCTTCAAGTCATAGTGACGTGGTTATAACTTGATTTTGCTCTTGGCCCCCCCAAAACCAAAAACATGTACTATCCGGTCTTTTACCAAAAACATTCGCCGGCCCCTGTTACACTGTCACTTGATCGCAGACTCCATGAGGGTAGGGACCAGAGCCCACTGGATTCACCATTGTGCCCCCAAGTTCTAGGACAGCCCATCATGCCTCTCACATCACACATGCTCAAGACAATATTTGTTAAAAGAACCAACAAATGTGTGAACGAGTCCTAATTAATACCTCAACATGTGCTAGGTTCTGATGCTTACCTAGTAGCCAGACCTGAAGCTAAGAAATGTCCCAGTCCTCACAACAACCCCACACTACCCATACCCCGTTTTAGAGTTGAGAAGACCCGAGCTGCCCCATATTGCATCCCTCCTGACACGGTGGACCTGGAATTCAGACCTAAGCTGTGATATGGGAAAGCCACGCTCACGTAAGCTCCTAGCACGAGGCTTGGCAGACGTCAGGTCCTTTAAAGATGATGGTTTAGTCACCACGTAATGGTCACTGGGCCTAAGTTCTGGGCATGAGCAGTAAGCATCCCTGGGCTTCCTGGGGCCAGCAGGGAGGCCTTGGAGGGATGCAGGATGAGTAACAGAGGAGACAGTTCACCACAAAAGAAAATGTGACAACAAAGGTCTTTGAAATATGAACGGGTGTCTCATTATCCTCCTACTTTATCCAGTCCCCTCTTGGTTTTGTTTTCCAGACTCCAGAACTAAGCTCCTCCCTTCCCAAGGGAAATGGAAAGAGTTTGGGAAAACACAGGATGTTCTAAAATGTAAAAGCAAGTTGCACCCTCAGCCATTCCTGCCCGCCCTCATCCTTTGATTGATTCCTTCTCCTGGCTCCCTGTGCCCTGGAGACAGACCCCAGCCTCAGCCGCCTGAGACCCTGCCTGGTCCAGCTCCCCCCACTTCCTCCAGCACATGGCACCCTCCAGCCAAATGGGGTCCTCTCAACCCCCATGTCGGCCTTTGCACGGGCCATGACCTGCCTTCTCCTCTGACCCTCAGGCTGGGACAAGCCCCCTGCCCTGTGGTCACCCCTGAGCAGCCCTTTTGCCCTCGTGGTGACTGATGCCACCCGCCTGGCCGCCCTGCTCTGCTGCACCCCAAGTCCCAGGCCCCAGGCCGGTGGGTCCGCACAACCCACCAAGGCCGTGATGGTCCTCCTCTCTCTGTTCTTGCATTGACTCTTGACAGCATTCGAGAGAGGAGAAGTGTGTCATGTCCAGGGTAGAGATGAAGACACAGGGACCCAGAGGGTTAAACGACGCCTCTGAGATCACACGCCATGTGAGGTGAGACCCAGGCCTGATCTCAGATCCAGGACTATTGTGTTACAGCTTGAGGTCACCTCAGCTTGCTTCTGTTTCTTTGCCTTCTTCTATCTTTGTCTTGCATTCCTACCTAATCTGTAGGTATTAGACTGAAGGAAAATATAATATGATGTAATATAATATAATGTAATGTAATATAACATAACATAACAATATATAGTATACAGTTGACCCCTGAATAACCCGGGACTTTGGGACGCTGGCCCTGCATTTGTGGCTTCAACCAACCACGGACTGTGTCGTACTACAGTATTCACTGCTGAAAAAAAACTGTGTATAAGTGGACCCATGCAGTTCAAACCTGTGTTGTTCAAGGGTCAACAGTATATTGTATTAATAATACTATATTATCTTTAACATAGTTTATATAATACACACTAATACTTAACCATTATTGAGCACTTACCCTGTATTGGGTTCTTGACAGAAATTACCTCTCTTAGACTTTACCATTGCCCTAAAAGAAGCATTCTCAACAGGGTAACATCACTTCCAACTGGGGAAAAATCTTAGCTGCTACAACACTATGTGGTCCTCCACAAAGTACAAAAACAGATGTACTATGTGTCTGTGGCATTAAAGTTTCATGGAGAGGGAGGCAATTGATGCAGGGGAGTCTAAAAAAGTTGCTCAAAGAGGCAAATTCTTTTTTTTTTTTTTTTTAATTTCATCCATAATCACTCCACTCAGATAATCAGAATTAACATTACTTCCAATTTCCAATGTACTTAACTTTTAATTTATTTATTTTATTTTTATTTTTGGCTGTGTTGGGTCTTCGTTTCTGTGCGAGGGCTTTCTCTAGTTGCGGCGAGCGGGGGCCACTCTTCATCGCGGTGCGTGGGCCTCTCACTATCGCGGCCTCTCTTGTTGCGGAGCACAGGCTCCAGACGCGCAGGCTCAGTAGTTGTGGCTCACGGGCCCAGTTGCTCCGCGGCATGTGGGATCTTCCCAGACCAGGGCTCGAACCCGTGTCCCCTGCATTAGCAGGCAGATTCTCAACCACTGCGCCACCAGGGAAGCCCGAGGCAACTTCTTTTAAAAGGCTGAGTCACACTGCCCTAAAATGTAAGTGTTCTCATTAAGCCCATGGTGCCAGCTCAGAGAGGTGAGCTAACTTGCCCAAAGTCACACAGCTCGTGATTTGTACAGCAAGAATTCAAGCCCATGTCTAATACCAGAAGCCATGCCCTAAATGACTTCTGAAAGCCGTCTCTGGACACTAAGTTGGAGGTAGCAGCAGGAAGGTCCTGCGAATCCTGCCACTCAAAGTGTGGTCCTCAAACCGGCCACTGCAGCATCACCTGGGAACTTGTTAGAAATGTAGAAATGCAGAGCCTCAGGCCATGGCCCAGACCTGTGGGCTGAGAATTCACGACACACCCAGATGACAGTCTGCAGGTTCATAAGCTAAGGGAGCTGGGGTTCTCACGCCCCAAGTGAGCAACCCTCATCCACCTTGAACAGCAGAGAGACAAAGACACCTACACTTGCTCCCGCATCCTAGGTCCCCAGCCCCGAGCGGAAACTCCCTTGTCAGACTAATTATACTTAAGGGTGTTCTGTGACTTGCTGTATTCCCCGGAAAAGAAAGAGAAATGAAGTTCTCTTTCAGGTTTGCAGGGTAGATAATGTCAAATATTTACAGAGCAAACATCATTCTAGAGGCGTGCCATTCCTTTCCCACTGATTAGGGGGCTGTCAATCACGCCTCGAAGAGAGGGCCCATCAGCTCTTCTCAGGAGAATCCACCTGTCAACTTGGTTGAACTCTGCCTGCCTGCCGAGCTGGGGGGGCACAGGGAGAGGGTTCTGAAGGTGGGTCATGGAAGTGGGGTTGCTCCAGGGCTGCAGAAGAATGGGATGGCTTGAGGCTGGCTGTCCAGTGAAGCTGATGGCATGGGGGAGAGAGGCCTTTGGTGCAGAGGAGACTGGAGCTCTCGCAAACCAGGGGTTTTCAAACCCAAGCGTGCATCTGACCACCTGCAGAGCTTGGCAAAACACTGGCCTGGCCCAGGCTCAGAAGTTTGGGGATGGGGGCCTGAGAATAAGCATGTCTTCCCAGCTCCCAGGTGAGGCCATTGTCCTGAGGCCCACTCTTTGAGAAGCAGGTCTGAACCTTCGCTACCCCAGGTGTGGGCCTCAGACCAGAAGCTTTGGTGTCACCCAGGAGCTTGCTCGGAATGCAGAATCTTGACACCTACCCCAGCTACCGAACAGAATCTGAGTTTCAGCAAGATCCGTGGGTGGTAATGATGCACATTAAACTCTGAAAAGCACTGGTTTGTACTTAATTTCACATCGGAATCATCTGGACCAGCTGTTAAATGCAGATTCCTGGGGCCAACTCTGGATGGAAATATCCAGGATATTTGAGAGACAGGACCAGGGAAACTGTATTTTTAAGTATCGAGGAGAAGTCTCCTAAAGTCAGCACTGCTGGTCTAAACGGTGCTCTCCAAACTACTGGGGTGATGGTGCTTATACCTATCACCCCAACAGATCTTCACTTAGTCATGTAGAAACAATATACACATCCTATTGTACTAATTTCTTGTGTACACTGTGAAACACCCCAAAACACTTACAGCGTTTTATATATAAATATGAATATACTTATGCTTATACATAATCTCCATATTTTTCTACCCACCGCCAGGGAGCTCTTGCCCACCCTCGTTGGAGACCATTGGGATCCACGGTGGAACATTTCTTCGGACCCCCTGCCAACCACTTTATCACACCTCCTCATTTGATCTTCACAACAACTCCACCCGATTGAGATCGTCTTCCCCATTTTACAGATGAGAAATCTGCAACTCAGGATGGGGAAGAGGGCTGCCCGCAGTCACAACACTCACAGGGTGCTGCATCGGCGTTGAAACCTGTGTCCGACTGTGCCGTCTGAGCACCTAACCACGATGATCACCGCCTGGGTCCTACACGGGGCCTCCTAAGACGCAGGTTCAAATGCAAGGGGCTCTTAGGGGCCCCCTTCAGCACCTGGAAGATACTAGATCCTGTGACAACTTTCGGAGGCATACAGATAGTTCGAGGTTTGATATCTGCCCTCGAGGAGTTTTTCCTCCAGATAAATAGACCATTTCCATAAAATAATTTATGATCACGTTTTAAGTCCTAAGACCAAGGTATGCAGAGTACGCTGAGCAGAGAGGAGGGGCCGTTATGAGCTTTGTGGAAACCCCTCCGCTTTCCTCCATCATTTTTTTTTTTGGAAATATAGTTGATTTACAATGTTGTGTTAGTTTCTGCTGTACGGCAAAGTGATTCAGATATATATATTCTTTTTCATATTCTTTTCCATTGTGGTTTATTATAGGATATTGAATATAGTTCCCTGTGTTATACAGTAGAACCTTGCTCTTTATCTATTTTATATATAGTGTTGTGTGTCTGCTAATCCCAAACTCTGCATTTATTCCTCCCCCGCCCCCTTTGGTAACCATAGCTTGTTTTCTATGTCTGTGAGTCTGCTTTCCTCCACCATTACCGCCACTTCCGTCTCTCATTCTGACTCATGACTGGTTGCCTCACTCCCCCCTCACCACCTTGGAGTCTTTCATGACAAAGCAGCCTGTGTAATCCTTTCAAAACAAAGAATCAGATCACATAGACCTCTGTTCCGAACCATCCTGTGGGGACTTCCCTGGTGGTCCAGTGGTTAGGGCTCCACACTTCCACTGCAGGGGGCACAGGTTCAATCCCTGCTCGGGGAACTAAGATCCCACATGCCCTGGGGTACGGCCAAAAAAAAATGAACAAAATCCACCCCAGTTAGTTAAAACAGCAAAAAATAAAGAGGAGGAAAACAAACAAACAAAACAAAACAAAACCCTCCTGTGACCCCCATGTCACTCAGAGGAAAACCCTAAGACCTTACCATGGGCTGCCTGAGCCATCTCTCAGCTGTTACCTCATCTCCCACCACACCCCTCCTCCCCTCTCTAACCATTCGGGCTCCCTGCCCTTCCTCCCTCATGCCCAAGTCACCCCACCACAGGACCTTTGCACTGACTGTTCCCTCTGCTCAGAACACTCTTTCCCCAGGGCATGGCTCATTCGTATATATCACTTACATCTCTGCTTAAGTGATACCTTGTCAGTGATGCTTTCTCCCTCTATCCTCTTAACCCACTTTACACGTTTCTTCACAGGACACATTGCCACCTGATGTGATATAATATAGGTATCTGTTTATATCAATGACAATTCTTCCCTTAACCTCAGAAAACACTGGGTAATGTCCAGAGAATTTTTTTTTAATTAATTTATTTATTTTTGGCCGTGTTGGGTCTTCGCTTCTGTGTGAGGGCTTTCTCTAGTCGCGGCGAGCGGGGGCCACTCTTCATCGCGGTGCGCAGGCCTCTCACTGTTGCGGCCTCTCTTGTCAGAGATATTTTTGATTGTCAGGACTGGGGAGTGTTGTTATTGGCATCTGGTGGGTGGAGGTCAAGGAGGCTGCTAAACTTCCTGCAGTGCACAGGACGGCCCCCAGCAGAGAATGACCCAGCCTCACGTGTCAGAAGTGCTGAGGTTGAGAACCATGGTTTACATGCTGATTGTCTCCATGCAGTAAGGGACAGTGCCTGCCACACAGTAGATGCTCAGAAAGTATTTGTTGGATGGATGGATGGATGGATGAACAGTGGTTCAGTCTAAGAGCTCAGGAAAGACATTACTCATCTCTAACCTCCTTACCTCCAGTTTCATCCATTCTTCAGCTCTCAGCTTATATGAGCCTTCTTTGATTCACCTACACACACACACACACACACACACACACACACACACACATACACGGTGAGCTTCTACTGGAGGACCTTCTGAGAACATTTCTACTGTCCCTAGTAGCACTGATCCAGAAGGTGATAATTTTTTGTTTGGATGTCTGCTCCACACTCTCTCCTCCACTCAACTATAAATTCCATGAGAAGAGGGTGGTGTCTGCCCGTTCACCAGTTAATTCCCATAGGACCTAGCAGAGTAACCACTCCCTACATTTGTTGAATAAATGAAAATAATTCAAGGAAAAGAGCTTTGAAATACAGCAATAAATATATCTGTTGAGCAAATGAATTTGTGGAAGGATTATTTATTGAAATATTAATTCGTCTTGTTCATCCTGAGATATAGAAATAGGGGAAGATATTTCCATTGTCCCCATGCTCTGAAAGCAGCCTGGACCTCTGTGCTTCTTTTCCCCGGGGGGAACAAGTAGGCCTTTGTTTCCAAATAGAAGATGCTACAAGGATCTGGATAGTCCCAGGAAAGAGGAGCTCCGAGGGAGGTGGGTGAGGGGTTGGGGGGGAAGGAGACAAGGCCTCAGTGGTCCAGCCCTAAGGACCAAGGAACAGAGGGCAGATGGAGGAGATGCAGTGATGCAACATTTCCCCATCACTCCCAGAGGAGCTGATCTTCTAGTCAGGGTGCCGGCATGGAAACCTGGGGCTCCCTACAGCAGGATGAAAGGCATCATGTCTTGGTGACTTTAGGAAAGGGCCCCTGTGTTCAATCTCGGGATGGTGAGCCACTTGGCTTTGAAGGAGTAAAGCTGCCTTGAGAATATCTCACTTTTAATCACAATGCAATCAAGATCAGAGACCCATTTCCCCAGTTTTGTAGAGCTCAGAAGCTTTGTTTAACTCTAAGGGGGGGAAGGAATTCCCCCTAAATAGGACAGAATAGAAATATCCCAACCTCTAGGGAAACAACACCGAACAGATATATCATGCAAGCCGTATATGCTTAATGTTACATTTTCTAGTAGCCACATTTAAAAAAAATAAAAGAAACAGGTGGAATTAAATTTAATAATATATTTCATTTAACACAGTATATACAAAATATTATTTTAGCATAAAATCAATATAAAAGCTTATTGATAAATATTCTTTTTTATTCTAAGTCTTCAAATTCTGGTGTGTATTTTGTACTCACAGCACATCTCAGCTGGGACCAGTTACATCTCAAGTGCCCAAGGGCCACATGTGCCTGGTGACAACTGTATTAGATGCCTCAGTGTTACTGGATGGGAACTTCTAATACATATTGGGGTCTTTTTTTATAATGTAGCATCTGTTTTTCTCTTTCTTCTAATAATACTGCCCACGTTCCTTTTTAGGAAACAACTCTCTATGTTAGTTATTTAATTGCTGGTTGTTTGGTTGGATTGTGTCCCCACCAAAAAAAAAAAATATGAAGTTCTAACCCCCAGTCCTTGTAAATGTGATCTTACTTGGAAATAGCGTCTCTGCCGATGTAATCAAGTTAAGATGAGGTCATTAAGTGGACCCTAATCCAATATGACTGGTACCCTTATATAAAACGGGAATTTGGACACAGAGACAGACAAGCACAAAGGGAAGATTATGTGAAGAGACACGGAAAGAAGATGGTCATCCATAAGCCAAGGGATGCCTGAGGCGACCAGAAGTCAGGAGAAAGGGCAAGAACAGGTCCTTCCCTAGGGCTTCCAGGCGGAGTGTGGACCTGCTGACATTTTGATTTTGGTCTTCTGGCCTCCAGCACCACGAGAAAATTAATTTCTATGGTTCTAAATGACCCAGTTCATGGTACTTTGTGATGGCTGCCCTAGCAAACTAATACACCACATAACAAATTGTCCCAAAATTTAGCAACTGAAAACCACAGGCATGTACGACCTCACAGCTTCTGTGGGCCAGGAATCCAGGTGTGGCTTAGCTGGGTCCCTCTGGTTTAGGATCTCTCACAGGCTACGATCAAGGTGCCAGCCAGGGCTGTGGTCTCATCTCAAGGTTCAACTGGGGCAGGATCCACTTCCAGGTAAAATCAGTGGCTGTGGGCAGGATTAGTTCCTCGTGGGCTGTGGGATTGAAGACCTCAGTTCTTCACTGGCTGTTGGCCAGAGGCCTCAGTCAGTTCATTGTCATGTGGGATTCTCTTTATGTGGCCCACACAAGGCAGCTGCTTCATCACAGTAAGCAAGACAGTGCAATGAGACAGAAGTCAGACTCTTTTGTAACCTAATCATCAATGTGATATCCCCTCATTTTTGCCTCATTCTATCCATTAGAAGCAAGCCATTAGATCCAGCCAAATTCAAGGGGAGGGGGTCACACAAGGGCGTGAATACCAGGAGGTGGGGATCAGTGGGGCTGTCTCAGAGGCCGCCTACCACGCTCTCCCAGACTGTGCCGAGGCGTGGGCAGGTGTGCAGGCCTATCACTTTCTTTCTCATCCAGGAGAGACTCAATTCACTCCTGGTCCCTGGAACGCCAGAGCTGCCCTGTGTCCTGCCCTCCCCAAGCCCAGTCCTTCAGCTGGTAGTTTGTCGGCTACCCTGACCATTTCAAAACTGAAGAGTCAAATTTGTTTCTTGCATCCATCAAATTCTAATGGATAAAGAGTAGAACAAATTTTCCTAATTTAGAAAAATAATGAATTATAAACCTTGAACCCAACTATTGTAAAGCAAATGCCCACCTGCTCAAATGGATGGATGGATGGATGGATGGACGGATGAATGGATGGATTGATTTGAATCTCTATGTGACATGCCCACCAATCCTAATCACTTTCATCTGCCCAACAACTTTTAAGAGCAAGGTCATGATAACATCAAGTTTCCTATTTCAGTTACATTTCTTGGCTTTTATCTACTTGAAGCAGAGTGGCAACAGTGGATGTGTGTGTGTGTGAGTGAGTGTGTGTGTGTGTGTATGTGTGTACATCCTAGTTTGTTCACATTTATTGGCTTTCTTAGGTATTCTGAAATTAACCAGGCCTGCTAAGGGACATTAGTAAATATTTGGTCATAAAGTGTCTTCAGAGAACCATTTTCTGAGTTAACCACACCCGATAAAATCCTCTTGCATCACTGAAAGCCTTGTCTGGCTGTGAGGCAATGAGATCGTTTTATTGAAAAGACTCATGATGTAGTGAACAAAAGCTTAGGAAATAAACTCTAGTCCCCAAAGGAAGACTCAATACAACTCTACTCACACTAAAGTATTCAATTTATGGCTTATATTGAATCCTATGTCTATAATTTACTGCCCTAACTACAAAGGAGTTTTTTTAAATACAAACCAATTTCAATATATTTTACTATTTTCCTTGCCTCTGTTAAAGCAGAAATAACAAATTTTGCTGAAAGATTAGGAGACAAATGCAGTAGACATTTCCAGGGATGCATCTTACAATCACCTGGTTTTCATCAGACTCTGAGTACCTAGGATTGTGTTGGATGCCCTGGGCACCCAAATGGGTATATCTCTTTTTTCACTGGCTTCCCAGGGAGTTCTGATATACACCAAAGACAACAGCTCTTAGGAAAACAACGGTGTGTTTATTCAATAAATATTTTAGGGCACCTACTGTGTGCAAGAATCATTCTAGATGCTGGGGACACAACAGTCAACAAACTAGACAACAAAGTCCCTTTCTTTAAAGAGCTGTCATTTTAGAAGAGAGAGAGAAAGTAAATAGACATGTAAATATATACATTATAGAAACTTCTCAGGAGCCAGAAAAGTCCTCATTAAGTAAGAAGGTGCTTTTCTGGGAAAGATCTAAAGAAAGTGAAAGGAGGGAGCCGTTCACAGATCTGGAGGAAGAGTAATCGTGAGGGTTTTGGAGCAGAGTAATTGACAGTCCAGCTTATAATTTTAAAGGATCCTTCTGGCTACTGTATATAGAACTGACTCTAGGAGTATGAGGGATAAAGAAAATTTAGGTAGATGGCAATTGCAGCCAACCTAGTGAGAGGTGATGGTGGTGGACCAGGATGGTAACTGAGGATATGAGAAGACATGATTGGATTTGGGATACAGTTTAAAGTTAGAACAATGGGGATTTGCTCTTACATTAGATTTGGGATGTGACATGAAGACAGGTTTTGAGGATATCTTCAACGTTTTAGCCTTAGTAACAAGAATCATGACATTGCCATTTTCTGAATAGAGAAGACAGAGGGAAAATTATGTTTGCAGGGTGAAGATTACGAGTTCAGTTTTTCACATGTCATGTTTGAGATGCTCTATTGATTATCTATTGCCACATAATAAATTTTCCCAAAACTTAGCAGCTTAAAACAAGAAATATTTATTATCTCACAGTTTCTGTGAGTCAGGAATTTGGGAGTAGCTTAGCTGGTGGTTCTGGCTCAGGATCTGTCATGAGGTGGGGGTCAAGATATCAGCCAGGGCTGCACTCATCTGAAGGCTTGACTAGGGCTGGAGGAGCCGATTTCAAGATGGCACACTCAACATGGCTGTTGGCAGGAGGCTTCAGTTTCTTATTGACTGTTGGCGGGAAGCTGCACTTCCTCACCACATGGGTCTCTCCATAGGACTTGTTGAGTGTTTTCCCATGCTGGCAGCTGGCTGCTCCCAGAATGAGTGATTCAAGAGAGCAAGGCAGAAGTCACAATGCCTTTTATGACCTAGCCTCGGAAATCATACGTTGTCATTCCCATAATATTCTGTTGGAAGAAAGTCATCAATTCAACTTACACTCAAGGAGAGAGAAATTAAGCTTCACTCCTTAAGGACACTGTATCAAAGAATTCATGAACATTTTTTTAAAACCATCACGAATGCCTATTCGACATTCAAGTGGAGAGAGTGTACATGCAGCTGGTTATACAAATCTGAAGCTCAGTGGAGAGGTCTGGAACGGAGATACAGCCTGGGAATTGATGGTAAATGTTCATTATCATTGTTATTATATCCTTATACCACAGCAGTTATGAGCACAAGCTTTGGTGTTAGATTTGAGTTCAAATTCCAAATCATGCATTCACTAGCTATTTGACCTTGATGGCTGAATGCAAACCTCTTGCAGTCACACTCTTCTTCTTTATAAAATACCTAGCTAGTCTTATCCCCAGGGAGCCTTGGTCCACCCAAAAACCCGAAAGCGAGGTAGGCTGGTTTCCCAAAGAAAGTACAAATTGCAGCACCAGGATAAAGAGGAAGGAAACTAGACAAAACCAACAGACACCCATACAGACCTTTCAAGTAGAGCAATGCCAACAGATCCCTTTAAAAGATATTTGCACATTGGGATGTGAAACCCTTCTCTGTTTGTCCAAAGAAATTGGTCAAGAGTGTCCTTGATACCTATGAAATAATTGATCTGAGTGGATTTTTATAGTTTTAAACAAAGGAGAGACAGAGTTTTAGGGAGGCAGAGAGGAGAAATAGGCATCACACTCAGCAACCAGACCCCGAGAGAGGGAGAGACTACCCCACATTCCCTAAATCCCCAGAGGAAGCAGCAGACATCTGTGGGAAAGCTTCAGAATAGCACAAGCTTAGAGAATGAGGTTTTCAAGGCATTTTTACCCAGATATCAAAGGCAGGAGTTCTCCAGCTGTCATCCAAGCCACCACTATAATATTGATCATAATTTTCAAACTACCTCCACCACCATACCCAACAGAGATTAGGAAAATTCACGATGGTACTCGAATCCAATGGGTGGGAAATGGGGAAGAAAAGTCAGGATGATAACCGACTCCAAGAAAACAAAGAAGCTAGTGAGATGCGAGACGGATGTGTCCCAGTTTTAGAAAAGTTTAAGATCACTAAATTTGTAGACACAAAGCTATTCTTTGATTCATTTGAATATAATGGTTGATTCATTTTTTATAATGATTTTATGAATGGGTACTTTTTAATGACGTTTCAGATTTATAAAAAGGTGTTGGAGATTAATAGAGCAAACACCTCTGTTCCCACCCAGTTAAAGAAAAAGAAAAAAATGTATATAGTTAACAAACCATGTATGTTGATTGGAGTCTTTAAAGTATGGCTGTGATAAACATAAAAAAAAGAAAACAAGTTATTAAAAAATAAACAGTAGACAGAGCAATAGAAGAAAATTTAAGAGTAAAATTACAGTGGCAGCGTCTTACACACTCATTATGGACTGCGTCTTTAAGTAGCTGTTTTTCTTTAATGAATAAATAATTACATCCTTTTTTTTTACAGTAGACCCCTGTGAACCTCTCACCTCTCTGACCATATTTCCCTCCTTCTCCCCTAAGATAACCACGATCCTGAATCTGAGGTTTGCCTTCCCATGCATATCTTTATATCTTTTACATTTTTATCCCTATATGATAGACAATGTTCTGCATGTTTTTTAAACTTCATACCAATAGTATCATTCTGCATTTATCCTGCAACTTGCTTTTCTCACTCCAAGTTAGTGTTTGAAATGTACCCATGCTGGTTAGCGTTCCTCCAGCTCCTTCCTTTCTGCGGTAACATGGCTTCCCGTTCTAGAAGCAGAACACTATTTATTTATTCGGTCTCCTAATGTTGAACCTTTCGTCTGTTTCCAGTGTGTGGCAACACAGACATCTTGGCAGTTGACGCCTTGTCCACACATGTGTTTTTCTAGGTATCTGCCTAGGAGTGAAATCGCTCAGTCTTGGAGTGTGCCCAGGAAAATCCCCTTTGCTCCCATCCCTACCAATTCTTGCTAAAAAAAATTTTAATTTTTGCCCGAGTTTTTTTTTCAGACTGGAACAAAAATCTCATCAAATTGCTTAACAAGAAGTCTTTCCACAGGCTCTCCAGCCTCATTCACTCTCTCACCCAACCAGTCATGCTATTCCTTTCCTGACACCATCGACACATGGCTCTTTCTAGAAAACCCCAGTACCCATATTTCTTCTCAGTCTTCTTCCTCCTCCTTGATTTTTCTGCATTGTTGGACCTTGTTGGCCTGCCGTCCAGTCGGGAGAAAAACCTCAGCAATTGAAGACATGTTTCCTCAAATGTGGGATCCTACATTTGAGACCAGCATCGTCCAAGAGAAATATGTGAGCCACACACGTACTTTAAAATTTCTAGTAGCCCCATTTCAAACAACAAGAAGAACCAGGTGAAATGAGTTTTAATAATACAGTCATTAGAGTATTATAATTTAATAATATAATATATGTAACTATATTATTAAAACAATAATATAAAAAATGATATAATATTGTCATTTCAGCCTGTAATAAATATATAAATTATCAAATGTGTTTTTCAGATTTTTTTAAAATAAACCTTTAAAATCTGGTGTGTATTTTATACTTACAGCACATCTCAGTTCAGATGAGCCACGTTTCAAATGCTCGATGGCCACCCGTGGCTGGTGACTACATGGGAACCAGAGCCATCCGGACTCGGTTTTTCAAAGTGTGGTCCTGTGAAACGGGTTAGAAATCCAGAATCTCAGGCCACACCCTGGAGTTGCTGAATTTCGATCTGCCTTTTCACAAGATCTCAGGTGATTTCTGTGCAAATCAGAGTCTGAAAAGCGGCTCTGGAATTCCATAAGGACCTAAAGATCCAGGACCCCCATGGCATTCTTGTTTCACCCTGTCATTCACTCATCAAATATTTGTTTTGTCAGACTCTGTGCCAACCCCAGGCTGGGTCACGAGGATAAATTGGAGAATAGTCCTTCCGTAGTTCATCCCCTCACGGAGATTACTCTCTGTTGAAAATGAAAGAAAAACCCAACTCAAACTGGTCCAAGCAAAAATGCAAATGATCGGTTATGATTACGAACATGGGATCTGGAATTAGCTGGCTGTTGTTGGGCGAGTTTCCTCACCTCTCTGCTCTTCGGTTCCTTACGCTCTGAAAATGAGACAAGCGTTGTGCTGGGCACAGTTGGTTATCAACCCAGAATCCATCGCCCTTCCTTCTTCACCAACTGAACTCTGACTTTGTTGCAGGGTTCATTCCTCTCCTACATGGCCCAGGTGACCTAGGGAAAACTGAGATTACCCCCAGCTGTTCAGGGCATGGCATTCCCCTGGCCATTGTTCCCATTATGTCACATGCTTGTCCCCGAACCAGTGACTGTGGCCAGAGAGATACAAGCTTCCAATCGCCAAGCCCTGAGTCCCAGACCCCTTCCTGGATTCAGGGGTAGAGTGAATTCCGTCCAAAGCTCACAGAGGGAGCACCTGCTGGGTGCCAGGCACTACGTTCCACGTACATTCATCACCCGATAAAATAGTTTTATCTTCAACTAACAGAAAAGGAAACTGAGGCCAGGAGAAATGAAATGACTCCCTTAAAATCACACCTGCAAGGAACAGCCGGCCGGGACAGCACCCGAGAGGGCGCCCCCAAGCCAGTGACCATGCCAGAATAGGTTGTGATTTCATTCTCTCCCCTCTCCTCCTCCTCCCCCTCCCCCACCTGCGGTCCCAAGTGCCACATGAAGGGGACACCACAGAGGGATGGGGTGAGGCCAAACCCTGGGAGCTTCTGTTTTTCACGCAGTTTCCTCGCTTGTAGACCCAACAGCTGCCCAGTCTCATGGAAAAGCAGAGCATCAGTATCTCTTTAGGGAACCAATGGTCCACGTCATTGTCAAAGCACCGACACCTGCTGTATCAAGTTCAATCTAGAAAACTCTACAGGCTCGTGGTGAAGCCCATAGGCCCTCGGCCTAATTGATAGGTTCAGATCCCAGCTCTGCCAAACAATGTGATCTCAGGAGCGTTCTCTGTTCCTCGGTTTCCTCATCTGTCAGATGGGTTGTCAAATCATAGCACCTTCTTCATAGGGCTGGTAGGATTAATTGGGGCACAGGCAGCATGGTAGACACAGTGAAGTTGGTTATTATGGCTATGGTTCCTCTCCAGACCGCCCCACTGAAGGGTAAGACTTAACTTTAGCTATTTGAGCCTCTACACTAAAGGGCCTGAAGGATGGAGGAGCAGCTTTGATTGTCAAGGCTGATGTCCTCAAGAGCATCTTCCCCTCTACAACTGCTAAACTGGAAACACTCTTGGAATAATAATAATAATAATACAAATTGTTGCCGATAATTGAGAACTTGATATGTTCCAGACATTGCTAAGAGCACTTTCCATGCAATTTCATGGGCCCATCATTGCAGTTTTAACAGGCGGTGACATTATGGTGCCCACTCAAAAAGAAGGCAACGGACCTCATTGAGGTCACATGATTTAATAGCATCATTAGAGGCAAGTGGCCGACCCAGAACCTCAGTTCTCCCTGACCCCAAAGGCCATGTTTTTCATTGTCAGCTGGATAGCAGTTCTCCGTAAAATGGTCAGATGCTCAGCTCTCAGACTGGAAAGAATTGAGAAGACTGAGAAGATTCAGCTTTGGCAAGAGTGTGGAAAATGTGGTATTGTCAGACCCTGCTGGTGGGCATGTAAATCTGTGCCTCTATGTTGGAAGCGAATTCAGCAATAAAAATGCAAATGGGATACGCACATACGCAATAACCTGGCAACTCCACCTCTTGGTACCTACCCAAGAGAAACACCGTCCTGTGTGCCCTAGTGGACAAAGTGGGGCTGTTTACAGCAGCGTGGTGCAAGCTGGCAACAACCTCCAGACCCCTTCGAGGAAGAAGGGCTCACGCGTTATGAATGCAACCACTGGCCGGCTTCAGCGAGGCTGGATGTAGACACGGGGTAAGTCTAGGGTACTGACATGAACGATCTCCTCTACGCAATGTTAAAAGTGAAAAATAAGCAAATTACAGAAACAATAGAGGAGAACGAGGCTATCTGCATTTTTAAAAACCTTACAGTCTATGTAACGCATGCGAAAACGTCATGAAAGATACACATCAAACTGCTGGCAGGGATTATCTCTGAGGAGAGGAGTGGATGGGGGAAGGCAGAGAATTCAAGAGTGACTAGCTTTTTCTGCATTATTTGAATAGCTTACAAGACTACACATGTTTTCTTGGGAAATTTTTGCAGAGCACTGGGATTAGATAAGGCTCAGTAAAAAGGAAGACCACCATGCAGTGATTCATAATCTTCCTGACAGCTCACCTCGCTGGAAAAAAAAAAATGCACATTTTGCACATCTGTATAAAACCTCATTCAGGGGTTTCACTGAAAAAAAATGTCCATGAGACCTAGTGACCCCCGGTTTAACGGACCTGCAATGGAGGGAAAGATTATGGTGGATGAACGTGCCACAAGGTCTTTGCTGCCCCTCCCTGGAGAGGTGGGATCTGATTCTACCCCATCCGGAATCTGCGCGGCCTCAGTGATTTGCTTGACCAGTAGGATGCAACAGAAGTGGTGCCCTGGAACCTCTGAGGCTACTCATAAGAAGCCTGGCTTGCAGCTCTGCCCTTGGGACACTCGCTCTGGGGGAATCCAGCCTCCGTGTAAGGACTCTGGCTCCCTGAGATCACCATGCTGCAGAGGCCACATGGAACAGACAGTGCCAGCAGGGCCCAGCCTTGCAGCCATCTTTGCCAGGACACCAGACACGGAGTGAAGCCACTTTCACTTCCAGACCAGCCCACCCACCAGCCTTCAAGGGATCACATGGAACACCATGAGGAGCAGGAAAACTGCCCAGGTGAGCCCTGCCCACACTCCTGACCCACAAAATCAGGAGACATAATATACTGCTTGTGGCTTTAAGCCACTAAGTTTTGGGGTATTTGTTACTTGGCAATAACAGGAAGGGGATGCATTCCTATGATCTGGAGTGAAAGTGGGGACCCCAGCTATCCAGGGACCCTGGGAGGGGGTCTTCCCTTCAGACCTGATATCTTAAAGTGTGTCCTGACCTTCCACTGAAATAATTTCCTCCCTTCCCCCTTTCCTGCCTTCCCTCCTGTCTCCCTTCCCAATCATTAACTGAGCACTCACTAAATAAGTACAAAGCATGGGACAGACTCTGGGGAAACAAAGGTCGGTTAGATTGGGTCCCTCTTCTCAAGGGACCATTTCAGTCTGAAATAGACATGCAAATAGTGACAATAAATTTCAAAATCATAATAACTACAATGCTACTACTTAGCATTAATTGGCTTTAAATGGATGAACCCGTTTAATCCCCTAAAATGGGTCTGGGTCCCATTATTATTTCCATCCATCAGATGAGGAGACTGAGACACACAGACACAAAGAGACGCGTCCAAAGTCTCATGAATAAGGAGTAACAGAGTCCAAATGTGAACCCAGGCTGCCTGGTTCCAAAGCCACCAAAACTGTTGGGGGAGAACAGGCTGCAGGGCCCCGAGGGAAGCAGGGAGACCCTCGAGGATACGATGGTGCCGGCTCAGGTCCAGGTGAAGGTGTTTTGCACATTTAGGACTGAAGGGGTGGCCAGCAGGTTAGAGATGTACACGGAATGTTGACTTGATGGGGTTGGCTGCTGGCTGCGTCCCTCCCACACGATCTCACGGAAGCACGTGAGGTTTGGGGTGAGAGAGAGAGAGAGAGAGGTCAGAGATGCAGCAGGACTGGCTGGGGAAATTGAGAGTCCAGTTCGGTGAAGTGCATTGGAAATCCACGGATACCTTTCAGTGGCCTGTGGTAAACGAGTCCACTTTTTCAAAGGAGGAGATTTCACTCTTGAAAAAACACCCACTCGGGAATTCCCTGGTGGTCCAATGGTTAGGACTCCAAGCTCTCACTGCCCAGGGCCTGGGTTCAATCCCTGGTTGGGGAACTAAGATCCCACAGGCCACACGGTGTGGCCAAAAACAACAACAACAACAAAAACACCTGCTCAAACTCATAGGGACAGAAAGTAGGTGCGGGGGGGTGGGTTGCCAGGGGCTGGAGGAGGGGAGACAGGGAGTTAGCGTTTAGTGGGCGTGGGGTTTCAGCGTGGGAAGATGAAAAGTTCCGGAGATGGAGGGTGGCGATGGCCTCACAATGATGTGAATGGACTTAATGTCACAGAATTGTGCCCTAAAAATGGGTAAAATGGTACATTTTATGTTATGTATTTTTTACCACCAAAAAAAAAAACCCTGGATTTTTGGAGTCTCTGGAAAAGTTGGAAAATCTGGCAAGGTTGTGATGCTCCTCCGGGTCCCCACTCATGTGTCAGGACCCTCGGACACCTGGGTTTTCGGCTCCCTGGACCAGCTTTCCAGGCGACCTTCCTCCTTCTGGGTGATTCCTTTGCTCCGTCCTCTTCCCAAGGCCCAGGAAGTGTCAAGGAGAGAGTCAGGTCTCTGGGGCAGAGGAGGACAGCCGGGCTGGGACCTCAGGCTTCTAGTCCGTCTCTAAGTATGATGATTGTTGCTGCCCTGTGATTAGCCGGCTCTGAGCCAGCATTAACTAGTCACTCATCGATTCCTGAAGCACCTTCTTCAGCAGAAAAGCGTGGCCTCACCCTGCACCTGGCAAGCAGGCCCCACCAATCCCCCCTCGGCGGCATGGGGCTGGGGCTCCTGGCCTGAAAGGAAGAGTGGAAGCAAGGCCACGGGCACAGGGAGGGGACAGATCTGCACGTCGTCGGTGTGTGTCTGTGTGCTGTGTGTGTGCGCACACGTGTGTGTCTGTCACCACCACCATCATCATCATCATCATTATCTGAGCTGCACAGACCAGAACACACAAGTTGGAAGCTTGCAAATGTGTTTCATCTGTCCTACATGTGTCTTTTACATTTTGAACCAGTATTTTTTATAAAGGGAGATGTCACGTAAATACCCTGGTTTCTGGCTTCTTTTTAAAAATCTGAAGATTTGGTGACATTGGACTTGCATTCCCACCTGGCACCAGTCAGCCAGAGCTAAGTAGCCACTGTTCCCTTTAAATGGGTCCAGGTCCCCAGGCCGCCCTCCCCAATTCACAGGTACACATGTCCACTCACATCTGAGCCACCTACTGGCCTTAATGGCCTTGGAGTTTGTCACCTCTGCTCTAATCCAATCCCTCCATTTCCCTAGGGATGACCAGAGAGGTTGTGTGGCCCACCCGAAGTCACCCAGCAAGTTGCAGTGGAGTTGGGACTGGACCCTAGGCCTCTTGGCTTCCAGCTTTCTTGTTGTCACTAAGGTATTTATAACTGTGGGGCTTCCAGTATCCAGGACTGTGAGAAATAAATATTTGTCATCTATGCCCTCCAGTCTATGGTGTTTTTGTTATAGCAGCCCAAACAGACTAAGACAATCCCTTTTGGGATGCTGGGACCTTGAGAAATAAGCCTCCGCTTTACATTCAGATTTTTTTCCTGAAAAATGAAATATAATTTTCAAAAGATGTTTCTGATTAAACAGACTCCAGAAATGACTAAATAGAAAGAGATACTTTCTCTTCCCTCATAAGAAACTTTATAGATGATATTTCTATGTATAGTAGATTAAATCATATGGCCTTTTATTATGACATTTAAAAATTTATACTCTGCCTCATTTCACAAAGGAGTTAAAACAGAAATTTGGACATATTTTATGGAAATAATTATTTAACTCAGACTCTGCTTTGTTACTGTAATATTCAAGAAGTTTCTAGGAGAATTATATCTTCAGGGGAACTCACAGGCAGTCTAAAGAGATGCTAGAGGTATCCAAAGCAAACAAAAACACTGATTTGGAAAGCTACACCCACCTCAGTGTTCACAGCAGCATTATTTACAATTGCCAAGATTGGGAAGCAACTTAAGTGTCCATCGACAGATGAATGGATAAAGACGTGGTATATGTATACAATGGAACACCACTCGGCCATAAAAAAAGAATGAGATTTGGCCATTTGCAACAACGTGGATGGACCTGGAGGGTATCATGCTTAGTGAAATAAGTCCAGTGACAAATACTGTATGTATGTTATCACTGACCTGTGGAATCTAAAAACTAAAACAAATGAACGAATTATACGAAACAGAAACAGACTCACAGATACAGGTTACCGGTGGGGAGAGGGAAGGGGAAGGGAAGGGGCAAAGTAGGGGTAGGGGATTAAGGGGTGCAAACTACTATGTATAACATAAATAAGCTACAAGGATATATTATACAGCACAAGAAATATAGCTAGTATTTTATAATTATAAATGGAGTATAATCTATAAAAATATTGAATCACCATACTGTACACCTGAAACTAATATAATAAATCAACTGTACATCAATAAAAATTAATTAATTAATTAATTAAAGAGATGCTAGATCGGAATCAGCAAACTATTTCTGCTAAGGTTCAGATAGTAAATGTTTTAGGCTTTGCCAGCTATAACGGTCCATGTTGCCACTACTCAGTTCTGCTATTGTAACACAAAAGCCACAGACAACATGTAAACAAATGAGAGTATTATGTCCTCATGAAACTTTATTGCATCTAGATGAGAAGATGGATGTTAGCTGAACCTGTTGTGTAATCATTTCACAATATGTACAAACCAAACCATCATGCTGTAGCCCTTAAACTCATACAGTGATGTCTGTCAATTGTTTCTCAATAAAACTGGGGGAAAAAATTAATAAATAGTCTAGCCTTTGACCCAATAATTCTGTTTCCAAAAAATCTAGCCAGAAGGAAATCTGAAATGTGAAAAAAGCTAAATGCACGAAGATATCCAATGCAATCTTTTCTATAAACAATGGACACTTGGATCAACTTAATGTAAGTGCTGTGGTCCGTATGTTTGTGTTCTTCCAAAACTCATATGTGGAAATCCTAATGCCCAGTGTGATGATTTTAGAAGACGGGGCCTTTGGGAGGTGATTTGTCACATGGGTGAAGACTTCCAGAGTGGGAGGGTGCCTTATCAAGGAGACCCTAGCCCCTTCCACCATGTGAGGACACAGCGAGAAGTCTACCACCCAGGAGAGGGCCCTCACCCTGCCACGCTGACCCCCGATCGCAGGCCTCCAGCCCCCAGAACCGTGGGAAATAAAGTTCTGTCGTTTATAAGCCACCCAGTTTGTGGTGTTTTGTTACAGCAGCCCAAACAGACCAAGACACTAAGTACAGGGCAGTAGCATCAAAATACACATTTCATTCATCAATGGGAGATGTTACAACCGTCAAAAATTATGGTATGGAGGATATTGATAACTGGGGAAAATGCTTTATTTTATACTTTTTTTTTTTTTTTTTTTTTAATTTTTGGCTGTGCTGGGTCTTCGTTTCTGTGCGAGGGCTTTCTCTAGTTGCGGCGAGCGGGGGCCACTCTTCATCACGGTGCGTGGGCCTCTCACTATCCCGGCCTCTCTTGTTGCGGAGCACAGGCTCCAGACGCGCAGGCTCAGTAGTTGTGGCTCACAGGCCTAGTTGCTCCGTGGCATGTGGGATCTTCCCAGACCAGGGCTCGAACCCGTGTCCCCTGCATTGGCAGGCAGATTCTCAACCACTGCGCCACCAGGGAAGACCTATTTTATACTTTTAAGTGAGCCAAGGAGGATGCAAATTCGTTTATAAAGTTCAACCTCAAAACATAAAAATTTTTTAAAAACTAATGGAAAGAATCATGCTCACACATTAGCTGCGTCGAAATTGGGAAAGTACGGGTGATTTTCCTTTTTAATGGTCTACTGGGGTGGTGGTTGTTTTTTAATTTATCAGGAAACCCACGTCTTTCCTTCCCAGAGCAACCTGGAGCAACCAGAGGGCAGCAAAGCTCTGTGGCCCAGTGGTTAGGTGCGGTGGTGGGGAGGGGATGCTCGCTCCATATTCTGGGTTCAAATCTCAGCACCTCCGCCTCACCAGCTGTCTGCCGGTCATATAAACGCCTCAAGGTCTAGTTTCCTTCCCTGTAAAACGGGAATGATATCAAGTTCCTGTCTCAAAGGGGAGTCATGAGAATTAAATGTCAGTACATAGAAAATAAAAATATGGAATTACCATGTTGTATACCTAAAACTAATATCATACTGTGTCAACTATACTTCAATTTGAAAAGAAAGAAAGAAAAAAAGAAAGAAAGAAAGAAAGAAAGAAAGAAAAGAAAGAGAAAGAAAGAAAGAGAGGAAAGAAAGAAAGAAAGGAAGGAAGAAAGAAAAAAGAAAGAAAGAAAATGCACAGCCCGATGCAAATGCTCAGGAAAGGTGAACGCTCCTCCAGTCTGGTAGAAACAAGAAATGCATTTAGGGAAATTCAGATGAGTTACTTGCCCTTCGAATCTTGATTTCCTTAACAAGTTTCTCTCAAGCCAAAAGAGTTAACACCTTTAGAAGAATGCCTCCTCGAGTCTTAATGAAGTTTTCGTGGATTTGTTTTTCATGAAATTTTCTTTTTTATCCAATTTAAAGGATTACCCTTTAGTCTTCATATTTTTCCAACTGTCTTGCCCTTTTATGAAATGACGGCAATAGTAAACGCCAACTGTATTTTTTTATCCCCTTAACTGGCAAGATCAAAACTCGATATCCACCCCTATGATGACACCAGTTTTTCAGTGTTATTGGTTAATGAAATTCCAAAAATCTCAGCACCCTGGCCTCCCCAACCCAATGGAAGGTCTTCTTGGACAGTCGCTTTCAGCTGCTTTTGAGATGTTTGTCGTGCACTTGGCTGCCCTCGAGTTAGAAAGTTCTTCCTCGGGGAAGCGGTGCCCTTTCTTTGGGTCCTCGTCTGTCTGTGACAACCAGCACAGGGGGAGTGAACCAGGGACCACGCTTGGGCAGCTCTGATGCAATCGTCGGGCAGACATTTGGGAGCGTGTGCTGTGAGCCCTTTCCCTCCCATGGAAGAGGTGAGAATCCTCGCTGTGGTTTTCGGAGCTGATGCCTGGTCTGTTTTATATTTGTTGACCCAGCGATCTACAGTCGTTGATTAATTTCCTAAAGTTGGCCTAGAAACCCAGCAGCCAGCCTGCTGTAGGTGACTGAGGCCTTTGTTCCCTTACAATTGCTATTCTGAGCGAATACTGCCCCCGTGTGGACAGAGGCTGCATTACCATTGCCTGGGAAAAAACCTTTCCGGGGGCCACCGTTTAAGGAAGTGACTCTAATGGGCTTTCCCTAATAAAACTCAAGTTCCCTCTCTACCTGTCCTCGTGTTTAGGTTCTGAGTGTTCCAGAAAAAGTAGTCCAATTAAGTAGAGACTGCTCTAAGATGAGGGTGTGAATTTAGGCTCCACTGCTAAGTGGACACCCCCTCCCAGGCTCAGTTTTCTTTCTTTTTTTTTTTTTTTAACATCTTTACTGGAGTATAATTGCTTTACAATGGTGTGTTAGTTTCTGCTGTATAACAAAGTGAATCAGCTATATGCATACATATATCCTCATATCCCCTCCCTCTTGCGTCTCCCTCCCTCCCACCCTCCCTATCCCACCCCTCTAGGTGGTCACAAAGCACCGAGCTGATCTCCCTGTGCTATGCGGCTGCTTCCCACAAGCTATCTATTTTACATTTGGCAGTGTATATATGTCCATGCCACTCTCTCACTTTGTCCCAGCTTCCCCTTCCCCCTCCCCATGTCCTCAAGTCCATTCTCTAGTAGGTCTGCGTCTTTATTCCCGTCATGCCCCTAGGTTCTTCATGACCTTTTTTTTTTTTTTTTTTTTAGATTCCATATATATGTGTTAGCATACGGTATTTGTTTTTCTCTTTCTGACTCACTTCACTCTGTATGACAGACTCTAGGTCCATCCACCTCACTACAAATAACTCAATCTCGTTTCTTTTTATGGCTGCAGGCTCAGTTTTCCAATCAATAAAATGGACCAGCAAGCCCCACACATAACTTGTGAGACTGAGATAGAAAAACCAAAAACTAAAAACAAAATACAGCCTATGCTCCTTGGCATGAATAAGGAGTCAGTAAACATTCACTAGAATCAGTTCTCATAGAGAATTTTATGCCCATATTATATAACAATTTTTCAAATGTTGTAATTAATAGGGTACCAATTCACTGACTAGCACAATAGAAGTCTTGGTGCGTTTTGCCATGAAGGGTTGCCTCAGTGACTATCATCCATTCATTTATTCATTAAATATATATTTAATAATATTTAAAATAAAATATATTTCTTTAGCAACTCCTGTTTATCACTGTTCCAGGCATTCAAGACTCAATCGTAAAGTGCAATTACTATCGTTTAGACTAAAAGTCCGGGGGAAAGTAACACACTAAAAATGGGTTTTCCTATTGAAAAAGAAAAGAAAAAAAAAGTGTATGTGATATAATAACCCATATGACTAAACAATTCCACTCCTAGGTATATACTCAAAAGAACTGAAAACAGATATTCAAACAGAAACGTGTATGTGCAAGTTCCTAGCAGCACTATTCCCAACAGCCAAAAGGCAGAAACAACCCAAACACCTATCAACAAATGGAAGGTAAACAAATGTGCCGTATCCATACGATGGAATATTATTCAGCCATGAAAAGGAATAAAGCACTGATTCCTGCTGTCACATGGGTAAACCTTCAAAACATGATGCTGAGTGAAAAAGCCAGGTACAAAAAGTTCCATATTGTATGATTCCATTTGTATGAAATATCCAGAAAAGGTAAAGGCATAGAGACATTTGCATAGTTATAACTACTGATTTTTCAGCTTTTAGAATCAAACTAGATAAGTATGGACAACGTTCTTACGGTTCTTATGGTTCCAGAACCCAGATCAAGTGTCACCAGTCTTGAACATGGAACAGAAAAAGTACAAATGACACAAATTGAGAAGTGGAAGCAGAGATGTGATGAGACGGGGCAGACACCATCGTTATCATCATTTCACAAGAGGGGAGGCAGAAGGTCCACAGTAGAGCAGCTGTCCTCAACTGAAGGAGGTGCTGCCCACCCCAAGGACACTTGGCAACATTTTCCTCACGTAACAGGCAGACCCTCCACTCTGGGTAGGGGTGTGGGCAGGAATGCTAATGTTCCGTCTTGCAATAAATGGTCAGTTCCACGCAACACAACTTTGTCCCCCCCGAAATGCCAACAGTGTCCCCACTGAGAAACACTGCAACGGGCAAACTAAAAATCCTGGCACAGTGGAATGGAGAGGATTCGAGAGACAAGAGCTAGTAGCCATATCGCTGGTAATGCCAGTAGAAGGTTGGAGAAACGGTCTTGCATCAGCAGAGCAGCACTGAGGGGGTAGGGAGGTAGTGCAAGACCCTCGTTTTTCACTATAAACACTATTTGGCTGTTTTAACCATTTGCATGTGTGATGTTGTTTAGTTTTACATAAATGGCCATTTCAACAGTATGGAAAGGGCTACGACATAAGGAAACGCTATCAGCTACAACATTTCACTTGAATTTTTTAATGTTTTCTTATGTCACATGCCCTTTGGTTTCAAAGGCAAATCCAGCTTGGAACTACAGAGCAGCTGCTTGTTTTTCAAGGGAAGAACACGCATCATTTGAAGCCACATAATTCACATCTCTTCTCAACAAAGGAGCACCCACGCTTGTTTACCTGATGACGGCGCCACCATGTGGCAATGATGTGTCCCCAACCTCAGTCCACACTGCCTGAATGAAGACTCTCGGAGAATTTCTAATTTTGTAGCATTCACACTATTGCAAATTTGGTGCCTACCATGGAACGCTAACATGTATCTAATTCACAATTTCAAATTTGCATGAAGTAAGACCTCGCTGTGTCAGCTGGGGTCCTGTCAGGTGGATGCTACTTCTGAAAATCTGTAAACTTCTCAACCCCGGGCGTCGTTTGTATTGTAGACGAAAGGAAGCCATCGAGTTGGCTGTGATTTGCGATTATTTGCTTTATATTAAGGATCAGCAAAAGGCAATAAAAAGAGTCATTAGAGGATTCCATTTTCCCATTTGCTACACTTGCCTGCTCACCTTCAAAACTAACCGATACTAATGAGGGAGAGTTCATACAAGTTCAACCAAAAGTTCAAGGCTTGCTGTTGATTTTTGACATTGCCTTACTCCTTCTGGTCAATAAAACCATGGATCTTGTCGTTCTGCAGCTTTGCACCCTGCATCTGTTGGCCACATGATAATGGAAACTCCTTAACCGGCTAACCAGCACCTCTGCAGCCTCTTCAAACCCTGCCCTGGCAGAAAATTCTCTTACTCAAGTGGATCCCACCTACTGATGATCCCTGAAGTGGGTCTTTCTGCCTTCCACCGCCAGAGGGAAGTTGGAAGGGAACAGCAGGCGCAAACCCTCTCAGATCCATGTGCAAGTCTCAGATTAGGTGACATTCCAGGAAGCCCTGCTGACCTTCCTTATGGGGTTCAGATGCACCAACAGGTGGGGTCTTCCAGGAATGGGAATCAAGTTCAACATGGTGGGATGAGCAGCCCCACAGGGTCTCTACTGTAATGAAAGCTCAACCCCACTTGGAGGTAACCTCAGTGACTCAATGACCATGTCCCGGCATGGAGCTGGAATACGGCTGTGACTAAGTCCAATCATGTTAATCCTCTGCTCAAAGCCCTCAGTAGCTCCCCATCACACTCAGAGCAAAAGTCAAATCCTTCCAACAGCCAGCAGGTCCCCATCTCCTCTCTCCTCAGCCACCTGGCCAGCTGGCCGCCTGCACCTTCTCACTGTTCTTGAGTAACCCAGGACCTTTGCACGAGCCACACTAAGCCAGATCTACTTCCGGAAGTTCTTGATGAAGTCACCTTAGAAGGGAGGAGGGGGTGGAGGGAAGAGAAGCAGGGAGACAGGAAAGCAGGATGGGTTTGTAGAGAAAGAGAAGAGGGCGGGAGGGCACAGGCTCAATCCGCTCCCCCTGGAGCTCCTTCCTCCAGGACTAGATTTCCTTTAATGTTGGGACTTCACCACACCCTCCCCCCACTTTCCAGGATCACTGATTTGAACCTGGACTTTCCTGCCCCACATCCTCCCTGTAAACTAGAAGGCAGAGGCATCTCCATCCTGCCCCTGGTTTTCTCTGAAGCCAGCATCTGAGGCAAAGAGGAGAAGACGATGGCAACCAGTTTCTTTCTTCCTTTTTTTTTTTTTTTTTAATTAAACTGGGTTTGGGGCATTCCTGGAAATAAACATCAAAATAGAAGTGTCATTCTACTGTAGAGTTACAGTCACTGAGTAATGAACATAAAGGCTAGCTCGTGGGATGTTGAATTACAAAAATGTTAAATATTTCAATAAAATCATATTAATAGAGTCTCATAGTTCCTGCAGCATTTGCAATAACACAAATCACTATTGCTCTGTCTTGGGAAATTTTGTCCCAAATAGTTGAATAGCAAAGCTGGTTGGACGAGTAAACGAAGCTTGTTTACCACAGCGCCACCTGGTGGTGTAGTTTTCAGAGATGGAGAAGGCTGGAGAGACTTGGGGGCTGGTGACGTATGAGCACTTGAACGTGGATTATCCAAGGTAAAGGAGGTACCAGGCATGAAACAGCAAGGGCATCACTGCTGAAAGAGGAAGGTGCCTAAGATGTTCCAGAAGGATAACCAAGTCCCCTGTGGTTGCCGTAATCAATGAGAGGAGGGGATGGGGGAAACCAGGGGTCAGATCTGGTGAGCAAAGCCATGGCCAGGATTGGGTTTTATACTGTGAGTCATGTAAGATCATTGCAGGGTTTGAGCAAGGATGGGGTAAAATGACCTCTATTGTAAAAGATAGTTCTGGCAGTCATGTGATTAGATGGAAAAAGAGGTTAAAGAGGGAAGAGGGGAGACTGAAAAGGTGAAGTCATCAAGGTGAAGTTCGTGTCTTGGTCTAGGGTGATGGCAACGGAGGTGATAGGAAACGTCCATGAGTCCGGATGTGTTTTGAAGGAATGGAGGGAACAAGTTCGCTCTTAGATTGGACGGGAAGTGAGAAAGAGGAGCCCAAGGTGACTGAAAGGGTTTGGTCCCTTCCACAGAGTGAGGAAGATGGGCTGTCCTGGGTTGCCATCATTCCAGGCATGCTGAGCTCAGATGCCAGCTCCCCAGCTGTGCAAGAGGCAGCTGTGAGCGACACATCTGGGCTCAGGGGCAGGGCCAGGGCGTGGACAGTCCTGAGGCTGGACCAATGCGGACAGAGCCCTGAACCCTGGGTCCTGCCATGTCAAGAGGCATGGAAGGGGAAGATCCACCTGTTCCTAAAATCCCTGCTGGGGCTGCTGCAGGTTAAAGTGAAAATCCCTGGGGCGCTGAGGACGGCAATCAGTCCACTGACGATGATGCTTGTGAGGCAGAAGCTCAGGGACACTTTAACCATCATTACGATGAGATTACAGCTGCCCAAACAGAACATCCAGGAACCTTAGCTAACTTCTCACTCTTTGGAGTAAATAAGAATCACCTGGTGTGCTTGGTAGGCATTCAGGTTTCTCAACCCTGCTCCAGACCTGCCAACCAGAATCCAGGGGAGGTCGGGCTGGGAGACATGCCAGGTGATTCTGATTCTATGGCTACAGTCCATAGGAGCCATAGACATTCAGGAGTTTGATGTGTGTGCAAAAGTGAGGATGCAATTTCACTGTGACGAATAAGGGTAAAGGGCAGAAAAGAAATGTGATTTTTTTTTTTCTTCTTTGGTATAACTTTTCATAAACTCACATGTGACAAAAGATTGGAAATCTTTTGTCACATGAGTATGTCCCATTCATACTAGGAAGTAGAATCTCATTGAAAGGCTGTACAATTGGATTAACATCAGGTGCCCAAGTCCCAGACATTGGCACAGAGATGTCACCCGGGCACCACAAACGGCCAACTTCTGAGGAAGGAAAGGCAGACTTAGGTCTAACCAAGTCTGAAAATGAACCTGAGATTCTGCACTTCTCTCTGACCCTTGGAAAGAGAGCCGAGTGTAACAGAAGAGATGTCTCCCTCATAACGCCCAGCAAAGCTGTCTGGCCTTGGGATCACACGTGGCCTTCTGGGGACCTCGGGCTCCTCCCCAAGGATGGGGTCGAGTGCAGCCTCTGGAAGTTCAGCTCTCTCACCCTCTTGACATTACACAGCCACGGAGGGCTCTTGCCTTCTTTCTTTTGCAGCACTTGCCTGAGCCGGGCTAAGATATGGTCAGCCTATCCATGCAAAAATTTTGAACTTTAGCTATTTGAGAAACTGTACAGAAAAAAAGGGTTGAATACATGAAAGTAGTTAACAGTCACACACTGTACGTGTCCAGAGGTGATGCAGTAGAAGTGCGATGGGATGAAGAAGCCCCTGCCTCCCCAAAATTGAGATCTACTTTAAACCTCTAGACTTTTATTTACCCGTTTATAGGACTACATATAGAGGCTGGAGACACAGGTTAGACGAAACCACAAATATGCAATAAACCCAAACAAGAAAGTGAGAACTTCTATAGGACAAATGACCCAGTTTCTTCAATAAATAAAATGTCATGAAGAGTGTGAGTGTGTGGGTTTGCGCGGAGGCCGGTGCGTCTCCTGGGCTACTCTTGGCCCATGACTGAGCACAGTCGGGGTATTAGTGAGACGCCGGGACTCCTCTCACAGCAGCTTGGGCATGGGGACTCCTCAGCAGCCTGGCTGAAACTTCCTTAGAACCGTGCTGCGTGCCGTCTAAGGCTCTTCTTGCCCAATCTCCCTCTCCTTCCCTAGGTGCCAGACTTGAATTATGATATGAAGACCCCACCCTGCTCCTGATTCCTTCCCTTTGTCCTTCACAGATGTGCCCTCAATAAAACTCTTCTAAGTTGAAAAAAACAAAAACAAAAAAGAGTGTGAGTGTGTGTGTGTGTGTGTTTCGGGGGTAGAAGGTTAAGATTAAAATCGGGTTAAGAAACCTATCAACTAAACCGAGTAAGTGGATCTTGTTTGGATCCTGACTGCAACTTACCAGTTGTCAGAAGACGTTTCTGAGACAACCAGGGAATGCAGACAGACATGGAGGTCAGTTATGAGAAATCGTTTTCCGTTTAGTTAGGTGTGATCAGAAAAGCCCTTATCTGTTAGAGATACTTAGAAGTATCTGAAGAATGAAATTAAATCATGTCTAAGATTTGCTTTAAAATACTCAGGAAAGGGGTGGGGAATCACAAAGAGTCTGGCAAAGTGTCGCTGGCGAGCGCATGGGGACTCATTATACTAATCTATTATCGTGTATGCCTAAAACTACATTTATAAAAAGTTAAAACAAATCAGAAAGCAGGGACACAATAAAGACCAAAGCCCAAGACTGCGAAACACCAAATCTATATTTACATCCACATATAATAACATAACTTTAAGCTGAAATATATCATAAATAAAACAAGTAATGTCTACGGTTTGACAACTTAAGTATCAACAATTAAAATAAATCAAACTGGAATGAAATAAATACATAAACAAAAATCCAACAGATTGTACCTCTATTATATGTACTGTTGTCTCAAAGAAAAAAAAAAAAAACACAAAACCAGTAGTATCCCAATAGTTAATACTGATGGACAAAAAAAAAAAAAAAAAACAAACATATTTTGGAGTACAAGGGCTGTGGAAAGAAAAAAAAAACTGATATTTTTATGCACTCAGAAATGTGGTTAAAAAGGAGAAATCTGAAAGCCCCCAAAAATTTCAGCATAACACAAATTGACTTGTTTTCAAATAGATTTGGTGATTTTTTTTTTTAAATACAGATTTAAATTTCAGCCCTCTATTATCATGTATCCCCTTTTAAGATTTATATTTATCATCACAGCAAGCTTTCTGTAACACTCATTGGATTAGGTAAGGATCAGGTCAATCATCTTGCAAATGTGTTAATCTTCAAAAGTAGGCTATAAAAGTGCAAAACTATGAAAACAAACATCTAGATTATGTACATATGGCTCAGCTTGTGAACAGGAAGAAAGGTAAATAGTGTACACTTTCCTGATACAAAGCACTTCATCACAATGCCAGCAGACTGGATCTCAAACCAGGTCTCCCTTTTCACCTGGGAGTTAAGACCTTTCTATTGAGTAGGCGTCATGTTGCATAATGAAAACAAACAAAAAAAATCAGGATTCTTTGAGGACATTACCCTTGCTCTAATGGAGAAGGGCAGGGCAAGAAAAATTAACAGTGCAAATTTACTTTTGAAATAGTTTTCTTAATAAACTATTTTGTGGTCGCTAAACCCAGGTACTGCAGAATACACTCAGCCATGGACAGCGGATTAAGAGAACAGAAGTTTAAAACATCTAGTAAGCCAGCTGGTGGCTAGCCTCTCATTAAAACCCAAATTGCATGTACACTGAGAAAAACGCTGCTGCTTCAAAACAACCAAAAATGGGAAGACAACTGAGGTCTCAAAACAGATTACCTCTCCCCTGAGTACCAGAAAACTCAGCCAGCACTCCTGCAAAATCCATGTGTCTGTAATTAACCTGAGTGTGTCCACAGTTAACCCAAATGCCAGACACACCAAGACTTCCAAATGCAAACCTAAAATTTACCCCCAAACTTTCATTTTTTAAAATTGTTTCCAATATATATATAATTCACATGTACAATTTAGTGTTTATATTTTTATATATGAATTTAGGCAAATGCCAAAAAAACCCAGGAACTGTCCAACAAAAATGATTAATTTGATAGAAAACAAATTTCAGTAACTCCACATACGATTTGGTATGCTTACTGAATGTGTGGCTGGCCTACAGAGGAAATGCTTCCCTGTAGATACACGCACTTAAAAACCCCACAAACCATGCCATTCCCTCAGAAAAGGGCTGTGGATCTGGGTCCTTCTCAGATGACATACTGAAATTTGCAGTAAAAGGGCACCCAATTCAGAATGGCTGATCTCCGTACATGCAGCACATATTCATAGGGGGGTCAACGCTTCTGTTAACAATTGTGTTAAGACAACAGACTGCGGAGGATTTCACATAATACAAATCACTGAGAAATTCTTTTTTAAAAAACATACATTTTGAACGAAAAGAGGACAAGTAGCAGAAACATGCTCAAAGCGAGGAGCAACGTCAGAGGAAAGAACACGCACAGTTCTCAACAAGCAGGTTTACAACGTATATTTACAGTTTTACCTGAGGTGCAAGCGTTATATACTTTCTCCCCATCCCACCCCCCAGCCCAAATGATTTCTTTTCAGCAGCGCTCAAGTATGCAAAAAAACTCCACTTCTTATTTGGTCAATTCTAAAAAAAATATTATTCAGGGCAAAATAGAGATGTCCGGTCTCCATTTGTGTACAACCCAACTGTTCCAACTATAGTTTTTATTGCTATTTGGTACAAAAGTTAACAGAACAACTTTACAAAACCGTAGTGTTCCTTATATGTTATATGTACAGTACAATCACAGCTTATTTCAGTAGCTTTCACCATCTGCTTTTTCAAAAGATGAACTAATTCAATTTCATGGAGAGTACACATTTATATCCATCAAGACCTAAGAGGGGGGGGAAAGGTTTAAAAATGATTAGGATGAAACTAAATACAGTTTACAAAAATCTTAAAAAAGAAAAAAACAAGTATAATAAATAAATAGAACTAACGGGATCTAGAAATGCAATGGGTTCCATTTAAGCTTAAATTTTGTGACCAAAGTCTCAGGAGTCTAAATAAATAAAAGCTGCACTATTTAGGGGATGCTAATATATACTTAACAGTGGTTTAATGAAGATGATTTAACCAAGAACCAGAATTTATATCAGACACAGGTGCCAAAGGCAACTGCCACCTGTAAGAAACTCTGCAAGTTTATACCCTATGAAAGGGAAATTCATGGCACGGACCAGGGGTGTTTAACAAAACAAATGACCTAGAATAACCTCCTCCATGAGAAGGATGGTGCATTAAACATGTGTAACAATATTTGTTCAGCCAACATCTATTGAGTTTTATGGCTGAAATTCCCAGCGATGGGCCAGCCACTGAATGAAGGAGGCTCCTCCTCAGCTTAGCTCGGAGTGGAAGCCCGACGCACAGGTAAGATGGGCACAAACGGGTAAGAACCACAGCTCAGACGGAACACAAACAGGGAAGCCCCAGTTCCCGGCAAACATTCTGCAGAGATGATATGTGAGCTGGTCCTGAAATCTCAGAACGAGGTTGTTTGGCAAAGAGGGTACAGGAAGGATGTTCCCGGGGAGAGAGAAATGCAAGCAGAGTAGCCCAGAGGCTGCAGGAAGAGGCCGGAGCTGGATAAACAGGACGGTTCCCATCTGCTGTTACATGCAGTGCAAATAATCTGTTGCTTACAACCTATAAATTTTCTGTTTTCATGTTTTAAGGCAGAGTGGATTTAATCTCATTCCTGTGATGACACCAGTCTCACACCACTGGCATCACCTGAGCGGGAGAGAAGGATGTAGAGCTGCAGAGGCTGATGGGCCCCATGTGTCCCAGTGAAAACAGAAGGAGAAATTCTGCCCTGGTCCATGAGCCTTTATCTCTGTACCTAGATCTAGCAGGTGCTCAGTCAAGAGTCTGCTCCATGGGGATATGGGGGTGGTTTGACAGGACAAGAGTTATCTGGGAGGGAACTAAATCGGTCCATGAGCCCCAATCTTTCCATTCAATTTATTGTTAAAAGCGTCCTAGTGTGACTCTCACACAGACATCATGCCCTCTGCCCAAACTTGGAAGTAACTAAACTAACACGTGTACAACTCCAAGAACACTGAGGCTTTGGGGTAGCTACCGTTAGATGCATTTGCCATGTGAACCAAAAAGTCGAAATAAACCTACTTGCTCTGTCCCACTCCCCTCCCCCAACAGATAAGGATTCATAAAGGCTTTGAACAAGCTCTTAAACTGGAGGGTTGGGGCACAGGCCTTGGACTGTGCAGACCTACGACCAAAAGTAGGCAGCGTAAGGCGCTGGGCAAGTTACACAATCCAAGTCTCAGTCTCCACATCTGTAAAGTGGGCACAGGACCTCCTAACCCAGGGATCGGCAAACTTTTTCTGTAAAGGGCCAGACAGTTAATATTCTCGGCTTTGCAGGCCATGAAGTCCCTGTCGCAACTACCCACCTCTGCTGCTGTGGCACCAAGCAGCCACAGACAATACGTAAAGGAATGGATGTGGCTGTGTGCCAATAAAACTTTATTGACAAAAACAGGTGGCGGGCAGTTGGCTAAGAAGGATTAAATGAGCTCATGGCGATAAAACACTTCACTCAACGCCTGGCATGAAACAAATGCTTAGTAACTTCCAGTTGCTATTGTTGTTTTCACCATTATCATCGCCGCTGATATGCAGAGACCGGGAGGACTCTGTTTTAAGACACTTCAAAATTCAAATTAAAAGCAATTTTACTTCGTATTATTATATTGGATAAGCTAGATGGTTTATTTTCAATTAAGTAAAATCAATACATTGTATGTGCTCACCTTTCATCCCCAAAATAGGAAATCAAGTTTTTTTGTCATTTGGTCGATAATGTGCATTCCCAATAAAATTCTCATAGTTCCTCTTCTGTAGCATGCTGCTAGATAAGTGTTGATAGGACACAGGCCTTTTTCCTGATTGAAAAAAAAAAGCATAAAAGGGCATTTAGAATTAAGTTCAACAGTTAGGTAAGATGTGTGTGGGTTGTTAGAAGTCAATTTTCAAAATTCCTAACTGATAATGTGACCAGAACACATAAGACGCATACATGTTATAAAGTTACTTACGAGGTGAAATGTTTTTAAATGCCATGAGGACATTTCTTAGCACAGAATTTTAAGTCACTAAAGCTAAAATTATCTAAGTGCTAGGTGGTCATTAGTAAAAATTAAAAAGCTAAAAGGAAACAGCAGCATAAGTATTTTAAACCTTTGTGTATCATGAACCAAAACTGTGTGGAGGAGGAGGGAAAAAAAGACTGATTTACTTGCAACACAGAGCCTTTTCTCTTCAAGTAAAGACACAGTTATGACTCATGTCCATTTTAAGTGCCGAGGAGGGGGGAAAAAAAAGGGACGCTTCTAATCAAAAGGCTGCAAAAATTATCTCTTCATCAGAATTTTTATAAAAGTCACTGGAGTGTATGAAAGCAATTGTTTTTTAATTTGCTGTCCCTACCAGGTCAACTGGCATCAAGCCATCCTTGATAGAGCATTGTCACCACACACAATCTTTAATTTGAAATTAATACAAACTGAGAGGTTCAAAATGGATTTGTCCCTTTGGGGCGGACAAACCTGCAGAGCTTATGTCTGACAAAGGAAGGCATGGTGATCTCATCACGTTTTCCAAAGGGGACAGGTCCCCACGACACTCTGATCTACTTTTTTGCAGGCACAGATATGTGTCAGACACCTCTATGAAACTGTCATGAGTTAGCAAGGGCATTAAAGACACCAAAGTATCTATGAGCGTAATGGACAATACGGGGAAAAACCGTGCTTTTTCCAATTCACTTAAATACTTAACAAAGGCTGAAGAAGGCCGTACAGTTCTGTGAGCCTGAGCATCAAAGCTGTTCAAAAGATGCGTTAACCAGCAGTTCTTAGCCTTCTGACCGGCGGATCAAGGGTCCTCACAGGTATTACTGAGCGCCCCTCGCACCGCCCTGTGCCGGGCACCTGACAGGGCTGCGTATCAAAGTTATACAAAACGCATTTTCTGCCCTGAGTGAGTTCACAGTTTAGTAGGGGTGGTGAGACATGGACATAAGTACCCCACCTCCGGGCTCCCATCTCCCAGACTGGGCTGGGCTGGAGCGCTAGGCGCAACAGACATGCGCAAAGGAGAAAACTAGACCGTGATGAAGTCAGGTGAGCGGGCGTAAATGACACCTGACATCAGACTCCTGGGTCCTCAAGCGCTTTTCATCATCCTCCCAACCAGGGAGAAAATTAAATTAAAAGAGCGAGATTTAACACTGGGGAATAAGCTTTCGTCCTGCAGGGCTGAGCTTGGGGGCCCCGAACCACTGTCCAGCCTCGAAACGTCTCGCCCTCCCGGAAGCCCCCACCTCAAGGATGCCCACCTTCCAGCGCCGGCCCGGCCGCGGGGCCCACGGGGCCGCAGGGGAACAGGGCTCCGGCCGCAGCGAAGGGCTTCTGCGCGGGCAGCACGGCCGCGTCCGCCTCGCCGGTGCTCAGGAAGCGGGGCCGCGCAGGCAGCGCGGTGGGCGGCGGGCACGCGCACTCGGGGGGCAGCAGCGACGTGAGGCCGCGCACCACATGAAACTTGGGGAGGTCGAAGGGCCGCCGGTAGTGGGGGCCGGGTTGGTCCCCGTCGAGGGCCGGCGCCCCGACCCTCGGCCGCTTGGGGAGCGGCTCGCCCGGCTCGGTGCCGGCGACGCGGCCGCAGAAGTAGTCCCGGGCCGGCGGTGCCCAGGGGCCGTCATTCCTGGGGGTGAGGTCGCTGCAGCCATTGAGGGAGGCGCCCGGGGCGGGCTGGGCCGGGGCCCCGGCAGGAGGCTGAGGCTTGGGCTTGGGCTCCAGCCGCTTGGCTTTATCCGCGGCCGGGGCAGGGGTCGCGCCGGCTTTGGCGAACATCTCGGAAGGCGGCTGCCGGGCGGCGGCCCCCGGCCCCCCGAGGCTCTGCGGCGGCCGGTGGGACTTCAGGTTGCTGGGGGCTAAAGTGCTGGAGTCGATCCCTGAAGTCAGAGGGGCTTTGCCGGGCCCCGCGGGGGTGGGCTTCGCTTTCTCGGACGGCAGAGGTCTGGGCTGCGCTGGGAAGGCGGGCCTGGGCTTGGGCTTGTACGGATTCGACAGGGGAGGCACATCTTTCCCCAGTAAAGCTGGGGGGCATCCGGTCCGTCGACTTCGAAGCAGAGACTTGTTCCGACAGTTTCTGTGGCTGTCAGGGTTGTACTTATGCTCCAGTCTCTGGTGCATCGTTAGAACCTCTGGATAAAATGTCTTGAAGGTGCAGAACGGGCAGGTGGTACTCGTGGTCACACTTTTACCCAAAGAAGCTGCCGGGCAGCAGTGGGAAGCCCCGAGGGATAAGTTTAAGGGTTTTTCCTGATAGTCTGCGTCGACCTCCGCTTTCTTCTCTCTGTGGCCGACCTGGACGTGATGGGCCGCCCGGCCGTCTGGGTGAGGGGCCACGTCCACTTCTGTTCTGCAGGTGAGGTTGTGTGCCTGAGGTTCAACTGCTGATCTCTTTTTTAACACGTCCAAAGAAGCAGGGGCAGGATTTTTGCTCAGTTTATCAGCACTGTCATCAGCTGCGTTTTTACTGAAATCCTGAGTATCTTTGTGTACTGCTGAGAGGACAGCACTGCCCAGAACGTTCTGAAAGGCAGGGGCCATCCCCTTCAGTTGCTTTGCAGGTGAGCTGCCTTTAACATCTTTGGCACCATCAAAACATCTTTTCAGATTTTTGGTTTGCGCACTGTCGGCGGTTAGAAGTGCATCTTCCGTCTCCTGGTTTTTCCCCTCGTTCCTGACTTCAGCAGCGGCATCAGCCTGCTTGTCCTTGTGGTGTCTCTCCAGGTGATACCGCAGAGAGGTCTTCTGGGCTGCAGCATAGTCACAAAATTCACATTTGTATGGTTTTTCACCTAAAACAAGAAATGTCACTCTATTACAGAAGTTTATGAAAGGCATCGAAACAAATAAGACAGAGAAAATGGGGTCCTTTCCTTTTCCCTTCCTGTCTATTAATCTTCACATCCAGGATCTGTCATGAGTTGTTTGCTTCATCACGCTTTCTACCCCAAATATTTGAAAACGTGAACACGTCTTTAAAAAATTAAAAAGCACACTTTAAAATTATCTCATTTAATCTTCATAACAGCCCTACAGGAGTGAATATTATCCCACTTCTACAGCTAAGAAAATGGGAGCGCAGAAGAGTTAAGTAATTTGCCTAAGGTTGTATGCCAGTGAGCAGAAGAGATGCAAATTCAAGTCCACACAGCGTCCTAAACCATTATGTTACAGCTGCTTCTACAACCTAAAGAAAAGATTATTGGGAATTCCCTGGCGGTCCAGTGGTTAGGACTCAGCGCTTTCACTGCCGAGGGCGCATGTTCAATCCCTGGTCGGGGAACTAAGATCCCACAAGACGTGTGGCACGGCCCCCAAAAAATTAATTAATTAAAATAAACTTAAAAATAAATAAATGATTATTAAATATATTCACTGCATTCTAAATCATAAAAATTCATGCGAAAGAGCTGTGGCATTAAAAAACGTTAAAGAGGTTTTAATAAGATGAGAGTTAGGATAAAGGAGTGAGAAATTAACTTCACAACAAAAACAGTTCAAGTTACAATGACACTAAAGGAATCAAAATGACAGCTACAATCAACAGACTACACATATATTCTTAAGCTAGTCCAAGGATCTAGCAGAATATCTGAACAACACAACAACAACAAAAAATCAGACACAGAACTACATCATAATCCTCTGAACTAATACATGCTGTAAACAAATCTAAGAAGTTCCTTACCTGTATGTGTTCTGAGATGAATATTGAGGTAATAATTTGAACGGAAAAACTTTCCACAATAACTACATTCTCTTGAGGATGTAAGATGCTTTATTTTTCCTCCATCATCATTTTTATCTTAAAACAGAAACAAAAATAATTCATGTAAGAAGATGGCTCAAGTATGTGAATAGGGCGAGCTGACTTAAAGATTCTTGATAGAAACATTTTTGGAAAGTATAAAATAATTTTTATATTAGGTGTTGGCTAAAAACATGCCAAATGTTGCTTTGAGGTTGCCTGCAGTATTAAAGCACGTGTGCATCAGTTTTTTTTCTGAGCACAGCAGAGTTCACTGTTAAAGATTCAGTTCTTCATCTGCCTCGATCACAGGACCATTTCATAGACTGAAACCAACGGGCAGCTGTCCGCTCTCCCAACAAGTCTGAGACACGCAGAACCTGGCAAACTCAAGGTGGACCTGCACACGGGCTGGAATAACCAGCTTCTTCAGAATAAGTAATTTAGAAAACCGAGCCAATACAAATCGCCGACCACCAGAGGAAAAGCTTTTTACCTTAAACTTAAGCAAGTTACCACTAGAGGGCAGTGAGCACAACTTAATCTTTACAGAAAATTAAAAAGCTTGGCCCTGGGCAAACACCTAGGAAAGTTTGTCAAAATTTAGCAACGTTTTTGGAAAGCAGGTTGTATTATCCACAAGCACTCACCACGGGCAAAATGTACCTGACAACTCAAAATCTGTCCCCAGATGCCACGGGGTTGAACTTTAAACTTCACTCTCTGAGGCCTGATCAGGACAGGGGAGTAAATGAAGGTCCTGGTGGGGCCGCTAATGAGAGGAGGACACAGCAGCCCTCCCAGACAGTCGTGCTGCAGTTAAAGTACCGGCTCGCCAAATATGGGCGTTAAGTTCTAGATAAACCTCCTCTTATATTATTAAATTATGTCATATTACATACATCACAGTATGACTACAACAGAAGTCGGGTCATCTCTTTAAATTTAGCATAACTTGCCCTTTTGCCTTGAAAAACTGTAATTCCCTACTAAATGGCCTCTTCCTGGCTCCTTCCACATTCCGCAGTCTAGATTATAGATTTCACTGATTTTAAAAAGCAACTTATTAGTAAACCACGGTGAGCCTCCAGGTACAATAAAGACAGGACTATATAGGGAATTCCCTGGCAGTCCAGTGGTTAGGACTCCACATTTTCACTGCCGAGGGCCCAGGTTCAATCCCTAGTCGGGGAACGAGGCACTGCCAAAAAAAAAAGACAGGACTGACTATAAAATCTCTGTCACCCCTAAACTTCCCTGAACACAATGTAGCCACCTCTAAACCTCCAGACACTCTAAGACAGCAGAGACAACCCTTGACCTAAAAAGGTGTCATGAAGACTTTTAAAAATAATTTACATGAACAACTATTATTAAAGCTATTTATAGCTTAAAGTTGAAAAACAATAAAGATAAATTATTTACTCTGCTTTCTGATCTTAAAAGTAAATCTAAAGAAAGCCAGGCTGATAGTAAATAACAATAAAATAAATCTAGACTAGAAGACCACATCATAATATTAATTCATGAAAGTCCATTCCCTAACGTAGAATGCCCAGCTCTCTTTCTGACAATCACACCCAACTTTGTAGCTGGGCTTGCACCTCACTGCAATTTCCTACTTCCAGCTATGTGTCAGGATTTACGGTATGTTGCATCATATCCAAAACGTTATGAAACGCCTTCATTCTAACACAAAGGGCATGAAACCTCCACATCTACCTGGTTCCTGCTCCTTTAGCACCACCTGTGATTTTGCTGTGCTGCCCTTTAAAGGACTTTTTATAAATAGGCAGTTGAAATCATCCTTGGGAGGTGGAAGACAAGGGTCAATGAACCAATTCTGTAAACAGGGAAATCAGGGCAAAGAAAGGTTAAGCAACACGAAATGGGTCACAGAACAAGGCAGTGGTAGAACCAGACTCAATGCAAGTCTTGGCGCTCCCAGCTATCATGGGCTATTCTATCTGCCTGCCGACTGGGCCCAAGTTTTCCACCCAGTTCTGCCCACACCACCTACTGGCAGAATGTGACCGGCTAGCTCATGTCTTTCAGGGCACCGGGGCATCTATCTCACAGGCCTAATCACCTCCCCATTACTGCAGGCCCACGAACTGCACTGCCACTAAGAGGAATCACTTAGAAGACTGGAGGGCTGGTTTAAAGTCATGTTTATGATGTCATTAAGACACCATAATGCGTTTTCTAGATTTCTGAAAAATGAAGATTGTAAGCATGCTAAGTGCTAGGTTTCCTGTCTCCCAGGAAACTCTAAACATGCTAAATATTTGATATGAAAACTGCTGCTCTCACACCCATCCTGTGATCAGAAAAAGAACTGGGCACCGGCTTCAGAGAAGATGTATTATCTGGTCACATTCACCCTGGATCTCACACACGGGGTTCCTAGAGACATCAACACAGTCAAGTTACAATGCAAGAGGCCAACATATGTTTAAACCCAAGACCAGTCTGTAAACGATACTGTTTCTCTAAGACTAATTCATGTTCTCATCATTCCCGTGTTGATTATGCAGGGGTTTATTCACTGTTCTCCAGCAGCAAAATCCTCTATTCAAAGAAAATATTATTAAATGGATAGAGAAGCTGTGGTTTACGTGAAGATGGGCACGACCTGAACCACAGGTGGAATCCTCTGCCCTAGGTGATGCCCACCAGGACTCAAGAGCCCTAGATGATGCCCACCAGGACTCAAGAGATAGGTCAACAGGCCCTCAGCGATGGCTTCCGTTTCCCATAAACGCCATCAGTACATTAAAATTTTGACTGAGCAAAAGTGAGATCTTTAAATCATCTTTGGTGTGTTCACATTCTCTTTCCTTTACAAATTATTTCAGTGACTGAGCTGACTGTGAATGAATACTTGCCCCCAGACACGAAGGACAGGGGACCAGGCAGCACCAAATGGCCTAATACTCTTTCTCTGGTTGACAACCATTCCCAGTGCTGATCTGTGCCCACAGATATCCGTTTGGAATAAACGTGTGAAAGCTGGCCCTTGATAGAAAGGGAAGTGCACTGCATATAAGGATAACTTGTTTTTATAGATTAAGATCAGAAATGCTGGGAAACTGTAAGGGAAGGCCAGCATCTCTCAACCCTGACACTACTGGCACGGGGGGCCTGCCCTGTGCCTGGGAGGACGTGTGGCGCATCCCAGGCCTCCACTCACCGGGTGCCAGCGGCACACACACAGCCAACACAGTGGTGATGACCAAGACTGTCTCCAGACACTGCCAGATGTCCACTGGGGGCAAAATCGCCCCAGCCAAGCAGTGCCGATGCACGAGGTAAAACCATGTGTGTCCTGGGACTTCCCTGGTGGCGCAGTGGTTAAGAACCCGCCTGCCAGTGCAGGGGACACGGGTTCGAGCCCTGGTCCGGGAAGATCCCACATGCCGCGGAGCAGCTAAGCCCCGTGCACCACAACTACTGAGCCTGCGCTCTAGAGCCCGCGAGCCACAACTACTGAAGCCCGCGCGCCTAGAGCCCATGCTCGGCAACAAGAGAAGCCACCACGATGAGAAGCCCACGCACTGCAACCAAGAGTAGCCCCCGCTTGCCGCAACTAGAGAAAGCCCGTGCGCAGCAACGAAGACCCAACACAGCCAAAAATTAATTAATTAATTAATTAAAAAGTAAAGATTGGTTTAAAAAAATTAAATAAAATAATGTGTGTCTCTTGTTAGCAAAGTATGAAATCACATCACTTTTAGAACAGGAAGAAACCTCGATGAGCCTTTTAACTCCACCCTATCGTTACAGAAATGAGAAAGTGAAGGCCCCGAGAGGCTAAGGGACTTACAACAGGGGGATGACACCAGACACAGCCAGGACTCAAACCCACCTCCCCACCCCGATAACCGGCCAGTGTCCTCTGGCACCGAGCAGAGGAGGAACAGTGCACCACCCAGCAGCTTACCCAGGTGGAGCCCTTCTGGAAGCCCATCCTCGGACCCGTCTTCAGAGCCACCTTCTCGATCGATGGCTCCGTTCTCCTCCAGGGTGGGGGGCAGGTCCGGAGAACAGGTCCTCGGCTGCCTGCTGTCCACTGACATGGGCGGCGACTCGGCATCGGCCCTGCGGTCCTTCTTGTGCACCCGGGAGTGCAGGACCAGCTGGTGGTAGGTTCTGAAGGCTTTGCCACACTCAGAGCAATGCGTCGGCTTCTCTTTGTTACTGGCTAACTTGGGGTCCGCGTCCACAGAAGGCACTTCACCGGTGGGGTGTCTGGGCTTCTCCTTATCTTGTGAGAGACCTGGACAGCCGCTTTTACTTGTCTTGGACTTCCCAGAACCTTCGGGATGGCTTTTATTCGTGTTCCAAATTTCCCCCAGCTCTTCTTTGTCTGAACAGGACTCGTCGTTGTCAGTGCTCCCCTCCTGGCCCGGCTGCTCCTTCACCTCTCGGCACACGGCGACCTTCCCTTTGGTGGCCAGCTGCCAGGCTTGGTAGGTGGTGAACGGGTCCAGCTGAGGTATCCATTTGGCCGGCTTCTTCACGATCTCAGGGTGAGATCTGGGTCTTAGGTTTAAGAACTGCAGCAACTCTTCCCCCGGAGATGGCATTCCCTCCTGCTGCGTGTCTGTCTGTGAGCTGCGGGTACCGGAAGCAGTGTCTTTGGTGTGCATCTTCCTGTGATCAATGAGACTTTCTTTATTTGGAAACAGAAAGCCACAAACCATGCAGATCTTGTAAGGAGATGAGACGCTCTCGGCCGCGTGCTCCTGCACCACCTCGTTGATGGTCGCCGGGCTCTCCAGGCCTGGCTGCGGTCTGCTCTTGGCCCCCGACTTGCCAGTGTGCGTTCGCATGTGATTCTTCAGAAACCAGGGCTCCTTGAATCTTCTGCCACACACATTACACCCATAAGTGAAAGAGTCCTTGTGTTTCTTCATGTGGATCTCAACGTCGAAGGCGACTCGAAACGTCTGCCCACACACCTCACAGCTAAGTTCTTCGTTTTCCTTGCAATTCTTATCCTTTGGAGGTTCTGTTCTCACCTGAACTTTATCAAGGGGACTCAGATACTCTGCTTCAACACGCAGAACGGCGGGCTCACAGAGGATAGGCCGATGTTGCATTAAGACGTGTTTATTGAGGTCTTCCGAACGTGTGAAGGTCTGACTGCAAAACATGCAGTCCAAGGGCATATACCCTTCTATCTGGATTATGTTTTTCTCCTGCGTGGCTCTGAAAGGAACAGCGGCGGTCCCTTTTATTGTCATGGCATCATCAATCTCCATTTGGGTGCCAAGAGAATTGCCAATAACTTCTGGTCCATCCATATACATCAAGAGGGATTGAGTTGGCATGTTTCCTGTCTCTTGAGGATTGTATATAAAATTAGAATCTGGGTGAGGAATCTCTGGAGTTGGAATAAGGCCACTTGTAAAGACTTGTCACTCACACGCCCAGCAGCCCGAGGCTTCAAAACTACAGCAAGTATGTTATAAAAATTCAAAAGAAAGTGTATATTCCTCTGACTTCTTATCTTCAGAAGTCTCAGGAAGCTCAGTGATAAAAACAATCACTGGATCTTTCCACAAACCAGGCAGACAGACTCCCCAGTGCTCGGATTCAGAGACGAGTCAGCACAAGGCATGAGTTCTCTTTGTCTTCATCAAGTGAGTGATTCAGTTGAGCAAGAAGTCAATTCCAGCAACCTGGAGACAAGGGATTTCCAAAACCTAGAGGAAAAAAAAAATAGAAACGGCTAGCTCCAGTCAGAGAAAAGAGAAGGCTGGCCGATGACTCACAGTGGTCCTTCCCACGAAGCACAGAATGTACCTAATTCAGCTGCTTCGCTTTTAACTAATACAGCGCATCCTGTTAAACAAACGCGCTCGTTAATTAAATCATTAGCATTTTATCCAATCAGTACCCTTATCAAACTGCCAGAAATTCATGCAGTTAAACTCAAAACCTGGTACTTTAATGATTTAAATCTAAAATGTAAAGTTTCAGGACAGAAATTGTCCATTTCAGCTGACTATGTTTTAACTGCCACTAAAATGTATCCTTACAAACAACCTGTATAAGTATAGAGACTATAAGAACTGTAAAAAATAACAATAAAAGCACTTTAGGTAAAATTTCAAAAGCCAGAGCTTCAAACTGTCTTACAGACAAAACATACAAGAAACACAAATGCCTAAAGGCACACTCAAAGATTAGCCATACCTAAGTCAACAACATGAGCACAAGAAAATGGGAATCTTTCCTAAAATCCCCATTCAAGAAACACACTTCAGAACCGTTGCTCCTCCTGGCCAAGCAGAACCTTGATATTGATGTATTTTGGTTCACTGGATATTCTGGCCCTCATTCCACTGCCCAAATCCCAGTTTGCTTTTAACAGCGTCAGGCAGGGTAGGGCTTCCTTGTCCAAACAACAAATAAGGAAATACATACACAAAGCTACTCTGTGAATGTACACATTTAAAATAAAATCCTCAACATAGCTGGTTCAACATGGCTTAGTGTTTCAACAGAAAATAGATCCTCTCATTTCTAATCCACCTTTCACATATGCACTGGCCAGGTAAAAAATGCGTGAGTTGATTTAACTCTACAGGGTCCGATTTAGAAGCTAATTTTCACTCTTGGAGAAGAATTAACCTCTAAAGCCAACGCCCTCCACCTTTAAGGCAAGCACAGGAATTGTTTTTAAATAGTCCCAACCCCCCTTAACTGAAGTCAGTTAATTCTACCCAAGAAAACAAAAAGACATGCAAACTATTCCCACCACAGTCAACGTTATATTAAAAAAAGCACACAACTTTCCTTCTCTCCACTTCCTCAAAGAGCAAGGGCCTGTAGGCTCAGAAGAGGAGGAAACATTTCTTCCACTTCTTTACGCTCAGAGAAAGAAAATTCTCATACTCCCTGTTATCTTTAGTTTTGAGTAAACTACATCTTTAACATGAAGCTTTTCTAAATAAGACTGCAGATCAAAGTTTAGGGTACAGAAAGAATGGACTCAAGTGTTTTCTCTTAATTTCTTAGTCTTTTACTGCAATCACAGGGGAGGATGAACACACGGGCTGCCTACCGGCTGCTGGGCAGGACAGAACAGAACTCTCCAGAGACCCGAGTTCCAGTCCCGGCCAAGTCACAACCTTGAAGCTGGCACCACCACGTACCTCACCTTTCTCTGTCTACTTAATGAGGGTGGTTAAATTACAGGACCACTTACCGGGTTCCAAAACTCTGTGGTCCTGGGGTTAGATCTACATTTATGGATAGACATACTCAAAAGAATATTTAATGATTATGCTAATCAAGATGTTAAATGATATTTGGATCTGTGATTGATAATTCAGGTTTCTGTGTAGTCATTTTACTCATTCAACAAATATTTACTGAGTGCTAGTGTCCCAGGTAATATTTTAACTGAAGAAAGTAACAGCACACACTCTAGAAAAGCAGTTCTCAAACCCGACAACATTGTTTTCACTGGCCAACAGCTGAATGAGAAATAGAAAAACTGCTCAATGAGCTCTACACAAAGCTATGTGAATTAATTCCAATTTGAATAAAGATTGTCCTTTATTTGAGGTCCTTTCTACTTTTTGGTGCCAAAATACCCTTTTCATAAAACGAAAGAGTGGCAATAGCAGGCTTTTTTTTTTTTTTTTTTTTAATGTCCTAATTTGGCAAAATCAAAGTCCCCCAGGTCAGACCTCAACATTATTATTTTTTTTTTTTAAGAAATTTGACTAGTCTGTGACATTTTTAAGTTTGGGGGAACTCCACTTTTCTATAAATAATCTTTCCCCAAAAGACACCAATCCTAAACTCAGTATCTGGATTAAACATGATGTGTGTACATCCCTATTATTTCCCACGTGGGGTAACAGCATATACTGGAAATTCCTGTCTTAGAAAGACAGTTCAGTTTCAACTCTATCTCTGAAATGTTAAACATCTGGGTTAAGTAAGTCATCATCAGCTTCCAACACAAGACCTAAAGGATTGGTAAAGGAGGGTAGTGGGAAAAACCTTAGGAGAAAGAAGAGCTTCAGTTTTGCCCAAGAGGGTGAATAGGAGGGAGGGAAGGATGTCCCAGGCCAGGGAATCTTCGGGTGCAGTCAGATGGGGAAGAAGACCCTCCCAGGCAAAACCCAAGGACTTCTTCCTCCAGGGAAGCTTCTGGGACAGATTCTGATGGTCATTAACTGTGCCCAGCTGTCCCCAGCACTAGGGTCACAAGCAATCCTTACTATTCTCCCAAAAGATACGAAAACTATGGGCCATTCCTTTAAAGTAAGATCCCAGGGGCAGAGACCCTGTTGGCCCGGCTCACTGCTGCCCCCCAGTGCCTAGAAAGAGTCCCTGGCACAGGGTGAGGCTCTCAAGAAACACCACATAAATCAGTACAGGTAGAGAATGAGTATGTGTATTTTTGGCCACAGTCACCAACCGTAACTGACTTCATATTAAAATTAACTTGAATGTTCATCAAGACTTCTACACGGCTATCTGTGGCTGCCATCTAATTGCCATTTTCTGCAATGTTAAGAGTATAATAAAAAATGAATCATATATAATCATACCATAAAGTTAACTAGTAGAAGCAAAACTGCATCACTTGGCTTTATAACCACTCTCCTTATTGACCTACCAAACCCAAAATGCAGGGCCTGCTAGGGACATCTCTCTGAGCAAATACCCTCAACTCGACTTAGAAAACTAAATGCAGACAAAACACTTCCTTAAACTATAAATCAATAACTACACGCAAAATCAGTCTGCTCAACAAAAATCAAAAATCTTTATAGAGTGCCTGCAATAATAAAGACTTTAATAATAACAGAACTTAAGGAAACCAGACATCGTAACCTAATTCCTGGTAACACAGCAACAGGTCACCATCCCAACTGAGGGAAGTGTGCACACACAGGCTCCCCAGCACTTTCGGCGTTTCACGTATGGAGCACACGGACGCCAACAGTACGCCAGTGGCACTGCTGATAAAGTGAATTCTCTTGTCTCGACAAGGAACTGGAGATGGAGGGGGTAGGGAAGATGTTATAAACCAACACCTACAGTCTAACTGCTTTCAGTTTGCAGAAAAGTGAGCATTCTGAACAGGCGAAGCTTATTGAAAGGCACTCAGCAAAAATGTTTTTCAACGTCTAAAACAAGTTTTCTTAACCTTTACTCAGGTTAATGACAGCACTTGACCATCAGCCAGACACACCTAAGGCACCTAAGGCAAGAGGTTATTCAGTATAACCTAATATTTTGAGCGAATACTAGGGTTTAATTTATATTGTGATCACTTAAGTAGATACTTTTTTTTAATTCACCACAACATAAGCTTTGACAAGAATAGAAACCATACTGCTACAACCACCTGGAATATAAGTCTGGTGTTCTTTAGGTCATTTATCTCTTTTTAAAGCAGATATTCATCTGTGAGTAAATTTCCTATGAATTCTGCCAATACCTATCGACCTTGAAATTAGCAAATATTGATACTACCCAGTATACAACGCTTAATGAAAAGCACCATAATTTGTGCTTAAGCACAGTAAATCAGAGGTGAATGCCACCTTGCTGACAATGTAACTTGGAAATACTGTTCTTAATATACAGCTGTACTCAAACTGTCGCCTTTAGAGACCCCACATCCCTACTTCGGCTGAACAGGTTATCTGACATGTCTTGGCATGGAATATTTATTACCATAGTATGGAGTAATAAGGTATTCAAGGTCCTCAAAACCTGTCAAAAACACTTAAAAATTCTATTTATAGTCAAGTAATTTGCAGTATTCCTACAAATCTACTCCCCCTACCACCACCCAAGTTACCTAAGCGTCCAAATAAATTATCACTAAAACATTCAGTCTAAACAAACTACTAGTCTCCGGCCAATTCATTTGTATCCTTTAAACTTCAAAATTATCTCCAAGATGTGGTTAGGAAACTGCCGGTTTTTCTATAGGTTTTCCTTCTCTATTTTGCACATACTGTTTTTTCCTTAACCTGACAAGTGAAGAGAGCTCTACACAGTAATCTACAGTGGCAATCAAAACCTACAACTTTAAATCCTTCAACACTATTGCAAGGAAATCACCAAGGTCACACCCACTGAGCAGACGGCCAGCCCAACTTTCCTAACATCGCTGCGGAAAGATGTTTAAAAGTTCAGCGAGAGAGAAAGACTAAAATATTCAAAGTTTACATTCAACATTACAATCTATTTGAAAGCAAATGATTGTTCAAAGGCAAAGCTTGGGAAGATCCGATGGGATAAAGGCTCATTTTCTTGAAATTCTGTGTAGGTGCCTGGTGCTACATGGGATTAGAGACTGAAGTAGGATAAAAATATATTCCTACTAGCATATTTCAGCGTCATGATTAAGAACTCTGCCTGATTCCTCCTAAATTAATTAAGCTTGATAAACGATCTTAATATGAACTTAAAGCACCACATATTAAGTTTTAGTTTCAGTATTATCAATATTAAGATACTGTGGCCTGTAAACTGGCTTTTAAAAATTCCATCTTGACGTGAAAAAAAGAATTATAAGGGAAATTTTTTAAATTTTACTTAAGCAAGATTAAGCACTGCTATCAGTGAGTTTCTATTATTACCACTTAACCAGTACTACCTTAAGTATTTTGCAAAGATTCTGGACAGGACTAACTTCAGAGAGATTTCAACGAACTAAAAAAAAAACTACCTGTATTCTTTAACTATCTACAAAGAAAACACTGCACACACACACACACACACACACACACACACACGTGTGTATATATATTTGTATATCTGTGTGTATATAACACACTATACAAATCACTATAACCATTATATTACCCATTACCTTACACAACTACACCTCTTTTTCCACAGTGCCTAATGGTGAGTGTTCTTAATTATAGCCAATTTAACCAACTTCAGATTATATATAAACAAGGGCAATACCTTTTAAGGCATGAGATGTTTCTTTAGCCACATTTAAATATTCCCCTCCCCATCTCTGTTGAGTAAATACTAAAGCTGTATGTCTGGCTCTTTCAAATCACCTATTTGCTTTCAAAAATAAAAAAAAAAAAGTCTCCCTTCAATTAATACAATCACTACTCAGCAGACTTATATACTGAACTGAAAAGAACTTATCCACTAATTTAAAAAACACAAAAACACTTCTTCTGGTATAACTGAACTGTTCTGAGGTTATCCTGATTTGTTACAGGTAGGAAATATAAAAAGTGTTCTTCCTAATACTGACTCAGGAACAAAACATATGTGGACTCTCCATTTCCAGTCCATAGAACTGTATTTTAAATTCAGAAGGTTCCCCGACACACTAGAAACTAATGAACACCAACACACAAAACATTACACAAACCCATTAAAAAACTAGCAGCTCACTCCAGGGTTGCTCTCCCATAGCAAGCGGAGGACCTGCAGGCCAAGAGCAACTCTGGTAAAGCTCGAGGACAAAGGCTAAAGAATTAAACTAATTCTCTCATACAACTTATTCAGCTGTCTTTTCGGGTTTAGTAATTTTATTTCTCAACTTTATCACAAAATTACCAAACTGGCCCCAAATTTCCAGTAACTCAGTTATGTTGTTACCCTGGGCAGGAAGTTATGAGGATGTTCAGAAGAGTCCGTCCACAAATGTTCAAATATAAAGTGTTCTAATGAGCATTCCAACCCAAAGCGTAAATGAGCAACGTGTGGTGGCACCTGGCTGACAGGGGCTGCCCTTCTATTTACTGGGAAGATAGATTTATACAAGAATTGAGCTTACTTATCAATAGCTGCCGATTTTAGGAAAGGATGGTCCCTGTCCTCCGACTTCCTCAAAGTCAGATTTCTATCTGCCCTCATGGTCTCAATTCCCAACCCTTTGCCCTACATACCACTGCAAATTTGCCTAACCATAGTATCAGTTGGAGAAAAATCATCCAGATCACCTTACTGCCGAAAGTCAACATTTCACCAACATTTCAGAAGGTTTTATACTGCCCCCAAATGAGGCCATTCAGCTATGATGATCAAGCTTCCCTCCCCCAGATTTAAGAAATTTCCTGCTGTCTTTGTGTAACTCATTCTTTCTTCCATGTGCATTTAAACTAGGCAGCACCCCTCCCCCAAAGATCTGAAGATGAGGCATACAAATCAAGACTCTTCCACTGTCACGACTTTCATTTACATGCTGTAACTAAACTCTTCACTATTTAGAATATTTAATATGATTGGATTCCTCTAATTCCACTTCAGTGGCTGTTCTGTAAATACCTTCCAGGTTTTTTTTTTTTTTTTTTGCAGCACACCTCAACAATTTGAAAACTACTCAGTATATTCCAAATAAAGTCATTTAACTTAAAATCTCCTTACATTTATTTTATTCTACGGGAATGAATACTCATCAGTTTATCCAACTGTCTCATGTGTTTCATTCTTACTGTGTAATTCTGAAGCTTGAAAATACATAGCCATTGTTCAGTTCTTTGACCTCACCTTTCCAATTCATCTATTAAACACACTATTACACAATTAAACTGAAATTAGAAATGAACCATTTAAAACAAGTCATACCCAGCAACCTAGAAAACCCTTACAGGCCATAGTGGCATCTGTGAGCTGGAATGATCTGAATTGACTTTTTTTTTTTTTTTTTTTTGAGCAAATGGAAACAAAGCTTCATGTAAAACATAAAAAAGGTCCATTTATAGTCTTGAGAGATAAAAGTCTATCTTTTTTTTTAAACTAGTAGACTGTAAGCAGTAAAGACTCATGAAAACTACTCAAAAGTTCTTATCAACCAATATCATGTTTGCGACAACTGTGAGAAAAGAATGTAATTTTACAAAGTGGGAAAACAGCACATCTTTTGGGACCCCTGAGGCTCTAATCAAGCGTATCAGAATTAAGAGTGCTCTGGGTTGGCAAAGCAACCCTGCTGTGGCAAAAACAGGCCATTTCATCATAAATGTTGTTAAAAGAGAGAGAAGTGATTAGCATTTATCTGAAATGAGGAGACAGAGGGACTCTGTCCTTGTCAGGCCATTATATTCCTTAATTATTTCATCAGTTTGTAAGTGACTTGATGACTGAGTCTTATTTCCAGATTTCCTCTTGAAAAGGATCACTGGAAGGGGTTTTTATTAAAACAGGGGCTGCTATTCCTCCCTGAAGTTCCACTGCCAAAAATGGAGGATTATTAAGAGAAGGCAGACCAACCTCCACCTTAAACCTTTACTGGGAAAGTCAAAACCTTCACTCCTCCCTCTTCCTCCCCTACTTGGGGAAAAAAAAAAAAAAAAAATCAAGCTGTTATCTAAACCGATTCTTCAGGACAAAGGAGCAAAACATTTTCTACAAGTTTTATCTAAGTGGTGTATTAGTTCCTTTTTTTGATTAAGAAGTGAAAGGGAATAATATGAACCCAAGACAACTACTAAACTTCGATCTCACAAGTTATTAAAAACAAAAACACACAGCAAAGGTCAAACGGCAGTGTTAGACGGTGTTGTGAAGATAGAAGGACTGAAAGAAGTTGGACACGAAAGAAAAAAGTCTGTGTCCTTTACCTAGAAAAATCATAATCTTCCCCTACTCCCTCCTCCAGCACACAAATCAATGTGCAATTCTACAGGAGCAGCCTCCCTCGGCTCACCAAATAATTAAAATTCCAAACAATCGGATTATTAACCCTATTCTACCAAACAAGCCAAATAAATGATAAATTTGGCCTATAGCTATTGACAACTGAATTTTTAAGTAAGTCCCTGCCTCTGGAATTCAGGACTTATATAACTGATTTAAAATGGTAGCAATGTGGGGTGGGGGTCGACTTCCACTAAAACACCAGGATTAAACACACACACACACGCACACGCACGCACGCACACGCACGCACTCACACGCACGCACACACACTACTACAGTCTTTAGAATACTAAACAAAACAGTATCTAAAATAAACAGGACTTCTCAGAAAAAGTCATCTACCATTAAGGACACACCTTAAAAGTTCTTAGCACACATTAACTAAGCAAGCACAAACTAGTGGTTTGACTGTTATATTTTTCAGACAAAAAGCAATTAGGTTATTGCTCTACACTTGTCATTACTGCGCTGAAGGCTTTTTAGAAAATCTAGATCTATTACTCATTCTCAAAGTATTACAAAATTCACTATTTTAAGTCTTATTTGGTATCAATCAAGACAGTCCATCCATTCCAGGGGGGGGAAAAGTACAGTCGAAAACATTTTAAATGTACTTCTTGACACATACAAAAGAGAAGGTAAAGGCCTCCTAAGGACCCCTACCTAGTGGCCAGGCCTGGCTGGCAGCTGCTGTTACCCTGCCTTTTCTTTTGTTGGGCTTAATCTCATGTCAACTCATTCAACCAACTCAAAAGCGATGAAGACATAATTGAATCAACCTGAACTAAATCAGACCTAGGCTTCTTAAAACATACACCTTAATGATTCCAAACGATCTAGAAAACTAGGAAACCTGCTAGTTTGCACGGCGGTCAATAACATAGGACCCCAGACCGGCCAAAGAACCACTGTACCCGCCTCATCTTTAATACACGTTAAGGAATGTTCAAGCTTAACGCTCCAAGCCCTATAGGCTGATTCAAAAAGATAAATTGAGGCTCAAGGAATTTCAAAGGGGAACAACACAGCAAAGCCTCAAACTCTGAAGTGACTATCCTTTTCTTGGAAAAAGCAACAAAATGAGAGAAAAGAAAGTTAACACTGCTCCAAGTGTTAACAGGCTGCCTGGGGTCCCAGAAGTGGCCACTGGTGGCCCTCTCCTGCTCTCTTTACTAAGCCCTGGGGGGAAACTGCCCCCCCGCCCACCCCACCCCCACCCACCCGCCCAAGAATGTGGCTTCCCGTGCTCGGTGGCCCTACCCTGAATCCTAAAATGTGGGTTCCAACCCGGGACTTGAACTTCTGTTCCGATCCCCGGGGCGCAGGTACCGCGGCCTGCGCACCCCGCAGGCCAGTTCTGGCCCCCTCGGAGCAAGACCGCCCGGGCCATCCCAAATCCAGCCTCCCGGGGCCCCCAGCAGCGCCCTCCTCCCCCTCTCCCTCCCCATCCCGTGCGGCTCGCATTTTGGGGCCAAATCAAGAGTGAAGAGGGCTCTACATCTGAAACTGAGCGGTCTCGCCACTCAGCGCCTCCTGGTAGAAACTTCCCTTTTAAAAAAAAAAAAGAAACACTTTTAGGCTAACATTTCAATCCCTCCTGCCCTTTAGAGTTCCTAGTTCTGCTTCCAGCTGGCTTTGCGTCTCCCACTAGAATTGAGTGATAAAGATATTCTTAAAGCATTTAAGAGTTATTAAAAAAAAAAAGTTAAAAAAAATATTTTAAAATTAAAGGGGGGAGGAAAAAAAAAAGCCTTATCACACATCCAGGAAACGCAGCCCGGTGCACCGCCTGCTCAGGGATGGGCAGAGGACCGGGGCTCCCGGGGACGGATTTGGGGGCGCCCGGGGGGCTGGCTGGGGTGCGTGGCCGGGTCCGCGGCGAGGCCAAGCCCCTCCCTCGGCCCCTGTAGACGCGCCCTCCGCCCGGCCCGTGCGGACGGTCCCGGCCATTGTTTGCGGGGGACGCCTGTTAGGACGCATTGTTTTGGCTGTTTCCAACTTGCCCCGGCCCCTCTCGGGCCATAGCAGGGGACCCCGCGCCGGCCCGCTCCCCTCCGCCCGCGCCCCACGGCAGAGTGGGCAAACGGGGAGACCTGCCCGACGGAGCCACCCAACTTTTCAGGAACAGCCCCCCACGCAACCCCCCACGCAGCCCCCGAGCTCCCTCCGGCGGGCCCCTGGCTCCCGACCCAGGGAAGAGGGCACTCCTCCGCCCCCAAGCCATCTAGACTGTTTCCCAGAGTGAGTGTGATGGTCAAACACAGTCTGTGCATACCGGGGGTTCGCCCGACACCTTCTCGCCACTGGAATCGCTCAGAAGCCGGGAGGGGAGGGGGCGCCCTAGAGGAGCGGAATAGAGAGTAGGAATGGGGGGAGGCCGGCGGGGCGGGGGAACCGTTCGGGGAGAGGGCGAGATAACGAGCACGGGAAACTCGAGGGCGGGCTCGGGGGACGCCAGAGGGGCGAGACGAGGAGCCCCCTGGGGCCCCGCGCGGGCGGGGGGCGCGCCCCCTTTACCTGCGGCTCCGGCTCCTCGGCCATTTCCTCGCTCGGCGGCGGCCGGGACTGAACTGACACCACACGAGCGAGCCGAGGTTTGAATGAGGAGGGAGCAGGCGAGGAGGGGAGGGGGCGGGGAAGGCAAGAGGGAGGGGAGGCGACGAGGAGTTTCTCTCGGCCTTTTGTGCGGACACCTCCCGGATTCCGCGCCCGCACCGGCCCCCCAAAAGAGACTGGGGGCCACTGCGCGAGAGGCGAGGCCATCCCCCAGGGCGCCTCGGGGCTTGGCGCCTTGAAGACCCCCCCCAAAAGGAGCGTCCCCCACCCCCACCCGGAGGATTTGGGGGCCGGGCTCACCTCGGGCGCGGGGCTAAGGTGAGCGGGGCGGGGGTGCTCACGGGGGTCAAAGGCGCGGGCGCCCCCTACTCGTCCGCGCGAGGACAGTGCAGGCGCGGGGGGTCCCTAGAGCCGCCGGGGCGCGGCGCGTCAGGCGCAGGGGGACTGTTGGGTCAGAAAGTGCTCAGGGAGCAGCTGTTGCGCCCTCCCTCAGCCCGGCCGCTCGGAGACGCCCCGCCTCCTGCCTTCACCGGCCGCCCGGCCACGCCCTCGGCCACGCCCCCGCATCCACGTGATCTGCGCAGGCGCGCCCCTGCCCCGCCCACCGCCACGGACCCCCGCCTCCCGGACGCGAGCGAACCGTCGAGCGCGCGCACTCCCTGTTCTCGCCCTGCCACTCCCGCGCACGCGCGCGCCTTTCACCACCCCCACATCCCCCCCTCCCGCCATCCGGCTTAACGTGGCCCGCGCGCGCCCCGGCGGTTCCAGTGACAGGTACGCGGGGAGGGGGCCACGAGGGCAGCGCGCAAGCGCAGTTCCAGGCCTCTGCCTCGCCGCTTCCCCCTCCCATGCAAGGTGTGCCCAGGCTAGGGGAGGGGCTGGTCGCCCGAACTCCTGGGTCATCCAGCATTACCAACAAACGAAAAGCCTTTACCCCCATTTGGGTAGGTTAGAAGGCAACTGTGCACAAACAACATTTTTTCAGATTTTCTTCAAGCATGAGAAAGGTCGATGAGATAAGATGATTAAAATATTTTTTAAATTAGTATCTTCGTAAAGCTACTTTTGTTACTATTTTTCTGAAAGGGCTGAGCTTGCGCTGCTATAACTTGAGGTTTCTAAACTTGGCCTAGATGCCAAGAATCCACTTGGCTTTGATAGAAATCCACGTGGATGAAACCAGGCTTAAAACTGGGGGGGGGGGGGGGGGGAACTAGCCTTCCCCCTCCCCTTAAATGAAAGGGTTTCCCAACTATTCTTTTTATTTGCTCACTAAAAAAGAAAAGGTTATGATTCCGAAGGTCAGTGATATTCCCCCATTTTAAGTAAGCCCCAAGGAGGAACCAAAGAAGCAACAATCACATCCACCAAGTTCTCTGCCCCAAGATGCAAACGAATGCAAAAGTAAAGGGTGCTACGTTAAGTCACCACAAAATAGCCAAGTTTGTCTTGTTGTGTTTCTTTTTTTCTTATTGGCCTTCGGTGTATCCAAAATGGAAAAACTTAAAACATATCAAGAAAGGCCCTTAAAGTATATATTTAATAAATCAGGACAAAAAAAGCCCTACATAAATGCTCCGCTGGTGAGCAGTGCAATCCTTAATAAGTAGGAAATGGAACTTGAGAGACAGTTTCTCAGCAAAGGGGAAGAATTTGCCAAGTGTGATGTTTTGCTGTCATTTTATATATAACTACTAACCCCACATATGGTCTGGTTAGTCTTTTTTAAAAAGGAAGTGAACCAATTACTTACTCACACTTAATTAATTAGCAGTTCCAAAAGTAGATTCTTAAGCCAGAACTTTTTTTTTTCCTCAGTCAAGTACACTGATATTGATCACTTCTAGTACTAGAGTTCCTCTTCTCAGGGAAGATGAATATCTTTCTTTAAAATATTTTTTAAAGTCTTATAGTCACATACCAAAATACAGTCCATAGACACACTCTTCCTAAACAAGAAACTTCATTTAACTTACCAAAACAAATGACTTCGGGCACTGCTACAAAACAAAGAAACTATGAACAAGTGAAACCAAACTGAGTCTTCACATAAGTGTAGCCTCACTCTACATGTTAATAGATAACCTTTGAACTCTGAAACCTTGAAAGCTGTAAACACAATAGCACTGATAGTTAAAAATCCTAGTGTCAAAATTGAGCAAAAAGAAAAGTCCTAACTTTTCAGTCGGAATAGGGAAACAATCAAATGTTTTGACAAATAATCGTTTCACTAAGAACAATGAGGCTCCTGGCTCTCAGACCTTGTTGCTACTGAATTATTTTCTGAGCAAAAAATGGTACTTTTCCCTATGCCCTCACAAAACTACCACTTTGTGAGCATAATAGCATCATATGGTTTGTTAGTTACTGTTTCTCTCTCCTCCCCCCCCCCCGCCCGGCAAAAAATAAAAAATAGAACAACAACAAAAAAACCGTATTACCTTGTAGATTTTCAAATTGAAAGTAATTTTATTAACTGATCTATCCGCTAAGCGTTTTATAGGCGATCTTAACGTTTGAGCAAAGAATTACAAAGAACCTTATTCCTGGAGACGTGCCAACAAAACTGGGAAGTCGTTGAAAAATTCTGCCAATGGCTGAGTGCTGGGTTGCAAACACATACTGTGTTTTTAAATGGACATAGAGTGATCTGAATGCGCTGTAAGGGCGTCTGTGGGACACATTCGGCCCCTTAGAAGGTGGAGACCCACACTTAAGATTTACTTGGAAAGCGTGTATAGTTAAAACAATTAAGAATGAAAACTCCAAAAGCAACAGGAGGACGCCAGGAACATTCGCTTTTGTAGTAAAGCCAGGAACTCACTATTATCGTATGAAATGAAAATCGAAAATCGAACGTTGGTCTCCATATACTTAGCTCCGCCCACGCATAATCCTGTTTTCCCCCCCCGCCCCCCCCCCCAGCTAGACTATCTCTAAAGGAGTCAGGTGCTGCAGAGACGCAGGCGACACAAACAATGGAACCAGAAATGTCCCTTCAAATGTGAGCTGATGCTCGGCACACGTTATTCGGGGAGAGAGCGAAAGACCCCGCTTCACCTCTTTTTAATGCGACGCACATCACCTACACCTCATTTTTCACAATTATCCAAACAGACCAGCCCTCCTTAAGATCTATTTCCCAGTGTATGCTTATAAAATCGCACCATTATCTCTGATCTAATCCCAGCAATAGGAGCCCTCTGGCTTTAGTTAACTTCTGATTTTCTCTCCAGCTCCTGCCTGCCACCGCATTCTCAGATCTAACAACAAAAAACCCTTCTAATTTGCTATATTTAACATTCATTGGAATCATCTTTTGAGAATTAGCCTTCATTAGCAGAGGAGGGTGCCGTTATGATCTTCTTATTTTCGCAAGTATTTATTTTACTGTGGAACTATTATAGAGAAACGATTTGGAAACTGTATGTAAATCCCTGGAGCTGAAACGGAGCCAACACAGACTTAAAAGAATTCAGTGTTCAGAGCAGGAAAACCTGAAAAACTGCAGTGAGGAGTTAGCAGGAAAAGAAAATGAAAAAGTTAGGCAAACCTGCCAGCTCTGCAAACTACAAGGGACATTTGAGAAGGAAATGAAGAAGGGCAGCTCTTTTAACAGGACAGAATGCACTAAATGAAGTAGGGATCACCAGCGACTCCAGGGAACACCAAACTTCTCTCTTTCCTATTAAGTTTCTTCATCCCATTCAAGTCATCTCACAATTTTAAACGCCCTACAAAACATCATAATAATACATGATAAAAATAAATAGCAGAAATTACCTTGCAGAAGTGGAGGCAGGGTCTGGAACCAGGAGGCTTTCTCTCCCTGAGTTGGCCGGTCCACCTGACTCAGAACAATACTGGAAGAGATGTGATTGCTGGTTTTTATAAGCAAACCAAAAAAGGGAGGGGCCAAGAATAAGGCTCAGTATAAATAGAGGTTTAGATGCAATCCCAGCTTGACTAACCAATCATGGCTGTGTCTGCCCCATTGGCAAGTTTGGTGAGTACCCTGCCCCACTTTACAAGCACAACTTCTGTGCATCTTCTCCAATATCCTGGATGGTTTTCCAAGGCTGACTCCACTCAAAATGTCACTGTAAACTTTCTTTAAAAATTACACGGGTCACAAATAAAACAAACTAGAGAATATAACAAAAAAGAAACACTCAGATATAGAGAACAAACTAGTGGTTACCAGTAGGCAAAGGGAAGAGGGGGAGGGGCAAGATAGGGGGAGGGGATTAAGAGATGCAAACTACTATGTATAAAATAAATAAGCTACAAGGATATACTGTAAACACAGGGAATAGAGCCCGTATTTTATAGTAACTGTAAATGGACCTTTAAAATTTGTGAATCACTATGTGTACACCTGAAACTTATATAACATTGTACATCAACTATACCTCAATTAAAAATAAATATATATAAAGTACTAGGGATGCAATATGCAACATGATTAGTATAATTAACACAGCTGTATTTTATATATGAAAGTTAAGAGAGTAAATCCTGAGTACTCATCACAAGGAGAAAAAGTTGTTGTTTGTTTTTTATTTTGTGTCTATATGAGACGATGGATCCTCACTAAACTTACTATGGTCATCATTTTGTGATTGTGAAAAGTCAATCATCATGCCGTACGCCCTAACCTTACGCAATGGCATATGTTGAATACTTCGCAATAAAACTAGAAGAAAAATAAATTACATGGGTCACGATGTAACTTTTGGAGCACCTCTTTAAAGCTTTTGTTCTCATCTAATATTCCAAATGGGGAGCTGTGGGGTGAGGGGGAGGTGATGGAAGAGGAAAGTAACTAACATCTATTGAAATGCAATTTTCATCATCATCTCAGTAAATGGAACCATCTTCCATCCACCCACGTAAGCCAAAACCTGGAAGTCAAACTATGATATTTCATCTCCAGCCCCACCCCCGTCTCTCTCACACACACAAACACACACACACACAAACACAAACACACACACCTTTCATCCATCAGCAGGGCCTATAATTTCTATCGTAATATATCTCAAATCTCTAACACAAGGCTACTCCACAGCACCACAATCTCTCACTCCTCCAAATAGACCAAGGTGTCTCCAAGCTTCTTCCTTTCTAGGTTTGCCTTGGTTATGTTCTTCACCCATAGCCCAAGAGATCTTTTACAGTGTAAATCAGATCGTGTCACCACCCTGCTTAATGGCTTCCTATTGCCTCAGGAAAAAGAACAAACTCCAGAGCCTGCCTGCCAACCCTGTAGATCTGGCCCCTGCCTAAGTCTCCAGCCTCAAGTCTTGGCAAGCCCTCTGCGTAGAGCTCTAAGCTCCAGCCACAAGGCCTTCTCTCTGACCCGGAGGCTCCAGCCCTGTGTTTCCCTTTGCCTAGTTCTATCTCTCCAGTCTTTCAGGAAATCAGCTTCTATTCCTCCTGAGAGGTTTAAACTCTGGGCTCTCTGGGGGGAGGCCCTCTGACAAGGTGTTGGAAGGTCTTCTCTCCAATAATCCAATCTTGGGCTCAAACATTCCTGCTCCAACCTCTTGACAGCTGCATTAATCCTAGAATACTATTTAATCTCCATGGGTTTCAATTCCTGATCCATAAAATGGTGTGATGAAGAAGAAGATGGAGGAGGCAGGGAAGGGTGAGGTAAATTTTTTTTTTTTTTTTTTAATTGAAGTATAGTTGATTTAGGGACTTCCCTGGCGGTCCAGTGGTTAGGACTCAGCACTTTCACTAAGGTGGGTTCAATCCCTGGTCAGGGCACTAAGATCCTGCAAGCCTCTTGGTGTGGCCCCCCAAAAAAAAGTATAGTTGATTTACAGTATTACAATATTATATTAGTTTCAGGTATATGACATAGTGATTCAAAATTTTTGTAGATTATACTCTAAGGTTATTATAAGGACTTCCCTGGTGGTCCAGTGGTTAAGACTCTGTGTTTCCAATGCAGTGGGCACGGGTTCCATCCCTGGTCAGGGAACTAAGATCCCATGTCATGTGGCGCGGCCAAAAAAAATTTTTTAATTTTTAAATTAAAAAAAAAATGTATTATATTGTTGGCTATATTCCCTATGCTGTATAATAGCAATATATTCTTGTAGAAGAAAGTAGATCTTAAAAGTTCTCATCACAAGGAAAAAAAATATTTGTAACTATGTGAAATGATTCATGTTAATTAAATGTATTGTGGTCATCATTTCAAAATGTATACATATACCAAATTACTACATTGTATACCTTAAACTTATACAATGCTATATGTTAATCATATCTCAATAAAACTGGAAGAACTATATAATAATATAATTATATTATTTATATAAATAGTATTTGTTTTCATAAGACTCTTGGGAAAATTGAGGCACACTGTGTAAAGCTTGTAAGCCCAGAGTTTTGCAGGCCTGGCACTGTTCTAGGCACCGGAGCTAGAGCTTACAGTAAGCAAAGCAAACGAAGTTCTTTCCGTTTTTGGAGCTTACCTTCTAGAGGGAGGCAGACAACACACAGGCTCAGTGGCGAGGGGAAGGTGCCTGCTGTTTTTTGGACTGGGGCTCCCTGAGGAGCAGAGACCTCCAGAAAGTCGGGTGGCAAAGTACACTAAGGCAGGGAGCACAAGGTGAGAAGGCAGAAGACAGGGCAGAAGACAGGCTGACCCGGGGAAAGCACTGCAAGGAGGCCAGCGCATCGGGGCCCAGCGGGTGAGGACAGGGGAGCAAGGAAATAATAGGGCAGGACCTTGTAAAGACAGAGGCAAGGACTGGGTTTTTTTGTTTGTTTTTTTGGCCGCATCACAAGGCATGTGGTATCTCAGTTCCCAGACCAGGGATAGAATCCGTGCCCCCTGCAGTGGAAGCGCAGAGTCTTAACCACTGGACCGCCAGGGAAGTCCCAAGGACTGGTTTTTGACTCTGGTAGCAGTAGGATATCAAAGATGGTCAATTCTCTGCTCTCATTTTATTTGCTATATCTGCAGCCCTCGATACCGTCAGCCCTTTCCTCTTCCTTGAAACACTTTTCCCCCTGATTTGGGACACTGCGCTTTCCTGATTTCCACCAGTCCTCACTGGCTGCTCCTTCTCCGTCCCCTCTGCTGGTTCTTTTCCCCTGACCTCCAGACTCTGAAGTGCCCCAGGGCCCAGTGCTGGAGCCTGGTCTTTTTCCTACTCATTCCCTAAGTATTTCATTCAGTCCAGTGGCTCAAAATACCATCTATAAGGCTCCTAAATTTATATATTTCCCACCCAGACCTCTCCCCTCAAACCCCAAAATATATTTCCAGCTGTCTACTCCAGCTCCATTTAGACGTCCAGAAATTATTTCTAGATTTCAACCTCAGACCTTCTCCCATAGTCCTCCACCACTAATGAATACATAAGATCATAGAATTGCATGAGACTCTCCAGGAAGGGAATGTAGATGGAGAAGAAAGAGTGAGTGGGTAGAGAGCTGGGTCAGCCAAGAAAAGAGTGGGTAGAGAGCTGGGTCAGCCACCGACATTGGATCATGCACCCCTGTCAGGTACCCCCCGAGCTCAAACCAATGCAATTATACTCATCACACATTATAGTAATTATTTCTGCCTGTCCTCCTCCCACTAGAGTCTAAACTCCATAGAAATACATGATACTGTGATTTGTTCTCTGCTGTATCTCCAAGTCTTAGTATGATGTCTGTCTATTGCAGCGATCAATAAATGTGTTCAAGACAAATGAATATAGAAATAATACTAATGCATAGAACTCAGCCGCAGTGAGATCCAGCCAAAAGGGACCTGAAGTTTGGGTGTTCAGGCCAGTCACTGGGGTCTTGGCTCAGTTTTCTCATCTGTAAAATGAGGCTTCTAACCTCTGTTCGACCTGCCTCATTGGATAGTGGGGTTGCCCCCTGTCATACCACGGGGAAGCTCCGTGCTGTATTAACAGCAAAGGGTCGTTTTTACCATGACTCTTGTCTTGACTGCTGAGTGTCAACTCGGCAGGGGGCTCTGCTTGTGTCTGGACTCACCTTTGGGTACACCTGGAACTCAGCTCCCCTGATGACCTTTACATCAGACCTGAAACCCAAGAGGTCCCGCACTTTGCTAAAAGAGCATTCAGAGTCTTTGAACTCACTTTTCTCAACTGGTGTAGTGAATGGTTTATATAGTTGGTTGGTTAGGAATTTTATTTTCTTTCATTTTTTGGTCTGAATCAGACTGTTAACTCCATCAGGAGTGGGGACTTGTCCAAATTCACACCCAGCAGAGCCTCCTGCCTTGGGATGGGTTGGGTGGACTAAACCACTGACAGTTCAAAAAACTTCTATGCCAGAAACAGGGCCAGCGTGCCGAGAGGCTTAGCTGATAAGCTCTAACGTTGATTGAGTTCATGTGTGCTTTTCATTTTGTAACTCATTTAATCCACCTAACGACCCAGCGAGGCAGGGCCTATATTTTTCCATTTTTATAGACAAAGAACGTGGGCACAAAGAGATTAAGTAGCTGGCAATAAGCAGCAGAGCCAGGCGTCTAAATCCAGCACCTGCCTCTAAGGCCTCTGTCCTTACCTACAGATACACGACCTTCTTCATACCCGGGTCCCCTGCCTAGGTCTCCACCTCGGCTCCTCTCCCCCCCTTCCCCCCTCCCTCACTGTCCTTCATCACAATGGCCTCCTTTCCTGTGCAGACACCGGCCAAGCCTCACCCCAACACCTCATGGTGTATCCCCAGGACCTTGAACCATGCCTGGCACATAGTAGCTGCTCATTAAAATACCGGATGCAAAATGAGGATGAATGCTGTGCGCCAGGTGCCTGCCATCTACTATCTCATTACTTTCTCCTAGTAATGGGCCCAGCATTTTTCCCACATACCAGGGATACAGCTGTGAGGAAAGTGGATTCTGAGCTTGCAGAGTAGAGCATACTCATATGCCTACTAAAATGAAATTCCAAACTGTGTTGAATACACTGGGAAATAAAAAAAAAACAGGGAATAAAATGTTTAGTATCTCCATCTACTGCCTTCTGATAAACATTTGATAAACCATTCTCTGCTTACCTATCTCCTTGCTCTGTGATGGCTTCCTGTCCCACTGTCACTTTGAATCTCTCCAAATACATGTGCCATGTATGTGCAAAAGTCAATCTGTAGCCATCCTGCCCATCCCCCAAGGACCACGCCAAATGCCACCACCCTCTCTTTGTTCAGTCACTGTTTGCTCACCCCTCCTTTGTGACATTTGCTGGATTATGCTTAGCCCACCTGAATAAATCACAGGCTCCTTGAAGGGAAGGCCAGTTTCCTCCATGTCACAGTTGCTGGCACACAGGAAGTGTCTCAATATTTAGATGTTCTATTTAATTAAATAAATATGCTCCCTGATTGGCAGCTGCCAATCCAGGAGAGATGCAGATGATCACATCTCTGTCACACTGAGCTCTTCACAATCTGCACTGATCTTTTCAAAAGTCAAATGTGATCACATCAGGGCCCTGCCCCAGACTCCCAACGTCTCTGAAAATAAAGACAGAATTTCTGGCAGGATCTGGTGGGCCCTGTGAAGACTTTGGACTTTATTCCAAAAGCACTGGGATGCCAACGGGAAAAAAAAAAGTAGTAAAACCGAAAGAACTATTGAACTTCAAGTGTTTCTTCCTTGAGAGATTATCTCCTGAAGGATCTCATCCTGGTTAAACAAAGAGGCCACAGCAAACATGAAGAAGTTACAGTTCTCTTACTTCAAGCCCCCATTTTCCTCTCCTTGCGCCAAGGGTAGGATCACAGAATCAAAGCAGTCACGGATCGCCGTGCCTGGCACCAGCTGTAATCTGATCAATCGTGACCCCTTGAGTTATTACTGCCTTTCCTTAAAAAAGAGTAAACTGAGGCTCAGAAGAGTTAAGTAGGCTGACTGAGGTCACACAGCTAACAGTTTGATTCCCTATCTTCCAGACTAAGGCCAATGGGCCATTTGAATCCAACGTCAAACCTCAACTCTGTCACCAACCTAAATTTCCTCACCTCTAAAAAACACTGGGGCTTCCCTGGTGGCGCAGTGGTTAAGAATCCGCCTGCCAATGCAGGGGACACGGGTTCGAGCTCTGGTCCGGGAAGATCCCACATGCCGCGGAGCAACTAAGCCCGTGCGCCACAACTACTGAGCCTGCGCTCTAGAGCCCACGAGCCACAACTACTGAAGCCCGTGCGCCTAGAGCCCGTGCTCTGCAACAGGAGAAGCCACCGCACTGAGAAGCCCGCGCACCGCAACAAAGAGTAGACCCTGCTCACCGCCACTAGAGAAAGCCCCCGCGCAGCAACGAAGATCCAATGCAGCCAAAAATAAATAAAGTAAATAAATTAAAAATAAATGGGCTTCCTGGTGGCGCAGTGGTTGAGAGTCTGCCTGCCAATGCAGGGGACACGGGTTCGAGTCCTGGTCTGGGAAGATCCCACATGCCGCGGAGCAACTGGGCCCGTGAGCCACAACTACTGAGCCTGTGCTCCACAACAAGAGAGGCCGCGATAGTGAGAGGCCCGCGCACCACGATGAAGAGTGGCCCCCGCTCGCCGCAACTAGAGAAAGCCCTCGCACAGAAATGAAGACCCAACACAGCCAAAAATAAATAAATAAATAAATATATATATTTTTTTTAATAAAATAAAAAATAATCAGGTACTTATATAAATAAATAAATAAATAAATAAATAAATAAATAAACAAACAAAAATCAGCACTGATGCACATTGCTTGACACCCTATTTCCTGAATGTTCACCAGTCAGCCGTGTGTGGCTCCAGGGCAAAGTTGAAACCTCCTCACCCAATGTGCCTCCCCTCCCCCCATTCTGGAACAGCCATATTTTACTCCATTGCCCCGGGGCTAGTCTCCTCCCACCTCAGTCACTCCCTGGCGTTCCTGGTGTCCCTGAGTACTCGGCCTGTCTTCCCCAACAGTCTGCAAATCTCCTTTGAAGGTAGGGGAGAAAGGTCATGCAAAGTATATCCCAACAGCAATTAGCAGAGTGCTTTTCACAGAGTTGGGAAGCAATATAGGTTTGTAAGATGAAAATATCCTAGACTAGGTCTCAAACATCCATGCCTTCCTTCACACTGCCTGTCAGAGCTCAGCAGCTAGCAAATCTTACAGATGCTATCGTCTCAAAATCTCTCAGTGCACCCTTTTCCTTCTTATTTCCACAGTCCTTGTTTCTTGTTTCATTCTGATCTGTGTAGTAATCTCCTAACCGGTCCTCCTGTACCTGTCTTCCTCCTAACCCAGAATACTTTTTCCCGAACCCCACAAATAACCATCCTGCCACTGTCCCGTGCAAAAATCTCCAATTTTACCAAAAGAAGCCATACCTCCCTCTCTTAGGATACAAAACTACGGCCCCAGCCAAGCTTTCAGCTAGATTCATTCCATAAATATTTATTTGGGAGCACTCCTCTGTCCCGGGCACTTGGCTGGATAGTAACTGAAGAATGAGATGCAAAACAAACTGCATTCCTACCTTCATGGAGCTTACATTTTAATCGGAGAAATAGACATTAAACAAATCAAAACATAAATAAACAGAAAAGCATATAATTACAGTACCTACCCTGGAGAAATAATCACTCGGGTACTTAAAGAAGCATACACAAGGATGTTCATTGCAGCATTGTTTATAACAGTGAAAAATTAGAAACAACCTATGTGTTCATCAAAAGGAAAATGGCCACATAAACTACGGTATATCCGAATTGAAGAATATAGACAGCAGTTGGAAAGAATGAAGTGGTGTGGCTAGATCACCAAGACATTGTGGAGAAAAAAAACAAAGCTGCAAAAACGTATGCCATTTTTGTTTAAAAAGACACACACAATAATATATTTTCCAAAGGAAATACATGTATATGTATATAATATTTATGTGTATATATTATATATAAATATATTTACATATACATATATACGTATACATGTACACATATATTTACATTAATACACACATACATATGTTTATGTATACATATGTATATATGTATGTGTATATTAATGTAAATATATATGTATACACACATCATACGAAATATATATATGCTGATCATTTCTCAATATATACAAATACTGAATCATTATATTGTACCACCTGAAACTAATATAATGTTATATGTCAGTTATATCTCAATAAATAAATAAGAAATATATATATGGAAATACACAAATAAAAGCTGTTTAATTCTCAAGTGTGGGCAAGGATCCAGGACAGTTTGGTGATATCTAAATATTTTAATTTCTTTACATGTAAAGCATACTCATATGCCTACTAAAAAGAAATTCCAAACTGTGTTGAATACACTGGGAAATAAAAAAAAAAAAACAGGGAATAAAATGTTTAGTATCTCCATCTACTGCCTTCTGATAAACATTTGATAAACCATTCTCTGCTTACCTATCTCCTTGCTCTGTGATGGCTTCCTGTCCCACTGTCACTTTGAATCTCTCCAAATACATGTGCCATGTATGTGCAAAAGTCAATCTGTAGCCATCCTGCCCATCCCCCAAGGACCACGCCAAATGCCACCACCCTCTCTTTGTTCAGTCACTGTTTGCTCACCCCTCCTTTGTGACATTTGCTGGATTATGCTTAGCCCACCTGAATAAATCACAGGCTCCTTGAAGGGAAGGCCAGTTTCCTCCATGTCACAGTTGCTGGCACACAGGAAGTGTCTCAATATTTAGCTGTTCTATTTAATTAAATAAATATGCTCCCTGAATTCTTTCATTCACTCATGCATTTACTCTCTTACTCAACAAACATTTATTAAGCACCTACTGTGTACCAGGCACTGTTCTAGGTGCTGGGAATGCCGCAGGAAAGCAAACCAATCAAAACGCCTATCCTCACAAAGTTAACATTTAACATTCTAGTGTGTTAATTAAGTACTATGGAGAAAAATAAGGGGAGCGAAGGGGTCAGGAAATGGAAGGGGTAGGTGTGGGAGGCGGGGGGATATTAAATAGGCTAGTCTGGGCCTTCCCTGGCAGACCAGTGGTTAAGACCGAGCTTCCTCTGCAGGGGGTGCGGGTTCGATACCTGGTCAGGGAAGTTCCGCATGCCAAGAAGTGGCCAAAAGACAAAAAAAAAAAAAGTCTACTGCAGGTTGACTTCATAGGTGGAGACATCTGAGTAAAGATCTGAATAGGGTTCCAGTGGGAGCCATGTGGGGTTCTGGGGAAAGAGGCTAAAAGGTTGGCCTGCAAAGACCTTGAAGTGTGTATCCAGTGACTCAAGGAACTACAAGGCAGCTAGCATGGTGGCCGAGTGGCTGGTGTGAAGTAAGAAGAGACAAATCAGAAAATGAGAATGCAGGGGATGCATATAAATTGCCTGGGGCCTTTGGGACTTTGTAAAGATAGGATTTTATCTGAATGAGCCTGAGGGCCACTGAATGGTTTGAGCAGAGGAATGATGACCTGGCTGGGGTATTAAGAGGCTTATTAAACAGATGATAAAATTAAGAGCACTTCTAAAGTAGTAAAGCAGACAGTCCCCTTTTCTGAAATCACTCGGATATTTAAGTGTGTTCATATTTTCAGGCTACTTTTACAATAACAACAACAAAAACGAGGACAATAGCAATAGAAGAGATAAAAAGGATAAGAAGGGAGAAATAAAATAATTTATTGAGCCCCTGCTATGTGCCAGAGTCTTGACTCCACACCTAATGTATCCAATCAAGCTGTTACTTAGTTCTCCTGATAACCTATCTATATTTATGTAAATGTATATATAAATTTAAGTATATTTAAATTCATTTGCCAAATGAGGAAACTATAGCCATCAGAGGTTAACTTGCTTTCTGACTTACTAACTTCTAACTTCATTGAGGTGCTACAACAAAAATAAAGTGAAATTCTCACCCCGTCTAATTCCAAACCCCATGCTGCCACACGCCATTCTTTTTTACCCTAAGTTGTTGACCTTGGCCTTAGGAGACTAGAGGATAATAATAGGGATCATTGATTAAGTACTTATTACAGGCCAAGCACATTGTATGCACCATTACTGGATACCCAGGCAGAGTCAGTACCCCCTCTGCCCAGATTAGAAACCTGCAACTCCGAGCAGTCATATGGATAGTGGTTAAAGGGCTGAGCTCATAAAACTGGGTTCAAACCAAGACTCTGGACTACCCAGCTGTGCCGCCTTTGCCACCTCACTTGAGCTCTCTTTGCCTCTGTTCTCCCCATTTTACAGATGGAGGTAAGAATACTCACTGACAAGTGTATTTAAGAGGAATAAATAAATCCTCACCTGTAAAATGTTTTGCAGAGAATTTGGCACATGGTAAACATTTAATTAAGACACACTATTATTATGAAGATTATTGCCCACAGTCACAGAAGCTCACCCACTGCAGGACCCTGCCAGGGTACTTATTCATGGGTTGGAGAAGAGAAGTGTGTTTATAGAGGTGAGGGATTTGTCCTCTCCAGAACTGAGTCACTCACTTTCAATCATCTGAGCGCCCACCCAAGGTAGACTAAGTAAGTGGAATTCCCTGGAAAAAAAGATACATACCTCAATCTGGGTGATCCTCCAGGAAGTTTCGGAGACAACCCACCTTTCAGTGTTCCTTGGGCATCTTCTCCAAACTGAAGGTCAAGCAAGGCCTGAGCAACCCCTGAAGGAGGAAGTCAGAGGTTAGTGGCAGCAGGAAAGGATGTGGAACAGAAGAATCTCCTGACTTTAGGTGTGCCCTCTCAAGCCACGCCCTCCAATAGGATATTGGGATTTGGGAGAAGTGCTGGAGAGGAGATTAAGGTCAGAGCCATACCCTTGACAGGCATAGAGTGACCAAAAAAAATCCCTGAGTCTAGACTAAAGATAAGACAGTTGCCCTAAATTTCTGGAGCATAGTTAATCCCAAACGAGCTACTTCACCACTTCACTTTCAGCAGCTCCCAACACGAACACAGCAAGTTTTCCCAGAAACCGGAACTGAATAAAATACAGTCTCCAGAGGCTTCCTGGATCCAAATCCTACTCCACTGCTCAGCTGCTAGGGGACCTCAGCCCGATGATTTAGCCTCTCTACCTCACCTGTAAAATGGGAATAATAGTCCCCAATGCATCAGGCGCCTTTAAGGGTTAAATGGGCTGATGGTGATGAGACCTTAAAAACCTTAAAACTGACTCAGTAAATGTCAGCCAAAACGACATTAGCCATCCCTCTCCCTGTCCTAAATCAGCCCTTCTACTTAACTAATCTCCTTGGCCTCTTTGACAACTTTTTTTCAAACGTCGTTAGCACATTTTGTTGACATATTTTTACAAATACCAAGCCTGCATGTCCTCTTAAAAATATTTTAAGAGATTATGTTTTGTTCCCACTTGCTTTGAGGAACAGCTTCAGCCACGTTGAGTGGGATGAAAACAGTATAAAAGCAAATGAGGATAATAGACCATCTTTCCTGAACTTTTTCAAAAAAAAAAAAAGAAAAGAAAAAGCAAAGAATTAAAGATTCAGATCCTGGGCTTTTAAAGACCATCTTGCTAAGTATTTTCTTACCAAGTTCCTTCTTTTTTTTTTCCTCCCCCACAAACACAACAGTAACGAGATAGTTTTTCTTTCTCCCTACTTTCAAAAAAAAAACACCAAAAACTCTGTCACATAAATTTCTCCAAACAAATACAATTGAATTTGCTATAATGATTTGTAACTGATATGCTATGTCCTTTAAAGAAAAGAAGGCTATGAACAGAAATAAACAGTTTCTGAAGCAGTTGTATCCGAAGTCAAGGAATAAGAACAACAACGTGTCCCCAAGGAAACAAAGTAGAATTTGGAATCCAAGCTAAAATGGCTCTGCCTTAATCCTCTGTTACCCTGTACCATGGGGCTGCGTTTACAGGAAACGCCTGCCACCAGAAGTTTTCTGCTAGTTTTCAACCCGCTTTCAATCGTATTTTTGCATCATCAACTCAGCCATATGGAAACAAATAAAACACTCAGCTTAAAAAAAAAAAATCGTAGAGGAAGAGATTGCTGACCTGTTCATTTCTACCTTCTCCAGGATGGGTAGAGAGGCAAGAAGAAATGCAGGCTCCCCTCCCCCTCCACGACTGGGCTTCCCGGCTGGGTGGAAACTATCTCATTACCACATTTTCAACAAGCAGACCGGTTTCCTTGTTTAATCAAAGTTAGTTTGTGGTTGTTTGGCAGTCTGCGCTTGCCAGGTTTTTATGGCTATAGAAAATGTGTATTTATTTATTTTGAGATGGCTATGACCATATGACACATGAGCTAGCCTTAGCCAATGATTTATAAGAGCTCTGAAAAGCACTGCCTTTAAACATTTTAATAGAGGCTCTCTCATCCTTTGTAAGTGGAAGTGTAAATTGGTACAGTCCTTTTGTAAACAACTCAGTGAGACAAGTCAAGGGCCTTACAAATGTTCATACATTTGGGTGCAGCAATAACACTCCTGAAATCAATCCCAAGGAAATAACCCTAATCAAGGAAAAGGTGTTATGAACAAAGACATTCATGGCAACAAGACTTAATATAAGGGGAAGAAAAACACACACACACCCTCTCTCCCCACATACATGTGGAAAAACACAGAGGAATAGCTAATCATCCAAATTATGCCCCACTTTTGCACATAGCCATTTTGAAATTAGAAAGTTTTAAAAAATAATGCCATTGGGAAATAGTTAAAATAGCAAATGGAAAAAAAATCAAGATGCAAAATCATATTTTTAATAAACTATGTCTTTTTATTAGTAAGCAAAAAGAGCATATAAGCATATGTAAAACTGTTGAAATTGGTTTTCTTATCACAGAAATTTTAGTACGGACTGTGCATCATGTGATACTGAGGACTTATTGTTCATTCATTTGCTGTGATAATGGCATTTTGAGTTACTAGGAAAAAATTTACATATTTTTTAGAGATATATATTGAAGAGTATAGGAGACGAATGGCCTGGTATGTTGGAGTTTATAATATTTAGCAAACTTTAAAAAGGAGAGAATTGAAGCAAATGTGGTTTACATCTTGAAACTGCAGAACTGAGGTTGGCCATGGGGGCTTCACTATTCTCTCTATTCTTATGTTCATTTCAAAATTTCTATTAAAATTTTTTAAATGGTTGTTTTTTGATCATGGGATATGCATGACCTTTTTCTACCTCCTATTTTTCTCGAAATATTTTCTCTTATATGCCTGTATTATCTTTGAAATAAAATAAATTAACATTTGTTTTACCAAAAAGAAATTAAAAAGAGTTGACAGTCCCATGAGATGTTTTTATTGCTGTGTAATAGTAGTGAATCCTCAGAATGCTCTGATAAACCTAGGTACCTTAAAATGCGAGCTCATAAATGGTCCAAATCCTCTCTGTGGGTTGCACCACTGTCTGAGACTATGCTGTAAATATGATCAGCTGATAACAAGGCCAGCTGCAGCGAACCATTTTAAAGATTAGGAACCATTTAAAAAACACACACACACATACCACCTCCTGCCTCTTAAGTGTTAAGTGGTGAGATACTCTGGTTTTATTTCCAAAGTTTCATGCAATAATCATGTAAGCAGCAAGCAGCACAGAGATCCACATACCGCCAAGCTGACTCAGAAGGAAGGGTTCCACATTCCTTAATTAGCAGCATCAGAAAAGCACCACTTCCTGCCGTGGAGTTTCCCATTTCGCCAAGCTACTCATGGCTCAACACACCCCACAAGTTCACGGGGAGGATTTCCATAAAGTCTGGAAACATTAGATAGTGTTATTTCATTTATTTTATTAATTTACTTTACTCTGTTTTTTTGTTTTGTTTTATTCGATTATACCATTCTATTAGTCTATTCTGTTGTATTCTAATTTTTTGCAGATTGAAGAGGTTCATGATGATATTATGCATTTCCTTCTTTGTTTCCAGACTTCACAGACACCCTGTAAATATTGAGATCAAAGTTGGGAGCAGAATAGATGAACAATACACCAACTTGAAAATACAGTTCTCTTGGTTATTAATAGTCCAAAGATTCGAAGTACTGGGCCAGAAGTTTCTTTTTTAGTACCATTTACTTAAATTAAGTTTCTGGTTTGTATTAAAGTTCTCTAGCAGATCTCTTACAGGGAGCAGGAGCATGAGGGAGGGTTCCAAACAAGATGACATGGTTTTCCAAGGTGATACACTTGATCATCTTTGAAAAGGAGGGGCATCACCGTTGCAACCTTAATTGAAATGTCAAATTCCCTGGAAACAGTCTCCTTGTAGATGCTGGATGTAATAACCACTGTCACCATTCTTTACTTTGAACTTCAGAGGTTTTGAAGAAATGTAAAATAACCCAAAGCAGGTAATTGACAGATTTGACAGACACTTAAAAACTATTTGGAAAACATTATTTTGCAGTCTGAGGGATCCTAAATCTGCTCTGACACAATATTCCATTTTTCTATTTCAGACTTCTCTTCCTTAATCTGTGTCTTTTCAAAGACTCCTTCTTTTTGCCCATCAGGTTGATAGATTTATATTTAGTTTTTAATTAAGTACCTTAGCTGTAAATAAGAAGACAGATAAGAAAAGCTCATAATCTTAGACTACAAGATAAAGCAGGTGTTTGCCTTAGTGGCAAACCTGCCTTCTTAGGGGTCTAAGAGGGAGCAAAGAAGGCCTACTTACGAATTTTATTTCTTCTGAAGACATCCTCTGGCATTTGAGAATGTCTGAGGCTGTTTAGTGGGTAAAGTAACCTTTGATTGGGTCTCTTAAAGATGAAAGCCTTTCCTTCTGACCCCAGAGAGTAATGAATTACTTCTAACACTACATGATAATTATGATGAAAACTGTTCTTTAAAATTCATGTGCTTTAAGTAACAAGGATGTCAAGTAGAGTTGAGAGCCAAGGGCACTGGATTAAATTAAACAGACTTTGGGCTTTTGCTGTTCTTGGATCATATAAGAGCTACACTTTGACCCTATCCCTGACTCAGTTTCCCTGCTTATATCACAAGACACTAGGAGGGTGCAGGAAAAGTGCCCCATGAGCATGATACTGTCTTTTTGTGGCCGTACTACGCAGCACGTGGAACTTCCCCCACCAGGGATCGAAACTGTGCCCCCTGCAGTGGAAGTGCGGAGTCTTAACCACTGGACCACCAGGGAAGTCCAATATTGCTTTTTTGGAGACATCAAGATGTCATAGATATTTTGTCTTGAAAATAACCATTTATAAACATAGTACTTGGACTTCCCTTGTGGCGCAGTGGTTAAGAATCCGCCTGCCAATGCAGGGGACACGGGTTCAATCCCTGGTCCAGGAAAATCCCACATGCTGCAGAGCAACTAAGCCCGTGTGCCACAACTACTGAGCCCTCATGCCACAACTACTGAAGCCTGCGCACCTAGAGCCCATGCTCTGCGACAAGAGAAGCCACCGCAATGAGAAGCCCACGCACCGCAACAAAGAGTAGCCCCCGCTAGCCACAACTAGAGAAAAGCCCGCGCACAGCCACGAAGACCCAACGCAGCAAAAGATAAAAATAAATACATAAATAATTTTTTTAAAATAAATAAATAAAATAAACATAGTACTTTGGGGACTTCCCTGGTGGTCCAGTGGTTGAGATTCTGCACTTCCAATGCAGGGGACACAGGTTCGATCCCTGGTCAGGGAACTAGGATTCCCACATGCCACAAGGCGCAGCCAAAAAATAAACCAAACAAACAAAGAAAGAAAACAGTATTTTGTAAGAGAATCCTGAACCCAAGAAGCTGTCTCCTTTCACCCTCAAAGAAATCAAGACTGAAATAAAACTGTTCTTATAAACATTTTAGGGATATTATTTATATCTGAGTTTTTGCTTGTGAAAAAAGATGATATATGAATTCACTCTCAAGTTTTGTCTCTTTCCATCTCTGTGTGTGCCCTCCTCTTTATTTCTCCAAGTTATGAAAGATTTTATGTCTTTCTGAGTTTTCAAGTATGCAGCTAAATACTGTAAATTCATCAGAGAAACACTGGAATTTCAACCTGTAATAATTCAAAACTTCTTTGAACAACGGGCACCCACAATTCACGTATATTCTATTGTATTCTGGTCACATAGAATCCAGTGTGCCTGGTGCCCACCTGGAGTTGTTCGATGGGCTGAAATAATCTTAGCAAACTTGCAATGGTTTGGGTACAACCACGGCTCCTTGTCATTTAGCTGGGCCTGCTGCTGGTGCCACCATCTGTTAGATAGCGACTCAGGAGACCTCCTGGACTTGTTGATATTTCTTCGCCTTATCGGTGGATCATAAGTTGGAGTATTTCCTTAGTCATAGAGACTGGCCGTTTATTGGGATGTTTGCAGTAGGAACTACAGTTGAAGATAACAAAATTAAACATGAATGTGAAAAAATTATATATTCTTTCTTCTTGGGGGCTTAAGATTGGTTTTGCTATTTTCTGATTCTTACTATTAGTTGTTTTTAGGAGTAGAGATCTGATTTTTTTTTTTTTTTTTTTACTCTTTCCTATGACGTTTGAATGTTTAAGTTTTTTGAAAATATTTACATTTTCTGACCAGCCAGCATAATATCTTCTTTGGTTCCTAAGATGAAGAAAGTAAGAGAGATTTGGCAAGCAAGTACGTAATAATCTGGCAAAGAAATTCTTGAGCAAGAGTATATGGGTTTGAGTTTACTGGAACATTTGAAAGCAATTAAAATGTATTTTCCCCCTCAAACTTATTTTTGTCCTTTTTACTTTAAGCACACACAGGCATACAACTGAAAAATAACATTACAATATAAATGAATCATTAAGCTGATCAAGCCAAGAAGCTACCGCCAGGGATCTTTATAGTGTCTGTAATCCATTCTCAGGCTTGTTGTAGGTGTCAAGACCAACTCTTTAAGAAAAGCTGACCAGATCCTCAATATTCAAGTTTAATTTCTATTTACTGACCTAATACAGAATATCCTGCATAGTGTTAAAAATACCAACTTCCAAACTGTAGGGATAGTTGCTGAAATGTTATCTATATGGTTAAACTATACATAATATATGTTGAACAAATGTAAATAGGATACAATAGAGGCCACAGTAGATGAATCAGAATTATTCAGGATAAGTCCACAATAAGCAGAAGCATATTGTTATTAGGTCTATGCACCTGCCATATTTTAATTATAAGAGTTTACACATTTTACAGTATCACTGAGGAAAGACCAGAGGATACATTCTAGACACAATATAGAATGCTTAAGAGACACTTTTTAATGTTTATGATTAGAAGGACTTAATGTTCACTACAGAAAATTTGAAAACTGAAGAAAACACCCATAAACCCAACACATGACCCTCAGAAACAACCATGGTTCCTAAATTGGTATGTTTCCTGGCAGCTTTTAAAAAATGGCATAGTACTTGGTTTTATTCTGCTTTTCTTCACCTGATCCTTTACAACGATGATTTTTCTCATGTGCTAAACATGTCAGCTTCTTAAATCACGCCTTGTTTTCTTTCTCATATAAATATTTATAAAACACAAATGCTGTATGCACTCCTCCACCACACCCCTGACCCCAACTCCTTTTGGTCTTCGGTCAGCAGAATGGTGCAGAATATCTCCGAAAAGTGAAACAGAAAAGAAAGAAAAAAGAAAAAGGTTTCACTGACAGCTGAATTAAAACCCTAATAGGTAAAGACTATCATACCACTGAAACTCTTTTTTCCCTTTGTATCTTAAGATATTTCAGAGCAAGCTATCCAGGAATAAAGACCACAAAAGAGGTATTCACATTGTAAAGGAGAACCAAATTGACAGGGTAATTATCTCCTTTAAAAAATCTTCACCCTGGTCATAGTGGAGACCTCTAGGGAGGGGACCTGGGAAGGGTTGGAGGCGGGGGGAGCATAGTGGGCAGGGGATAGGCTTTTTCTCTGTGTCCCCTTTGTACCTCTGGAATTTGATATGAGAGGCAGGTATTAGCATGGTAGAAAAATACGACCGTAGATTTTTTTAAAGTCCAGTAAAACTTATGGCTGTATTACAATCTTAAGGGACCAAGCTCCTTAAATAAAAGCACACCATCCTGTTTCTCCGTGCCTAAGGTTCTTAACCACTGCGCCCTTTTCTCACTTTCCACTTCAGAATCAGACTTCATTGGGGAGGGGCGGTGCGCAGTAACTAAAAATAGGACACCTGTTCCGTCCTGTCCGTGAGTTAACTGTCAGAGCAGCCTTGACAACGCCCCCAAAGCTAGATGATCTAATTATATAAAATACAAACACGTAAAGATGGTTATAAAATGAATCTTTAGAGCATGTGTATTTGTTTCTACTCTAAGCGTTTTCAGCATTTCTCCAGCACGTCGGACCTGGAAGACGGTGAATCCCCTCCTGGAAGGCAAAACGGATGTCGGATTTGCTGGCGTCCACAGTGTAAGATGCTGTCTGTCGTGGGCGCCACACGCCAGCAGGGCATCTGCCTGTGATGCGCTTTGCCCGTTCCCTCCTGCTCCTCCACCGGGGGTATGAGTAATTTAGACAAGTTTTGAAGCTTTAAATCCATTCCCTTCCTGAGTCAGTGTGGACTTTGCCCAGTCTATTTCCTTGAAATACTTCCACCACACACGGACGAGCTATCGCATGGGAGCGCAGTTTCTTCTGGAGCCCAAAGTGAATCAGATGTGCTCACACGGAGGTACAAAGATGCACAGTCTGGGCTTCCCTGGTGGCGCGGTGGTTAAGAATCCGCCTGCCAATGCAGGGGACTCGGGTTCGATCCCTGGTCCGGGAAGATCCCACATGCGACGGAGCAACGAAGCCCCTGCGAGCCACAACAACTGAGCCCACGGGCCTAGAGCCCGTGCTCCGCAACAAGAGAAGCCACCGCAATGAGAAACCCGCGCACCGCAACGAAGAGTAGCCCCCGCTCTCCGCAACTAGAGAAAGCCCATGCACAGCGCAGCAACAAAGACCCAACTCAGCCAAAAATAAAAATTAATTAATTAATTAATTTTAAAAAAAATGAACAGTTTGAGCTTTTCTTGCAAAAGGAGGACGAGTGATTCCAGCTTAATTCACAGTATTAAACGAGGCAAGATTTGTGATTTGATATATAGCGTGAGAATCCGCTATGGGGCCCCTCTCCTTTTTTGTCTTTTTTCTATTCTGTTTCGATGTGAGCCTCTGTCTGGCTTGGAGCGCTAGCCAGGGACACACGTAGTGAGGAGCCCACAGCCTGAGCAGGGCGGACTCCTGAGACCAGAGTAGTCACGGAATCAGCCCCGATCTAACACAGACGTGAGTGACAAAAAGTTTGATTGTGTAATTTTCTCGGTAAGATGACCTGAGGCTAGTGTCTTGTTTGCCTTCTACATTCTAGAAAATGTTTCTAATGGGTTTTGGATTCTTCCACACTAAGCATTTTTTTTTTTCTTTCTTTCTTTTGCTTGTTAATGGGGCCTGAACTGTGGTGCCTTATAAGATTGTACTTTGAGAACCTGCGGTGAAAGTTGGGATTTTTCTCTCCCTCCTCTTTTTTTTCCCCACTGCTTTAAAAACAAGATAAGCCTGTATGCAAATAGAGTCCACGGTAACCACAGTAACATTCTCAACCTTATTTATTGAATTGCAGAGTCTTCCTTCGCCGATTAAGCTCTATTTGCATACCTTCAACATTAGAAACATTTATTCCAGTAATGAGTCACTGGAGACATCCTCAGGGTTTATAGCTCTTTAGCTGGATTCTACAGTACTAATGCCGGAAAAATGGGTGTCTTCTGCGTTACAACTTCAGGATTTTTTCTGTCCAGAGAGAGACAGAAAGAGAGGTTTTTGTTGTTTTGGTTTTTTAATTCTAAAACTGAAATATGCCCAAATGAATTAAAGATAATATTTGAAACATACTTCGTTATTTATTTCATACACTAAAGAAATATACTGTATGACCTGCTCATTCTGTGACGAGATAAAGAAGTTGCTATTCTCTTCTTGTCTGAATAGAACTAGTCTTGTAAAGAAGGGTAATAGCTTTATATTTCGAATATTTTTTCCAGCTCGATTGAGGTATAATTGACACATAACATTATGTAAGTTTAAACTGTACGTGTTAATTTGATACATTATATTTTGCATTTTCAAATCAAAAAAAAAAAAAAAGGAAAGAAAGAGAGAAAAAGACAACCTCAATGCTTTTCTCAGAAAGAACAGGAAGCCTGAAGAAGGAAGTATGTGACAGTTTATTTTTCAACAAGTACACGTTATCAAGTGAATGAGATTCCTCTGGAAGCTATAAAAATGAAGATTGGAGGATGGCTGTGTTCAGATAGCCCAAAAGGCTCCTCAATATTTAGAACTATTTTTTTTTTGTAGCTAACTTATTAATGAACGTCAATTATTGCACTTTTCCAAAAGGAAACACTGAGTCATTCATGAAATGATCTAAGATTTCGAAACTTGCTTACACCATTTTTTTTTCTCCTCCTTTCCCACCTTGCCAAAAGCAGGCTCAGAAAAGCCAACCAGTAACCGTGGCCTAAATCCAGAGAGCCGGCACCCAATTAGCTCAACACTGCAGTAATTTCACAAAGGCTCCTGCTGCCCGGAAGGGTTACTGTTCCACCAGAATGGCAGGCTCGGAAGTGCGTCCCCAGCCCGCCTGGGTCCAGCATGGAGGGGTCTCTGTCCGCCCTGCTCTGGAGGGCCTGTGATTAACTCATTCTGGCACAGTCATTATTTGGCCATACCCTGGCCTGTCTCCAAGTTTCACGTGGAACAGCAGATGGGCGTGGGCCCACAGATAGGCAGGCCCGTGTTCCTAGGAGGCATTACATATTTATGGCCGGAGCCCTAAGAATTTGGCCAGAGATGGGGTACAGGATGAGAATGTGTTTGGCGAGGAAACACTGACTTCTTGATCCATTTATCAAGAGTGCTTAAGCTTAGGCCATTAACCGGTGTCCAAAAACAGTCAGCAAATGTTCCGAGTCAGGAATAAACTGTGAGTGAGGTGGTTTTAACCTCGGGACAGCTGAGGAAGCGTATTTCTAGGTACCTATTTTTAAAAACATGACTTTAGATAAATTTGCAAAGAATTCAACCACCCAGGTTTCTGAACAGCCTCTGGGGAAGCAGCTCATTTCATCTTTACAAACAACTGTAAGTCCATGTAGGTAAGTAATGCAGACAAGGAAATAATGTTTTGATCCAAACAATACAGAAAAGCTTGGAGTTGTGCCTCAGGAACAGCATGTTTGCATTGTACTACTGAAAGGATCTCACAGACACATTATCTTAATATGACTCGGCAAGGGAGAAAGAGGAAGTGTATGGTCCCATTTCACAGATTAGGAAACCGTGGTTCCGAGAGACCGTGACCTTCCTAAGGTCACAAAGTTAGTCAGTTGCACAGCTCAAACTTAAATCCAGGACTTCTGGCAAAGAGTACTGGCCTTCCCACGGCACACCCTGTCCCCTGTAACCTGAGTCTGCATGTTCCTTCTGTACATCCAGACTCTGTCAGCTCCTGCGCTTGTTGCTTTTACATTAAGCCTGTGCTTTTCAACTCCTAGAATTCCCAAGGGATATTCTTGTTTCTCCTCCCTACTTTGAAGATCCTGGTCATTTTTCGCAAAGGGGGATGTATCTATTTGAGAAGGAAGTGGTCTCCATTCTGGTATTCATGTAGAATGGCTTCCTCTTTTTCTCCTTGAATTTATTTTGGTCTTATTTTATCCCGACGTCTAAAAAAAATCCCAGATTCTGCACCACATGTGAGGGATTTTTTTAAAAACCCATTCTCATCCACTAAGATGTTATTAATAATCACCGGTAATTTTTAATTTCCTCTGTGTATGAGTGTTTATTTTTCACATTTTTTTAACAGTGATTTTTTTGTTGTTGTTATTTAGGGAAAAAAAATTAGTTTTAAAAACTATCTTATCGTTTTTGTGTAACTCACATGTTGTAATTCTCATAATGGATGTTTATTGCTAACACCAGTAGAAAAAACAATTGCAGAGTTTCATGATGAACCATTAAACAGTTGTTTGGGTATCACTTATTTAGAATATGCCTGGTAAGCACTGGTTAAAAATTGATGGTTCAGGAGCAGTCTTTCTCAAGTGATTTTTGTAAAATACCTAGAAGACCTTGAACATTCTGTTACAGAGTTTTACAATCACCGGGAGAAGGACGAGGGTGGTGTTCCTGAGGAATATTGCTTTATTACTCAGCTAAAAGTCCCTTTGGCTCTAAAAGTCCCTCCTCCCTGGTGCCACAGGCTGGGAGAAATCAGCATTTTCTCTTCTTCACTGGCATTTTTACTATGCAGAAGAGCTGTCTTCTGTGAAGGATTCCATTTTCAAAATACATAAAAGAAAACTTTGTTCTTTCAGTAAATGACTTTCCCCCAGTGGTTCCAGCCCCCTCCCTCCTGAGCAGACTCTTATTTGCAGGGCTGTAGCCGTTGGGGGGAGGGGGGTTATCACCAACACACATCGCAATAATGGCAAACATTTGTATATCTTGCTCACCAGTCTCAAAGTGCTATTCTAAGCGTTTTATATCTCTTCACTCAGTGAATCCTTACTACAGCCCTGTAGGGCAGATGCCATTTTACAGAGGAGGAAAAAGGCACAGAAATGTTAACTCACCTGCCCTAGATTGCACAGCTAGGCGCCATGCTCAGACCCATTATTCTTTGCTGCCTCCAGACATTAATGCAGCCTGCAAACCTTCAATGAAGCTAGCTCATTGACCTTTGTCCCAGAGGCAGATTTTTTTCCTGAAGTCACAGGAGTGTAGGTGAAAGTCGGGGAAATCTCACTGCAGAGACTCGGATTCAATAGACAGCTGGGACCCACTGAGAAAGAGAAGGGGTGTGGCATTGATCTGCAGCAACACTTTATTTCTACCCGTTAATATTTCCTCTAAACCCTTGAGTCAAATCATTTGCTGCAACACCAACAAGGTGTGGTTCCCTAGCTAAGTCAGATCAGCTAGAAAATAAGACATGTCTTGAAGAGTAAGCGCTAGATACCTTAGCTTTGAACCAGCAGATGCATTTCAATTCATTTTAAATGCTTATAAAACAAACCATAAAATGTTAAAACATGTAGGATTTTATTCACTAGCTGAAGGACTCTACTATCTTAAAGAAAACAAAACAAAACAAAACAAAACAACCGGTATCAACAAGCAAACTAGAAACAAACCAAAAAGAAAAAACAAATACAACCAAGCAAACAACAAATTTGATCTAGCCAAAATGCTTGAGAAAATATATATTTTGCTTATATTTTCTAGTTACTCGGATGTCCACAAATAAAAGTTTTCTTTCAGCTTTCATATATTTTAAACACACGTTAGAAATATATGTATATAAATATTTCTTGTACATTTTTAAATATACAAGAAATATTCTTCAATCTTTAAACATGTAATATGGGAAATATGTCATGTTTTATGAAACAAGTTTGGATATCAATAAAATAAACCAGAAGTAGAAAACAAGTATCATTTTTCTTGGATAACTCACAAGTCTTCAAAGCCCTCATTCTGAACTGCCTTATCACTTATGATGAAATAGAAGGCATCTTAAGTCGAGTTTTACCTACATGGACTTCACAGCATTCGCTGGAACCTTCCTTTTTTGGACCGAATTCCTAATATCAGTCCTGTTCTCATGATTTATCTCTTCCTCCTTCTAAAGGGGAAGTGAGAAAATAAAAGGCCTCTGTTTTTATACACACACACACACACACACACCATTTTTTTTTTTTTTTAATTTTATTTTGGCAGCGCTGCATGGACACGTGGAATCTTAGTTCCCTGACCAGGGATGGAACCCGCACCCCCTGCATTGGAAGGGCAATGGACTGCCAGGGAAGTCCGACACACACATGTTTTTAAATGCAGCACCCACTCTTTGGATATTGCAGTGCAATTTTAACAAGAGGAAGAAAAGCTATCCCTGGGACACAACTGAAATATACAGAACTTATACGGGTCATTAAAACTTATCATTATTATCAAGTTGCTAACCACTAAAGAACACATAAAAATGCTCTGACAAGTATAATTTAATTAAGCTCTCCATTCTGTGGATAATGAAAAGACCTGAAGGCTCTCATCTTAAAGTGAACTCAAAGTAAACCCCACAAGAGAAAGTTGAAATGACTTCATTGTATTAAAGAGTTCAGTGAACTTTTAAGTTCTTATTGCGTGTAAGAAAGTTATACTGCTAAAGCCAAACATCATGAATGCAAAAGGCTATGCCAATCCCTTCTCTCTATGAAGTAGCCTTCTTTCTCTCCACCTTAGACAGGATGTTTTCCATTCACCCAAACCTCAACTAAAAGAAAATACAGTAAAAAAATTCAGCCAAATGAATCACCTATGTAAAATCCATGGATTTCTTATGTCTTTGGCATTACAAATCTCGAATTCAAATAGATAAAAAAAGAGATTTATGGGACTTCCTTGGCAGTCCAGTGGTTAAGACTCCGCGCTCCCAATGCAGGGGGCACCAGTTAGATCCCTGGTTGGGGAACTAAGATCCTGCATGCCACAAGATGCGGCCAAAAAAAAAAAAAGAGACTTTTATGAAATGACTAATCTGTAATCTGGGTAAAATCATGGAAGTGTGCAATATATGAAAATTTTGCACCCATGGATGACCATTCAACAACATACATCTACTGTAGACCTACTCTACCAGGCAATATTTTAGGGGAAAGGGGTACATTGATATATAAGATACACAAGGTCCTTGAAAATATAGTTACTTTCCTACAACCATGACAAAATGGGAGGCTTGCGACATACGTCCAGGTACATTTCTTTTTTTCTTCCCCTTATTCATTGAAAACTTATTGAGCACCTACTATGTGCCTGGACCCATGCTGGCGCAGAAATGCAGAACTGCACACACACAAAATGGTCCTAACTGGAGTCAAAGTTTTAGCCAGGTAAACCGACATTAAACAGTGAATTCTAGTGGATCTCAGCCATTTGTAAGCATTAGAATGATCAGAGGCTTGATTAAAAATGCAGGGTGGCCTTGGCCCCTTGGCCAGTCCTTCCCTGGGACACTAGAAGTCTCACACTCTGAGTGTCACTCCAGGGGATTCAGATATAGGTGTTCTTTGTTTTGTTTTTGTTTGTTTTGTTTTCTTTTTTTTTTTTTGGTTGCACAGCTTGCGGATCTTAGTTCCCCGACCAGGGCCCCCAGCAGTAGAAGCACGGAGCCCTAACCACTGGACCGCCAGGGAATTCCCCACATGTAGATGTTCTTCATCTGCACCTTGCAGAAACTAACAACAGTTGGAATACGTGCTCAGTAGAAAAATTACACTGTGCCATGAAGGCCAGCTTCTCTATGTGGAAGAGGGGGTACAGTACCTGGGACCCATGATACTTTTAGGAGCCCACAAAAATGTTTTTATTTTCATTTCTTTTAAAGCCAGAAGAAAAAAAGAATATAATAATCGTGAATATATCATAATAAATCCAGCCTGGATTATATTCATCTTTATTCATTTATGTATTTGCAGTTGCAAAATACAATCTTTAATATCCTTTTATGGAGGAAGTGGCCCACAAAGACAAAATACCCTGGGCTCAGAACAGCCATGATTTGGCCCTGTCACTATGGGAATATATATATATACACAAGGGACCTGGCCCTGGAGGTGGTGAAAGTTGGTTAAGGCTTCCAGGTAGAAGGGACAGTTGAGTTGAGACCTGTAGGGTAAGTAGAAATCAACTATATTAAAAGCAGTGTAGGGAGGAATAAGCACGGAGAAGTTAGTAAAAGGAAGAGAGTCTAAGCAAAGGGAACAGAATATGCAAAGGCCCTGGGGTAGGAAAGAGCACGAAAATGTGAGGAACTAAAAGATGACAATAGGGTTAGAGAAATTCTGGCATGGGGAAGAATAGTGTGAACTGAGGCAGGGGCCAGTGAATGCTGGGCTTACAGACAACAAAGAAAAACATGAGTCTGTTTCTCCCACCCCCCCGCCCCACCCTTTGCCTGATTCCTAGTTTGCATTCAAGAGGAGATAAACCTTTCAGATATACTGATTTTTGTCTTATCGATTTGCAAAGTGTACATGAGTATCTACTTTTAATTATTATATTTTTAATGCTAATAAGCATCTAGATTTTTGTTTGTTAGGGATTGGGGGTTCCTCTGAAAAAGGGAGAAGAAAACATTCACATCTTCTGCATATAGAATGAACCAACTTCTTTGTCTTCCAGAAGTTTCCTTGGTTTCCCCGATGCTGAGATTTGATAGCTAGGCAGGATAGCCAAGTTGTCATTACTAGTGCTACAATTTGGAAAGCTCTCAAAGGCTTTCTGTCAGATTCTAAGAATATTCGAGAAGATTTTAGTTTCAAAATACTGACTCTGTTCTGGCAACTGAGAGGAGAGGGGAGAAGTAAAACTGTGAATACTGTGATTTTCGTCTCTCATCCCACTCCATGCTTGCAGCACAAGGCACATGAAATTGACTGTCACATCATGTCACGCAGGGGCTTCTTGTAACCATTCTCCTCTCATAAAAGGGAGGGATCCGAAGGGGGCAACCCTATTCAGCATCCACCGGATATCGAGGTGTGGAAATGCTGGTCTAATATTGATGAATATTCCACTTTTCCAAAAGGAACCAGATATCTGAGTTTTTATGTGAAGTCTCTCAACTTTCTAAATACCACACACCAGGACTTCCCTGGTGGCACAGTGGTAAAGAATCCGCCTGCCATTGCAGGGGACACCAGTTCAAGCCCTGGTCCGGGAAGACCCCACATGCCGCGGAGCAACTAAGCCCGTGCGCCACAACTACTGAGCCTGCGCTCTAGAGCCCGCGAGCCACAACTACTGAGGCTGCGTGCCACAACTACTGAAGCCCGTGAGCCTAGAGCCCGTGCTCCACAAGAAGAAAAGCCACCACAATGAGAAGCCCGTGCACCCCAATGAAGGATGGTCCCCGCTTGCCGCAGCTAGAGAAAGCCTGCGCACAGCAAAGAAGACCCAATGCAGCCAAAGATAAATAAATAAATAAATAAATTTAAAATAAATAAATAAATAGATACCGCACACCAGCCAAAATGCGTCTGTGGCTACATTCAGCCTGTGAGCCTCAAATTCAGGGTCACTGCTGTGGCTTTACACAACTCCAGGGGGCACCATTCATAGAGCAGTGTCTTGGAGTTGTGTAACATGGCAGCCTTGCCTCCAAAACACAACTTACTCATTCTTCACAGCTTCTAGAATTTAGGCCCCAGGTCTGCTCCATTCTCAGCCTGAATGGTGTCTGACCAACAGCAAGTACTCGATAAACATTTGTTGAATGAATCAAGATCTTGTCTTCTTTACAAAAATTTGCCAGCTGACTCTAGCCCTTTCTCTCCTTCTGTAAGCTTCCTAATCAATACCATCTGTCCGTCCTATCTCCCAACTTATAAGCTGTCTGACCTTGGACAACTTACTTAACCTCTCTGGGCTTCTGTTTTCTCAACTGTAAGTGGGAATGATAATAACTCTCAATCTTGTTGTGAGGACTAAATTAGCTAATATACGTAACGTGCTTACAACAATGTCTGGCACATAATCAGTACTCAATATATGCTTACTAGTAATTATTATTTAATCATATCTTAATTAATCATCTTATATTTTGTGTATCTTCTCTCAACTAAATTGAATCTACAGCTTTTAACTTGTTTCTCTCACAGCAATTAACATGATACAACATATGGAGTAAATACTCAATATTAGGGAACTGAAAAAATAAAATTTAGCAACTACATTAATTAGGATCAGAATTAGTTGTGCATAACAGAAAAACACAAGAGTTTATTTCTGCTTCATGAAAAGTAAATTTGGAGGTAGTCTAGGGCTGTGTGGCACTCCATCATGTCAGGAATTGGGCTCTTTCTGTCTTACTCTTCTGCCATTCTTTCATGTAGCTTCTGACTCAAGATCCACTGTGGCTGCTCAAGCTCCAGCCATCAGACCACATTCCAGCAAGCAGGAAGAATAGAGGGGAGGTCAGAAAAGGAGACATGCCTCTTTAAAGACACTTCCAGGAAGTCATGTATACCACTTCCCCTTAAAAACTATTGGTCAGAATGTAGTCACACAACTACCCTCAGGTGTAAAGGAGGCTGGGAAACATACTCTTTTATCTGGGTGGCCACTTGCCAACTAAAAGCTGGAGATTTTACTGCTGAGGGAGAAGGGGATACAGATATGGAGGCAACTAGGGTCTCTGTCCTGCCAATTCTGTTTGATATGTGAATACCACAAAGAATGGGAGTGATTCCAGGCCCCTTGAAGGAAGCTGGTAACATGGACTTAGCTGTGATTTTTGTAAAAAGCACTGCTTTATCTTCTACTTAAAACTCTAATAATAATAATTTTACATGTTTTTTTTTTACTTTTTTTTTTGTTGTTTATTTATTTATTTATTTATGGCTGTGTTGGGTCTTCGTTTCTGTGCGAGGGCTTTCTCTAGTTGTGGCAAGTGGGGGCCACTCTTCATCGCGGTGCGCGGGCCTCACTATCGTGGCCTTTCGTTGCAGAGCACAGGCTCCAGACGCGCAGGCTCAGTAGTTGTGGCTCACGGGCCTAGCCGCTCCGTGGCATGTGGGATCTTCCCAGACCAGGGCTCGAACCCGTGTCCCCTGCATTGGCAGGCAGATTCTCAACCACTGCGCCACCAGGGAAGCCAGATAATAATAATTTTAGAATGGATGGCTTTTCATTTATAAATGTCAGTGTTCACTTAAAGCGGAATTCCCTGAGGAAGAAAGACATACACATACTACTGGTTGATTAAGCGGTTTTTACAAAAGTTTTCTTATTATGGACAATTTCAAGGAAATACCAAAGTAGAGAAAAGAGAATAATGCGCCTCCGTCTATCCATTATACGGCTTCCAACTCAGGAACTTCTTGTATCATCTACACATCACTCCCTCGGTCATGTTATGGTGATGAAAATTCTAGATATCATATAATTTCATCTATTGGTATTTTAGTATCTCTAAAAGATAAGGACTTCCTTAAAAAGCATAACCGCAATAACATTATCACGCCTTACACAATTAGCAATGTCTTTTAATATCACCAAAGATGCCTGTCAGCGTTTTAGTGGTCTCATAGATTTCTTTTCTTGAAAGTTCATTTGTTTGACTAAGAATCCAACCTAAGTCTTTGCAATACAGTCGGCGGACATGCCTTTCAGTCCCTTTCCATCTATAGCTGCGCAGCGCAGCGCAGCAGCCACCAGCCACGGGTGGCTATTTAAATTAAAATTAAAAATTCAGTCCTTTGGCCATGCGAGCCACGTTTCAAGTGTGTAATAGCCACGTGTGGCTAGTGCCTACCAGTGCAGATACAGAACACTTCCATCGTCACAGAAAGTTCTGTTGGACAGCACTGCTCTGTAGGATGCTCCTGACCCATTTTTCCCCCTGCAATTTATCTGTTGAAGAAACTGGGGTGTTTGTCCTGTAGAAATCCCCACAGTTTAAACTCTGCTGATTCCAACCCCCATGTCATTTAACATGTTTCTTTGTTCTCTGAACTCCCCGTAAGCCAGGAGTCAAGACTTAGAACCTTGATCAGATTCAGGGTTGATTCCTTGGTGCCATTTAAGAGGACAGACAACCCAATTCTCGGTATTGTGTTAAAAAGCACACAGAGAGATCAAAATCTGGAAGGATGTTCACCAGAAAATCTTACCAGTAGTTAGTTTGGGGAAGTAGAATGACCTTATTTTCTGCCTTCTTTTTACTCATCTATATTTCATTATTTATTCCCCCATGAGGATGCCTTTCTCACACAAAGTAAATAATAGCTGCTATTTATTGCAAACAGTGTGCCAAGCACCGTGCTGACCGATTCGCTTACATGAGCTCATGGAATCCTCGTGACAATTCCATGAGATAATTATGATCCCCGTGTTGCAGTAAACACTCAGGAAGTTTAAGTAACTCGTCCAAGGTCATTTGGTCAGTATTTGGTGGAGTCTGGATTTAATTTCTCAAGGGATTCTGACTTTGGTGAGTGTAGCATGTGGCCTGAGAGACTCAATTTCTGGAAAACTCTGTCAGTTTATTCTAAAGCAGACCCAGGTCTGGGAACCAAAGTCCATCCCTGCCCACTGCCCTGCATCATCGTCCGCAAACATCTGGTCTCCCCCGCCAAACCCTACCCTCAGCTGGAAAGGTATTCCACATCTGGCCCAGAGGAAGCCTGCAGCCCGATGCCTGCGCAGAGCCTGTGCTGAACAAGTGCAGCCTTCGCTCCCCCTGCTCCTGGAGATGAGGCTTGAGAGTTCAAACCGCCCACATCCCTGCAGTCTTTGCTGCCAGGGGCCACTCACTCAGCAAACGGCTTCATACTGAGCTCCCTGTACACGCCAGGGATGTTAGGGACGTCGGGACACATCAGTGCACAAAACAGACAAAGACCCCTGCCCTCATAGAGCTTACGGGTGGAGGTTTGGGAGGAGAGATTAAAAAATAGTAATAATAAACAAGATAGTAAGTTAAATATAGAGAAAATCAGATGGTGATAAGCTAGTAAGAGAGAAGGATATGAAAAAAAGGGAGAGAGAGAGTGTGTGTGTGTGTGTGTGCTCATATCATTTTGGGGAGGATGGCCAGGGAAGTAATCTCTAAGGCAGGGTCAATGCACCATGAACTGAGGGCCAAATCCAGCCCACTGCCTGTTTTTGTACAGCTGTGAGCTAAGAACGGCTCTTCCATTTTTAACTTGTTGGAATAAAAATCAAAAGAAGAACAACATTTGGGAACACATGAAAATCATAGGAAATTCCATTTCAGTGTCCATAAATAAAGTTTTATTGGCTCACAGCTCTGCTCGTTTGTTTATTGTCTATGGTCGCTGGTGCACGACAAAGGGTTGAGTATTGCCAAAGAGCCCATGTGGCCCACAGGGCCCAAATATTGACTCTCTGTCTTTTTACAGAAAAGGAGAAAGACCTGAAGTAGGTGAAGGAGCAACATTTCTCCCTCACACGTTTCTCTGAAGGAATAGCCAAGTAGATGCCACAGCACATGCAAAGGCCCTGAGGTAGGGTCACGGCTGATGTGCTCTTGGCAGGACAAGGGACTCATTGTGACTGGAGCAGAGTGGATGAGGTCAGAAAGCACGGGTCCACATCACGTGCAGTCCACCGTAAGGACTCTGTCTCCAGGCCTGAGCGATATGGGAGCTACGGCAGTTCTGTGGTGAGGGGTGATGTGGTCTGCTGTATTTTAACAGATTTCCCTATTTTAAGAGTAAAGTGGAATGGGGTGGGGCAAGAATGGAAACAGCGAAAACAGTTATGAGGTCATTCTAATAACCCACGAAAGAGATAATGAGGGGCTGAACCAAGGAAGTGAGAGAATTGCTGAGATTTATCTAGTGGATCCTTAATAAATTTTGAAGGTAGAGTCGACAGGATTTGCTCTGGGTTAGAAACAGTAGCTGAGTGAAAGGAGCAGTCAGGGATAACGTTCGGGTTTTTAGCCTGAGGCAACAGAAGCCTGGAATTTTCTTTAACAGAGCTGGGTAAGACTGTGGGAGAAGTAGGTTGAGTGGGGAAAGATGAAGGGCTCCGCTTGGGTGATGCTAAATTTGAGATGGTTTTGTTCATTTGTATCTTGTATTTATTTATTTATTTACTGGCCTCATCTCTTGGCTTGCGGGATCTTAGTTCCTGGACCAGGGCTCAAACCAGGCCCTCGGCAGTGAAATCGCAAAGTCCTAACCACTGGACCGCCAGGGAACTCCCTGAGATGGTTTTAGACATTCAAGGGAAGTTGTCAAGAGAAGAGCTGGATCTGGGAGGCGGGAGGCAGGGGGAAGGCTCGGGTTCGAGATACCTATTTGGATGTCATCATGGTATGGATACAGTGAGATCTGGATGAGATCACTGAGGCAACGGGGAAAGACAGAAGAGAGAAAATAGAACTTGCTGGATGCCCCGCATCCCCACCCCACAGACAGCCTCCCCCGTGGGCTCTCACGTTTTTCATAATAAAATCCTAAGTTCCTATAGTGTCAATCAAACCTTTCTGACTGCTACTCCTATCAGCTTTCTCCTCCTCCAGTCCTATCAGCTCTAACTGCATCGTTCTTCTAGGCCTCTTATCTGCTCCCCCTTGTGCCTGGAACACTCTATTTGCAGACTTTTGCATGCTTGCTAGCCCACTTCATTACAGCTCCATAAATACCAGCTCTGCACGGGAACCTTCCCTGACTCACTTAACCAAATAGCTCCCTACTCATCACCCCACCACCCTGTTTTGTCTTTCTGTCTGTAAATTCCTATAGTCAGTATTTGTCTTCTCCTATGCGACTGTAAGCTCCCTGAGGGCAGGAACTGCGTCTTGTCCTTGGGCAGAGCCTGACACATGGTAGGCACTCAAAGATTTGTTGAATACTAAATAAAGGAATGGATAAGGAATGATAATTTTCTGCCTTTTATATTCTGCATACTCTACCCAAACACCCAGCAATATACCACCTAATCTTTCAGTTTAGAAGTCAAGCTCGACACTAGACATGCATGCAGTAACAGAAGGGATTGGGAGCAAGATGTCACATCTTCAAGAGACGGGCAGGAAACAATCTTGTGTTTGAGCAGCTTAATATATAAGATAATCAGTATGTGCAGATATAAAATAAGGTGAGTTCAGGGGAGGGGCAGGACCCCTTTCCAGCTCCTTGTTTGTTCTACTATTTCGGGGAAAGGGGCTTCCTCTTGGGTACCTGGCAAGGCAGGCGTTGGTATTTTGGTATTTTCCTGCATGGGCAAAAACACCAACACCAGGAGAGGAGATTTTCCAGGTAAATGCAAGTTGCAGCCAAACAAAGTGACTTTCTGTGGGTCTCTCCCAAAAAGGAGAATCAGCTCTCTTCTATGTCACTTGGAGAAGGAAAAAAAGAGAAAAAATAGCAGTTATGTTGAAAGTACAAAATTTAGAAGGCTGCTTGCTGGAACAGAAAGGGGGATTTTTACGGCAGTGAAACTGTTTTGTATGATGCTGTGATAGTGGATACAGGTCACTATGCATTTTTCAAAATGCATAGAACTGTACAACATAAAGAATGAACCTTAATGTAAGCAATGGACTTTAGTTAATAATCAGATATCAATACTGGTTCATCAATTGTACCAAATGTAGCACCCTAAGGTAAGATGTTAATAATAGGGAAATTGTATGGGGGATAGGAGGAGAGTATATGGAAACTTTCTGTTCTATGAGTTTTTTTCTGTATACTTACAACTACTCTGAAAAATAGTCTATTAATTGAAAAATTATAATAAAAGCTTAAAAGGCACACTTTTAATGAGTGCAAAACTTGTGAAGATAACTTTTCATTTCATTACCGTATAAATGGGAAAGAGAAACATTTTTAAGTGTTCGTATCTCTTAAGATAGTGAAGTGGAAAACAATGCCAGCCACCAGTCATTAACTTGGAATCTGTCCACTGTTGTTGAATTTGAGCAGTGTGTGTGTGATTTTGCTGTTGTTGTTGCTTTTAAATGTCAGTATTTTCTCATCCAAAGAAAGCCCTCAGAGCTCTGTGACTCTTAAAAGACAATATGAAATGTTTCAACAACTGACAAACCTCAGACTTCCTGTATTTCTGTAACTTGTAGTTTTCCCTTCCTTCTTCTTTTAATTTGTTAATGATCTCTCAGGCTCTCCCTGTCACACATCCCTAAATAGATCACTAGATCAAAGGTGAAGCTTTGTGAAGTAATCAGTGTAATTTCACCCAGGTAGCAAGCTATTAAAAACAGACCTACAGGGGTTTTCAAGGACAACCAAGGTATTGATTTGGCAACCAAAAACTCCTGTAGTGCAAGCAGTAATAGACAAGGACCAGTGTTTTCACACCATCCCTATTCCTGACTCACTCTGTCCCCAGTGAAATCCTGCAGACACAGCAAAGGAAAACATACCCAGCGCCGCCCCGGTTCCTGACTTCAGAAAGGAATGTCACTGTTATAAATTAGACAAGGAAAGAGAAACCTCTTTTCTTTGACAAGCTTCTTTTTTTTTTTTGAGATTTGTTTTCCCATACATAATTTCCCCTCCCAGTCATTACACCTTTATGTGGATTTGGTTTTTTTTAAAGAACGTTTATTTCTTGCTATATTTAAAATAGATAACCAACAAGGACCTACTATATAGCACAGGGAACTCTGCTCAATATTCTGTAATAAGCTTTGAAAAGAATTTGAAAAAGAATAGATAGGGCTTTCCTGGTGGCGCAGTGGTTGAGAATCTGCCTGCCAACGCAGGGGACACGGGTTCGAGCCCTGGTCTGGGACGATCCCACATGCCGCGGAGCAACTGGGCCCGTGAGCCACAATTACTGAGCCTGCGCGTCTGGAGCCTGTGCTCCGCAACAAGAGAGGCCGCGACAGTGAGAGGCCCGCGCACCGCGATGAAGAGTGGCCCCCGCTTGCCACAACTAGAGAAAGCCCTCGCACAGAAACGAAGACCCAACACAGCCATAAATTAATTAATTAATTAATTAATTAATTTAAAAAAAAAGAAAAGTAGGTAAACATATATATTAAAAAAAGCCTGAAAAAAAAAATAGATACATGTATATGTATAACTGAATCGCTTTGCTGTACACCTGAAACTAACACAACATTGTTAATCAACTATACTCCAATATAAAATAAAAATTTTTAAAAAAAGAAAAAGAAAAAAAGAAGGAACATCTTTCTTTTGTAATTTGTTTTGCATTTCTGGAACAAGGAAACTTTTCTGCTCCTATGTGTTAAAATCTAGTGCAGGCGCTAGTGTGATAGATCACCCTGAGCCTTGGAAGGAAATGATTCACCACAATACTGTAACCGAAAGTGTTCTAACACCCGGGAAGAAGGCAGGTCATTAAGCAAGTTACCTGCACGAAGCAGCTCCACAGCTCAGCTCTGCCTTCAGGTGTTCCTACTCCCAGCTCGGCCTCCTCCCAGCAGCTCTGTTCCCTTTCTCTTTTTCCTCTGTCCAACTACAAATAATTGATCCTGGGAACTCATCCTCCATATTTAATTTTTAAAAGAAACCTGCAAATTTATGATTTTTCATCATCCTCATCTGTCCATCTCCTTCCAAATGGTCCTTCCCAGGCTGCTGTCTTCTCGTTTTGCACTGAAACTTTTTGCACTTAAAATGTGCTTGCACTTAAATTTGTTGGATGAATGAATGGATAAAATCCAAAATGTTCAGAATAAATCCAAAACTGTTAAAATAAAATAAAATATACCTTAAAAAATTTTTCATGAAATAAATTTTTAAACAAAAAATATCACATTAAAGCAATGTGCGGGAGAGGTGAACACGGAACACACCTATTACCTACAAAAAGATGCCAAACAATGAAAATAAGACAAAGGGGAATGTAAAAAATGAAAAGTATGTATTTTATTTCCCTCTCAATGTTTTGGTGAAGGCCGATGATGGACAGACCCAGAAGTTCATCATTCTTTATGAAAAGTGATGTGAACTATTTCTCATCTTCCTTTATTAGGTTACATTTCAAAATTGAAAATTGGTCATTATTAATGGAAAACCATCTGAACATCTTACACACTGAGATTCAAGTTGCTACTTTTATGCCACATATTCTGCATGGAAGCAACCAGATTTGACCCATGTGGTTTTTTGGGAGTTTTTAAATTTTTTAATTGAAGTATAGTTGATTTACAGTGTTTCAGGTGTACAGCAAAGGGATTCAGATTGTTTTCCATTATAGGTTATTATAAGATACTGAACACAGTTCCCTGTGCTATACAGTAGGTCCTTGTTGTTTATCTATTTTATATATAGTAGTGTGTATCTGTTAATCCCAAATTCCTAATTTATCCCTCCTCCCCACTTTCCCCTGTGGTAACTGTAAGTTTGTTTTCTATGTCTGTGAGTCTATTTCTGTTTTGTAAATAAGTTCATTTGTATCATTTTTTAAAAAATTTTAGATTCCACATATAAGTGATATCATATGATATTTGTCTTTGTCTGACTTACTTAGTATGATAATCTCTAGTTCCAACCGTGTTGCTGCTAATGGCATTATGTCATTCTTTTTGATCCACATGTTTTGAACAAATACGCTAAAACTAGGCAGGGCCACAATATGACTTTAGTGGGTTCTTTCCTCCAAACAAAAATAAAATAAATTAGGGACTTCCCTGATGGTCCACTGGTTAAGACTCCGAGCTTCCATTGCAGGGGGCACGGGTTTGATCCCTGATCAGGGAACCAAGATCTTGCATGCCGCGTGGCGTGGCCAAAAAAAAGAAAAATTATATTTTATGACTGCTTTGATATAAAAATAAATACATTAATATTAAATATTAAAACATTTTCTTCAACCTAAAAGGTCACTTGTTTCTTCTGATTTTAAAAGACATTAAAACTTTTTTCATGGGCCTAGTGTCTAGTGAAGAAGTCTACTCTGGAGGAAAGTCACTTTATAGAAACACAGATTAAATAATCATAAAATCCAATGACAGATGACAGATAGTTTTTAATATTAAAAAAAAAAAACCTCTGACTTCCCTGGTGGCACAGTGGTTAAGAATCCACCTGCCAATGCAGGGGACATGGGTTCAAGCCCTGGTCCGGGAAGATCCCACATGCCGCGGAGCAACTAAGCCCGTGAGCCACAACTACTGAGCCTGCGCTCTAGAGCCCACGAGCCACAACTACTGAAGCCCGCATGCCACAACTACTGAAGCCCACGCACCTAGAGCCCGTGCTCCACAACAAGAGAAGCCACGGCAATGAGAAGCCCGCGCACCGCAACGAAGAGTAGGAATAGCCCTTGCTCACCACAACTAAAGAAAGCCCACGCACAGCAACTAAGACCGATGCAGCCAAAAATAAATAAGTAAATAAATAAATGTATAAAATGGGACAGCCTGGTTAAAAAAAAAATCTGTCAGTGATTTGTCACAATTATGAAAAATATTTGTACTCATTAAAAAAAAAAAAAACTTCAGTACAAAATAAAAATCAACTGAGTATTCAAATCTGGAGACTATAAATAAATTGCGCCTCTATTCAATGGAACATTATTCCATCACTAAGAAAATCAGAGTTTTCTTTTATATTTATTTATTTATTTATTTTTGGCTGTATCGGGTCTTCATTGCTACGTGTGGGCTTTCTCTAGTTGCGGCGTGCAGGCTTCTCATTGTCGTGGCTTCTCTTGTTGCGGAGCACGGGCTCTAAGCGCACAGGCTTCAGTAGTTGTGGCACGCAGGCTCAGTAGTTGTGGCTTGCAGGCTCTAGAGCGCAGGCTCAGTAGTTGTGGCACACGGGCTTAGTTGCGCTGCAGCATGTGGGATCTTCCCAGACCAGGGATTGAACCTGTGTCCCCTGCATTGGCAGGCGGATTCTTAACCACTGTGCCACCAGGGAAGTCCCAAGAAATCCACAGTTTTCAACAATCATATAAACTTTTTTTTAATGTGTTGAAGTGCAAAACGTATTTTTAAATGGATTGCCTCCCTAGAGTTAGTGGAAATGGACACATACATTTAGTGGGTAAACTAGCGTTGACTTTTTGGAAGGCATATGGGTGATATCTATTGAAATGTAAACTGTGCATACTCTTTAATTCACAAATTCCACTTCTAGGCACATAATTTGTAAATTAATTCCAACATGTGTACAGATATACAAAGGCAAAGATGTTCATGGTAACATTATAGCAGCAGAAAATTTTAAAAGAAATTAATATCCGTCATTAGTGGACTGGTTATATAAATGATGGTCTATTTCCACTATGGAATACTATACAGTCATTAAGGGGAGGAAAAGAATTTTTCAGGGATTTTAATTTTCTTTTTTGCACTGCTTCATATTTTTACAATTTTCTATAATGATCATGTCTTAATTTTATTAACAGAAGAAAAGTTATAAAAATATTTCAGCAAAATTTAGGCATAAGTCCAGCAAGAATATAGTTCTTGAGTTTTTTTTCACCATGTAGCCATTTTCTAAAGTTGATGGATGCAATTTAAAAGTTGAAGTGAATGTGTCTATGAAACCTGAATAAATCTGACATTTTCTGACAAAAGCTTTATTTCCCAGATTCCAGTAGAAACGGAGTTAAGCTGATACAAATATTCAGGCTGTTTAACATTTTTTTAACTTTTCATGTAAAAGTTTTTACGTGAATGGGCTAACGCCTGGGGGCCGGAATTGTTCTGTGATCCGGGACTCACTGCTGCAGGACAGGGAATTTACCATAGATCTTCGTACCAAGAGCACCAGCAGAGCCACCACCTTCAATATCACCGTCACCCTGACTGCCAAGACGCTAGTACTGCTGATGGGCAAAGAAGGTGTCTACGGTGTTATGATCAACAAGAAATGTTATGAAATGGCCTCCCACCTGCGGTGTTCCCAGTACTGACCTCGTCAGTAATCTTATTTGAGTAATCTTATTTTCCATATATATAATCTTATTTTCCATATATATAGCATTGAATACAAAGAGGAGTGAAACAGGAGTTAGAAAGCCTGGCTTCTAGAACACAGTCTGTTAGGCATGACAAACTGGGCAAGTTTTTCATCTATCACAATACCAATAGCACCCAAAGGAAATGAAAGCACTATCTCAAAGAGCTATCTGCACTCCCATGTTCACTGCAGCATTATTCACAGTAGACAAGATATGCAAACAATCTTAGTGTCCATCAAGGGATAAATGGATAAAGAAAATATATTTAATATATAGTAGAAATTTTATGTATCTAGCTATCTAGATAGATATAGCTAGCTAGCTATACAGTGGAATATTATCCAGCCACAAAAAAGAAGGAAGACTGCCATTTTCAACAACATGGATGAAACCAGAGGGCATAATGCTAAGTGAAATAAGCCAGACAGAGAGAGACAAATACTATATGGCACTACTTATACGCAGAACTAAAAAATAAAAAGTTGAACTCATAGAGACAGAGGGTAGAATGGTGGTTGTCAGGCCCTGGGGGATGGGGGAAGTGGGAAAATGTCAGTCAAAAGGTATAAACTTTCAGTTATAAGATGAGTAAGTTCTGAGGATCTAATGTACAGCACGGTGACTATAGTTATAACATTGTGTTACATACTTGAAATTTGCTAAGAGAGTAAATCTTAGAAGTTCTCACACACATACAAAAGGTAACTGGGAGGTGATGGATGTGTCAGTTAATTGATTATGGGACTCTGGGACTTCCCTGGCGGTCCAGTGGTTAAGACTCTGCGCTTCCACTGCAGGGGGCACAGGTTCGATCCCTTGTCAGGGAACTAAGATCCCACGGGCCTTGAGGTGTGGCCAATAAATAAATAAATAAAATTGATTATGGGACCCATTTGACAAGGTATACAATAGAAAATAATCACTTTGTACACTCTGAATATATTACAATTTTATTTGTCAATTATACCTCAGTCAAGCTGGGAGGAAATAACAGCAAGCACCTAAATAGAACCTACTGTGTGCTGGGCACGGTTCTATGTAGTTTAGCGCCATTAGCTCACTGTGTGCTACTATCATCCCCATTTCACACAGGTGGGCCCAGAGCCCCACACCTTTCCCATGGTTACAGCACTAAGAGGTGAGCTGGGGGTCTGAACCCAGGAGTCCTGGGCCCAGAGTTCATGTCACTATGTCATCAGGTTATGCTGGGTTACTACACTGGCCTCCTATCTCGTCACCAACCCAGAATCTTGATCCCCACCAATCCATCCCATCCTCTTCTTGTCATAAGATTCATTTTTCTAAAACAAAATTCCTAGTCACTCACCCTCTCGGAATCTCTCAGTAGCTTCTTATTTGTGCTGCAGAGAATCAGACTTTCAGGCCTGGGGACCACAACACTGCAAGGCTGATCCCTGCCCAGCCCTCATGTCATTTGGGCACTGGTGGCTGAATTGGGCCTGTAGACAGATGCAGTCTGTCCTACGCAATGATTTCATTTTTTAAAAATGCCTTTTAACAGATGCACGCACCCCAATGTTCACAGCAGCACTATTTACAATTGCCAAGGCATGGAAGCAACGTAAGTGTCCATCAACAGATGAATGGGTAGTTACAGTATATATACACAATGGAATACTACTCAGCCATAAAGAAGAATGAAATCATGCCATCTGCAGCAACATGGATGGACCTAGAGATTATCATACTAAGTGAAGTAAATCAGACAGAGAAGGACATACCATGTGATATCACTTATATGTGGAATCTAAAAAAAAAATGATACAAATGAACTTATTTACAAAACAAAAACAGACTCACAGACACAGAAAACAAACTTATGGTTACCAAGGGGGAAAGAGGAGAGGAAGGATAAATTAGGAATATGGGATTAACAGATACACACTACTATATATAAAATAAACAACAAGGTCCTATGTGTATAGCACAGGGAACTATATTCGATATCTTGTAATAACCTATAATGGAAAAGAATCCGAAAAAATATATATATTTTATATACATAATATATATATCTGAATCACTTTGCTGTACACCTGAAACTAACACAACATTGTAAATCAACTATACTTCAATTAAAAAAAGTTACCTTTTAACATCTAAAATCCTGGAGAATGAGAAAGTAGCCACACAAATCCTCAACAAAGGGACATTCTATAGGACAACTGGCCTGGCCTATTTCACAAGGCAGGGAGAAAGAAAAAAGGAACCGTGCTGGACTAGAGAAGACTTGACTGGCAGTCCATGCCTGGACCTGGATTGCATCTTGGTTTGGATAAACCAGCTGCAAAAGACATTTTTTGGGTCAGTGGGGAAATGTGAATATGAAGTGGTACTGGATAAGAAAAAAAGTTATTGAAATGGAAAGGTGAAGATCATTAACTCAATAAATTAGGCATGATCTCCGTTTGGTGAAAAAAATACATGTATGCTTATGTATGCACGCAGACAAAGATCTGGAAGCATAAAGTGTTAACAGAGGTTAGAGCCTGATGCTTTTATTTTTTCATTATTCTTTAGCTCTATTTTCTAACTTTCTGCAAAATGCATGTGTACTGCACTTGAGACAATAAAAGGTTATTTCTAATAAAAATAAAATGAAATAACCGGGAGAGTTTACATTATAAAATCCAGATTTTTGGCTTAACATAAAAAATTGTAAGAAGTTCCTAGATTCCTTTTGAGCTCAAGCAGGGGGAGCATAGTATGAGGTGCTCCCTTTGGATGGGACATGGACTCTAGTTCAAAACCACCCCATCCGGCCTGCTTGCTTGTTCTATTCATTCATTCATTCATTCAACAGATATTTTTCGAAGACTTCTGCTGTGCCTGGCACTGTTCTGGTCACAGTGAATAGAAATAAGTCTCTGCCTTCGTGTAACTTAGATTCTCATGAGGATGAGCAAATAACAATTAAACGAATTATTATTTAACACACATTTCAGGTGGAAATACAACTCTGAAGAAATATAGAGATTGGGGAGGGGAGTGGCTTTGTCTAAGGAGGCAGATGGATAAAGAAGACCAGGCTAGGGCTTCCCTGGTGGCACAGTGATTAAGAATCTGCCTGCCAATGCAGGGGACACGGGTTCGAGCCCTGGTCCGGGAGGATCCCACATGCCACGGAACAATGAAGCCCGTAAGCCACAACTACTGAGCCCGCGTGTCACAACTACTGAAGCCCGCACGCCTAGAGCCTGTGCTCCACAACAAGACAAGCCGCCACGCACCGCAACGAAGAGTAGCCCCTGATCGATGCAACTAATGAAAGCCCGTGTGCAGCAACGCAAACTGAATGCAACCAAAAATAGATTAATTTAAAAACAAAAAACAAAAAACAGTAATTCTTTAAAAAAAAAAAAAAACCAAGACCAGGCTAGAGGACTGAGGAAGAGGGGGGCGTTGGTGAGTCTTTAGCAGATAGATGGGATGGAAAGCCAAGGAAGGGCTGAAGCCACACAGGCAGGGAATGTGGTGCCCTTCTGTACCCCCAGGGAGCTCAAAAGTCCTGAGGAACTCAACAGGATTCTCTGCCTATGTCTTGACCCAAATGACCAATAAGGAAATAAATAAATAAATAAAAGGTGAAAACAAATGGAGACCAAGAAAGTGGCAGTAGTAGAGCGCTGAGGTTCTTGGTTCTGAACTCCAGGGTGAGCCAGGCTCCCCCTCCGGCGACAGGCAGCCCAGGGCCAGCACAGGACGTCAGCTCAAGGGCAGGACACTGACTTGAAACTTGTCAGTCAAAAGCTCTGACCGCACACGCTCCTTTCTGGCTCCCAAGAGAGCGAGTGAGCAGGAGGGGCTCAGCCAACCCAACCCAGCTCTCCTTGCAAACTCAGCCTTCAACCTGGGCCGGGCAGGCAGAGAGAGGCCTGGATGCCCCGCTGGTGGCTCCTCCTAAGCCGAGGGAAACCTCGGGGAGGAGGAAGAAGTATTCCCCTCCCCACGGCACCGTCCCCACTTCTTAACTCTCTCCCTGCTTCCCTCTAAGCAGGGTACCCCGTGGACCCTTTGTTCACTCACAGCCACCCCCCTAAAGCCTCCATATACGCCGTGTAATAATAATAGGTAACATTTATCATTCTACGACTTTGCGTCAGGCTCTTTTCCAAGCACTCTTACGCGTCTTAGCTCATTTAAACCTCTCTTACTGGGCTTCCCTGGTGCCACAGTGTTTGAGAGTCTGCCTGCCAATGCAGGGGGACACGGGTTCGAGCCCTGGTCTGGGAAGATCCCACATGCCGCGGAGCAACTAGGCCCGTGAGCCACAACTACTGAGCCTGCGCGTCTGGAGCCTGTGCTCTGCAACAAGAGAGGCCGCCATAGTGAGAGGCCCGCGCACCGCGATGAAGAGTGGCCCCCGCTTGCCACAACTAGAGAAAGCCCTCGCACAGAAACGAAGACCCAACACAGCCAAAAATAAATAAATAAATAAATAAATTTAACTTAAAAAAAAAAAAACCTCTTACTATGATGAGACGCTAATAAGGTCCCATGACACAGATGAAGGCAGGGGGAGTTTACGTCATCTGCCTCTGGTCTCACAGGTAGTAAGTGGCGGAGCCAGGGTTTGAACCTGCCACTCTGGCTCCAGAGTCTGCACCGTCCCTATTAGAGTTAGCAGAACGCTCATTTCCATCACAGGGAAAATGGGCGTTCAAATCCCAGTTTCCATAGTCACTGGCTGTGTGCATGGGGTTAAGTTACTTACCTTCTCTCCAGCTTCAGCTTCCCCCTTCTAAAATGGGATGATAATAATAATAATTGTGCTGCCCTCCAGGGTGGGTGGTGACAGCTGAGTGAGTTAATACTTGGAAAGCAGGTCCTAGCAATCCACTGCCCAGGGCAAATCTGGGCCGCTGCCTGTTCTTTTTTAATAACCACTAATCTTTTTTTGTTTGTTTTTATTCATTTATTTTATTTTTTTGGCTGTGTTGGGTCTTCATTGCTGCGCGCGGGGGCTACTCTTCGTTGCGGTGCGGGGGCTTCCCATTGCCGTGGCTTCTCCTGTTGCGGAGCACGGGCTCTAGGCGCGTGGGCTTCCGTAGCTGTGGCCCGCGGGCTCTAGAGCGCAGGCTCAGTAGTTGTGGCGCACAGGCTTAGTTGCTCCGCGGCGTGTGGGATCTTCCCAGACCAGGGCTCTGTGTCCCCTGCATTGGCAGGCGGATTCTTAACCACTGCACCACCAGGGAAGTTCGCTGCCTGTTTTTATAAATAAAGTTTTATTGGAACACAGCTGTACCCATTCCTTTATGGATCATCTACGGCTGCTTTCTCACTGCTTGTTGGTGGTCGAGACAGACTACATGGCTCTCAAAGCCTAAAATGTGTAGTATCTGACTTTTTACGGTATAAGTTTGCTGACTCTTATCTACAGCATTCAGTCCCTTACACCTGGAGGACACCTGATATTTATATGTGACTTACGTTCAAGAGAAGACATTGGGTCCCACTTATTCTTTCTTTCCCCAGGTCTAGCAAAGATCTTCCACATATTAGGTGCTTTGTAAAAATAAAATTAGCTCTTATTAGTGATAAAACGTAATTGTTATGACATAGCATTCAGAGGAAATTGGCTAATAATAAAACTTCAGGCATGCTTCCAATTTAAAATGACCCCAATTTGCTTTTTCAGTATTCTGCCATTTCTGTTAGAATGCAAATAATTATATAATATTGGAATGTCTTTTTTTTTTTTTTTTTTGGCTTGTGGGATATTAGTTCCCAGACCAGGGATCGAACCCAGGCCCTCGGCAGTGACATTGCAGAGTCCTAACCACCACTGGACCGCTGGGGAATTCCCCAGCTTTGTTATCTTTTATTTTTGAAGCTATCATGATTATAAGATGAAATGTAAATACATTCCGCAAACTTCAAATAATGTGTTTTTTAAGTATGCTTTTAGAGGAGACACAAAATAGAATAAATGCTGGATACTGTTTGATGCAGTGATGGTAGGGCAGAGGAAGAGTAGGAAGGAGGGCAGAAAAAGCATGGCAGGAAGTGTCATTAGCTCATCACCCCAGCTGAAAATCAGAGTGGCAAGTAGGCTCCTGTCCCAGCATGGGCACTTCTAAGTACACTCAGTGGGCATTTTGTTTTTAAGGGAAGAATGTTAACTTCACACAGAACTCCACCAGGGATTCACACGAGAATGATCAGCTTTGTGGCTTCCCCACAGTACGTTTGGGACGGCAGGCTGATTTCCCCCAGCAATCTACAGCTTAATCATGGGCTGCCCTGTCTTGCTGCCAGTTACTGGGTCTTTCCACTCATTTTTACCATTAATACAAGACAAAAAGAAACAAAGACAACTGAGACTTTTAGCCCAAAGTACTTCTTAAAGCCAAACATAAAGTAGTTTGGGAACTAGCCAGTTGCTCTGCATTAGCCACCTTTTCTTCAGTTAGTGCAGGGAACAGTGTTAATAGTGCTCGTTCAACCAACACCGCCTTGCTTTATTTAATTTTTGACTTGTTTATGCAAAGACTGTAACCCATGAAGACAGAAACTGGCTCATGGCTATATTCCCAGCATCTGAGACAACACCTGACAGGTAGCCTGTATTCAGCTATTTGCTGAAAGGAAGTATATGCTGGTTCTGCTCCATCTGATGGTGATACAATGGTCATGAGGCTAACATGTTCCCTGCCCTTCTGGAGCTTGTATTTTACTAGGGAGAGGCTGACAAGGATCAAGAGAGCAAACAAGTTCATTATTATTAATCCTGACAAATGCTATGAAGGAAACAGGGTGCTGTTAAGAATTCAAGGTCTAGGGACTTCCCTGGTGGTCCAGTGGTTAAGACTCTTGCTTCCACTGCAGTGGGTGTGGGTTCGATCCCTCGTCAGGGAACTAAGATCCTGCATGCCACATGGCGTGGCCAAAAAAAAAGAATTCAGGGTCTAATATAAAGTAGATAATCAACAGGGACCTACTGGATAGCACAGGGAACTCAATATTCTGTAATAACCTACATGGGAAAAGACTCTGAAAAAGAATGGATATATGTATATGTATAACTGAATCACTTTGCTATACACCTGAAACTAACACAACATTGTAAAGCAACTATACACCAATTAAAAAAAAAAAAAAAAAGAATTCAGGGTCTAACATCAGACTACATCAGACTAGAATTTTGGTTCTTGATCCAGAGCTGAGACTAGAATGAGGCAAGCAAGGCACCTGCCTCAGGCACAAAATCTCAGAGGCACCAAAAAAACTCAGTGATTGAGATACATATTATTTTTTTTAATATAAATTTATTTATTTTATTTATTTATTTTTGGCTGCATTGGGTCTTTGTTGCTGCGCGCGGGTTTTCTCTGGTTGCAGGGAGCGGGGGCTACTCTTCATTGCGGCGCGTGGGCTTCTCATTGTGGTGGCTTCTTTTGTTGCAGAGCACGGGCTCTAGGCGCTTAGGCTTCAGTAGTTGTGGCACAAGGGCTCAGTAGTTGTGGCTCGCAGGCTCTAGAGCGCAGGCTCAGTAGTTGTGGCGCACGGGCTTAATTGCTCTGTGGCATGTGGGATGTTCCCGGACCAGGGCTTGAACCCATGTCCCCTGCATTGGCAGGCAGATTCTTAACCACTGCACCACCAGGGAAGTCCCGAATTATTTAATACAATATTTTTTAAAAAATAAAATTAATGCCAAAAAATCCACGCTGAACAAAATGTCAAACTTTTAAATAAAGACACTGAGATTAGGGTGAGGCAAGTGAGGGGTGACATGCAAATATTCTGTGCTTGTTTCTCCCTCTACAAAATGAGATAACAATAGTACTGACCTTTAGCACTTTGTGAAGATTAAGTGTGAAAGGAATTTGTGCAGTTGCTGACACCCAGGAAGAGCTCGATAAATGGTAGTTATTATTTTATTCTTTTCATCAGTGTTATTAGTCCTATGGAAGTCCATTGTGGAAGAAATACTTAAGAAATAACATCAAGATAATTCAGAAAGCTTAAGTGGATAGTTACAGCATTTTGTCAGACCTAAAACATCACCACTTGTAAGATGTTCCATTATTATTTTATGGACTATTAAGAAAGAAAGAAATGCTTCCAAATGTAATTGCAAGATGCCATCAATTGCAAAATGCAGGCTAATTTCAATTATGTTAAAATGTAAAAACTAGTACCGGCTCACCCCAAACCATGACAGTGAAGCATAAATGTGTGTATTATAGATTATTTCCAAACAATTGAGTATTTAAATAACCATTTTCTTGGAAATTTTGACTAATTCATAAAATTGAAATTCTAGCATCCCTGAGCATCTAGAATTCATTGTTTAATAGTGATCACTGAATGAAAAAATAATGAATGAATGAGAAATGAAAGAATTAAAGCTACAATTGAAAAGAGTCTCTGCTCATAAATAGCAATGGAAATTATGTAAAACAACAACAAATGTCCTGGAGAAAGGCGGATGGAAAACTATAATGATACAAAAATAAGGAAGACTTGGGTAGACATTTTCTTAATTAAAATAGCAGTGCCAGGACTTCCCTGGTGGCACAGTGGTTAAGAAACCGCCTGCCAATGCAGGGGACACGGGTTCGAGCTCTGGTCCGTGAAGGTCCCACATGCCACAGAGCAACTAAGCCCGTGCACCACAGCTACTGAGCCTGCGCTCTAGAGCCCCTGGGCCACAACTACTGAAGCCCACACACCTACAGCCCATGCTCCACAACAAGAGAAGCCACCACAATGAGAAGCCGGCGCACCTCAACGAAGAGTAGCCCCCGCTCGTCGCAGCTAGAGAAAACCTGTGAGCAGCAACGAAGACCTAACGCAGCCAAAAAAAGTAAAATAAAGAAAGAAATAAAATATAAAATAAAATAGCAGTGCCCATGCAATTCCACCATGGTTAACCTGGGATGTTTTTAGAAGAACTCTACGTCATTTTGATACAATGACACTCTACTAAAATCCACTTATATATTGAGCACCTGTCTTGTCTTTATCCTGGATAGGTAAATCAGTTGTCAACATTTTTAGGAAGTCGATCTTAATACATTTTTTTTTTTAAAGTCAATAGCAATTATCTCTGAGTGATTTTATTTATTTATTTATTTATTTATTTATGGCTGTGTTGGGTCTTCGTTTCTGTGCGAGGGCTTTCTCTAGTTGCGGCAAGTGGGGGCCACTCTTCATCGCGGTGCGCGGGCCTCTCACCATTGCGGCCTCTCTTGTTGCGGAGCACAGGCTCCAGACGCGCAGGCTCAGCAGTTGTGGCTCACGGGCCTAGTTGCTCCGCGGCATGTGGGATCTTCCCAGACCAGGGCTTGAACCCGTGTCCCCTGCATTGGCAGGCAGATTCTCAACCACTGCGCCACCAGGGAAGCCCCCTTAATACATACTGAATGAATGAATGAATGAATTCTGTACATATGGGCCTGAACCTAGCCCGCTAATTTAATCAGTCCAATTTTCAACATCAGAAAAATACTTGGATTACTTCCACAGAGAGAATATTCACAGACAGCAAGCATTCTTTCAAAGGGTTGGGCCTGTTGTATTCAATTGCGGTTTATGACATTTAACTTAAAAGAAAATCTGTCCATTTTTTAAACTATTATTATTTCCAAACATTTTATGAGAAAGGAGTCACACACATTTCTGTAATAAATTATCATCCTGCTTAGGGTTGATTTTCCAGTCACTGGGCATAATTACATGAGTTAGTTTTCCCCAAGATTAGTATTATTATTATTTTTTGGTGGGGGGAATATTTTCATCTAAATTGCCTTGTAACATTATCACATTCCACATTGTTGCTTTGTTCACTTAAGTACCTACCTTAGCATTTACAAAATTTGGTAAATATTGTTACTGTGCCTTCCTGTTTATGTTCTTTTGAAGAAAGCAGGGGAAAAAGCTATACCTCCCGTGTTGAATTAAGAGTATATAGACTTCTTTTTCCCCTTTTAAAAAAAAATGTACGCTGGCAGTTGAAAACAGGTGCTTATCCAGTTCATTCACGATATGAAAAAGATCAATGTACATTTGAAACTTCTTCTTCAGAGCAGAAAATTGTGAGGGTTGAGCAAAACAGAAAACGGAGTCCTTTTCTAAATATAGCAACGTCATATGACCACACTCGCCTTTGTACTCAGAGCATTAAGGTATTAGACACATTGCTTCATGGATGTGGCATATAATTACTCTAGGAAAGAGGGAGCATGACCAACCAGCACAGATAGAAACGTTGTCTGTCCTTTTTGATTAAAGGAAATAGACTTAAGAATGCTGTTGGGACGAACCCACGTGACAGCTTGTCGTTTGAGTAAACTTTCCCGCTGCACACAGAAAGCACTTCTTCCATTTCTTTGGTTTTATTTTCATACCCCTTTTCACAGCGACTTATGTTTAAACACTTCTCACACAGTAGATTTTTTTTTTTTTCCGTTTGCTTCTTTAGCTGTGAGTCTTCAAATTGAGGCTAATTCAGTTTTGCCACTTATCATGATCATTCGTGCCAGCATTATATAGTTCTCAATATCAATTCCCTGTAATTAATCTCTGAAGGTGGCGTTTTGCTTGTTTTATTTTCAAAGCCTTCTTTTTTTTTTTTTTTAAAGCCTTCTTTATAGAGTAATTTGAACAGGGATCCTTAAAGTTTCTAGGCCTTTAAATTTTTTGTTTTTATATTTTTATTTTTAAAGAGCATGTCACAGGTTTACTGCCTTTCTGGAAAGTTCAATTAAAGATTAAATTGGGAATGAGAAGTTCAACAACTATCACCGCACTGAGAGGTGTTTATCAGCAAACTAACATTCTTAAAATGCCATTTCTATTTTGCAGAAGGTAGATCTTGCTAGCCAAGCAAGGGTTTGCAAAGCCGTAATTAAGAAGGAACTAAGACTTGCTTTTATAGGGGTGGGGGGTAGGGGAACTGATACCTACTAAAATTGAGGAAAGGTCTACCCAAGCCTGGGGAAAAGCAGTGGTTCTCACACTGCTCACAGCGTTTACAGGGGGAAAATTTCTACCTTTGCCCTCCGGGCCCACGGGAGGGAAGGAGTAGAAGGAAGTAACTCGGACTGTCCCATGCTTAAAGGAAGCAGAGGCCTCAGCTAGTTGCTAAAAATTCAATTAAAAAAAAAAAATGTAGCTCAAGCATACAGCACGCTGCGGCCAGAACTGAGAATCTGGTTTTAGAATTCTGGTGTTTCTACTTGGAAACTTACCACCCTGTTCCCTTGACCTGTCTTTAAATGTGTTCAGTGATGATATCCATTGATTTGTTTTGGATGTCCCTTATGAAATCCATTTTTCCATAAACCTTTTACTACATAGTAATTTTTTTAACAATTACAATGCATTTAGGTGTTATTATATAGTTAAAATTATTTTTTCAAACTATATATTCTCGACAGATACATCAAAAGACTCCAAATTTCTTTAAATAACCCTCTTCTCAAAACAACCCTCCAGAAGTTAGATTAAAAATTGTGTTGGGGGCTTCCCTGGTGGCGCAGTGGTTGAGAATCTGCCTGCCACCGCAGGGCACACGGGTTCGAGCCCTGGTCTGGGAAGATCCCACATGCCGCGGAGCGGCTAGGCCCGTGAGCCACAACTACTGAGCCTGAGCGTCTGGAGCCTCTGCTCCGCAACAAGAGAGGCCGCTATAGTGAGAGGCCCGCGCACCGCGATGAAGAGTGGCCCCCACTTGCCGCAACTGGAGAAAGCCCTCGCACAGAAACGAAGACCCAACACAGCCATTAAAAAAAAAAAAAAAAAAAAAAAAAAAAAAAGCCCACATCTCACTACATCATTAAAATTGTTAAAAAAAAAAAAATTGTGTTGGTCTCTATGACCTCTACTTGTCTTAAAACAAAAATTAAACAAACTGTTTTGGAATGTCCCTTGCAAAATGATAAATCATAACTTTATCAACTTCCCCAGAGGCTTTCAGAACAAAAGAAAAAAGTTCAGCTAAGATCAATTGCTCTGGAAATTCATCCTAAAAGGTAGCACTCCCCACTCTGTGTTCTGTTCATGGTGCAGCATTTAAACAATTAACCGCGAAAACCCTCTTTCCTTTTTGATGCTAAGTGAGGATCCTAGGTCGGAGGGAAGAGGCAGACACCAATCACAGCTCACGGATTACCCAGCTTCGGGTTTTATTTCCTTAATTGCTGAACTGAAGCCTGCTACATGGTGAGTGATCAAGAGTTGAGTTTCAAAGTTATGGAAGCAGTAAGCTCATTTCCAAGTGTCTTCCCAAAGTTCTCCTGCTTTTAAATATGGAAGCTTCCTTTGTTTTCCAGTGCATGTGCCTATACCAGTCTACGCAGAGCTCTCTCTCACCCTCTCTCTCTCTCTCCTCCCTTCTCTGTTTTTATAATCCAAAGTACTTGAGAGCTCATTAATACTCAAGAGTATTTCATAGTTTACTTTGTAAAATGTCGAGCATGTCAAGAAGGGAAAGAGCTCCTCCAATAACATGATCTATGGACATCTTCTGCCTCCCTGAATCCTATTTGTGACTTCATTTCTTTTTTTTTTAACTTTATTTTTATTTATTTATTTATTTATTTATTTAGGCTGTCCTGTGCAGCATGCAGGATCTTAGTTCCCCAACCAGGGATCGAACCCCTGCCCCCTGCATTGGGAGTGTGGAGTCTTAACCACTGGACCACCAGGGAAGTCCCATTCTTTCTTTTTTTTTTTTATTTTTAAAAATTTATTTATTTATTTATTTATTTATTTATTTATTTATTTAGGCTGTGTTGGGTCTTCGTTGCTGCATGGGGCTTTCTTTAGTTGTGGTGAGCAGAGGCTACTCTTCGTTGTATGTTGCAGAGCACGGCCTCTAGGCGCGCCGGCTTCAGTAGTTGTGGCTCACGGGCTCTAGAGTGCAGGCTCAGTAGTTGTGGTGCACGGGCTTAGTTGCTCCGCGGCATGTGGGATCTTTCGGACCAGGGCTCGAACCCGTGTCCCCTGCATTGGCAGGCGGATTCTCAACCACTGCGCCACCAGAGAAGTCCCAGTCCCATTATTTCTGATTAATCACTTGGCTCTCAAGATTATTCAGGAATCACACTCCACCAGCAGTGAACTATCTTTAGGAGATGAACTCACTGAAATTCACTGTTTTATTATTTGAGTTTGCCCAAGCTGATGCATTTTTCTTTTCTAAGAAAATCTAGAGATATTTCAATCTTTGCAATAAAAGAAGGTGGATTAAAAAGACCCCACTATTTTCCCATATCTCTCTAATCAATTTCACTGTATCACCAAAAATAGAGAATTTTAAATCTCCAGAAATATCTGGCTTCCCCTTTTTTTTTCTTATATAGTCAGTAGGTCAAAAAACCCACATGCAGTAATAGGAAGTGAACACGTTAGACATATGTTTTTAAAATTCTGTCATATACAAGTCCTTTTAAACCTGAATCCTCAAAACTTTGTTCTTATAGAACATACACATATATATTTATATATGTTCATACATTCGCAAATACTTAGGCTCAGTGAGGTTATTGAGAAAGTAGACCTGGAATCAAGATACAAAAACCACAGCACTTATGAACCTTGAAAACATTACCTAAGTGAAATAAGCCAGTCACAAAAGGACAAATATTGTATGTGATCCCTGTTATATGAGTACCTTGAATAGGCATATTCATAGAGACAGAAAGTAGAATACAGACTACCAGAGGTCGGGGGGTGAGGGAGAAGTGGGGAATGGGGAGTTATTGCTTAATGGGTACAAATTTCTGTTTGGGATGATGAAAAAGTTCTGTAAGTAGATAGTGGTGATGGTTAAATATCACTGTGATTTTACTTCATGTCATTGAATTGTACAGTTAAAAAAGTAAACTTTATGTTGTATTTTATCACAAAAACAAAACAAGAAAAAATAAATAAAATTACTTAGATTGCAAAAAAAAACAAAAACAAAAACCCACAGCACTTGAGAATCAGAAATCATACAATTTTGTTTATCCCAGCTCTTTGATTATCTAAAGGGAACTTTAGACTGAGAAAGACTATTTAGCTTGCCTTAGGGTCTTTGGATGCTGGCTCTGGATTTGGCATATAATTTTGCACTGAACCTGAAGGGGCTCCATTTTCTCATCTGTAAACTGGGTCCATTGGGAGACATGATTTTAAGTTATTTAAATGTGTCTGATTTTGAGAGCTAGGATTTGGATCATGCAAAAGAAGACATCCAGGTCTCCAAGTGACTAGTCAGCTCCACCTTTTCACCGATGAATCAGTTTATTTGGCCTTGGATAGGCATTAGCCATCTTTCACTAAAAGGTTGGGTTCTGGCAGCTGGGGTTTCCTGCCCATTTTCTGTACATTTTCACCAGCCTTTGACTCAGAAGAATCCAATTAGACTCGATTCCTTTAGTGCAAGTGGCAGCAGATACTAGAATATCCAGAATTGTCAGAATCTCATTTCCGGCTTCACCCCGCCTCCCTGTCTCTGTTTTGCATAGTTTTCAGCTGTGCCAGAATGGGTCTGTTGTACTTTTGGGAATTTCCTCAACCACTCATCATTTAAGGCTGAACATTAATGATTTATCCAGCAAGAGTTATTAAAATTGACTGTGGTTTCTGAAGAAGGGATAGTTTGTCAAACCTACATCTTCAGACTAATTGGATATATTTTGCATGAATTGTGATTAATGCAAGGTAATTTCAGAGGATGGCTTTTACTAATTAATAAATCAATCACATTCACTCATCTTGGTAGACTAAACTTTAAAAGTTCATTACTGACTTGTTCAAAACCAGGATCTCATACATACCTAGTTTAGTGGTTTAATGTAATTCTTCTTAAGCAAGCAAGCAGATTGAGCAATACTTTAATTCAGAAACAAGTTGCTCAATGTGTGTCTTCTGAACACAAAAAGACTAAGAAAGGGAAACGATAAAACACAGGCAGTGCATGACCCCCTTCCTGCTTCTTGATTGATTTCACATTTACAACCAAACTCACATTATTAAAAAGGATTTGGAAAGGTCAGATGGAATTATCTCACTACCGACAGAAGGATTTCTGAAGTAGTTGAAAGCACCCAATTCACTTAACAAAATAAAGAGAAAAACTATCTGAGCTGTTATAACACGTCTAAAACTCTATGGAGCTTATGAAATAAATGCAGGTGAATTTTTTTTTTTCTTCTGCCCACAGAGAAGTTTAGCTATTTAAAAAGCCACTGGAGTTATGGTTTCAAAAAAGGAAAATGGTGTGTTTTTCTTATGTCGAAAGGGATATACATACCGTTTAACAGTTAACAGCAGTAAGGAAGGGGCCTTTCAAATAGTCTCCCCCCAGTTAATTTCAGGGGGTTCTGATCCACTCCACACAATACATACACACCTAGAACCTTTCAGTAACCAAAAAACAAAAACAAAACAAAACAGTAATTCCACTCCTGTGTAAATTAAACCCAAGATGTCTTTCTCAAAGTGTATTTTCTGTTACTAGAGTATTTGAAAAATTTCTCCATGGAGGAACAGATATTTATTGAATGTTATACAAAAGAAGGCAGAGCTTGGGTCCCAGACCTGGAAGGGTTTACAGCCACATAGAGCACTGGGAGAACTACTATCCTGGCCTTGTATACAGACAATTCAGTGAAGTAGACCTCAGGGACTCTGGGCCCAGGACCCCACAGACTCCCGAGCCTGGTTTCTCTGGAGGGGATGGGGAGGTGAGAGAGTGAAAGGGGACGGGAGAGAGTGAAAACAGCTCCCTGAGGGGGAGGGGGAGGAGGGGGGGGGGAGGAGTTGAATTTAGAAGGATCCAGAGCCTCAAGAACATTTCTCTATGCCTACCCTTGATAGCTGTGGCGCATGTAATTCTTCTCCTTTGGAATGCACATATGGTATTCACAGCCAAGCAGGTCTTCTGAGTAGATTAACATGTAGTCAGACGTCTTTTGTTGGGGAGGAGGAGGGCGGAGAAAGGAGGGAACAAGAAGAAAAGGAGGGCTTCCCTGGTGGCGCAGTGGTTGAGAATCTGCCTGCTAATGCAGGGGACACGGGTTCGAGCCCTGATCTGGGAAGATCCCACATGCCGCGGAGCAGCTGGGCCCGTGAGCCACAACTACTGAGCCTGCGCGTCTGGAGCCTGTGCTCTGCAACAAGAGAGGCCGCGACAGTGAGAGGCTTGCGCACCGCGATGAAGAGTGGCCCCCGCTCACCGCAACTAGAGAAAGCCCTCGCACAGAAACGAAGACCCAACACAGGCAAAAATAAATAAATAAATAAATAAATAAATAAATAAAAATAATTTAAAAAAAAAAAGAAGAAAAGGAATTTTTTTTTTTAATTAAAAGGAGGGAGAGAGAGAGTAATGATGACAATAGTAAACTAGTATGGATGTTTCTGAAGTGCAGGCCTGGGCTAAGTAAGGGCTTTCTATTCTTATTCCCTAAACATCTAGTTAAGTAAACCTCACCCTAGCTGACACTCCCTCAGTTTCCTAAAATCCTTTAGTCATCTTCCCTGAGGGCATTTGATGTTTTTCCTACCTTAAACTCCCACTCTTGCTAAGGGCCATCTATGTAAAACAGGTGCACCATCCAGGGTGAAAGTATGAGGTTTCCAGTTAAAATGTGATGAGGAAAGAAATGGCATCATGTACAGTCTCTGACACCCTAAACAGTCATAGCCATTCTCCATAGGAACCCCCATTCTGCCACTCAAAGCTGTGTGATATCAGGCAACCTCTCCATATGTCAGTTTTGCCATCTATCAAATGGGTATAATAATAGTATCTAGCATCATTATGAGACCCAAATATCTTAATGCATATGTCTGGCACAGAGTAAGCTCTAAATAAAGCCTGACCATGGTTTTTGTGGTTGTTTTGGAGTTGTCCATTAAGAAACTGCCAAGTGCTGGTGACTTTCTTTGGCCTGGAATTGGATTAACTAGTAATTGTCTAAGAAAGCATTAAAAATCAGTGATTCTTGAGAAAATTTATCTTGCTGATATCATGAGGTATCCATCACAGAATCTTCTACAAGCTAAATTAATTTCTAAATAAGCGCATTTTTAGATTAGAAATTCTACACACTTGAACCCATCTTGTCTCCTAAGAATAGAGTAATTCCATAAGAAAAGGAAATGCATTCCCCCACAATTTTCTACAGCGGGCATTTAACATGTGCTGCATCCAGCAAATAGGTAAGGGAAAGTAATACTTTCAGGTGTAAATAGAACCCGTGATTGGGCTAATTTTGGCAATTCATTTTTTTCCTTAGACAGAGGTAGATTTTTCAAGCCAAATGATAAATAATAGTGCCTAAAAAATTTAAAAGTCTCTTCTCTAACTGTAATTATATGTTTTTATTCTTTTTAAAATTTATTTTATCGAAGTATAGTTGATTTATATATATTCTTTTTCATAGTCTTTTCCAATATGGTTTACTACAGGATATTGGCTATAGTTCCCTGTTTTTATTCTTGATGTTGTTTATATGTGGGTTCCCTCTTGTTTTTCTTACTCATACCTGTGAATGATCTGTCTTAATTTTATTGGACTTTGCAAAGAACCAGTGATTGATACCAGTTATTTTTTTATGTCACAATTTTCTGCTTTTAAGTTCACTAATTCCGTCCTTCTACGTAGATTCATAGATAATATCCATATCTATTCAGTCTGGAAGGTCCGTAGCAAACTGAGAATAGCACTTGGTCGGGAGGAATGGAGACCAGGAAGCTAGAACTGGAAAATGCACCTCAGAGACGATTTCACCGTTAACAGAAACGTGGTGTTTTTTTTGTTTGTTTTGTTTTGCTTGGAGATTTTACTTTTTTACAAGAATGTATTCAGATTTTACTTGAATAATTAAAAATACAAAGGAAACTCCCCAAGGTTCCTTAACCATCTGCTGCCCGCTGGGCTCACCTTCCAGGTCCAAAGAACAGGGAGCAGGAACCGGGTGAGCTGGAGGGTGTGTAAGGGGGGCGGGGCAGGAAGAAACGGGGAGGCGGGGCGCCTCAGGCCGCTTTCTTAGGTCGCCTTGTTCTCATTTTCTGCCTCGCCCACCCACGGATTTCCCCAAAGGGTGCAAAGACCGGCACAGCTTTTAAAGTTGGTGAGAGAGAGAGAAAAAGAGACAGAGAGAGAGAGAGAGAGAGAGAGACAGAGAGGGGGAGGGAGGGAGGGAGGGAGGAAGGGAGGGATCACGTGGTTTTCTGGAAGGCAGACTCACTTCTTTATTTGGATTCTCTAGTCGACGTACTATCTCCAAAATGCCTTGCCCAAGTCAGAAAGAGTCGTCATAGTCCGGTAGCGACCCACTGGAAAGGGTCGCTGCTTAAGTTCACATGAACTGATTCTCTGATCCTCCCTCGTTTTGCTCTTAAGATCTACTTCTCTTTCAAATCAAATAATTTGTCTCTTTCTCCTTCTGAGAAAAGCTTTCTAGATGTGATTTCCCTTTTGAAAGGAAGACTCTGAAGTCCTTCTCCAGCACATCCTTTCTGAAAGGGGTAGGGTAAAAGGAGACAAGCCTCCGGGGCTGAGAGCAGTTTAAAAAGTCACTATCCAAATACCCCCGTCTTCCCATTCAGAGTCTTGGCTTGAAACCTCCCAGCTGCTGGAAGACATTTCCAAATGCAGCTCTGTGGCTGGAACACCCCTGTTTCCAGGGGAAGCACCCAAACTTCTGTCTTTGGACCGTGGTGGCCCCATGAAAGTGCAAGTGGGCAAAGCAGAAAGGAAGTCAGTTTATATTTCTGAGTAAAGCCACTGCCATGGGAGGGATATAGGCTTTGAATTAGCAAGGATTCTATAATTTATTTAGTCCTTGTCGCCTAGCACTTCAAGGCAGGAACAGCCGAAATCCAGGGTGGTACATTTCCTAGAGGGTTAGATTTCAAGCTTCTGGTTTGTGAAGTGTTACCTTAATCCTCCTTTGGTGCATCTCCGTGGATGGTGCCAGGTTGCAGCACCTGCCCCATAGTGGCCAAAAACGCTGACAACAGTTCAAGCCTCTCAATGAGGAATGAGATGTTTGTACATGAAATGACCTTTAATTGTGTCTTAGAAACTCATGTCAGATCAACATGTGGTCTCAGTTATTCTGCAGAGGTTATTACATTTCAAGCTGTTTTGTGTTAGTTTTCAGCATTTAAATGGGGTATTTTCTCTTTCACATATTTGATGTGGCTTAAAGAAGATTGCTTCTTTTTTTCTTCTTTTCCTCATAGATTTTATTGTTTGATTAGATCTTTTTGTTAAGTCAGATCAAAGGTGGCTTTTCTTTCTTTAGGAGAGATCTTTTCTTAAAACAAATCAATAGAACGGATTCCACAGTAAAGAGACATTTTATTTAAAAGATTCTGAAAAGGGAAAAGATTTCAATGGGTGTGAAGAGATGTTTTTATTTTTGTATTATGTTTATCCGTCCAAGATTCTGAAGAAAGTAAACACTTGGGCATTCTGAACTTGGGATTTACTGTGGAAAGGCTTTTGCAGTCTTAGCTGGATAGATATATCATTACAGAAAACACCTACTTCACACTTTGTGATCTGGGAATATCAAAGAACTAGTAGTTCTCTCCTACCTCTCCCCATGCCTGCCTTTAATGTGGAGATGGTGGCCTGCTGGCCTTTGCTTGTGCTGTTCTAGCCACCTGGAATGTCCTTTTCATGCCTTTATTTTTTGGACAAACTACTCCCTGTATTTCAAGAGGAAACTCAGGAGTTTAGAAAGCATCTGTGTCCCTGTAGCAACCTGCAGTTGCTCTATCAAGGGCCTTCCACGTTATACTGAAATGATGTGTTTACTTGGTGGCCCTGCTCCTCCTTAGGGGCAGGAAGTGTGCTGTTCTCCTTTGCCCCTCTCCCTCCCTGCGCTTGCTGGCGCCCAACATATATCTGTCAATCTGAAGTGAACAAAGACAGAAATGTGGTATTTGCTTCACTATAAAAAAGGTGACCAGGGGTGAACTGGGAGTATTTGGCAGTCGTGTAGTAAATGACATCTGTACAATGTCACCAGGGGACTATACGGATGCTCCTATACAGCACTTACTATGACCTCAAATGGTAGGTATTATTCTTATTTACTGTGTTAATTAATCTGTCTCTTCAGCTTAAAATGTCCACTCCATGAGGGCAGGGTTTTTGTCTAGTTCTCTTCCCTGCTGTGTCCCCAGCATTCAGAACAATGCCTGAGACAGCAATAGCTCAAAATCTTTTTGTGGAATGAGCAAAGCATTCTATACACCATTCCCCCTCCCAACCTTCCAGTCATGATGATGGGGGGAAATGGAGACAGTCATCCAAATAATTCAAACCAAAGATTACTAAACAAGTCCCGGGGGTGTAATGTACAGCATGGTGACTATAGGCAATAATATCATATGGCAGGACTTCCCCAGCGGTCCAGTGGTAAAGACTCTGCACTTCCAATGCAGGGGACGTGGGTTCAGTCCCTGGTCAGGGAACTAGGATCCCACATGCCACGCGGTGCGGTCAAAAACAAACAAACAAAAAACAAAATAATACCATATTGCACATTTGAAAGTTGCTAAGAGGGTAGATCTTAAAAGTTCTCACCACAAGAAAAAACTGTGTAACTCTGTCTGGTGATGGATGTTAACTAGACTTATTGTGGTGATCATTTTGCAATATATGCAAATATCAAATCATGTTGTACACATGAAACTAATATAATGTTATATGTCAATTATAACTCAATTAAAAAAACAGATGACTTTGAGTTGTCAGCACTCAAGGGACCTCAGTTGTTCACTGGGCAGTTGTTCACCAGTTGCAGTGAATGTGAGGTTTAGCCTTAGGCATCCAAACAGTGCATCACGTGGTGGATGCCATTGCGATGCTCAAAACAATATATTCTTGGGGCTTCCCTGGTGGCGCAGTGGTTAAGAATCCGCCTGCCAACGCAGGGGACATGGGTTCGAGCCCTGGTCAGGGAAGATCCCACATGCCGCAGAGCAACTAAGACTGCGCACCACAACTACTGAGCCTGCACTCAAGAGCCTCTGAGCCACAACTACTGAGCCCTCGTGCCACAACTACTGAAGCCTGCGCACCTAGAGTCTGTGCTCCGTAACAAGAGAAGCCACCGCAATGAGAAGCCTGCACACCGCAACGAAGAGTAGCCCCCACTCGCCACAACTAGAGAAAGTCTGCGCGCAGCAACGAAGACCCAAAGCAGCCAAAAATAAATAAATTAATTTAAAACCAAACCAAACCAAAACAAAACAATATATTCTTTACTCTTTCAAAAAAGCCAGGAAATTCCATGAAAAATTTCCCGGAAAATGCATTATTTGGTGTCATGAAGAATTGTTGAAACAAAATTGTAAAATACTTCCGCTCTCATTTCCTTCAGCCCCCTTCAAAGAGTAGGTGCTTAATAGAACTTTCTTGACCTGGCCCTCACCAAGGAAATTTAAAAAGTCAAAGCATTTGGTGTGTAGAACACGAGCTCCATAATGCCAGGACCAACCAAGTTATGTTCTCTGCTGTATTGCACACTCCTGGCAGGGTGCCTGGCATATAGTAGGCCATCAAGAGCTGTGTTGATGAATGAATGAATGAATGAATGAATGATGGTGTCCATCTCAGCTACTGTTATATAGATTAAATTTTAGGCACCAGTTGAGATCATGAAAAGTTGTGGGAGAAATTTCCCCTGCATTTACACTGTGGTGGTTGGATGGCTAACAATTTAATTTGAACATTAGGTGGCCATTTGTATGCCCAATTAAAAGTTTCCAACCCCAGTTTTGCTTGTGTACATATTGCCCCTGTAATTAACCACGTGTGTAAAATGCATTAGGTTTTTGTAATAGGAGAAACAACAAGGAAATATATTTACCTGTGGAAGACAGGTGATCATCCAAGGAATTCTAGGAGTGAAAAACAAGAGAAAAAATTAAAGCAATTAGGTAATGTTTTTTCCTTCTTTAGAGCACAAGGCCTCTAAGAGCAGATCCAGGGCCTGGCCAAAAAAACAAACAAACAAAAAGTAAAATTAAGAAAATAATTTTAAGGCTAATGCAAGGTCTGGCCAGCTAAATATCCTTACTCAGTGTAACAGTTATCAGATTGTTAGACAATTTTTCTGTCTAATAAACCACCCCAAAATGTAGTGGCTTAAAGCAACCAATTAAAAAAAAAATTATTTTAAGACTTCTTTTTTAGAGCAATTTTGGGTTCACAGAAAAATTGAGAGAAAGATAGATTTTCCACAAACCCCTTGCTTCCACACATGCACAACCTCTTCCAACCCAATTTTTCCAGGTCATATTCTTCTAGGTTAAACCAGATAAGTTATTGAGCTTATCTGTCCAAATAAGCTGTCACTGTTGGACTCTCCTATGCATTTGCGGTCAGCGGGCCAGCTACTGGAAGACATAGGGTGGCCTCCCTCACATGTCTGCTGGCTGTCCCACTGGACAGTGTAGGAGTCCTCAGCTTGGACGATTTCTCTGTTCCAGGTGGTCTCTCATGCTCCGGTAGGGTAGCCCAAACTTCTTCAATTGATGGTCTCAAAGAGTGAAATATATGAAGTGCCTTGAGGTCTGGGCTCAGGCCCTGTACCTCATCACCATGGCTTGAAGATAATGCTATTAAAGTATTACCATTGGGGAAAACTGGTTTAGGCAAAAACTAAGTAATATAATCAATAAATCAACTTAACATGGCAGATATAAATCACTGAATAAAAACACAGGAGACAGGATATCACTGCTAGGGTTGTCAGATTTAGCAAAGCAATATTAGCAGGCAACAGTTGGGCTATACTTATACTAAACATTTTTATATAATAAAATAAAAGTTATTTGTTGTTTGTCTGCAATTCATATTTAACTGGGCATCCTGTATTTTTTCTGGCATCTCTACTGTTAATTCCCATGCTGTAGATCTCCACTTTTCCATCAGGATACCTAGAATTCACTGCATGACAAATGACTGAATGACTTACAGAGAGAGTGGGGAATCAGAGTCAATTGTATATTAAATAATAGTAAAGCTTAAATTCTTTCTTATTTCTTTAATATAAGAACCAAATAGAAATGGGAGTTTTCTCTCTTCTTTTTTAATTTTTATTATTTTTTAAATACTTTATTTATTTATTTTGGCTGTGTTGGGTCTCCATTGCAGCGCAAGAGCTCAGTAGTTGTGGCACACAGGCTTAGTTGCCCTGCAGCATGTGGGATCTTAGTCCCCCCACCAGGGATCGAACCCGCATCCCCTGCATTGGAAAGCAGATTCTTTACCACTGGACCACCAGGAAAGTCCCAGAAATGGGAGTTTTGATATTTTCTCTTGCCACCCAGTGGATCACCTGGCACCAACCACCCTCTCCACTTTGGAGACCCTCCACCCTCTAAGCTCCTTGCTGGGTTTTGTATCTCCAGGGCTAATTATGAGTTCCTTACAGATCACATTACCTTGAGCAAATGTTTTAAATCTTCTGTCTCTCAGTCTCCTCATCTGTGAAATGGAGCTAGTAATAGTATCCACCTCATAAAACCATGTGAAGATCATATGTAGAGCATGTGTAAAACACTGAGCACAGTGTCAGAAACAGAGTAGACCCCCATTACATGTTAGCTATTCCTATAATTGCTCTCATTGTTATTGGCAGTCATAGTTGGTCAAATTCTACTGCAAGAAAAATTTTTATAACTCATTAAAAAGAAATCTGAAAATTGTTTTCAAACTCCAAATCTTTTTAAAAAATGATATCATATGCAAATCAAAGTCCCTAGAATTGGTACTCTCAAGACAGTAGGACTTTACTTACATTTCAAATTTAGCATTAAAGTGGAGCTCTTAGGGCATTTTTATGTATATACAGTTCTGCATATACAGCCCAAAGTCTTGGGAATGTATATTAGACCCTTTAGGTTTGTAAGGAAGAGTCCCAGCTAACTTGAGGTATTGGGGGATTGGCATATGGCAATAATAATAATGTCATACTGATACCTGGGCCAAGATCACCAGGTATTGTGACCTCGTGCAAGTCACTTAGTCCTCCTGAGCCTTGGTTTTCACATCTTACCTTTTTCTAAGACTTAAGAGAGCCATATGAGTACAAACTACCATGTATGAAATAAATAAGCTACAAGGATATATTTTACAGCACAGGGAATGTAGCCAATATTTTATAATAACTATAAATGGAGTTAAAAGTTGTTAGTCACTATGTTGTACACTTGAAACTTATATAATATTGTAAATCAGCTATACCTCAATTAAAAAAAAATAAAATTTAAAAAGAGAGCTATATGAACATTGTGCAAGTGCATTATTTTAAATTCCAATGTGCCACTCACACATTATCAATAATTATGCCCAGGAAGCACTGCTTCTTTTGTGGCTGGGATAGTGTAAATCCATTTTCAGACCCCAAAAGCATATGTTAAAATTATTTCTGGGTTTATGGTTGAAAATCAAACACCTTACTTAATCTTAAATCCCAACCTTTTTTAATTCACGAAGTTTTGACAATAGTCACTCTGTTTGACGGTTGTGGGAACCTTGCTTTTGTGGGCTGAGTGTAGTATTCACAGTTTAGGACACAATACTAGCTTCTAATAGGTGCTCAAGATACAGCTGGGGATGAAAGGAAGGATAAAAGGAATGGGATGTCCTGACGGAATGGATATACTTCATGCTGTGATGTGTACAGGGGTTTTTTCCCTATCACGTTGTTATAAACCTGTGCTCTATTCAGAGCTGGTTCTTCAGTGGACTGAAGTCCAGTCCAGCCCAGAGACTCACTCCCTTAAATCAAACATTTAGCACAACATAAGCATAATAATAGTTACCAAGGGAGCTTTCACTTTCTGTCTGGCCCAGGGCTCCCTTCACTAAAAGTTTTTCTGGTTAAGAGTTTGAATTCTTGGGTCAGACAACCTGGGTTTTCCTGCTTGACTCACTGTTCATTACTGTGTGACTTTGTGCAACTTCTTAACTATTCTGGGCCTCCATTTCCTCATCCGTAGTTGAGGCAGCCAACAGGACTTAGCTCACTGAGTTACTGTAATTAGAAGAATAGCTACATTTGGATAATATTTATTGGTACTTATTATATATCAGTAATTTTCTAACTACTAATCATCACCCCTAGAATCCAGCACGGTAGGTAAATTAAAAATATATCCCGCCCAATGCAATAAAGTTATCTCACCTTGAATAAGTTATACATATATATACCTTTACAGATATTTTCATTTTTTCTGAATTGTCCCTTATGCAAAAACCTTTGCACGCTACTGGTCTGAGGGAAGGTGGGATGAAAGAATAAAAGAATAGCAGTAAGAAAAAGTAGTGGAATATTTTTTTAAAAGATTTTTTTTTTCTAAGCAAGAATGACTCATTATAATCCTTTTGAAGAACTTAATTGTTCTTTGGGGAGGGACTAGTTCCATAGTCAATACATTCAGGAAAAATAGTCTCCTCCCTTTGAAAATCCACAGCACATGTTTACATAGTAAAGGCATTAAGAAGTTCTACAGGAAAGAAAACAGTTTGGTTTTCTCTAACCCAGCATTTCCTATGCTGATTTGACCACAGACGTTGTTGCTGTCGTTCCGTGTCTTCTATCACTTATTAACACTGTGGAACACAGTCTGGGAGACTCCGGCATGTTGCCGTGTCTCCAGGAAACCCAAGCAGACGCTGGGCTTGCTCACGAGAATCAGAACGTAACCCTGCACATACTCCTGGAGGCAGGAGGCTGACCCGCTAGTTCCTTTTCAACCGATTCTGGTGGTTGTGTGCAGACGCGGCTTCAAAAGCTGAACTGCAAATGGCAGAAGGCCTGGTGCATGAGAGCTACAGCTAGAAAGCAAAAAAGGCGCTCCTTATTGCTTGTTCAGTGCGACAGAAACGCTAACAGCTCTTCGTTCCTTCAGCCACAGCTCCATTCAGGGTAACGCTGGGTGTCACAGGCTCAGGTGCAAAGGGCAAACCTACATGGTACCAAGTGGTGGTGTCTGTCTACAGCAAGCGAGGGCTGTTCTAACTTCAGGACATCACCAGGGGGGCTATTACTCAATTTTGGGTCAACACTATGGTTATGTCTTCCTTCCAGTTTTACTGAGATATAGTTGACATACGTACTGTATACGTTTAAGGTGGACAGCATGATTTGACTTACGTATACCATGAAACGATGACCACAGTAAGTTTAGTGAGCCCCCATCTTCTCATATAGGTACAACATTAAAGGGCGAGAAGAACTTTCTTTTCTTTGTGATGAGAATTCTTAGGATTTACTCTTTTTTTTAATATATATGTAAATTTATTTACTTATTTTTGACTGCGTTGGGTCTTTGTTGCTGCGCACGGGCTTTCTCTAGCTGCGGCAAGTGGGGGCTACTCTTCGTTGTGGGGTGCAGGCTTCTCACTGTGGTGCTTCTCTTGTTGCCAAGCGCGGGCTCTAGGTGCGTGGGCTTCAGTAGTTGCAGCACGTGGGCTCAGTAGTTGTGGCGCACGGGCTTAGTTGCTCCGCGGCATGTGGGATCTTCCCGGACCAGGGCTCGAACCCGTGTCCCCTGCATTGGCAGGCGGATTCTTAATCAATGCGCCACCAGGGAAGTCTCAGGATTTACTCTTTTAACAACTTTTATATATAACATACAGCAGTGCTAATTAGAGTTATCATGTTGTACAGTATATCCCTAGTACTTATTTATCTTATAACTGAAAGTTTGTACCTTTTGACTGCCTTCATCCAATTCCTCCTCCTTCACTCCCCACCTCTGGTGACCAAAAACCCGATCTCTTTTTCTATGAGTTTGTTTTTGAAATATAATTGACTTATAACACTATGTTAGTTCCTGGTACACAACATACTGACTTGATATTTCTATATATCTGAAAATGATCACCACCAGATTATATGAGAAAGTTATTTATTTAGCTTCCTTATTTATACTTTTTTTTTTCTTTTTTAAAAAATTTCCACTCTACACTCAAGTTGTTTCTCTGCTTAATAGCTTAATACATTCCTAATTCTTTGGAGAGGAGTTTTTTTGTTGTTGTTTAAACCACCTGTGTTCAGCTTTAAATATAAGTACAAAGAGTAAAAATCATTAATATTTTACCATGTAGAAAGGGTACTCTTAATGCCTTGATGAACCTCATTCTTTTTAATTTTTTTAAAATTAAAGTATAGTTGATTTACAATGTTGTGTTATTTTCCGGTGTACAGCAAAGTAATTTACTTATTTATATATTCTTTTTCATATTCTTTTCCACTATAGTTTATTACAATTATGGAATATAGTTCCCTGTCTTATACAGTAGGACCTTGTTGTTTATCTATTTTATAGTAGTTTATATCTGCTAATCTCAAACTCCTAATTTATCCCTCCCCCCCTTTCCCCTTTGATAACCGTAAGTTTGTTTTTTGTGTCTGTCTGTTTTGTAAATAAGTTCATTTGTGTCATATTTTAGATTCTGTATATAAGTGATATCATATGGAATTTGTCTTTCTCTTTCTGACTTACTTCATTTAGAGTGATAATCTCTAGGTCCATCGGCGTTGCTGCAAATGGCAATATTTCATTCTTTTTTAAGGCTGAGTAGTATTCCATTGTATATGTATGCCATTCATCTGTCAATGGGACATTTCAGTTGCTTCCATGTCTTGGCTATGGTAAATAGTGCTGCTATGAACACTGGGGTGCATGTACCTTTGATGAACCTCATTCTTGACTTCTCTTATACACACAATAATTTTACAGTACATAAATTCTATGCTGTATGTCATAAACATTTTTCTGCAGTAATAAACATCGTTCAACATTATTTTTATTAATGGCTGAAAATATTCCATTGTGTGATTGTGCCATAGTTTATCTAACCCTTTGCTTTTGAGGGACATTACAGTTGTTTGCAACTTATAATTATTCCAACCGGGGCTTGTGCAGACACCCTTGTGTGTCCAACATTTCACTTTTTTTGGCTGCATTGGGTCTTTGTTGCTGTGTGCAGGCTTTCTCTAGTTGAGGCGAGCGGGGGCTACTCTTTGTTGCGGTGCACAGACTTCTCATTGCGGTGGCTTCTCTTGTTGCGGAGCATGGGCTCTAGGCACGTAGGCTTCAGTAGTTGTGGCTCGTGGGCTCTAGAGCGCAGGCTCAGTAGTTGTGGCACACGGGCTTAGCTGCTCCACGGCATGTGGGATCTTCCTGGACCAGGGCTCGAACCCATGTCCCCTGCATTGGCAGGTGGATTCTTAACCACTGCACCACCAGGGAAGTCCCTTTTTTTTTTTAAATAAATTTATTTATTTATTTTTGGCTGCACTGGGTCTTTGTTGCTGAGCGGGGGCTTTCTCTAGTTGAGGTGAGTGGGAGTTACTCTTCGTTGCGGTGCGCAAGCTTCTCATTGCGGTGGCGTCTCTTGTTTCAGAGCACGGGCTCTAGGCACCCAGGCTTCAGTAGTTGTGTGCACGCAGGCTCCGTAGTTGTGGTGCACGGGCTTAGTTGCTCCCCAGCATGTGGGATTTTCCCAGACCAGGGCTCGAACCCGTGTCACCTGCATTGGCAAGCTGATTCTTAACCACTGCGCCATCTGGGAAGTCCCTAGTGTTTCACTTTTGAAAGTTGTTCTCCTTAAGGTAAATCTCTAAAGATATCTGTATCAAAGTGTACCTCTGTCTTATATTTTGTACGATATTGCCAAATGGCCTTCTAGAAAAGTTATACCAAATTACCCTCATTCTAAATGTGCAAGAAACTGCTTCTTTCGATACCTGCAATGTTTAAACCATCGGTAAGACCACCCTTGATCTCCACTTTAACTTATTACTATTCCCTAGGAAAAAAGATTAGTCCTGTTGTAAAGTGGATCACTTCCGAGGAAAAAAAAGATGCCTACAATACAGAATCCAGTTAATTTTCCATTTTGTCCACATAATGCCAAAAGATAAACGTAAATGTCTCTTTCAGGGAATTATTAGTTTTTAAAGCAGCACAAAGATAAAATTTGGGCTCAATACTGTAACAGAGATACGAGAAAAAGGTTCATTTTTTCCAACGTTTGGAAAATGCTTAATGAGTCTCTTTAAGTAGATATGAATCTATGAAAATCAAAGATTTACTTAAGGTACAATAGACAACCTGATCACTTAGTAGAGGATACTGCCTTTCAAACCTGCTTTATGAAACATTCTTGGAATTACTGACTGCATATGTCCTAAAGAACGAACAGATTTCTATTTTTAAAAAAATAAATTTATTGATTTATTATTTTTATTTTTGGCTGCGATGGGTCTTCGCTGCTGTGCACAGACTTTCTCTAGTTGCGGCGAGCGGGGGCCACTCTTCGTTGCGGTGCGCAGGCTTCTCGTTGCGGTGGCTTCTCTTGTTGCAGAGCACGGGCTCCAGGTGCGCGGGCTTCAGTAGTTGTGGCTCACGGGCTTAGTTGCTCCGCGGCATGTGGGGTCTTCCTGGACCAGGGCTCGAATCCGTGTCCTCTGCATTGGCAGGCGGATTCTTTACCACTGCTGCCACCAGGGAAGCCCACAAACAGGTTTCTAATGATGGATTTCCCTTTAGACACGGGCACTCCAGACAATGCCTAGTTCCTGGAATGTAGTAAATGTTCAATAAAAATAGTTGAATGAATACATGTCATACAATTTAAAAAGTCAAGTGTCCATCCTATCAATCAGAGTCTATCTAATCAGCCAGAGTTATTCAGGAACTGTTAATAGGTAACCGATGGGTGTTAAGTACAAGCTCTGAACAATCATTTTCTGGACTTTCACGTTCTCCGTAAGTAGAGGTAGCAAAACTCATGTCCAAGTGCCACAATCATGGCATTTTTATTTTTATGTTCAGGTGGTATTTAAACATCTTGAAATACTGGCCAGCATTTCTAAAGTAAGCTTTTACATAAAAATCGGGAGGTCTGGCTTTTCTTGACAAAACGTGAGCTCTGGCCACACCAAGTCTGAACTCCCAGCCACGTGACAGCGGAGGGCGGGGCGCGAGGAGCAGCCGCCTCTCCTGCATACTGGCCCAGCCCCCAGTTGGCTGCTTGGCTCACCTCTCTACCTGCCTGGCCCTTGTCGGCATCTTGATTTTGCCACACTTTTTTTTTTTTTTAAGTTTGGACTATGTTACCTTGGAGATCTTATCTGAGATTATTCTTTATAAATTCAGAGAAACTGACTTGCTCTTTCTCCTCCCGATTTTTAAGAACTTGCTATTCCCGAACCTTCCTTGATAGCCTGTTTTTTGTTTTGGGGTTTTTTTTTGTTCTTTGTCTTTACCAGACTAGCAGGGACAACTCTCTGGAGACACTCCTCTCTCAGCAAACTCTCTACTGTAGGTTGATGGCAATCAAAGACATTGGAATACTTTCTCCTGTGCACGTGGGCTGGGGGAGGGGAGATGAAGAGAAAAGAGACACAAAGATGAAGGAGGGTTATTGCTCAACCTTTCTGTTCTCGGCCCATCCTGGCTGTTACACTAACCCCAGCAAGACACTTACTTGAAATATTTTTTTTTGGGGGGGGGGGGAAATCTGCTTTGAGCAAAAAACTGTTTACTCTCTTCCTATTATATAATGAGACATAAAAATAGAGAAACATTTGTAACACTTTGCTATCAGAAAAGCAGACGTTTTAGACATTGCAGATTACATACAAGATAAACACGTCGCCCATTCCCCCCTGCAGGTTACATACAAGATAAACAAGTCACCCATCCCTTCCTGCTCCCGAATAACGTAAGCATAAATGCCAAACTTCTATTACCAATTCGTAGGTAGTCTAAATTGGCTTTATTTTCTCCTCCGGCAGTAGGTGTTTGGTGTCAATGTACATTTTTTTTTTTTTCTACCACAATGCTTCCTTTCTCCAAACTATTAATTTTGTTTTTATGAATAATACAGTATGCCCCAGTTATTATTTAGTTTGATTGTATGCTAGCCTCATGCTCTGCATTTTAATTTAAGTGTAACTGCTCAGGAAAAATGCAAATCTCTCCTATTCAAATTCAAAAGAAAATAAATGGATTTTTTATGGCCTAAAGGATCTATTCATTACCAAATCATTTATCTTTTCAGAAAGAGCAGTTTACATATCCAATATGCTCCAGTGCTGTCTTTATTTTCTTCATTTTTTTCTCCTTTGATAAATATGCTTGCTCTTTCAAATCTGCCTTGAATCTCTGCGGATAGGGGCAGCTTATAGCAGACTGAACAAGAATATAATTAATAGCATTAAACAAAAGCAAAGGTGGCATAGAAAGCTCAAACGTATTGAATATTAACAAAATAATAATAAGTCTAAAACTTGGATTGCCATGTTAACAGGAAAAAGAAAGCTACACTTTGGCCTTATCAAAGCAAAAAGACATTATATAGTGGAGAAGAGACAAGAATGTCTTTTTAACAGACTGGCTTTTTTCTAGTTGCTGGAATCTTTAAGAGCTAGAGCTGATGCTCTAATTATGCTCTTTGATTTTAATTCTAACATCATCTGCTATTAGAAGTTTGGCATTTTGAACGCCAGGCTGTATTTTTATTGAATACCGGTTTATATTTATATCTTGATGAAAGAAACCAGTATAGAGGACATTGCTTCTGGGAGGGTGTCGGAATACACAAACAGCTGTGATGCACAAAGCAATTTCCGCTAAATACCTTTCACCGTAGCAGCTAGCCTGGCTTCCTCCTGAATTAGGAAGGCCCCTAAATGAGGAAGAGTAGCAGCAACTGCGAGTCTGCGGCCTTTGTAATTTTTTAGACATTTACCTTTTTCTGGCATATTGTACTTTAAAAATCATATGATTGCATTAAAGTTACCCAGAATGTTGACTTTCCCCATTCATGTTTATGTATTAAATTGGATTTCAGGGCAAACTGAATGGATTTCTTTGTTCTCACTAGATTAAGTCCAGATAGATAATCTGGTTTAGTTATGGCTACATTGTTTAAATAGTGCTAATTATAGTACTTACAATACAATGGCAGAGGGGGCAATTTAAATATTCATTTTGAAGAAGGAAAAACAAAAATCATATGCCAAGCTCAAAAAATGTACAGTCATTCCAACTCCCTCCCTGAAGGCCACTTTAAAGACTGGTTTTCAAAGAACTGTTTACCTTGAAATTCTCAAACATGCTTCATGCTTCCAAACATGAAGCCTTGTGTATAGGCTTGTTGGTGATCTTGGGGGGCTGATTTTGAGTCTTATGCAGAGCAGACTTGTCATTTTACACCAGTCTGCAGGGCCCTTGCTTTTCATTTGTTCTCTGGAAGGGAAGGAGCTGGGTGAGAACGCTCCGGCCACAAACTCAAAGGCCCTTTCTGACTGAAGGCTTCCCAAATGAAAGGAAGGCTGGTTCTGAAAGAGGTGAATGAAAGCTCTTGGAAGGACTAATTGGCGAGCGCTACCAGGCCGGGGACAGAGCAATCCAGAGAACATCTGATAGCTAACTCCTTAAGAGACAAAAATAAATCAGGGTTTCATGAGGTGCTTTTATTAAGTACCGTGTGTTTTTTATAAAGAGAAATTATAGGATTAGGTTGGGAAGGGAAAACAGGGGACATATAAGCAAATGTTTACCTAGGCCACTTCTTTCTAGATTCTAGGGATTGGCGCTTAACTTCAATTGTCCTCCATTTCATGATTTATTTGGGAAATTCCTGAGGTGGGAGCAAAGGGATATATCAAGGTCTTGGCACCATGAACTAAAACAAATAATACGTTGGAATATTTTTAGCAGATGATAATGCAGAACACAGGAAAATAGATCGAGGACGATTAAAAAGAGACAAATGGCGATGTTCCGACTTGAAAGTGATGGGATACTGATTATTTAGGGAATGTGTGTGGAATTCTTCTCCATAAATCACCTATGACTCAGCGTCTAGGTGACTGTATGAGGTGGATAGACAAATACAGCACCTCTTGAGGAAGGAAAGACAAGACAATCACAATGCCAATGATAGCTTTTTTGTTTCATGTGTCACGAACAATAATACAGATAATAGATTATGCTTTAAAAAAAAAAAATTGAGGGCTTCCCTGGTGGCGCAGTGGTTGAGAATCTGCCTGCCAATGCAGGGGACACGGGTTCGAGCCCTGGTCTGGGAAGATCCCACATGCCGCGGAGCAACTAGGCCCGTGAGCCACAGTTGCTGAGCCTGCGCGTCTGGAGCTTATGCTCCGCAACAAGAGAGGCCGGGATAGTGAGAGGCCTGCGCACCGCGATGAAGAGTGGCCCCCGCTTGCCGCAACTAGAGAAAGCCCTCGCACAGAGACGAAGACCCAACACAGCCAAAAATAAATAAATAAATAAATTAAATTAAATTTAAAAAAAAAAACTACTCTAAGATGCCATCTGCCACGGGATCTTTAAAAAAAAAAAAAAAAAAAAAAAATTGAGTGCAACATGAGAATAGGATCCTGGATCAGATTTTAACATTTTTCTTATAAAGCCCATTAATTGGACAATAGGCCAAATCTGAATAAGGTCTGTAGATTTAATCATGATACTGTATCAATGGTAATTTCATGATTTTTATAATTATCCCAGGATTATATAAAAGAATGTTATTTTTAAACCAAAAATACACATTAAGAAGGGGGCAAAAAAAAAGTCAGAAAAAAAAAAAAAGTCAGGTATGTGGGAAGAGAGTTAACTTTTGCTTGTCGACACATTTCCAGGAATTGTCCACGACTCGAAGTTACTGTGATTTCATGCAAGAAAATAATTTTGGAAGGAAAAGTGAACTGCTCAATTGTTGGGCTGACCTCCTCTACTGTTTAAGGTCCTGGACAAATTAATTAAGCACTTGCTTTGTACCTCCATTCTCTCAGCTATAAAATAGGTTTAATAAGAATTCATTCCATTTATTCATTGCAAGGATTAAAGGAGAGGCATTCAGCTAGCTCCTGGTTCATGGCAGGTATCAGAAGCTGTCTAGTCTGTGGTCACGATTTTGCTTAAAATTATTTCTATAGCTTCTATTTTGATGAGTTGGCTTTTGTGTGTTTGGAAATAACTTAAAATAGAATGGCTTGCCTGTAAATCCATGTACCTGGAAAATGTTCATATGCTTTAGAAAACACAGAGTTTGGAAGCTGGACTTAATTCTTACCAAGATAAACACTTTTACAGTTACACGGAGGTTATGTTCTTTCCTTGTGGAAAAATATTTTATGAAAAGCATAATAAACTTGAGCTTGGACGAATAAGGCTATTTGGTAACAGTGAGTAGCTGTTGGTTTTCTTGTGTAAGAAGAAAAGGGAAATTTGTCCAAAACTAGACACTCAGTAGTAATAGTAATAATAGCCAGCACTTGTGGGTGTATTGCAGCCCAGATTCCTAACCCCTCTGCTCTCATGCTTCCTGAGAGGTTAAGTCTTGCAAGTTCTGTAAGTTTTACAGTTTCAGTTTTTTACAATCTATTTTCTGGGGGCATTGAGAAGGGGAAAAGAGCATTATTAAATAATGAAAGTATTCCAGATCTAATTTTAGCCATTTCCTTCCTTCCTTCCTTCCCTCCCCTCCTTCCTTCCTTCCATTTCTTCCCTCCCTCCTTCCCTCCCTCCTTCCTTCCCTTTCTTCCATCCTTCCTTCCCTCCCTCCTTCCTTCCCTCCCTCCCTCCTTCCCTCACTCCTTCCTTCCCTCCTTCCCTCCCTCCTTCCTTCCCTCCCTCCTTCCTTCCCTCCTTCCTTCCGTCCTTCCCTCCCTCCTTCCTTCCTTCCCTCCTTCCTTCCCTCCCTCCTTTCCTTCGTCCCTTCCTCTCTCTTCTTTTCTTGTGGAAAAGACATTATCGAGCTATAAATCACAGGCGATGGCTGGGGTGGGAGGAGCCACGTGGGCACGTGTTGGGCCTGGATTCTGAATTCCTCACCGAGGTGCTCCTTCACTCGCACCCCCTTTTACTGTAGGTAGAAGGAGCCACCCACAGGCTGATCGTTCTCCTTGCATAGGTGTTTGTAGTTTTTCTGCATCTCCTCAGGGCTCAGCTTGGAGACGTTGAGAATCTGCTGCGGCTCCTTAAGGCTGAGGCCGGAGAGGCTGGAGACGGCTGCAGGCTGGTCTGCGGCGCGTCCCGGGGCGGAGGCCCTGCCCGTCACCTGCGTGCCCATCACCGTGACCTGGGCCAGGTGCTTGGCCAAGGCGCCTGCTCTGCCTCAGGGGCCTGGGCTCCAGCCTCCAGGCCCCGCGGCCCCCTTGCCTTCTTTCTTTTGATTAGAAATGTGGCGTATGTTCAGAGTAGAAAACTGGGAAAATTCTACAACCGACAGCAACAAATAGAACAGGAAAAGTTCTCATAACCCTCCACCCGGAAGTGACAACCTTCTCCACTGTTGTAACCAACCAACTACAAGCTTCCTGAGCATCTGTCACCTACTTGCTACTGCACTTCATGTCACTTGAGGACACAAGTGGTACCGTGACCCTTTCCACGCCATGCACACGACTCTGGAGAGGCGGTCAACCATACTCAGGTAACTGGAGTATCAGAGGATGAGAAAAGGTGCTTTGCTGAGATGGATAGATAAGGCCCAGAAAGGGTCCTTAAGTAGGCCTAGGACTGATTGTGAAAGACCATTTAAAAGGTCAGAATTGTCAGGAGAACTAACCAATGATATTACCAGACAGTGTAGCCGTTAAGAGCGTGGACTTCAGACTCACCAGCTCTAAGAAGGAGTCCTGACTGTCATCATATACAGGCTGTGTGACCTTAAGTGAGCTAGTTAGGCTTTGGAAGGCTTAGCTTTCTGATCTGTAAAATGGGAAGATAATGCCCTCTGCCTAATAGGTGACAACAGGATTGAAAGAGAAACTGAATGTACAAGCCCACTGAGGAAGGACCACCACTATTCGTATGATTGCTATGTAACAGTTTTGCAGAATGGATTGGGTAGCATAGGAAGGACATCAACATTCCCATCTTAGAATTTAAGGCTGCAAGTTGGTGACCCAGTAGGCCAAACTGCATTTGCAGACATGTGTTTGGTTCATGGAGTATTTAAACGTTTTTAGAAGGAGGCAGATTGCATACACATTCAGATATTCCCTAGGAAAATGGGAAAATCAGGCAATTCCCCCATGTGGCAACAATAGCTGAGTAACGGTGACTTTACGTTGATGGGATGAACTTTGCTAGAATCCCTTACCCTTCAGGATCTCCCTCATTCTCTTGGCATTTGAGTTTGAGACCCTTGAGTTAAGTTCTTTTTTAAATACTTGCATTAAAGCTGATGTTGCCGGTCTGGGATCCACGCTTTGAGATCCGTGGACCTAGAAAGTATGTGTCTTTATTTGGCTTTATTTGCAAAAGTAGTATTTGCTGACCTTAATAAAATGCAGACAATGCAGGAAGGTATAAAATAGAAAGTGAAAATCAATAGCTAATTTCTATCCTTTTGGAAGAACTAAGAAAAAAGTTAATTAAAAAAAAAAAATTGTTTGGGGCTTCCCTGGTGGCGCAGTGGTTGAGAATCCGCCTGCCAATGCAGGGGACACGGGTTCGAGCCCTGGTCTGGGAAGATCCCACATGCCGCGGAGCAGCTGGGCCCGTGAGCCACAACTACTGAGCCTGCGCGTCTGGAGCCTGTGCTCCGCAACAAGAGAGGCCGCGACAGTGAGAGGCCCGCGCACCGCGATGAAGAGTGGCCCCCGCTTGCCACAACTAGAGAAAGCCCTCGCACAGAAACAAAGACCCAACACAACCAAAAATAAATAAATAAATTTTTTTAAAAATTAAAAAAAAAAAAATTGTTTGTTTCAAACGTATGGGCACCAAGGGGGGAAAGTGGCGGGAGTGGAGTGGGGTGGTGGGATAAATTGGGAGATTGGGATTGACATCTATACACTAATATGTATAAAACAGCTATCTAATGAGAACCTGCTGTATAAAAAAATAAATAAAATTAAATTTAAAAATTTTTTTAAAATTGTTTCCTTATAAACTGATGTGCTACAGGCTATACCATACAATTTGAGCTGTGAAGTTTTATCTTTCTTTTCTAGAGTGGCTTGAAGTTATGACAAATTGAAAAAGAAGAAGAACATGAGGGGTAAGGAAAGGTACAATGAGCACCAACATAGATGGACACTCACCACAGACCTGACGCCGTGCTCAGTGATGAGCTCACTTAACCCCCAGATCAGCTTAGGGTGGGCGGCACTAGTTATTATTCTCCTTTTACAGATGAAGAAATAGAGGCTTAACAGTGTAAGTGATTCACAGAAGGTCACACAGCTAGTGACAGGGGTGCTGGGATTTGAACATGAGCCGCCTTCTACCTGCTCCTGGACCCACTCACCCACTCCTCCTCCCCATCTTTGCCAGTTGACATTTACTGATTGTCCATTAAACACCAGACACCATGCTGAGAGCTGGGAATACAAAGATCTCAGGGATGTAAAGCCTGGTAGAATGGTTCCAACCCCTTGTTTTTGTAGTCATAGATTCTCTATGGCCCATTTCCCCAGGAAAGGACACATGAACACAACATTTGGTGCACAGTTTCAGGGGTATCAGAGACTTTCCCCAAGCTTATTTATAAATCTCCAACCCTCCCAAGCTAAGGACACTTGATCTTGCAGTATAATCCCCAAATTTTATTCCCATGGGCTCACAGAACGTGACTTGTGCCTGAGACTGAGCTGCGGCGTTGATTGTTTAGTGTCTTACAGTATTTGAGTGGACACCTTGGCCTCGGTATTCTCATTATTAGACACAGGGCCGGCTTCACAGGCCTGTGTCCGGGCCCCAGGCTCAGAAGAGTCCCACACTTGGCTTAATGTTCTGCTGACACCATCTTGAAATTCTTAGTAACTTTTGAAAATGGAGCTCACATTTTCATTTTGCACTGGTCCCCGCAAATTATGTACCTGGTCCTTATTAGACATTGTGGCACCCAAAGAGAGACCCCTGGAAGACTGAACACTTGAAAATAATAATTACTGGGCAGGTATTCATTCATTTCACCCTCACAGTTGGCTTAGTATGATTGGTTCTAGTTTTACCCCCATTTAACAAAGAAGTATTTTGTAAATGCAGTCAATCCTTGAAATGTCTAGTGTTACTTAGTAATGAGTGAGCCTTATTAGTGTAATGAGTCTAGAATCTTGCCTATTTGTATAAATTCCCCATCTATTTTAAACACACAGAAAGTTGAATCTCTGGGGACCTGACCCAGCTGTGCAGATATTTTCTTTCTGTAAACACTGAGTTGTTATCTTCTATGTTCTAGTGCTAATTCAGGAAGTGTTTTGATCTTGATTCATCTACTGATCACATCAGAATCCAGCTCTCAATAATAGTGAACGTGACCGGATTCCCCCACAGCTGAGCCAGGGCGTGTCTGCAGGAAGCTGTCCCGGCTGCTGAAGGTGGCTGTGGTGTGACTGGTGGGGAAGGAGGAGAGGATGGCTGTGGTCCTCACGGCTGGAAGCAGGTGGCCTGTGGGTGAGGAGGTCGCTGTGTCAGTAGCAGTTGAGGCACCTCTGATTCATGACTAGGTCTGGGAGGGAGCTGGCATATCAGCCACAATTCAAAACTCGAATTTCACCTTTACTTTCATCCCGAGTTGGTGCACTGCTTGGAGATCTGTGCATTGTTCAATTGTGATTATTTAAAACCAGTATAGATTGGTAACTCAAAAGAGAACTGAAAGTTTTCTATTTTTGACTAAAAAAAAAAAAAATCTGTAGTACGTTTAAATGCTAAGAGAAATATGTACTACATTTCTTAATTAGTCTTCTCTAATAAAATACTCTCTATGGTTTTCTGTGCCAATGGTATACTGTTCCCATAACTATTTGATTAAAAAGGAAAGAGTCCTTTGAAAACCATTTATTGTAATATTAGAACTGAAATTATACCTGTTATTCCAAGCTGTTGGCTATGGAGTTTTTTGACCTTTCTCATTACACCAATTTGTGAGGTATTTTTTCTTTCTGTGGGAAAACTCTGTGGCCTGCTTGTTTGTTCTTTTTTCTTTTTTTCTTTTCCTCCCTCCCTCCCTCCCTCACTGCCTTCCTTTGTTCCCTCCTTCCCTTTCTCCCTCCCTCTCTTCATTCCTTCCTTCCTTTCTTCTAAATGAAATCAACTGCTTTCTCATTGTTGTAAGATATGTGCTGTTTACTACATAATTTTGGCTACGAGCTGAGCTCCTCTCATGAGTAATTCATTAATAATACTAACACACTGCATTTGAAAATGTATTTCTAAATATTAAAATTGAGCTTGATTGCATTAAATGTAACTTGCAGACTGGAAACTGAAATAAATTCCCAAGTATATTTTTAAGCACCCAGGTACTGGGCTCTGTGACAGGCAACTGTGAACACTGAGTTGATGAAAACCTAGTCTGGAAAATTATCACTTTGTTTTTACCATTTACTGAGGTCCTGTGCTAAGAACTTTAAATGGATTGTTTCATTTAATCCTCACAACCATCCAAAGAAATAATGTCATTATGCTTGTATTATCTGTGAGAAAAGCTCAGAGAGGTTAAACAACTTGCCCAAGGACACACAGCCATTAAATGGTGGTGCTGGATATAAAACCTGATCTATCTGGCTGCAAAGCAAGATCACTTATAACCTACATGCATTCTAGGAACCCTGTTTGGCTGAGTTGAGAAGAAAAACTATTAAGTTTGTCTTTTTGATGATGGCCATTCTAAAAAGCATGAGGTGATATCTCATGGTTTTGTTTTGCACTTCCGTAATGATTAGTGATGTTGAGCACCTTTCCATGGACCTGTTGTCCATTTATATATCTTCTTTGGAAAACTGTCTATTCAAGTTCTTTGTTCATTTTAAAATTGGACTATTACTATTTTTTTTTAATAAATAAATACATTTATTTATTTATTTATTGGCTGCGTTGGGTCTTCATTGTTGCGCGCGGGCTTTCTCTAGTTGCGGTGAGCGGGGGCTACTCTTCGTTGCGGTGCGCGGGCTTCTCTTGTTGCAGAGCACGGGCAGTAGTTGTGGCACATGGGCTCAATGGTTGTGGCTCGTGGGCTCTAGAGCACAGGCTCAGTAGTTGTGGTGCACAGGCTTAGTTGCTCCGCGGCATGTGGGATTTTCCCGGACCAGTGCTCAAACCCATGTTCCCTGCATTGGCAGGCGGATTCTTAACCACTGCGCCACCAGGGAAGTCCTGGATTATTATTATTGTTGTTGTTGTTGTTTTGCTACTGAGATGTATGAATTCTTTATATATTTTGGATATTAACCTGTTATCAGATATATGATTCGCAAATATTTTCCCCATCCAGTAGGTTGTCTTTTCATTTTAATTATTTCTTTCACTGTGCAGAAGCTTTTTGGTTTGATGTAATTTCTATATATGAACAACGAATTATCTTGTACCCTCACATGTCGGGGAGAGCATACCACATCTCCTTAAGAAAAAAACAGATTAAATAGAAAGTCCTAGATTTCTGGCTTCTAAAATTTTACATTTGTTGAAATTAAAAGAAAGAAACAGACTTTCAAAGAGTAATTGGAAGATGAAATTCAGAGTGGATAGGTAAGGAAGAGGTGAGCCAGCGTGAGAGAAAAGTGTATGAGGAAAGTCACCAAGATGAGCTTGTGTAGAGGCCTTTAGATAGTGGCAAGTGGTTCTGAAATAAAAGGTAGTGTAGGGACCTCCCTGGCGGTCCAGTGGCTAGGACTCCACGCTCCCAATGCAGGGGGCCTGGGTTCGATCCCTGGTCGGGGAACTAGATCCCACATGCATGCCGCAACTAAGACCTGGCACAGCCAAATAAGTAAATAAATTTTAAAAAAGGTAGTTTATAAGCGGGCTATGAAGGATCTTAAATACTATAGTTTGGGAAGCAGGAATCCACTGAAGGTTTTTTAACACAGATGTGGCGTGATTCAATTGGTATTTTAGGTAGAATCACTTAGGGATTTACTTGTTGACTATTTACTTATTTACTATGCGCCAGCCACACAGTAACAAAATTCGGGGAAATAATGGCAAGTGAAAACAGACATGGGCTCTGTGGTAGCAACCTCTAAGATGGCTCCAATGATCCCCGCCCCCTGGTATTCACACCCTTGGGTGCGGGCTGAATCCAGTGACTCAGTTCTAATGAACAGAATATGACAAAAGTGAGGGGATGTCATTTCAAAGCTTAGGTTACACAAAGATTGTGACTTCCGTGTCATTTGCCTTCTCTTGCTCTTTCTCACAAGCTCACTTGCTCTGAGAGAAGCCAGTTGCCATGTTGTGAGCTGCCCTATGAAGAGGCCCACTTGTCAGGAAGTAAGCAAGGTGTCCAGCCCACAGCCAGAGAAGAACCATGTCCCTCAGTCCAGCAGCCCATGAGGAACTGAGTTCTGCCAACAACCACAGGAGTGAGTTGGAAGTGGACCCTTCCCCGGGGAAGCCTTTATGTCAGGCTGTAACCCCAGCCTGCACTTTAACTGCACCTTGAACTAGAGGCATCCATTAAAGCCACATCCAGATTCCTGACCCACTAGGATACTACCTGCAAAAATTACTGTTGTTTTTAGCTGCTATGTTTGGGGATAATTTGTTACTCAGAAATGGATAACAATACAGTCTCTGTTCTCATGGAACTTACACAGCCTGGCGGGTTGAAAGATGTCTTTTTTTTTTTTTTCTTGGCCTCTCTGCACAGCATGCAGGATCTTAATTCCCTGACCAGGGATCAAACCAGTGCCCCCTGCAGTGGAAGCATGGAGTCCTAACCACTGGACCGCCAGGGAATTCCTGAAAGATGTCATTTAAATGATACCAATTAGTGTGGCCTTACAGCTGTGTCAAGTGCAGTGGGAGAGAGATCCACAACACTAAAAGGCTGTATCATGGAATAGCCTAATTTTGCGTCTGAGGAGCCAGGCTTTCCTGGGAAATGATGATTAAGCTGGGATTTGAAGAGTACCTTGCATTAACTTGGCAATCTGGGATTGGAAGAGCATTTCTGGCTGCAGGAACAGCATGTGCAAAGTTTCATGAAAGGAGAAAGTGTGAAGTGTGTGGAGAGCTTAAAAAACAAGTGAGTCTGGAGCCCAGATGAGGCTGGAGGGGATGGCAGGGGCTAGATCCTGTAGCAGCTTGTAGGTTATGTTAAGGAGTTTGGTCTTTATTCTCAGCCCAATGAGAAGTGTTCTAGTGAGGGGGTGGCATGCTCACATTTTTAATTTTAAAAGTTTACTCAAGCAGTGGAGTAGGGAGGATGGGTTGTACAAGGATAAGAGTGGATGCAGGGGACGAGTTTGGAGGTGCCTGCAATTGAATCTAGGCGGGTGGATTGGATGGGTGTCAGTGGGAAGATGAAGATGTGTGGACAGTCTTTTTTTTTTCTTTATTAATTAGTTAATTTATTTTTGGCTGCGTTGGGTCTTCGTTGCTGTGCGCAGGCTTTCTCTAGTTGCGGCGAGCAAGGGCCACTCTTCGTTGCGGTGTGCAGGCTTCTCATTGTGGTGGCTTCTCTTGTTGTGGAGCACGGGCTCTAGGCACACGGGCTTCAGTAGTTGTGGCTTGCGGGCTCTAGAGCACAGGCTCAGTAGTTGTGGCGCATGGGCTTAGTTGCTCCGCGGCATGTGGGAATCTTCCCGGACCAGGGCTCGAACCCATGTCCCCTGCACTGACAGGCGGATTCTTAACCACTGCGCCACCAGGGAAGCCCACGTGGACAGTCTTGAGAGATTCCTAAGCAGCAAAATTGGTAGGACTTGTTGATGGTTTGGACAAGGAGGCTGAGGAGGAAGGAGGTGTCAAGACTGACTCATAATGCTTTTAACCGGGGAAGCAGGAGAGAGTGGAGAAGGGAAGCTATTCAGTTCTCTACTAAGAGGTCATGAAGACGCTAAGTCAATGACAGCAGGACTGGCAGAGGATCCCCAGGGCATTGTAGAAAAGCATCAATAGGAGTTAGCAGCTGATTGGCTGTTGGGTAAAGGCCTTGGGGGAAAAGGAAGAATCTAGAAGGACATCAACCCCAAGTGTTTTTTTGCTGTCTCTGTCTTAAACATGCAGAATATGTATCACATGAAATACCCTGAAATCTGTCCATTTATACAGAAGTGAGCTGGTCTGTGAATGGTTAGAGAGAAGTAACACAAAAAGAGAATAATAGCGCTTTTCAACATCCACAAAGTATTATTATTAAAGCCAAAGGGGAAGAAGTACAGTTTTAATGAACCCATTAGACACACTTTGAGACTTATTGCAGCCATAGAAACTGACTTGAATGAGCTGAATGATAGAAACCCATGTTCCTACTTGAACAGGGTTGTGCTGATCGTTAAGTCAAACTTGTTAGCCTAAATGGGTTTGAATGGAACTAAATGATTTTGATTTGGGCGAACCCATCTGCAGCAATTGCAAACTGGATACATTTCTATATATACGGGATCAAAGAATATACATATACACATATATATATTATATATACACATGTGTATTTCATATATAACATTTAATATACCATTATTTAATATAACATATAGTTACTATATTATATATTATAAATAGATGATATATTATAAATTATATTAGTTTATAATTTTATTTATTAAGTTTTAATTTATATATTAGTGATTTATATATCATTCATTTATAAATACACTAATATATAAATTAAAAAATATATTATATGATACATATATCTCCCTTAATTTAGCCTTCAGATCTTTAGTAATCATTCAACCCAGCTGACATCTGCGCACGCATAGAAACACACACTACACCGCGGTGTCAGGTGTCATGCTGTAGGACATTACAGCCTGGTGAATAATGCCATCTGCCCACAAAGGCATTCAATCTGGTTGAGATTAAGAATCTATATACATGTGCAGATGCATTTAAGCACAGAGGCCCTCTGCATTTCAACTCACCTCTCTACATTTTTGTTCAAACAAATTAGGCTTGTAAATACTTGGACAATTTTAACAACAAATAACGGCCCTTCATCTTGTTTTTGAGATCACACAGACAGCCCAGAACAGGACAGACAACTGCACTGATGTCCTGACGGGTCTCTCGGTCCCACTCTTGCCCTCCCACAATCCGTTCTCTGCACTGCAGCTCAGCGATCTTTTCCAAAAGCAAATCAGACCCTGTCACTGTGTCTTCACACCCTCTGCAGCAGCTTCTGACTTGAAACAAAATCCAAACTCCCTACAATGGCCCTAGAGCCTATGTGAACAGGACCCCTGCCTGCCTCTCTGCAGCCCTTTCCGCTCTCCCTGTTGCTCATGATCAAATGCACCAGCTTTGTTTCTCTACCTTTAGCAGGCCAAGCCTCTCCCTGCCACAGGGCCTTTGCAATTGCTGTTCTCTGCCAGGAGCACACTTTCTGTAGCGTTTCCCAGGGTTGGCTTCTTCTCCTCATTCAAATGGAATCTCATTTGGAGGCTCTCCCCTACTCCTCTGGTCCTCTCTCCCATTCCACTATTACCATAGGAACACTCATATCATCTCCTGAAATTACCTTCCTTAGCTGTCTGTGTGAACTGGTTTTTGGCTGTCTCTCTCACTTGGGTGCCAGCTCCATAAGGGCTGTGTCCTTTTCAGTCTCCTTCAGCACTGTATCTCCAGACACTATGACACTGCTTGGCACTTAGTAGGTGCTCAAAAAATTTTTTTTGATATGGGCTTATTGAATGGATTGGCCCAAGCCACTCTGAATGCTAAAGGCTAGTTTTGGATGCATCATGGTGACCATTCTCCTCGGTAAAGATTTTAACGTATTCAAATTCATTGCTGCAGGCAGAATCCTCACCTTACAAACAGAACCGTGTGCTGACTGGCAACCCAGCCCGTGAGTCAATGAGATGGGCAGGGCAGCAATTAGTTACACATTCTAGTGAGGTACAGTATTGGTCATCCAACCCCTCCCAAGGCGCAAGTTAGCTTTTTTTTTTTTTTCAAAATTAACACATGCACATTTTGTTTTGTTTTGTTTTTATTATTTATTTATTTATTTATTTTTGGCTGCATTGGGTCTTCATTGCTGCGCGCAGGCTTTCTCTAGTTGCGGCGAGAGGGGGGCTACTCTTCACTGCGGTGCGCGGGCTTCTCATTTCGGTGGCTTCTCTTGTTGCGGAGCACGGGTTCTAGGCGCACGGGCTTCAGTAGTTGTGGCACGTGGGCTTCAGTAGTTCTGGCTCTCAGGCTCTAGAGCACAGGCTCAGTAGTTGTGGCCCACAGGCTTCGTTGCTCCACAGCATGTGGGATCTTCCCGGACCAGGGCTCGAACCCAGTGTCCCCTGTATTGGCAGGTGGATTCTTAACCACTGCACCACCAGGGAAGTCCCTAAATCAGCTATTTTTAAAATAGTTTTACTGAGATAAAATTCACATACCATACAACTCACCTATTCAAAGTATACAGTTCAATGGTTTTTAGTATATTTACAGAGTTGTGCAGCCATCAGCACTAAATCCAGAACATTTTCATGATCTGAGAAAGAAATCCCTTACTAATTAGCACTCATTCCTCATTTCTCCCCAATCCTACCTCCCTCTAATCTTGTCTCTACGGATTTGCCTGTTCTGCACCTTTTTTTTTTTTTTTTAAATTAATTAATTAATTTATTTATTTTTGGCTGTGTTGGGTCTAAGTTTCTGTGCGACGGCTTTCTCTAGTTGCGGCGAGCGGGGGCCACTCTTCATCGCGATGCGCGGGCCTCTCACTATCGCGGCCTCTTGTTGCGGAGCACAGGCTCCAGACGCGCAGGCTCAGTAGTTGTGGCTCACGGGCCTAGTTGCTCCGCGGCATGTGGGATCCTCCCAGAACCAGGGCTCGAACCCAGAACCAGGGCTCGAACCCTTGTCCCCTGCATTGGCAGGCAGATTCTCAACCACTGCGCCACCGGGGAAGCCCCTGTTCTGCACCTTTCAGAGACAATTATACAATATATGATCCTTTGTGACTGGCTTCGTTTACTTGGCTTGATGTTTTCAAGGTCCATCCGTGTTGTAATATGTGTCCATACCTTATCCCTTTTCATTGTCAAATATTCCATTTTATTTATCCATTCATCTGCGATGGACATTAGTCTTATTCCATTTCTGGGCTATTATGAATATATGCTTTCAATCATCTCAGGTTTATACTCAGGAATGGAATCGGGTATATACTCACGAGTGGAATAACTCTCTGTTTATCCTTTTGAGGAACTGCCAGCCTGTTTTGCAAAGTGACTGCACCATTTTACAATGGTGCATTAACTCTTGAGAACCAGGCAACGCAGCCAGCAACACAGCACGTCGGAGAGCCTGCCACCAGGCCGGTGTAGATGCTGGGAGGGCCAGTGAAGGAAGTTGCGATCCCTGCTAAACAAAAACCTGATTGTTGTAATGTGAATGGAGATTTGATGATATAACAAAGTGTTTCCCTGTCTGTGGTCTGGAAGAGGATTTTAGTGGTACAGTGACAAGGCATTAATCACAAAGAATCCCAAAGTGAGAACATAATGCTCTTTTCATTGTCTGTTCCATCCTTATAATTACTCAAAGAAGAAAGTCTCAGTGTGACGCTAATATGTCTTTAACACCTCTCTAATGCTTGCAAATCTCCCTTTGGAACCAAGAGAGAGCAGGTCCCTGGCTCATCAGAGCCTCCAGCAGGCAACACTCTGTGGCTAGAATTTAGCATTATATTTTTGCATATTTTCTTAAATGGTTACCTTCTATTTATGGAATATGGCATTGATTTTCCATTTATAGCAGTGATGCTGTTTTCTTTTAAACATTTTATTTAAAGTGGAACACTATTAAAAAAAATAAGCAATGGTAATAATCTTATGTGGTCCACAAGGGAATTTAAAAACAATAAAGGCTCTTAGCAGTATAATGGCTGAGTATTTTTTGATCTCTTTACTACGTGACAATCACAGTTTTAAGAATTTTAGACCAATCAACTTCATTCAATACTCACAACACTCATCCTACAGATGAGGAAACTGAGGCTCAGTAACTTACTCAGGGTCACACAGCGAGGAAGTGACAGAGCTGTGATGTATACCCAGGCAGTCGGTACTATCCTTCTTGTTGTCGAGGTGGCACATGAAAGACTGAGGTTTGGGAAGCCCAAGGTTGGTGATGCATTTGGGATGCCACCAGCTCACAGTGACTCCTTCACTGCCTTCTCCCCACCCTCTTCCACGGAGTGGGGTCCCCAGCGGCTTGAACTGAAAGACCATGCTCTTCCAACCACTGCTGAGTGAATCAGAGGCAAGACTTGATCCAGGCTGGGCAAATCCAGCTCTTCCTGAGAATTTGGAGTTAGTATTGAAAGAGATGCAGTCTCCACAGTGACACTGAAATATGTCAAACAGGGAGCCTTGGGCACCTATATTTTCTGCAGACAGAGCCAGTCCACAAGAAAGAGGAGGATGAGGATATGCAGAGAGAGGCAGAGAGATGGTATCTCCCTGGACTCCCAGTGGTTTCCACTTCCTAGTCCTGGTCCTTCCTGATGCCAAGGCAGGCCTGTAGTTCTGGAGTGCCCATCTGTATCCTTTGAGAAATGCCCCCTTTCAACCTAAGTTAGCTAGAGTGGGTTACTGTTTTTGTAATAAAAACAAATTTTAATAAGAAATGCAAACTATATGTAGACGCAAAAGGGAGAAGTAAGGAATTCAAGATCTACAGGAAGAGCTTTCAGGAAACGAAATGAGTATCCTCAAGAGTAGACCATTCATTCATTCATTCATTTATTCATCCCAGGGAGCATGTTATCGAGCACCTCCCATGTGCCAGGAGCTCTTCCAGAGACACAGTGGTGAATGTGATAGAAAGGCCTGGATAACCAGGGCTCGAACCCGTGTCCCCCGCATTGGCAGGAAGATTCTTAACCACTGTGCCACCAGGGAAGCCCCTTTCCCAGTTTTAGAACTGAAATTTCCACATCTCGGAGAACCCCTCCATCCTGAGCAAACTGGGGTTGTTGGTCACCTTAGCAGATTGCCCGCAATACTTGGGAATCCCAGAATATTCTGATGGTAGAGTCCTGAGAGTCTGGGCCAGTGGTCCTCAAGGGCAGACTAAGAGTGAACTACATCTGCATCCCCAAAGCACCTATTACAAATGAGGATACCTGGTCCCCCTTCAGACCAACTAATGAAGGATTGACGGGGATGTGGCCTAAGAATCTGCATTTCCCCCAGGGGTTTTTTATGCACACTGAAGTTTGGAAAACCAAGCTTCTTGAATTATAGAATCCCAGGCCCAAGATGGAGATGATGATAACAGCCACTGCGGTCAGGAATGTGGGTGAAAAGAAGGGAATAGAGAGAAGCTGGGCTTCGAAGTTGAGCAGGCACCTGACTTCCCATTTGTCTCTTGGTAATTAATGAGTTCCCCAAGCCTCAGTTTTCTTACGTTTCAAATGGAAATAATTAAAGGATATAATACATGCAAAATCCTTGGCATCTGTAAATGCCTGATAAATTTTAGTTCCCCTTCCTTAGACTCTGATTGAGAATCACTACAAGAAATGGGCATAAAAAGCAATTCTGCACATGTAGAATCTGCTCTTCAGAATATTTTCCCATTAGGACTCAATTAAATCAATCAATCAATCAGTCAATCAATCAACAGGGACTTCCCTGGTGGTCCAGTGGTTAGGACTCCGAGCTTCCACTGCAGGGGGCATGGGTTCGATCCCTGGTTGGGGAACTAAAATCCCGCATGCCCAGCGGAGCAGCCAAACAAATAAATAAATAAACTCCCACGAAGTATCCCTTATCATTTAGCATCTGAAAAATAAAGTCTTTTTCCAGTCCCCCAAGAATTTGCCCTGTTTTCTTCCAGTTTCCTCCTCTTTATGGCTTGGCTCTTAGGAAACTCAAACACTAAAAATAAAACCATTTAAAAAGTAACTCTTGGGACTTCCCTGGTGGTGCAGTGGTTAAGAATCTGCCTGCCAATGCAGGGGACATAGGATCGAGCCCTGGTCCTGGAAGATCCCACATGCCGTGGAGCAACTAAGCCTGTGTGCCACAGCTACTGAAGCCCGTGTGCCTAGAGCCTGTGCTTTGCAACAAGAGAAGCCACCGCAACGAGAAGCCCGTGCACCGCAACGAAGAGTAGCCCCCGCTCGCCGCAACTAGAGAAAGCCCGCGTGCAGCAATGAAGAGCCAACGCAGCCAAAAATAAATAAATAAATTTATTAAAAAAAAAAAAAAAAGTAACTCGAGTAGCCTATTTGTCTAGTCCTCTTCCTTTTTTTAAATTTTAAAAAAAATTATTATTATTTTTTTATTTTGGGGGCTGCGTTGGGTCTTCATTGCTGCGCATGGGCTTTCTCTAGTTGCAGTGAGCGGGGGCTACTCTTCGTTGTGGTGCGCAGGCTTCTCATTGCGGTGGCTTCTCTTGTTGTGGAGCATGGGCCCTAGGCGCGCAGGCTTCAGTAGTTGCGGCACGTGGGCTCAGTAGTTGTGGCTCACGGGCTCTAGAGCACAGGCTCAGTAGTTGTGGTGCACAGGCTTAGTTGCTCCTCGGCATGTGGGATCTTCCCGGACCAGGGCTCGAACCCGTGACCCCTGCATTGGCAGGTGGATTCTTAACCACTGTGCCACCAGGGAAGTCCTCCAGTCCTCTTCTTAATGGGCTCAGTATCTATTGAATTGTTCTTATTGTGTACATATTATTGTTTTTTAAAACCTTTTATTTTGAAGTAGTTTCACAGGAAGTTGCAAAAACAGCGGAGAGAGGTCTTATGTCCTCTTCCTCCAGTTTCCCCATTGGTTCCCCATCCATAACTAAAGGACCATATCAAAGCCAGGCAATCGACAGTGGGACGATGTGTGCATGCAGAGTTCTCGGGCACTCTGTCACATGTGTAACTACCACCGCCATCAAGACACAGCACTGTTCCATCACCCCAAAGATCTCCCTTATGCTACCCCTTTTAGTAATACCCACTCCTCTCCTACTCACCATCCTAACTCCTAGCAATCACTAACCTATCCGCCATCTTTACAATTTTGTCATTCTTAGGATATTGTATAAATGGAAGCATACAGTATGACCTTTTGGAATTGGCTTTTTTTCACTCAACATAACATGACTCAGAACATGGTCCTTGAGATCCATCCAAGTTGTTGCGGGTACCGTCACTTTTCATTGCTGAGTAGTATTCCAGCAATGAAATAACATACACATTATATATATAATTTCACCACAATTTTTTTAAATAGCTGGAAAAAAAAGGGTAGGTATTGGGAGGAGGACAGGGACATTTATTGAATGAAGCTTATTTACTCTGGACCAGGCAGCCTGTTAGATCTTCTACATACATTATCTCATTTAAGCTTTACAATATCCTTAAATGTCAGATATGATCCCAGCTTACAGATGAACAAACCAACACTCGGAACTATTAAGTGCCCTTCTCAGTGGTGAGTGACAAAGCTGTGATTCAACCCCATGTTCCGGGCTCTCTGCCCACCCTATTAACCTACCACCTTTACCCACACGACAGCACCTCATTATTTGCTTAAGCCATTTGCAAAAACCACAACCTCTTATGCAACTTTCAATAGAGTTGGTTGCCAAATAAATCCAAAATGGTAGCGGGCTTAAAGGGGGCTCAATTGTGTAGGATGAATTTATGAAAAAGACGAGTCCACTAGCATCTTGATGTTATCTTTTCATTTTGAAAAAAGTTCATGTCACTCATTCCACAAACAAATCCAGTGCTTTTCTGGGCACGGGAGAGTGTCAAAGAGATGAAAAAACCTGGCTATTTGATGAAGAGCCTGGTCTAATAGAATAAGGAGAGAAAATCAGTAGCACCAATTCCGTGTGGCAAACACTACATAAATGTTACACAGAGATTTGCTCAGGACGCTAAAGAAGGCTAACGGATCCCAAAGAAGGATTCTTTTTTTTTTTTTTTTTTTTTTTGTCCTAAGAAATCAGAAAGCTCTTCTTTCCCAGAAAATTTTAGTTACCCTAGAACTTCAACCAGAAGAGTTAACCAGAAACATTAACTTGCAGTTTCTGACACACTTTCATTTCCCCACCCACCTTCCTTCCCACTGGTCAGTTTCCTGGGAAACATCCACATTTTGAGAACAAAAATACCAATAACATGTCATTAGAATGACATCAACATGACAAGAACATTTTGTTAAAATAACTCCAAGTCCTAAAGTACATGTGACAATTATTTTTAAATGGGATTAATTTCACAGCAGGGAGGCACTAATGAGATGCTTTTTTTTTTTTAATACAAAAAATATTTGATTTCTCGGGATACTTATCCTCTGGATCAGAACAGTGGTTGAGGTTTAATATTAACTTTGGAATAATTTAAGTAAATTCTGTTCCTCGGAAAGAATTAGCAGAGCCCCTGGGATTCTGTGATGGAGTAGCAAAACCTCATTTTTAACTTTCTCCAAGAAAGAGTGGGATGGTGCTGTTTCAAGAGATTTTGGTTCTTATGTCTTGAGTCAAAGGAGAGTTTGAGGGTGTGGTATCCTGGAGCCCCTTGGACTGGCTCTTGGGAGCTGATCTGTACCTATATTCCCAACTCTGCGTCCAGTGACATCACCATAGTGGGAGTATTTACACCACTGAAACTGGCCAACCCCATCAAGGCTCCCCCAGAGCCGGTCTGTCAGCATGCCACGGATCTAACAGCTATCCAGTGTTCTATTAGAAAGCTTCTGCTTTATCCCTGAGATCTGAAATAGGCTGCTTCTGCTCCTGCGAACTGCACCTCTGTGGTTAGAAACGATGTTGCTGTAATTTACGATACAAGGCGGAGCCTTTTTCTCTTGTTTAAAGATACACTGATAGGGTGTTAGTGGCCCCAAATGTGGCTTCTCATAGCTTGCTTAGGAAGGGGAATTTGTAAAAGAGGCCATTTCTAGCTCTGGCAAGAAACCCTATCTGGGCTCCCAGTAAGGGATTAAATATCACGCAAGCACATTCTTGAAGCAGATTGATTCAACTGGGAAGAAAATCTTGCCACAGCTGAGGGGTTTAGAGGAAAATAACAAATTGCTTCTCAGAACTGGTATGGAGGAGACTTCTAGTCAAGAACATACATACGGCAAAGAGAGGCAGGGTGAATTTTTTTTTTTTTTCCTTCTTCAGGGAATTGTGTTTACCATATGCTCTGGTTCCATGGACTGAAAGCATATTTTACCCTATCTATAAATAGAATATTTAAGATTCCTGAAATATTTTTGAGTTTCCTACAGAATTTGAGCTTCAATTGATTATGCCTCGGGGGCTGAGTTTCAATCTTAGAAAAGTCACACACGTGGTGAAATCAAATGCTGCATATTTAAGATAGATAGTACCTGGACTACTTATAAAGTGTCTCATGAGGCAAACGAACTCACTAACTGGGCTCTGGCCAGAAAGTTTGAAAATTCAGGGAAACGTATCTTTGAGGACAGAGATGTATCGATTCAGTTTGCCTAATATTGGTCTAGCATGCAAATTGTGTGCAATTATTCATGTGTACCCTCAAACAAAGATACACTCAGAGGAAGGGACTTATTTTGGCATCAGTATCAAGCATGGTTTTAAAATACAGTTTCAAGTTCTAGAGTAATTTTACTTTATCAGGACTTCTGAAGAAAAGGCTTGCCTTAGAAAAGGAAACCCCAAACTCTATTTTTCCGTCTCTCTTTCAGAATGTTAACTAGCAGAATTACAGATGGAATGCTTGATAGGAAGGGGAAAAAAACATAATCAGTGCAAAACACCTATTCTGAGCTAGGCTGTGAGGTTTGGGTGTGGTTTCTTTTTCTTTGTCTACTTCTCCTCCTTTTTGGAAACATTCTGTTCAAAAATTGAATCAGGCAGTTCCTCAAAAAGTTAAACATAGAATTACTGTATGACCCAGCAATTCTACTCCTAGATGGAACCCAAAAGAATCGAAAACAGGAACTCAGAGAGAAACTTGTGCACCAATGTTCATTGCAGTACTATTCACAAGAGCCAAAAAATGGAAACGACCTAAGAGTCCATCAACAGATGAACGAATAAACAAAATGTGGTGTAAACGCACAATAAAATATTATTCAGCATTATAAAAGAACGAATTTCTGATACATTCTACAATATGGGTGAGCCTTGAAAACATTAAGAGAGCAAACATAAAAGGACAAATATGGTATGAGTCCACTTATAGGAAATATCTAGAATCGTCATATTCATAGAAACAGAAAGTAGTATAGAGGCTACCAGGGGCTACAGGAATGGGGAGTTATTGCTTAATGGGTACAGAGTTTCTGTTTGGAGTGATGAAAAAGTTTGGAAATAGATAGTTGTGGTGGTTCCACAACATTGTCAATGAATTAATGCAACTGAATTGTACACTTAAAAATGGTTAAAATAGCTAACTTTATGTTATATACATTTTACCATAATTAAAAATGTTTTTTAAAAAGACACTATAAAAAATGGAATCTGTCATAATTCTATGTAAAAACACAGGTGGTACCCATAAGACTGATACATTTCATCTTGTTTCCACTCATCTTTGGTGCTGTGAATCTCAAACGGTAACTAAAATTTTATTATTTAGTGTCTAGAATTCTTTCCATAGACATGCTCTTTAGTCAAGAAACTAAGCCTGAGGAATCTGACTCCTACTTCTTTGTTTGAATGTGTTGAATCACATCTGCTTGGAAAACTGTGGCATTGACGATCCCCCAGGAGAGCCGGTCCCACTGGGTGTGCTCTGGAGATGTGGGCATGTGTTTCCAGGTGTACAGCAGTGCAGGCAGTTAGGGGTCATGGTTGAGAGCCTGGGCTCTGGGCCAGACTGCATGGCGTTGTGACCTCAGACAAGTGTCTTAACCTCTCTGGCCTCACTTTCCTGATCTATAAAAAGGAGATAAATAATCCCATCAGTTCAAGCTGTTTTGAGGATCATATGAGTCAGTATGTGAACAATGCCTGGCACATAGTCACAGGTAGCTTTTTTGGTAAAACATCCTATTCATAGCTTCACCACAAAAATTGTGGTAAAATATACATAACATAAAACTTACCATTTTAGCCATTTTAAGTGTATAGCTCAGTGGCATTAAGTACATTCACATTGTTGTGCCACCATAATCATCATACATCTCCAAAACTCTCATCATCCCAAAGTGAAACTTTGTACCCATTAAACAGTAACTTCTCATTCTCCACCACACCCCCTCCTCGCCATCCCCAGCCCCTGACAATCACCATTCTACTTTTCTGTCTCTAGGAATTGGACTACTTTAGGTCCCCACATAAGTGGAATCATACATTATTTGTCCTTTTGTGTCTGGTTTATTTCCCTTAACACATAATATCTTCAAGATTCATCCATGTTGTAGCATGTGTCTGAATTTCATTCCTTTTTAAGGCTGAATAATATTCCATTGTACGTATACACCACATTTTGTTTAGCCATTCATCCGCTGATGGACATTTGGGTTTCATCTTTTGTGAATAGTGCTGCTATGAACATTGTTGTACAAGTATCTGTTTGAGCCCCCTCCCCTTTCAAAAGTGTGTTTCACTTGGGCTCTATTTTCACCCAAAACGTTGATGGTATATGTTCTAGAATAACTTCTAACTTCCTTCCTCCTATAGGTCTTCCCTGTCCCCTCTAAGAGAGCCCCCCGCTGTCACTCTCCAGCCATCCACTCAGCTGCACTTTTCTCATGAATTATCATTCATCTTATACCTTAGCTATCGATCTGTTTATTGTCTCTCTCCAGGTACTACCATATGAATTCTAGGAGAGTAGGGATTGACCTTGGCTGTGTTCCAGCTCTGAGAACAGTGCCTGGCATATAGCAGGTGCTCAGTAAAAACGTACTGAACGGCCGAATAACACCTGGTAGCCTTACCTCTGTCTGCCTACCACCTACTTCACCTGGACCACTGGGGGCGGGGGAGCACAACCTAGTTTAAGACACATGTCTATAAGGCAGTTAGGAAAAGCCAGCAGCCCTGCCCCAGAGTCATCTGAACAAACACATGCCCCAGCGCATCTGCAGCCAGAGGTGTGAGCCACGCTCCTGAGTGGTTGGGCATCTCAAACAATCCAGGGGGGGAATGGCCAACTCTCCACCTCAGCCCCTCCCAGGATGTGGTCTGATACACGGCCTTGATCCCCAAAGTCCGGAGCCAGCTCTAAGGCTTCGGAGAGGATGGCACAGGACACACAACAGACATTTCAAAACAAACCAACCTCATCGCTGCTTTAGACTGTTTTATGCAAAAACGTTGCCTGGTGGAGTCCGCTGGCTCAGCTGACTGCCTGCTCACTCCCCACGTACTCATTTGGAAAACTTTCCCTTCCCTCTCTTTCTCTTTGTCTCTGTCTCTGTCTCTCTTTCCTGTTCCTGAGGTTTCACAAAGATCCTCAGTTGCTTATGTCCAGCCCGGCAGCAGCAGGCAGAGGGACAACCCTGCCTCTTTCAGGCATTTAGCAAAGCAGGGAGCCCCAGGGAGCACGCTGGAAATGGGCCGTGAGCCCCAGGGCACTTCACTCCGCCACTCACTCTAAGGTCAGTGGGGACAAAATGAATGCCCTTTGCCAACTCAAAAACATATTATTTATCAGCATTCCTACTAGTTTGTGCAGGTTAGAAATAAACCATCTACCTGCTCCCCAACTAGCTGTTGTAAACTTGGACTAGTCACTGAACCCCTCTAGGCCTTGGGGTCCTCATTTCTAGAATAAAGCAGTTGGATTAACAACAACAACCCTCTCAAAAAAGGTGTGTCCTTTGCATGCATGTAACACCAACGAGCTCAAATTCCACAGAACCCGCTCTGGAAAGGGGCTTTGCAGGGAAAACGCAGGTGTCCCAGCTTTGCTTTGAGAGTCTCAGCACAGATGTTGCAAGAAGTCCCAGATCCACTCAGAGACACTGGAAACCAGGACCTCCAGGATCTCAGAGGTGAGGAGATGAAGGGGGCAGCTTACCTTAAGGCCATAGTTCTCAGCAGGGGATTTTGCCCCCAGGGACCCCTGGCGCTGTCTGGAGACACTTTGATTGTCCCAGCACTGGGGAGGGATGCTTCTGGCATCTAGTGGGTAGAGACCAGGGTTGCTGCTGAATATCCTACAAGGCACAGTTCGGCCCCCCCCAAACCGAGAAGGATCCAGCCCCCGGTGTCGGCAGTGCTGAGGATGAGCCGCTGCCTGGTGGCGGGCCTGGATGAGCCGACCGCAGACGCTCCTTTTCTCTCGCAAGCCTGCTCCTTAGAAGGACCCAAGCCCAGGCCAGGACTCCTGCACTGACTCTTCCCTAAACCGAGATGCTCTTGCCTCTCCCTCCCGCCTCCCTAGGTCCCTCGCCTGCTCACCTATTGAATCTGTGAGGTTCAGCTGTGGTTTGCTCAGTTTCATTCATTCACTAGAGGGCCATTTGCTGAGCACCCACTGTGTACCTGACCCTGGTGTGGGCACTGGGGAGACGGGGCTGAGCACGACAGGGGGGCGCTGTCCTCGGGTCCCCGACCTCCCCCAAGTGGAAGTCTGAAGGACAACAAAGAGGTGTCCCCCCATGGTCCAGGGGCGCGGGTGAGCAAGGGCTCCTGTGCAGGACCTCCATCCTCTCCTTCCTTCACATCACGTCCCTGTGGGCTGTGCCAGTGCTGTCCAGGGCTCCGCACGTGGGTGATGGGGAGCCTGGAAAGCCCGGGGTTAGTGATGCATTTGGAATCCACAGCTGCCTTCTCTCCCCCACCCCTTATTCCACTGAGCACATCCCAGCCACCAGGCTTGAACTGGAGACCCTGCTCTTGCACCCACCGTTGACCGAAACAGGGGCAGGTGAGAACTGCGGACTCCATAGACAACTGCAGGGGAGCTGGGGCAGGGAACTGACCTCTCAAACCCTTGTACTCAGCAATCCGCCTTGGACCTTTCCGTTCATTCAGGCGCCTCTGCTCCCTTCTCCTCGCTCTCCTCCCCTCCCCCACAGGGCCCTGGGTCCCCCTGGCTCTACTCTCTTTTCCCTTCATTTCCTTTTTCCCCTCTTCACTCTCCTCCCCGGCCTCTGTCTCAGAAGAGAGATGCGTTTCCTTATAGCCTTGTGCGGAGTCAGTTTCTTTAGGGGCCACTAGGAGCCGTCTTTGGTCCCCGCGCTCCAGAACGCCCCCTTCCCCCAGTCTGCCTGCTTTTCCATCAGATATATTTCCTGTGGGTTCCCTGTGCACCATTCCCCGGATCCCATTTGAGTCTGGCAAAATCTTCCTTAGCCAACTTGCCCCCACCAGCCTGAGGATGCCACAGAACTCCCTGGAAGTCTAGCTATTCATTCTGAGGTGATGCAGCCCAGTGGTGAACGGTGTGGTCTCTGGAGCCAGACAGCCTAAACACCTGTCCTGACTCCACCCTCTCCCAGCTGTGTGACCTTGGACGTGTTACTTACCCTCCCTGTTTCCCTTATCAGTAAAATGGGCAAAATCACTGTCCCTGGGCTTCCCTGGTGGCGCAGTGGTTGAGAATCTGCCTGCCAATCCAGGGGACACGGGTTCGAGCCCTGGTCTGGGAAGATCCCACATGCCGCGGAGCAACTGGGCCCGTGAGCCAGAACTACTGAGCCTGCGCGTCTGGAGCCTGTGCTCCGCAACAAGAGAGGCCGCAACAGTGAGAGGCCCGCGCACCGCGATGAAGAGTGGCCCCCGCTCGCCGCAACTAGAGAAAGCTCTCGCACAGAAACGAAGACCCAACACAGCCAAAAATAAATATAACAAATAAATAAATAAATAAAAGTTGTATTCTAGTATAAATGACATACTTTAAAAAAAAAAAAAAATCCCTGCGCCTGCCTCTTGAGGTCGTTATGAAGGGTTAACCAAGTGAACACGTATCAAAATGCTCCCAGCAGTGTCTGGCACATAAATGCCTGGTACTATTAACAAACCTTTCCCCCTTGGGGGGAACCCCTCAAGATTAAGCGCTTACTTGCCTCCCGTCCCATAAAGCGTCGGCCGCTGTGTTTGTTTGGAGCTAGCAAGGTGCCCTGCCCACGTCTGCTTCTCCTGATTCATCCACACAGAGCTTCATCTCACCTGATCTTAAATTAAGCCCCTGCTAGAAAAGGGAGGGCCTGTATGTGGAAGCTCTGCGGGAAACGCAGCCCTTTCTCTCAAGGAGTAAAACAAAAGTCAGAAAACTGACAACCTAGATCCCAATTTGGCCCAAAGGCATTCTGTTCGGCCTTCCCAGGTGGCGGCCCCGTGCTTGGCTGAACGCTCTGCTGTCCATGTCTTGCGACTCTTCATCATTTGGAACCAGGGGCCTCACGTGTTCCATTTATATTGGGCCCTACCAACTATGAAGCTGTTCACAAGGGTGGCTGGCATAGTTACTTATCCTTCTTAAAAATTATTTAACTGCATTTAAAAACCAGGATTTTTTTTCCTATGAAAATCTAGCTCCTCTGAAGATACCAACAGGCTTGGCAATGCTGAGCCAGTTTCTCTTTGCAGCAGAAAATTACCTGGAGCTGAGCAGCGCGTCCTTTGCACTTCTTGCAGTCTTCACTCTGCACATGCTGCCTGCGCCCGCGGCCTTCGGGGTTTGTGGCCCCAGATTTACTTTTTGCAGTGTCCACGAGAGCCACTCTGCGGGACGGAAGGGGGTGCAAAATGACCCATGCACAGAGCTTCAGCTTCTCCTTAGAGTGAGGACTGCTTTCCGTGCGGCCCGTGGACCAGGCTGCTGTGAGAGCTGTAACCTGTTTTTGAGGAGGCAAGTCAAGAAGTTGAGTCAGTCCTGGGAAACTTTTATAGAAATTTGATTAACTTTATGTCTACTGAATCCAATGAAAAGTTGGGCCTGTGCTTTGTATGTCTTTGCTTTTTTTTTTTTTTTTAAAAGAGGGAGACATTTAAATGATACCCTTTCGAGATGTAGCCCTCTCTAGAGGTGCCCTTTGGTAGTGGAGCAGGTCTGCCAGACAAGAAGTGGCTCAGGATTTGGATTTAAAGTTTTCAAAAAACTTCTTGAAATTCTTTTTTAAAGAATGACAGCAATACCCTATTATCAACATATAATTTGATGAGCAGTAATAGGGAACACTTATCCCTTCTCCGTTTGTAATTTTACAGTTTCCACATTATTTTTTAGAGGTTTAAATTTATCATCTCTTCAGGACCCTGTAGATTTTAATTATCAAAGCAGCTACATCTGTTTTCATCTTGGCTTTTCTGGTTCATTCTTCTAGTACTTAGTTTCTACTGTTTTTTACAAAAGCATCTGTCTGTGACAGGCTGGTCCTGCAGCTCAGCTGGTTTAATTCTGGATCTTTCCCTGCACCATGCTTCTCATGTTCCACCTAGGCTCCCTTCCCCCTTTCTAGCCACACGTGGAAATAGGTTTATACTCAACAAACAAAACAAACAAAAAACCTTCTACAGATTGAGCCCTTCTAGATTCCATGACCTCGAGTGAGAGTTTCAAAGCTTGAGTTAGGTAATGTTATCCCCATTTAACGGATGAGGAGAACAAGCCTGAGAGAGACTAAGTAACTTGCCTAATTTACAAACCAGTCTCTTGTGAGTAGATACTGAAGCAGGAGCCAGAAGCTCGTTTCAATACCTTTGAAACTTTAAGAGAATCCAGTTCTCTTAAAACGTCTGTTGGATGTAATGTTTTCCTTCTCCTGGCTTTAGTTTTTAAACATACAAAATGATTCTGGGTGATTGAAGGGAGTAGTAGAATATAGAGGTTAAGGTAGAAGAATCTGGATCCAGCCCGCTCAAGTTTTTGTTGTTGTTGTTGTTGTTCTTTAAGATAGGATTTTTTAAAATTTTTTTGGCCGTGCCATGCAGCTTGTGGGATCTTACTTCTCCGACCAGGGATCGAATCAGGGCCCTGGCAGTGAAAGCACCAAGTCCTAACCACTGGACCGCCAGGGACTTCCCCAGCCTGCTCAAGTTTAAATTCACTTTTGTCACTAAGTGGTTGTGATTTTGGATAAGCCACGTAACCTCTCTAAGCCTCAGTTCTTTCATCTGTAAAATGGGGATAAGTTCCACCACATAAGGGTTGTTGGGAAGTTCCAGTAGTGCTTAGCATAGTGCCTTACAAATAGTAGGCACTCAATAAAACTTAGCTATTAGTATCAGAAATCCTGCTTGGAACATCACAAAAGAACTCAAATACAACCCCGGTTGGAATTTCGGAGCATCAGTATTTAGCATCTGTTCACTCTTCCTTCTGTCCATTCGTTTTTCCCTTTCAGCAAACATTAACTGATCTCTAAGTGGCAAGCACTGTTTTAGGCTCTAGGGATGAAGGTGAGACAAAACAAAAGGCTCCTGCCCTCCACCCTGCCCCATGATGGAATTACCATCTAGTATGGAAGGGAGATGGCATCAGACAGGTAAACAGAGAAATGAATAAGATAGTTTGCAAGTAATATGTGTAAGAAAAAACGAGACAAGGTGATTGGTTTGCTGTAGGGATTCTTAAGCTGGGGTTCACAGACCCTCCCCTCCCCACCCCAGAATGGATTGAAGGGATCTGTGAACTTAGATGGGGCCAATATGACATCTTTAGTCTCACTAACTTCTTGCCTATATTTTAAATGCGTCATTTTGTCATATACTACAAATGAGTGTCTTAAACATTTCAGTAACCTATTTCAAAATACTTGGGTTCCTTTGTAATCTTATGTATTTATTTTCTGTATTTTTTTATGCTCTCTGAGCTTTGCTTTTTAAAAATTTTTTATTGTAATATAGTTGATTCACACTGTGTTACTTTCAGGCGTATAGCAAAGTGATTCAGTTATACTTACATATATATATAATAAACATTCTTTTTTTTACATTCTCTTCCATTACAGGTTATTACAAGATATTGAATATAGTTCCTTGTGCTCTACAGTAGGCCCTTGTTGGTTATCTATTTTATATATAGTAGTCTGTATATTTTAATCCCAACTCCTAATTATCCCCCTCACTTTGGTAACCATCAGTTTGTTTTCTATGTCTGTGAGTCTATTTCCGTTTTATAAATAAGTTCATTTGTAACATTTTTTTGATTCCTCATATAAGTGATATATATTTGTCCTTCTCTGGCTTACTTCACTTAGTATGATAAGCTTTAGATTTATCATGGTGCTGCAAATGGCATTATCTCATTCTTTTTTATGGCTGAGTAATATTGCATTGTATATATGTACCACATCTTCTTTATCCATTCATCTGTTGATGGACATTTCAGTTGCTTCCACGTCTTGGGTATTGTAAATAGTGCTGCTATGAACATTGGGGTGCATGTATCTTTTCGAATTATGGTTTTCTCCGATATACGCCCAGGAGTGGGATTGCAGGATCATATGGTAGCTTTATTTTTAGTTTTTTAAGGAACCTCCATACTGTTTTCCACAGTGGCTGTATCAATTTATATTCCCACCAACAGTGTAGGAGGGTTGCTTTTTCTTCACACCCTCTCCAGCATTTATTATTTGTAGACTTTTTGATGCTGGCCATTCTGACGGGTGTGAGGTGACACCTCGTTGTACTTTCTGTATTTATTTATAAATTTATTTACTTATTTATATAAATTTATTTATTTATTTTTGGCTGTTCTGGGTCTTTGTTGCGGCGTGCAGTCTTCTCATTGTGGTGGCTTCTCTTGTTGCGGAGCACAGGCTCTAGGCAAGCGGGCTTCAGTAGTTGTGGCACGTGGGGCCAGCAGTTGTGGCTCGTGGGCTCTAGAGCGCAGGCTCAGGAGTTGTGGTGCACAGGCTTAGTTGCTCCACGGCATGTGGGATCTTCCCAGACTAGGGCTCAAACCCATGTCCCATGCATTGGCAGGCTGATTCTTAACCACTGTGCCACCAGGGAAATCCTACTTTCTGTGTTTGAAAACATGATCTCGAGATGAGGTCAACGTCTGTCAAATGGTCCGTGGCACTAAAACGTGTTGAGAACCTCTGTAGTTACTGTGCGTCTCGTGTAGGTGGAGGACCCATTTCCACAGGCTTTGGACCGCATCTCTTGAGTTTAATCAAAGTTGGGATCTAAATGCAGGGAAGGATCTGGCTGTGCAAAGAGTCTGGGGAAGACTCTTCTCCTGCCTCAGGGAGAAAGAGCAGCAGGTCCACGGTCCCAGAGAGGCGCTCTGATAGAAGATGTACGGCGTCCGGTTGCACTTGTGCCCACGCACAAACCAGTGTCCTATATACTTTCAAAATCAAGGCATTTTGTTTTCTTCCAACTCTTCCTATTGTCTGAGGGTGGAGCCAGGGCTAAAACAGTACGGTTCAACTATCACTGATTGGAGGAGACCAAGGAGACAGGAAGACTATGCAATGGGATGTTCTGGATCGGATCCTGGAACAGAAGAAGGACCTGAGTAGAAAAGCTGGTGCAATAGGAATAAAGTCTGTAGTTTAGTGAAGAGTATTGCATCAATGTCAAATTTCTTCATTTAATAAGTGAACTATGATCTGTAAGACATTAATAGTTGGGGAAGTGGGGTAAAGGCTACATGGGAACTCTTGGTACTGTCTGTGCAGCTCTTTTGTAAATCTCAAATTATTTCTATATAAAAATACCAAAGAGGGAAAAAAAGAAAACAGTACAGTTTAGACTGTTTTCCAACCTCCATCAAGATACATCAATGTTATGATAATTATACATTTTATTTTGGGGGGTAGATATTATTTAACCTTTTACATACCCTATTTATTAAAAAAATCAATAATTGCCATGTTACCTAAGGTACAAAACGGTGTTGAATCTCCTTCTAACCCAATTTCGAATGACCCAGTTCTTGCTTGGGAGAAAAACCTATGTTACAAATTTCTCCCATATCTTTCTAGAGTTATTCTACGAATATGCAAACAATCTTTGTGCTGTGTGCTGTGTATATTTTTGTTTTTATTTCAAAGTGTATTTTGGAGATTGCTTCATATCAGTGAAGTTCTTCCTCATCCTTTTTTATTGCTGCATAGTGTTCCATTTAATTAGTTCATGTACCCTATCTCCCATGGGTGAGAATTTAAATCATTTCCTCTCCTTTGCTCTGACAAACAGTGTGCAATAGCCTTGTACACCAGGGGTCCCCAACCCCTGGGCCGTGGACCACTACCGGTTAGCGGCCTGCTAGGAACCAGGTGAGCGGCAGGAGGTGAGCAGCAGGAGAAAGAGCGAAACTTCATCTGCCACTCCCCATCACTCCCCATCACTCCCCATCACTCCCCATCATGCCCCCATCACTCCCCATCACTCCCCATCACTCTCCCATCACTCCCCATCACTCCCCATCACTCCCCCATCACTCCCCATCACTCCCCATCACTCGCATTACCGCCTGAACCGCCGTCGATCCCCCCCCCCCCCCCCGTCCACCCCCTGCCACTGGTGGAAAAATTGTCTTCCACGAAACCGGTCCCTGGTGCCGAAAAGTTTGGGGACCGCTGTTGTACACTATTTCACCGTGCGTGGGAGTACATCTTAAGAATACATTCCTAGGAGTTATGCATATATTTTAGAGAAAAGGAAAAGCAAATCTCAGCCCAATGTTCCCATCCAAGACCTGAGAGGGGATAAAACATATTCTTCAGTTGACAGCATTTTGGGGGGAAATGCCATGTTCAAGGAAAGGGTTCATTCTCCAGGACAACAGAGGCAAGAGGGCAGGCTTCAAATAGCTAATCTGGCAATAAAAACCTCCTGAAACTGGAGAGGCAGACAATTGTACCAGCAGAGTTTACACACTTGAGAAATGAAAGTAATTGGGGTTGGTAGCCATCTGCCTGGTTCTTTGAAGAGCCAACACGTTTATTCCTCCCAGGCTCTAGGAGAGCCCCATACTGGCATCAGCAGAAACCAGAACACTCACCAGTCATTCTAGGAGCTGTAGCAGGAGGTGTGTGTTTCCCTTAAAACTCTAACCTTCATCTCCAGGCTGATCTGGCTTGAAGGAAGATGCCTCCCTGCCCTTTCCTCTGTCCACCAATGGAAGAAGAGAGCTCGTTTTGTTTCACAGCTTTCTAAAATGTTCTTAAAAACTTTTTGATGACTTGTGAAATCCAATCTTTCATTTCACTTGGAAAGAAAGACTTTATTTCTCAGCTCACGAGCTTTTTACATCAGTCCCAGCTCGGGGTGATTGTCTATGCTGTTCAGAAGCCTACTCTACAAAGCCCAGAGTGAGGACTCTGCCACCAGAAGATATATTGATAATTAGCAATGCTAATAAAATTAGAATAGCCACCATGTCTTGAGAATGTATTGTTTTACATGTGTTGTCATTTCATTCTACAACAATCTTACGAGATAAAACTATTATGTGTATGTTCCAGAGAGAAAAACCGAAGTCTGATTTAATAGGGGTTAAATTATGCTTAAGCTCCCACAGCTAGTAAATAGTAGAGAATCTGGATCTGGGTTCAAAACAAATGCTCTGGAACATACTATAGCTCTGATTCTCAACCAGGGGTGATGTTGCCTCCTAGGAAACATTTGACAATGTCTGGAGACATCTTTGGTTGTCACAATAGGTGGAGGGGGGACTTAGTACAGGCAACTAGTGGGTAGAAGCCAGGGATGAGGCTAAACATCCTTCAGTGCACAGGACAGCCCCCTACAACAAAGACTTTTCCAGCCCCAAATGTCAAAAGTGCCATGTTTGAGAAATCCTGTGGTATATGGACAGGTATTTCAATCCAAAGCATTTCAGACTGATATTTGTATCCTCTATTTGTCTGGGAGCCATAAATTCAAATTAAATACAGTGTGATAAACATGACAGAAACTTGAATTGTATAAATTTAAGATAATGTGACATAAGATATTAAAAATGTCTGATCACAAATTTGGTTGTGCACGTCCTCTCAAATTACAAATCTGTCAAGAAACACAATTTCAGAGCTATCAGGCTGAGCAAGCTATACACTGTATATGGTATAGCCAGCCACATGACAATGCCAGTAAGCTGGCAAACAGAAAGGCTTTGGTCTATGAGTTATTCAGGTTCAATTCCGTTGCAAAAATATGTCTGCCCTGTATTGAGAACTGAATGAAAGAGTGGTGTGCATATTTTTATGTGCCTGTAGGTACATAAATATTTTTGATTTGTCTCCATCTATAGCAATTTGCTATAAAATGTTCTTTAACCAGTACTCTAGGACTTGTGCATAATTCTTCACAGAAATTATTCCTCAGATAATTTGCACTTATCAAACTTGTAATTATCCCAACAAATACGTAGTTGCCTTTGAATGAGACTATTTCCATAGCATACAAAGCTGGATAATTTTAGATTGTTCCCGTGTCTGACTCCCCGGGAACGTCTGTGGGCATCTGGAGGTGGAAAGTGTTCATTCTTCAGTGCACGTGATTGCCATTGTCGTGAGAGATGCTGGAAGACAACATCGGATTCCTCAGACCTTGCAGCAGATGCCAGTGGAAATGCCTCTTCGTCTCAGATGTTCCTTGAATGGTGTTTGTTAATTGAAGCTACAGCAGGAATGACGACCCTGAAATCATGACAGGGGACTGCTTATTGGCTCACCTGTCATATTTGGGCCTATTCTCATTTCAGCAAATGAGTCACGGTGACGTACTATGTGTTTTTCCAAACATAAAAAGGGAGATTGTAAAATAGGGGTTGGCAAACCTTTTCTGTAAAGGGCCAGATATTAACTATTTTAGGCTTTGTGAGCCAGATGGTCTCTGTTGCAACTACTAGACTCTGCCCTTGTGGTGTGAAAGCAGCCGTCGTAGACAATAGATGAACAAATGAGAGTGCCTGTTTCCCAACAAAGCTTTATTTACAAAAGCTGGCAGTGAGCCTAGTTTGTCAACCCCTGGAGTAAAGCATAAGTATTTAAAGATATAGATATGAATAGAAAGGTAGAAAGAGATACTTGAAGTGTGGCAGAAAATGCTAATTGCCTCTCCACCACCCATTTCCCCCCCTCTTCTTTAAGAACAGGACCTCCATACGTTGGGGCCAGCAATGTCTCCTGTTCAGTATATCTATATCCTAGTCTCTCTTGCCAAAAGGAGTGATTCTTGAAGTGAGACCAGAAAATACAAATGAGGCATCTGGGAATGCTCTGTAAAGAGGCCTTATCTAACTAGCAGAAGCTATTTTGCATTTTGTTACCTTTCTCTCTTTTCATGTCTAGAACATGGGAATGATTGCTGGCGCTTAAGTGGCCATTTTGTCATTAAGAGGACAAGTCCAAGAACATGTCAGAAACCTCAGCCTCTACAGCCTTAAGCCAATGAACCAAAGCCAGCAGTAGCTGACCTCTGAACTTCTTGTTATCAATATATGGAAGAAACAACTCTTATATGTGCTTAAGCCACTACTGAAACTGGGTCTCTACTTGATGCATAACCAAAATTCTGATATGTATTGGTAACAGATGTATAGTGCAACTTACAAATACTCGATGTGATATAGCAAGTTGAGGCTATCTTAACTGTGAAGAGGCAGTATTTATGATTGAAGACTGTGTCCATCCAGATCTGATGGCCAGTCCTGACTCTAATACTGACCTTAGGTAACTGCTCTCTCTATACTTCAGTTTCCTCCCCTGCAAAATAGGGATAATAATATTACATGACTTATGGTATTGTTGAAAGACTTAAATATGATAATGCATGTATAGTAGGTACTCAAAAAATGTTTGTTAACATTATTGTTACTGTTACTATTTTATTTTGTGATCTGGCGAATGACTGTTCCCTTCTTTGAAATGAGAATGTAGATGAGAATAGTTGGTGGTGATGTTTTTTCCCACCCTCACTTTTCAGGTGTCCCCTTTATTACTAGAACAACCCATGGAAATCCACCCACAATCGTGGGGTTTTTAATAGTTATTATACGTCTGACAAGAGTGCTAGGTTCTGGGATTTTCAAGATGAGTAAGACAGTTCCTGTCTCCAGTGGGCAGTGCCGATCTGGACAACAATTAAGTATGGTTGTTGGGTGGATGATAGAAATACCATCCAACTCCATTCGGAGTACAGGGGGGGAGAAACAAAGAAGGTGTCCAGTTCTACACTGGTGAGTGGAAATGGTCTAAAAATATAGAGGAACTGGGATCTAAAATATGAGTAGTGAAGAGGGCGGTTTTTGATGTTATTAATAACTAATAATTAGAGGAATAATTTAAAAATCAAAGATGATATGTTAAATATTTTTCATTTCCCTCCCCATCTACCCTTCAACCTTCCCTCCCCACACTGTGAGTGCCTTTTCTGGACTGAATTAACAGACTTTCCTGCTCTCTGGTTCCTACTTGGTTTTGGCCAATGGAAGGCACCTGTGAAGATTGGTGGAAGGGAGAAAGTGAGGTTGGGGTGTTTCTTTCCCTAATTCTCTCCCTGCCCCAGGTTGGCTGCTTCCCTCTACTGAAGGCCATAGTGCTTATCAGGTGGCTTCCTCCTAATGCCACTTTCCTCAGGTTCTGGCTGCCAAAACCTACCTTTGCCTCTTCTGGCCTTGAGCAGCATTAGCTCCGTGCTTATGCTACTAGCCTCAGGGTGTTCACCATCTCTTGTTCTTTTCTCTTAACCCTGCTCATATCTTTGAAATCCCCCCTTCGTTCAGCTCTCCTTGGATACTACTCTATTTCAGGATGCTAACTGTTTCCTGCTGGGATCCTGACAAACTCAATTGCCAACTAGGCTGAGATACAGGTGAAGCCGGCCAAGTGTGATACGGTAGAGAGGGCTGGTGATTGCGGTAACTGGGAGAACGCTGAAGTGGCAGCTGCTCCTTGGCTCTACCTGCTTGAATATATGATCCCAGTGTTGCCAGATCTTCTGATTTATCAGTAGAAGATAAAATACACATTTTAAAAGAAGTAATGTTCTCATTTATAAAAACACTCTGTGGGCCGAAGAAAACATGTTTAAATTTGACCTATGGCTACTACTGCTATAAGCCAACAGCCCTGGTCATTAGGGAAAGGGGTTACACTATGCTAATATTGGTGATTGCCACCTCATGCAGACACAGCACACGTTATTTCATTTAATCCTTTCAACAATACCAACTTGAAGGAGGTTCTATTTTCCTCCTTGTATAGAGGAGGACACTCAGCTACAAATAGTTTCAATGAGGTTAAATGATTCAGCTAAGGCTGTATCTAGATAAGAACCCACAGTAAGATTCTGGAGCCTGAGTGCGTCAGCTCGGCCTCTCTTCTGCCTTCTTGACTAATTGGGTCACTTTGAGGGAGGCACTGGGCCTCAGCATTCCGCATCTCTGTATCTGTGACTGAATCAGGCATTTTTTTCCACTGGCATCTTTTGATCTTAACCTGGGGTCCACAGACACCCCCACTAGATAATAAATAGATGACTTCTGGAGAGGTATATGAAATCTTTGAAATTACAGGCACTTCTTTTATATGCATGTGTACATTTTTCTGAGGAGCTGTACTGTAGCTTTCACGAGTATCCCAAGTGGAGAAGCACAAAAAATTAAGACCATCTGTCAGGGTGTTGGAAAGCAAATTAAAAAAAATAAAATAAAGTAAGCCAGACCCACTAGGATGGCTATAATAAATAAAAGATGGAAATAACAAGTGCTGGTGAGGATGTGGAGAAATTGGAAAGGAACCCTTCTGTGTTGCTGGTGGGAACGTAAAATGGTGCAACCATTTTGAAAAACAGTTTGGAAGCCCTTCAAAAATTAAATATAGGACTTCCCTGGTGGCGCAGTGGTTAAGAATCCGCCTGCCAATGCAGGGGACACGGGTTCGAGCCCTGGTCCGGGAAGATCCCACATGCCGCGGAGCAGCTAAGCCCCTGCGCCACAACTACTGAGCCTGCGCTCTAGAGCCCGAGAGCCACAACTACTGAAGCCCCCGTACGTAGAGCCCGTGCTCCGCAACAAGAGAAGCCACCGCAATGAGAAGCCCGCGCACCGCAATGAAGAGTAGCCCCCACTCACCAGAACTAGAGAAAGCCCGCGCGCAGCAATGAAGACCCAATGCGGCCAAAAATAAAATAAATAAATTTATTTAAAAAAATAAATAAATATAGAGTTACCATGTGACTCACCAGTTCCACTCCTGGGTATACACCCAAGAGAACTGAAAACACACATCCACCCAAAACCCTGTACTCAGATGTTCATAGCAGCACTATTCATGAGAGGCAAAAAGTGAAAACAAGCTAAATGTCCATAAACTGATGGATGGACAAATAAAATGGGGACTATGCACATAATAGAATACTATTTGGAAATAAAGAAGAATCAAGTACTGATAATGCTACAATAGCACTTGGAAACATTATGCTAAGTATAAAAGCCAGTCATAAAGGACCACCTATTGTATAATTCCTTTTACAAGAAATGTCTAGAAGAGGGAAATCTATAAAACTATGGCTTATATTTATGAACTGAATGTCAGAAAAATCTGTGTCATTCATTCGTTCACTCATCCATCAGTACATCCACCCAACCATCAGTACATCCATCCATCCATCAGTACGTCCAACCATCCATCAGTACATTCACCCATCCATGCACCAATATGGCATCGGACACCCACAGGCACTATGTCCTGTGCTAAGACGTGAGGATAATAAGGTGTAGCCCAGCTCTGCCTTCCAAGCGCTGATAGTTTTGTGGAGCAGAAGACCTTCAACAAACAAACAGACAAATGAGAAACTGCAGCTGTGACAAGTGTGACAAATGAGAAGTGGGTGGTATTATGAAATTATGCAATAATCTGAGAAACTTAGCTTGGTCCTTGGGTTGGGGCATTTGAGAAAGGCGTCTACTGAGGGACAGAGGAGTCAAAATCTGGAGGTGAAATGGGAGTGGAAGTTGGAGAGGGCAAAGAGAGAGCATGCTAATCAGGGGAAAGCAGAACGCCTGAGCAGTGGTTCTCTGGCAGGAGACAACTTGGGCATCAGAAAAAGGCCTGTGTGATGGAGCCAGAAGACAAGACAAAGTGGTGAGAGAGAAGCCCAGAGAGGGAGGCAGGGGCCTGGCCAGGCAGGGTCTCTAAGACTGTCATGGGTTCAAATGTGTGCCCTCAAAAGATGTATTGATGTCCTAGCCCCTAGCATCTCAGAATGTGACTTTATTTGGAAATAGGGTTGTTGCAGATGCAATTAGTTACGATGAGGTCACACTGGAGCCAGGTGGGCACTTAAGACACAGACACACAAAGGGAAAACCATGAGAGGACAGAGGCAGAGACTGGAGTGATGCGGCTGTGCACCAAGGAATGCCAAGGACTGAAGGCTGGCTCAGAAGAGGCATGGAAGGATTCTCCCCTACAGCTTTCAGAGAGAAGGTGCCCTGCCGACACCTTGATTTTGGACTTCCAGGCTCCAGAACTGTTAGGCAATAGCATTCTGTTGTTCTAAGCTGCCTAGTTTGTTGTACTTTGTTACAGCATCGGCAGGAAACTAATACAGAGGCCATTCCAGAATTTTGGGTTTTGTCCCAAAATTCTAGAGCACTGGGGAGGCATGGCAAGAATTGAAGCAAGGTGGGGAGGGGCTACACTGGGAAGATGGGTTGGGAGAGGAGGCAAGAGTGCATGCACAGAGACTAGTTAGGTGACTGAAGGGGACTAGTTAGGAGCCTACAGGGAGACTAGTTAAGAGTTTAGTTGCCCAGGAGAGAGATGACAGTAGTTTGGAACAGGGGTTGAGGGTTCAAGATGAAGCCTAAAGAATGGATTTTGGATCCCAATGGTGAGCAAGAGACAGAGGCATGTCAACAACGGCTGGCTCCAAGGCTTCTGGCAGCTCAATTGGATGGAGGGTGGCACCAATCACTGAGCAAGCAAACCCCAGAGAAGGCAGACTCCATTTAGCACAGAGTCTGACAGCAGATTAAGACTCAATATAGTAAAACACACACACACACACACACACACACACACACAATAAAGCCCTTTTTCTTTATATATATATAGGATTATAAATAATACACCCTGCAATACCTTTTATTTTTACAGAGTAATATTTCTGGGTATCTGCTATACAAATCAACACATGGAAACTGACCTCTTTCTTATTAATGACTGATAATCCATTGTATGGATGTAGCTTAATTTATTGAACCAATCTCCTATTGATGCATTTAGGCTGTTCCCAGGTTTTAAATTATTTGATGGCAGATTTTTCACATTTTTAAAAAAACCTGACCCCCAAAAGAAATACATATTTACACTGAGATATAGCATGCACACAAATAACACACACACACGCACACACAAGTATGTGTATTGGGTTGGCCAAGAAGTTCGTTTGGGTTTTTCACAGGCTCTTACAGAAAACCCCAAACAAACTTTTTGGCCAACCCAATGTATATATATATATATATATATATATATATATTTATCAAAAACTTTTATAAAACAGGACATACCCTTCCTATGTGTCATGTACTCCGTTCCATTCCATTCCATTCTTTTTTTTTTTATAAATTTATTTATTTTTGGCTGCGCTGGGTCTAGTTGCGGCGAGCGGGGCCTACTCTTCATTGCAGTGCACAGGCTTCTCATTGCAGTGGCTTCTCTTGTTGCGGAGCAAGGGCTCTAGAAGCGTGAGCTTCCGTAGTTGCAGCACTCGGGCTCAGTTGTTGTGGCTCGCGGGCTCTAGAGCGTAGGCTCAGTAGTTGTGGTGCACGGGCTTAGATGCTCCGTGACATGTGGAATCTTCTCGGACCAGGGCTCGAACCCGTGTCCCCTGCATTGGCAGGCGGGTTCTTAACCACTGCGCCATCAGGGAAGCCCCATTCCATTCCATCCCATAAAGAAAGTGATGGTTGGGACCTGCTGAAGGCTCTCACCACCTATTGTTAGGTCACAACCTGCAGTTTGAAGAACACTTTCAGTGCATATTTATTAAAGGAAAAGGGAAAATGCTTACTTATACTCTACTCTTCTGAATATTTTCTGAATACAGGTTATTTAATCCTTACAAAGTCCCAATGGGCTAGGAATTATTGTTCTTCCCACTTTTCAGATGTCAAAACTGAGGCATAGAGAGGTTGGACAAGTTGCCCAAGGTCACAAGCTAGTATGTGCCATGCTTCAAACCCCGGCAGTCTGACAGCAGTTTATTTTCTTAACCATCAGCCTACGGTACTTCCTCTAGTCTTAGGAACTGATGTGAAACTAACCAAGTATTTAGAAATGCACAGTTCTAAATAGCCTAATTCAGGGTTTCAGTATATCTCATTCGGGGTATGTCTATTCCTTTACAAGATAGTCAAACAGCACATGGCAAGTGTACACTGCTATTCACATACCTTGATGACTATAGAAACTAAACAATAACCCCCCTAATTTATCAATCTCCTCCAGAAACTCACCATCAGCAACACACACACACACACGGAGTCCCAAACCCCCAAACCCTCAACCCCCCAAATGACCAACGACAACCACTATCAGTGCTGGACTTGTAATAAGATTACAGAAGCACTTCTGATTCAGAGGGAGTGTGGAGCTTCCCTATTATTTATTGATTTCCCCCCAAAGTTATCAAGTTCTAAAGCTTAATTATTGGTGTAATAGTTAGCCAAGATGTTTGGAGAATTGTAAGCCCCTTTAGCTAATGCATGGCATATGTCGGAGGGATTCAGCTAATTCACATATCTGTCTTCTCTATTAATAGTGAAGGTTACATGCCAATTATCCAGGCTTCAATCAGCCTGTTTGGATACAATAGAGGCAGTGTTCACACACTTGATGTGCCACATTCCTTCCCGACATCAGAAGCAGCTGGTCCAGATAAAGACCACTGGGGTTTTGATATTTAGGAATCACGTCTATGGAAGAGCTGGGATTGAGGCTTGATTGCTACATAGACCGCAGGTATCTTTAACCTGGTTTCTTTTGAAAAATGTGTAGTGGGTTTGTAGTTCACCGGTCTTTAAACATTTCTTGTTCAGATTTGTTGGGTGGGTGGGTGGAGGTGCTGAGGAAGAGGAGAGAGACAAAGGCACCAATAGCTTAAACGACAAAGGAGAGAATAATAGGAACGGGTGAATGGGTTCCAATAAAATAACACCCCACACATTCTTGTGCCCAGTTTCAGAACCAAGCAGGCTAAGACATTTTCCGCTTAAGATTTCAACCCTGTGTGTTGAAAAAATATATATATGTATGTGTGTGTGGGTTATATATATATATATTTCACCTCCAATTTTTTTTTCCTTTTATTTTTTTTCCCCTCTGCTTCAGAAACTGGACTCGAAGTGCTGTAATCTCATCAGAAAATGCTGCTTCCGGTGGTATTTTAAACCAGGAACAGAAGCAAAAGTGTCTGGAATCACTCGAGAAAGCCCCAGCTCTCCTGAGAGCCGTTCTTGAATTTTTGTTGGCACAGAGCATGGATCAGTGATCAGGGAGTTAAAATGGCAGATGTTGGGGATTTTAGGGGGAGGGGAGGCAGATACCTGAGACTCTCCAGCAATCTTTCCTACCCTTCTCCTCACCTCCGTTTCTCAGATTACAATATTAAAACAGCGCTGCTCCCCACTTGCCTAAGGTCACACAGCCCAACACTGGCATGACTGTAAACAAACAATCCAAAACAGCCAGTCCCAGGCCCTGCCTCCCAGGCTGTTTGCTTATCCTGCCGACATTACCCAAATACTACAGCAGACCACGATACCTTAAAAAAAATTACCAACAGCTAATAGACACCAGGCAGATACAACACACCAGCCGTTGTTTTGTGTGCTATGTCAGCTCAGCGTGTATTTTTTCCCACCCTCCCAGATGAAAATACAGTAATTAACTCCATGCAGAGGGGGGATGGGGGAGGAAACCCTTTTTTTTCTTTTTTTTCTCCGTAGACTTGAAAAGAAATTCTGGCAGATAATTTGGCTGAACATGAAAAGGGAGAGGCTGCTTACAGCCGTCCAAATAAAGTGCTAGGTTGGTGAAGCTCCACAGGCCGAGTTGGTTATTTCACGGCATGAAAAGCAGACATTTATCTGTTCCCATGGAGATGTGTTTTCTACTAGTCAATCAGGCACTGAGGAGGTCAGACAATAGCCGGTAGATCCTTTTTTCATCTTGAGAGACAGTCGAGTTCCCCTTTATTTTAACATTTCACCTCAATTTAAAGGAATCTAAATGATGTCTCAGAAATACCTGCAAACACAAACATTATAATTTCAAGGGATCCAAAAAACTCCAGCTGCCAACGAGGAAGATGGGGCGTGACCGACACCAGCACCCCCCCACCCCGCCCCGCGGCTCCTCCAATTTCAAATCCTAGGCTGTTCTGTCACACTCCTTATTTGTATAAATTTGGCTTCTCGACTTGACCCCTCCCCCCGAATAAAATAATAAGGTCGTGACTTAAATGTTGAAAATTTCCAAACAACTGTTGGGAAGCAAGAAGGGACCTTTCAAACAGAACATCGTGGAAGCAAGAATAAGCTGCCCTAGAAAAGAGAAAAAAAACCTAAAGCGCTGGAAGTTGGATAAGCTGTAAACTTCGTTCTCGGCATTTCCTTGCCCGAAAAGTGCACATGCAGAAATGATTAGGGCTGCTATTTGACCTTCTGTGTTTGTTATCAATCCCAGAAAACAGATCATGTCCATTTGCAAAATATGTTTATTTCAGTAGGTGAACTGCAGCGTAAGCGCCTGGAAACTGGGACTCACACAGACTTCAAACTCTCTTCTTTCAAGTGTGTCTTTCCCCACTCCGTTTTCATACATGCCTAAGGCAGAAGAAAATGTAAGAGGTCTTCCTAGCCTAGAGCTGAGAAGGGAGAGGGTATTTCCATGGGACCGTATCCGAGGCAGACTATCAAATACGACTTCAACAGAAGCCCGTTCACAGGATGGCTGCATCACAGAAAACAGCAGACAGCCAGAGTCAGCATTTTATCATGAAGTCATTTCATTCTTGTTAATGGAGTCATTCAAGTGCAGCTCAACAGCGCAAGGCAGGAAAGTAAACACAGTACGACTCCTGCTCCCGAGCCCAGCCTTTCGCTTGGCTTTGCATGTCCATGCTCCTGAAGGCAGAGGCTGCTGCTTCTCCAGGTGGGCTCCCCCAACAGACACCAGCTGGGCCACCTCGGAAAGCCGCTCGGAGCAGTCCCAGCAAGCAGTATTTAGGGGAAGGGGAGAAACTCCAGCCCCCCTAATGATGTATAATGTCCCACTGTTAAGGAGGCAAAAAGCAGAAATTTACCTTGAGGGTTCTTGGGAGTTTGATTTCCCTGGGAAGACATGGCCCACATTTCTCCTGTACTGTGGGTCAGTACTTGACCATGTCCTTCTTTCTTTCTCATTTCAGCTTTTAAAATTTAAAGATAGGGCTTCCCTGGTGGCGCAGTGGTTGAGAATCTGCCTGCCAATGCAGGGGAAACGGGTTCGAGCCCTGGTCTGGGAGGATCCCACATGCCGTGGAGCAACTGGGCCCGTGAGCCACAACTACTGAGCCTGCGCGTCTGGAGCCTGTGCTCCGCAACAAGAGAGGCCGCGATAGTGAGAGGCCCGCGCACCGCGATGAAGAGTGGCCTCCACTTGCCGCAACTAGAGAAAGCCCTCGCACAGAAACAAAGACCCAACACAGCCATAAATAAATAAATAAATAAAATAAAATAAAATAAAATAAAATAAAAAGAAACTACAGGACAAATAGTAACAGATACATTAAAAAAAATTTTTTAAAATAGAAGCCATACGTCATCTCTCTAAAAGATTCAAATAGGATAAAACTAAGGTAAAATACTCAAAGTTCCTCATTCCCTTTACTCACCTGTGCTAGCTCATCATCTCAATCGAGCTAGCTCATAACTACTTGCAATATATCTTTCCAGACGTGTTCCATAAATATGCACGTATGTTTGTGTATATACACACACATACTCTTTGTTTTAAATATATCACTGGAATATTTATAGACACTACTATACAACTTTTTTTTTTTACCTTAAAATATCTAGCAGCAATTTTCTATGTCTACATGCATTTTTAAAAATTATAAGTTCTTGAGAAAAATGAGGCAATACATGCTTCTGGGTTGACGGGAGGGGATAATTCAAGTTAAAGGGCTTGTGGGGAAGGGTGAACCTCCCCCCTCCCCACAGACAATCGCTGTTAGGGTTAAGTGGGTCAGGAACAATCTCCACATAGATCAGCACATATGTTTATCAAACACTCACACTCTTCTGTCTTTACCAAGTATCTTTCACCTTCCATTTTTCACTTAGATCTCTTGGAGAGCGGTCCATGTTAGAAACAATTGACGTTTAAATGGTGGCATAGTATTTCCTTGATGTATTTCACTTGCCTTTCTGGATGGGCTTTGGGTGGATTTCAGGCATCCTCTAGTCTCCTGTCCACCCTCAACACACTCACCTCTTCCTGAAAGGAACTCCTTTACCCTACACCTGTCCTGACTTCCCTTCATCCAAAGAATTGACTGAGTTAACTTAAAAAACAGGTTTAAAAGAGTATTATTAACCCATTAAAAATCTATTCCGAACACGTTCGCCTCCCTGTAGTTTTTAATCTTTCCTCCAGCTTGAGAGTGAGAGGCTCATGAAAAGGAAAAAAAAAGTCGTGTTTCCCCCAACCCAGGAGTCAGCCAAGCCAAGCTCGTACGTAGCATCCCGTGCCTATTACAAAATGCATGCTTCATATTGGGTAATTCCCTCCCATTTACTCCTTTTATCTCGGGCTCAAAGAAAGATCGCAGCTCACTCTTACAACTTAGGTACAGCTTCCTGCCCTTTTTTGCGTGCAAGAGTGACGGCATTGGGGATTTAGAACAAAGTGTGTCCTTGGAAAGAAGTGGGTGGGGTTTTGCGTTCAGTAGGTTGGTGAGGGAACCCCCCTCCCGGGGGAGGAGTTTGCTTTCATTATCCAGTTGGAAACCCGGTGAAATCATGGATACGACTGAATCTTTTTGCTCAGCTAGTGAGGTCTTTTTGTTCTTTGTCTTTGCAGTGTGTACTGCAAATTTCTGTGACGCCTGGGAAGAAGGAAATTTGAGTTAAAGAGCAGGGCAGCTCCACATGCCTTGTAACAAGTCAGCTAATTGAAAAATTTAATTCAGGAAGAGATGCAAGGAGGCCAAAACGAAAGAGGAACTGGGCCTGTCGATGTTCAGAGCAGGAAAACCGAAGAAGTTATCATCCCCAAGTTAAAAAATTATGTGAGGCTGGAAAATATGTCGCCTGCTGTATTTGTCATTGAAATTCACAATCTCATTTGCTGTTTATCTTGAGGCTTGGGGAGCTCGCCCGCTGGTTAAAAAAAAGAGGCGAGGTTTAGGAAGAAATGCTAGTAATAAGAAAGGGAGGATTAGAAACCCCAGAGAGAATGGAAGGTGTAAATAATATGTGGGCATTTGACAATCAGCACAAAGCAATGAGAGACAAAGCCCATGCCTGATGCCAGAAATCCTAAAAACTCAAGTGGGAAATCCAGACATAAGAAAAACATCCCAAAGAAAAAAAGAAAACAAAATCCATCCCAGGAGATCTTTTTCCTCTGTGATGTTAGTTCACAGAGTAAATAAAGGTTGGTTTTGCCATGGTGCTCACATGAGCAGCGCTGTCGTCAGAGGAACGAGCTTCATGATATGCCTTCAAGGGCTCTCTCCAGGCCAGCCTGAGACTTTGGACAAAATGGGTAAACCTGGGGGACAGAGTTTTCCTCCAGAAAGGAGTCGAGATTTGGAGCAGGAGGAGCACTTGGTCGGGGCAGAGCTATCCCTCTCCCCAAAGAGACCAATCTATTTGGGTCACCTGCCCACTTCTGCTCCTCTTGTTTTCTTTTTTTCCTCCTAGGACCTACCTTGAATGGAACTGCCTAAAGAGAGCAAAGGTATTTTTAGCCAAAAGCTAAGGTAGGACCAAGTTAAACTAGCTGGACAAGGAAAATCTCTTCCAGAGGCTACCTGCGGTCGAGTGTGACACCTCCTAAATGCATGACTTAGCAGATTGCTATCTCTACCGTAAGAAGAGAAGCAGCAGAAGAGGTAGCATTTATAGAAACCTTCCATGGAATGATTTACACACGGATCCATTTTATCCTCCAAACCAAATGAAGTGGTACAGTTATGTCCATTCGATAGATAAATGGAGACTCAGCCAGATCAGCAGCTGGAAAATTGTAGAGACAAAAAATAATTCTAGATCAGGGGTTGGTAATTACAGCCTGATGGATAAATCCAGCTCAAGGCCTGTTTCTGTAAATAAAGTTTTATTGGAACACAGCCATGCTCATTTGGTTATATATTGCCTTTGACTGCTTTTGAGCTACAATGGCAGAGACACTATGGCTTGCAAAGCCTATGATATTTAATAATTATTCCTTTACAGAAGAAGTTTGCAGATCCTTGCTCTAGATCACCTAAGTCCATGCTCTTTTATTTATTTATTTATTTATTTATTTATTTATTTATTTATGGCTGTGTTGGGTCTTCGTTTCTGTGCGAGGGCTTTCTCTAGTTGCGGCAAGCAGGGGCCACTCTTCATCGCGATGCGCGGGCCTCTCACTATCGCGGCCTCTCTTGTTGCAGAGCACAGGCTCCAGACGCGCAGGCTCAGTAGTTGTGGCTCACGGGCCTAGTTGCTCCGTGGCATGTGGGATCTTCCCAGACCAGGGCTCGAACCCGTGTCCCCTGCATTGGCAGGCAGATTCTCAACCACTGCGCCACCAGGGAAGCCCTAAGTCCACGCTCTTAAACCTATATGTTTTCTTCTGCTCTAAAAATGCCTCGTTTTTTTTTTTTTTAATGTGTTGCTTAACAGGAAAAATGAATCTAAAATGTCAGAAATAGTAATTGTTATCGGGAACTGAATCTGTTAGAAGTCCAAGAATATGTAAAACAAACAAAAACAAATACTACGTGACTGAATGACCCCCAAATCCTGACCTCAAACTCCATACTCTTTCCCCTCTAAGAGAAGGTCGGTTTTGATTGTCCATCCTTTCATTCAATTTTTACCTACTTGGGTACCTACCATGAATCAGGTACAGCACTTGGTTCTGCGGATTCGGCAGCGAACAAAACAGGTAACTAAGTCAACAAGTTAAAGAACAGGATGTTTTCAGATGCCGGAGGAGGGCTAGGGAGGGAATTAAACAGGACAGATGGGATGAAGAGTGTCAAAGTTGGGTGTAGCAATAGGGGATGGGGAAGCTAAGGAAGAGACCTGAGTACAGGCCGCAGGTGAAGATCTAGACTCCAGAAGAAAGCTGCAGGCAGAGGACAGAGTAAAGGCACATTCCTCGAGATGGGAAGGGTCGTGGCATGTTGAGGAGTCTTGTTGGTTCTTTCTAGCTCTCACCCATGAGGCTGTCATTAAGACCTGCCCAGGCTTGAAGGTCTCAGGTGCTGCTCTCCAGGTGCAGGCTTAGCAGGGGGGTTATCCTCAGATCTAAGGCATTTGGCTCTGACTTCCTAACGCTGCTACGTCCTTTCCCTTGTCAGACAGGGGAGCAAGATGCTCCTCACTTATCTGTGACTGGAAATAATAATAATAATTACCAATTACTGAGTGCGTGCCATGTATTGTACTAACTGCTTAACTGTATTATCTCCTTTAACCCGCGAAGCAACCCAGTGGATTTCTGTGGAACAGTAGCCTCGAAGCAGGAGGATGTGACACGGATAGTGTCAAGGGAATTACTTTCTAGAATCTACAAGTTTATGCTTACATTTACTTATTCCTAAGCCTGTCTGGGAATGCTCCTGCATGCCTAAATTCACACTGGTCACAATAACCCTTTTTCTACGTTACAGAGAAGTCTGAGGCGGTGGTGGGAGGGCAGAGTACCCCAGCAACTCTACGGAGCACTGAGGGGGTAGGTGCTGCAATAGTCTTCAAGGTAACAAACAAAGGGACTAATCCAAACGTTGGTTTTGGGAAACCCACCTCTGATGATTAATCAAGGCACCTAAATGTGGGCAGTCTATATCACTTTATGTTACCTGCATTTCTTTCTAGAGAGCATTCCAAACCATGACAGAAGTTTAATAATACTGTTTATTCTTATAAATGGAACTGGAATGTTTTCTAGAACCATCGAATATTTCAGGATACACTGGATATGTCTCAGGATAAAAAAACTTATCTGTATATTTTCAGATTTAGTGTATGTTATTCAATACGTTAGTTAAAACTTATCAAGTCATATAATGAATTACGGATTGCAATTACAGTCACTCACTATATTATTTTTTCATACAAAATGCTTACTGTTTTCTTTTTTAAAATTTTATTTATTTGTTTATTTATTTATTTGGCTGTGCTGTGCGGTACGTGGGATCTTAGCTCCCTGACCAGGGGTCGAACCCAAGCCCCCTGCATTGGGAGCACAGAGTCTTAAGCATGGGATCACCAGGGAAGTCCCAAAATGCTTACTATTTTCTATTTCTTGTTAAGACAAAATGGGCTTATTTGAATTGTGGTAGAAAAATTTAAGATGTCAATTTAAAAATACGCAAGGGACTACATATTATTTTTTTCAAAATTATGTTTAGCAGATCCTGATTGTTGTCTACCTAATAGTAATCACTAATTATTTTCTTTGCTAATAAAACACAATTTACATGCACACACATACATATATTTTTGACCTTACATTTTTTTATTATTATTTTTTTTATTGGGGTATAGTTGTTTTACAATGTTGTGTTAGTTTCTACTGTACAGCAAAGTGAAGCAGAGTTCCCTGTGCTATACAGCAGGTTCTCATTAGTTATCTATTTTATCACATACGTATATTTTTACTTTTAATTTTTTTGACTGCTATGTGCTTCAGGGAAAGCTAGAACCTCAACAGTCCCAGGGGATGGAGTTTTGATTGGTCAATATGAGTGGTTCTCAACCTTGGCCACAGGTCAGATCACCTTCAGAGCTTTAACAAATTGTCAATGCCTGGACCCCACTTCCAACTATGGTTAAATTAGTCCAAGCAGTTAAGATAATTTTATTTCTGTTACTAGTAACTGATTAAGGAATTGCCATACAACATAATTCTGACCAATGAGAGGTAAAGTAAGTGGGCTGGGGTATGTCTCTGGGAAAGTTATTCTTGCTCATGAAAAGATAAACAAGGGAAGAAATGTTCTCTCTTCCCATTTTTAGACTTTTTTAAGGTGAATAAATGCCACCAGGTGCTGTGGCAGCCATTTTGTGGCTATAAGAGGCAAACCTGAAGTTCAAAGCCAATACACTGAGCCAGACAGAACAAGATCAAAAGAACCTGGGACTAGAATAATTGAATTAACCAACCCGGGAGCTGCCCTATCAGGAGGACATTTATGCCATATTTTAGTTGGGTTCTCTCTTTCCTGAAGGCCTAAGCATTTTCAATTTTACACAATAAGGAAAGTGGAACACAGAGAGGTTATGCTCTCTGTCTGCAGTCACACAGCTGGTAAGTGAGAAAACCAGGGTTTGAATTTATCTGAATCGAGCTCCTGTGCTCTGAATGACTAAGGTATAGAACAGGGATCAGTAAACTATGGCTTGTGGGCCGAACCCCACTCACCACCTGTTTTTGTGAATAAGGTTTTATTGAAACACAGCCAGACCCAGTGATTTTATGCATTGTCTGTGGGTGCTTTTTGTGCTACTACAGCAGAGTAGTTGTGAGAGACATTGTATGGCACATGAAGCCTAAAACATTTACTGTCTGGCTCTTAATGGAAAAAGTTTGCAGGCCTCTGCCGGTGTAAACCAGTCATGGTAATCTTATCTTTATCAGTGATTGTCTAGGGGTAATTATATAAACCACTTTTGGCCAATAAGACTTAAATAGAATTCTGCTGGGGGGACACTTCTGAGAAAGACATTCCCCCATCAAAAGAGCTGTTCAGGAAGGTGGCCACCTCCCTTCTTCTTGTCTCTGAATGAGGATAAGGTGATGCAGCTGCAGCAGGCACCTTAAATTCACAAAGGGAGAGAGTGTAAACACATGGAAGATGGCAGAGAAGAAATACGGAAAGAGGCTAAATCTTCGATGACATCTTTAATCCTCCTATCCAACGTTGTAACTCCCTACACCGCCAGATTCCGTGTTGTGTTAGGTAATAAATAAAGTCACTTTTTACAGGCTATTCCATTACTTGCTGCTGAATTTATCCCATATGATACAAACACTACATCTGAAATTACTATTCTTATTTTACACTTAAGAAACCCAAAGTTCAGGGAGATAAAAGGACTTGCCCAAGGCTCTGTGCATCAAGCTAAGTCTGTCTCGATCCAATGACAATCCCTGTTCCATTACCCCTTGATAGTAACATATAAACTCTTGGCATTTGGGGCTTGGTTTATATATGTAAAAAATCCGTAATCAAAGGAGAATGAACACTAAGGGCAATTGGGTTCCCTACCTGACAGTTATTTCCTCTTCTTCCCTACTAACAGAAACTGCATTTAGTTTGGCCAGCAATGCACCCAGTCCAAGGGATGAAGGGTATTTGACCTAAGCCAGTCATGAAATTCTTTTTCCCCTTTGTGGGAAGTTTTACCCCCTAAATATTCTGATCCCGGGATGGGTCTGGGTGAGGCAGGAGAGCCTGCACTTCCTATGAGCTCCCAGGTGAGGCCGATGTTTCTTTCCGTAGAACACTCTGACTAGCGCTATTCTATATTAGACACAGATAAACTTTCTCTATAAGCGCCAGATAGTAAATATTTTAGGTTTTGTGCACCAGATGGTCTCTGTTGCAACTACTCAACTCTGCTGTTGCAACAGCTCAAAAGCAGCCACAGACAACACCTAAATGAGTGGGTGTGGCTGTGTTCCAATAAAACTTTATTTACATAAACAGATGGAGGGCTGGATTTCACCTGCGGGCCATAGTTTGCTGACCCCTGGCTTAGACTAATCAAGGTTCATGTCCTGGTCCTAGGCCCATCTTTTGTGACTACACTGCTGACTAAAAGCTGGACCAGCAGCAATTCTCTTAGAAAGAAAGACACGGGTGATGGCACTTGGGTACCAGGTAAATTGTTGTGATCTGAGCCAATGTGCATGGAACAGTTCTTAGGTTATTTTTTGGCAGAGGTGAGAGTTAGCTGTTTTCCTACAGTCTAGCTACAGGTTGTCGTAAAATCAAGTCTCTGTCCAAATTCTGCTACTCTTACAGCCAAACATTCCTTAGCAAAGCAGACACAGAACAATTCATACAACCTGTTCTGGAAGCTTGATTAAGTCCTAGCACTCTATTCTTTCAGGTGCTCTGGTCACACCATAAAAAAGAGGTTCACTCCAGGCAGGCATAACAACATTCTAAAAGTAGGATTCCGTGCTCACTGGTCAGCATGACATAATCAGAACTCCTCCTAAACTAGTGGCTGGACACAGAATTAATTTGGGAGGAGGGGGGGAAGGGTGTAGGTGAAGGATGGGTTGTTATATATCCTGTAATGCATCCTAGTCAACTCACAAGGCTCCAATACCTTTACTTTCACCAATGCAAATCCATTTCTAATATCATCATGCTAATTAACTGGTCCCTAGTTTTACCAGTGAAAAGCCTGTATCTGAATTGCAAGAGAAGCCCTTGCAGCTGCTGCTGGAGGGTGGTCCTTTCTGCCACTGTGTTTGCTAACTATCTCTAAACAATTCCTTCTCCATCGTCAATTAGCTGACCACACTCTTACAGCTGAATCTGGACTAACTGCATGGACAGTTTATCGCACTGGTTATACTGAAGTGTCTTAAAGTATAGACCCTGTAACTAAGAGGGAACCACCTGAGTCTGCTGTTTGTTGCAGGAGTAGAGATGACCTGTTTCAAATCCTGGCTGAGAGGGGATACGCCAAAAAAAAAAAGGGTGCCATTGTTACTGTTCAGAGAACTTGTAAGAAATAAAGTAATACCAGCTTTTGTTTTATGAACTAACTCTTAGCCCTATGGCTTCCTGTGTCTTATGTAATTTTCTAACTCTGCAAGGTAGAGGTACAGATAAGGAAAACAAAGCACAGACGAGTGAACAACCTTGCCCTTGGCTCTGCTGTCAGGGAAGCTGGGTTCACATCTCATCTGTCGCTCACTAGCTTACTAGCTAAGTGGCTAATGCTCTTTACAGGCTCCGGGGAGCACGACTCTAGGTGTCCCCTTGGTTAGAATACAGTGCTGTTGGTTTTGCTTTCTGGAGTTGTCCAGCAGTGGCCTCATGTGTAAAATGGAGACAATAATGATTATGACAATTAAGGAAACGCAGCATCCGCACGTGGTGAGCGTTCAGTACGTTTTGTCTACTGTTATCCTGAGCCCGACTTTCAGATAAGATTCAGGCTCAGAGAGCTGAAGTAATTTTCCCAAAGACAGAGGCAGAGCCTGCGAAAATAACAGCAAAACAATAGTGCCACCCACTCTAAAGTAATATATTCCAGGGGGTTGGGCAAATCTTTTATCTTAGGCTTTGGGGAAAGTTAAGGACACCTATCAGAGGTCTGGTTTTCCATTTAAATGAGAAAACTGGAAAAATATTTAAACATGGCCTTTGGCCAATGTAGACTCAGTTAGATCCCAAAGCTAGTTATCAGAGTTCTTGCTCTCATGTGTCCAGCAGAGAAAGTTCTGAGATTATGTGTTCTCATCAACTGTAGTGGGTGTTGATCCTTTTTTTAGTCGCCCACCATCTGAACCCACTTCTTAAACTTAGGGAGTTACTCCCCAGTGATTCTTGGTAGGAATCAGCCCACTTTTCACCATAGCAACTGAAAACGTTGAAAACTGATTTCCAGTCTCCCTTGCAGCTGACTTAGGGCAATGCCAATCTCCTTTCCTGGAGATTTTATAGGAGGGAGACTATTTCCTGTCATTTCCTGCAGAGCAAGAAAGAATTGTGGTTAAGAGTGCAGGGTTGGGATTCTGAAGGCTTGCGTCTAAAAACTTTACTCTAGAACTTACAAAGTGGGTGATATGGGACCAGTGACTTAAACTCTCTGAGCCTCAGTTTCCTCATCTGTGAAATGGGCATAATAAGACCCACTTCCTAAAGGAGTTATAAAGATTAAAGCAGTTCTCAGTACCCGTTAGCAATGTCAAGTCTTGTTTAGTGGAAGAAAGGCGTGGACCAGGGAGACACCTCTCAGACAGTAAGGTGCACATGAATCACCTGGACTGCTTGCTGAAGGCATGTTCCGACTCAGCAGGTCTGCAGTGGGCCTGAGACTCTGCATTTCTAACAAGCTCCCAGGGGATGCTGCTGCTGCTGGTCCCCTGACCACACTGGAGAAACCCTGCTCTCAAGAGTATCCGTCAAGAACTCTTCAGTTCCCCTTTTCCATTTTCAATGGCTATATGTTTAAATTCCAGCTTCCTTTTCTTTTTTTTGGCTTTTGTTACATTTTGAGTGATGACTTTTCCTAGCCGGGGTTCCTCTAATTCTGACTGTTTTCCCCCACTTTACTCTTCATTTAATAAAGATGAACTGAGCTGCTGCTCCCGCCCTGCTGGTTATGCTCAATTAGGCAGCCTGTTTATTGCCTTGTAATATCTATCACAATCAGATTAGACATTTATTTTCTTAGTGGACTGTCTCCTGCATTTGAATGTGGGCACCGTGATGAGCTAGCATCATGTCCGTCTTCATCAGGGGTTTGTAAACTACGGCTCATGGGCCAAATTTGGCCCTTTGTCTTTTTTTGTAAATAAAGTTTTATTGGAACACAGCCATGCCCATTCTTTCATGTATTGTCCATAGCAGCTTTTGCTCTACAACAGCAAAGTTGAGTAGTTGTGATAAAGAATGTATAACCCCCAAGGTGATGATATTTACCCCCTTCAGAAAATGTGTGCTACCTCCCCGTGTGGTTATTGGTCGACTGCTCTAGTGCAGTGCCTGGCACTTGGTGGGCACTCAGCAAATACTTTTTGACTATATTAAGTGCCTTTTCCAAGCATTAATTATCTCATTTAATCCTCCTTACCACTCAGTGAACTAGAGCCTATTAAGGGTCCACAGACATGAAACTCCAAAGTCATACTTAAAAAAAAAACGAATTTGACAGCAAAATCTGATTCGATCTGACCTGACTCATTTGGCTACAAAATATGACCTGAACGAATGTGAAGCTATTGATTGCCAATATTTACCTCCCTAATTCAACCTGTGTATGTTTCCCTGCAAACACATCAGTGAGGTGGATTAGGGGTGCTGCCCTAGGCCCTGCTGAAGATGCTCTGTAACATATGACATAGCACCACTTTCCACTTCTAAGATCCAAATGTCCTGAATTCCAAAGCATATTCAGCTATAAAGGTTTGGATAAAAGATGCAGATGTGTATTCTTCCTTATTTCAAAGCTGAGGAATAGAGACATTAAACTAAATTAAAAATGTTTATGCAGTGGGTGGCAGAGCCCGGATTTGAATCCAGGAATCTGATCCCTGAGTTGTGTCTGTAACTAGGCTCTCTTAGGAGAGGGGCTGGTGCTTGTCGACTGGATGAACTGAAGGTAAATGAAACTGACTGGGCCTTGTTCCCACCCCTGGGCTGCTCTGTCTGCTGCTGGGGAGATTCCTGCCTTTCCTCTGTCAGAACATCTTTCCAGGCCAAGTGTTGCAGTTATAAATGTGCATGTAAAACATGCAGTGCAACACACACACACACACACACACACACACACACACACACACACACACACCCCTCAGAAAGGAGCTATACACGATTCTATTTCCTGGAGCTTTGTGGCTGCCTGCTGTTTTCAGTAATCTCATCTGTATGAATCAGGTGACAAAACCCACTAGTAACCAGGCAGGGGAAAGAAAGCAGATGCTTTTCCAGCCGGGCAGGACTGAGCTGGGCAGTCTGTCATTGTGGTTAAACTCTGCCTCCATCAAGGCACGTCCCCTTGTAAAAAATCATTACTGTTTTCTCTCTCTGGCTTCGGGAGCTGCTCTGGTCCTGGACACTCAAAGCCACAGCTAACAGGAAAAGTGTAATTTGTCTGTTAGGTACGAAGACAAGAATAGGGCGATGGGGTATAGTAATGCTGCTTCCAAAAGCTTGAAGGCATTATTTCCTCCAGACAAGAGGGGAAGTGAGCCTCCTCTCGCGTGCTTCAATGCTTCCTTAAGAAGTTGCCTCTAGAAGGCAGTGGAAAATTAACATGGTTTAAGTGTTGCTGCAAGAGTGTCTCCAAAAAAACTCAGAGGAGTGAGATGGGCTACAGCTTGGCCAGGGGCTGACATTGTTGATTGAACACAGTTGTAGACCGGTGAATACTATATGATTTTCACTTTGTTTAAAAAAAGGCATGTATCTACATATGTGTGTGTGCGCATGAATGTGTGTAAAAATACAGAAAAAGGATAAGAAGAATACACTCTCAGCGTTAACACAGGAAGTAAATGAGAAACAGGCGGGGGTGGAGGAAGGCTTGTATGTCAGAGAGAGAGGGCAATTTTCTATTTTCAGTCATGTACACTGCAGTATCCTTCCATTGCTGTGTAATCAAAAAATAAATAAAAGCGAATAAAATTAACTTGCAAAAACAAATGAACAAACAAAAAAACCCTAAGGCATCACTTCAAAATAAACAGAAATCCCTTTAACTTCTACGAATTAGGAGGCTCCAGACACAAAAGGACTTCCTGGTTTGGGGCATTCCTAGTTCGATCATTTTTGGAAGCTGACTTTGAATGCTACCCCACCCCCGGAACAAGGTGGACTCCTTAACATTGTTATTGAAACTTGCCTGTTGAGCAAAAAGGAAATGTTTAATTCCCTCCTCTTTCTCATACTCTATTTAAAGTAATTAACATTAAAAAAAAAATAGGAATCATCCAAAATGACTGATGATCTTTGTAATTTGTCCTTTAAAACACACATCCTACTAGATTAAGGCATCAAATCCTACCTTTGAATACTAAAAAGCAAAATCACATCTAAAAGCCAAACTTTTTAATAATCTATAAGGGAAAAGAATCAAAAAAGAATATATATATGTATAAGTGAATCACTTTGCTGTACACCTGAAACTAACGCAACATTGTAAATCAACTCCACTCCAATAAAAATAAATAACAACCAACCTTTTTCAGAGACTAAGAGAGGGATGCACTAGCTCCTGGAGGCCCTTTCGATTACATACAAAAACATTTTGGTCTGGTTAATCTACCGTAAAATAACCTGCTTGCCTTTTTATTTTCAGGTTACTTTTCAGTTGAAGTTTCAGGAGGCTGTCTGTTACTATTTTCACTTTATTTTTTATAAATCAGGTTAAATAGGAAATAGGAGGTGAAGGAGCCTGAGGCGGGTGGTGGTGGTGAGACTGAGGAAGGGGCTCCCTCTTCCCGCATCCATCTCTATCTGCACAGACAACAGGAATTCAGCAAAATGGTGACTGCTGGCAAGGCACAAACTGAGCAGCTTTTCCAGCTATGAATCTGAAACTGGCTTCTCTTAGGAGAACAGTATGCTTAATTACTGAAGCTTTAATCGTATGTGCTGAAAGAATAAATGACCAGCATGGGAGGATCTTAAAGATTTGTGAAGCCAGCAAATTATTCTCTCAAGGCTGGGACTTTTAACTTTACAGGATGTACCTCTGGTCGGCAAGTGTCTGTCAAAATCCCTGAGGTTTGCAGACTTAGGGAACTGTGTTAGAAAAAGTCTATTTGCACCCACCTTTTAGAATGTGTTTTTATTAAATGAGGATCATGCAAGAAATTTTGTTTTCATCAATCAAATGAGGTAAAGACTTTCTTTTGAAAGTCTCATCCAAACGTTAGGTTGTGTTCCTGTCCTTTTCAGAGCACTATTGTCATATTATTTCTTATTTGATCCTCATACCAACGTGGAGGCCGTCAGAGTAAACAACCTCTGTGTTAAAGGTGAGGAGAGAGAGGCATAAAAGGTTAATTCATGCATGTAAACAATTGGCCAGAGAGTGTTTAGGATTCCCACCTCTTTTGTTCAACCTTTTCAGCGGAGGCAGGTATAATTTCTATCAGATTTTATTCAGGTGGAGTTCAGTCAACTCCAGGGTTCACCTGTGCTAAATGTTCTGGAGAAATTTCCAAGAGTACAATAAAATTCAAAGCAGAGGTTTACTTAAGTATGATTCACCCCCAAATACCTACTTCAGACTTTGGGGAAGGGACTAATTTTACCTTTGTCATCAGGTACACACCACGAGTGTTTGCAAGCCCCGCCAGGAACTCGTCTATTTTTACTTTATTACCTGAGGTGACTGTACTGTTGATCTTAGAGGACCACACTAGATCGCCGTGAGGGGGCGGCAAGCTGATTCTGCAGACGTAGATAGTAATCCGAGACAATCACAGGCTCCCTTTTACTCGAGGGGTGTGCCCCTTCATTTACAGAAAGGAAGACTGAATCACAGAATGGAAAACAACTATGACACAGCAAGTCTATAGCAGAGCAGGAAACAAAAGAATGGGATCAACTCTTACTTCCATGCTTAACTTTTTATTTTTTATTTTTATTTTTTTATAAATTTATTTATTTTTGGCTGCGTTGGGTCTTCGTTGCTGCGTTCAGGCTTTCTCTAGTTGCGGCGAGCAGGGGCTACTCTTCGTTGCGGTGCACAGGCTTCTCATCGCGGTGGCTTCTCTTGTTGTGAAGCACGGGCTCTAGGCGTGCGGGCTTCAGTAGTTGTGGTGCATGGGCTTAGCTGCTCCGCGGCATGTGGAATCTTCCCGGGCCAGGGCTTGAACCCGTGTCCCCTGCATTGGCAGGCAGATTCTTAATCACTGCGCCACCAGGGAAGCCCTCCCTGCTTAACTATTAGACTAAATTGTCTTGAAGGTAGACTTTGATCCAAAACTTTGAGCCTTTTTTCATTAAAACAGAAACTGAAAAGGCAGTATGTAGATGTCTAAATGGATGATTTGCTGGGTTTTCCTTAAGGGAAAACAAAACTAACCTTGTCTAAATGTAAAACATTGAAGTCAGGAATTTAGTGCTGGTGAGGGGCAAGTAATAGGTTTCAAGCATGTTCAAAAGTGATGTAAAATTAGCAACAATAATAAAACTAATAATAATGGCTAATAACCATAGCTCACTTATAGCTATATGTCAGGCACTGCTGTAGGTGCTCTGCAAGTAGTAATTCATTTAATGCTCACATCAACTCTATAAGGTAGATACTATTATTATCCTCACTATAAAGTTGAGAAAATTGAAGTACAGTGAGGCTAACAAAATTTTCCAAGGCTGGTAATGAAGAAACACTGTTCCCATCCTTGCCCTGGTGATGATGGCAGACATGGTCTTAGGCATCTATTAACTCAATTTTAGTTGGTTTCACCAGCCGTCGTCCATTTGGTACCTTTGTGCAAACTAGAAAACGTGCTCACTCAAGGCAGATGCTACCTCTCTGAGCTGACGGCTTGACAGGCCCACTTCAGGGGCCTCCACGTGGCAGATGGAGGGGGGGCTACATTTCAGCTGACCCTCATTTCTCTGCGCCGGGTCCCCTTGTGTAAGGCCGACCTTCACGTTTGTGGTGGTGCCGGGGCACCCGCACACACTAGTGCCGAGACTTCAGGCAATGTCTTTGAGTCTCTGTTTCTCCGTTTAACACTCAGGATGCTGCTGCTGACCTCAGACAGGGGCTTGTGGGAAGGATCAAACACTGAATTCCTTTGGCACATGGGAAGCACTAAGGAGGCAAAATCAAACATGAGACAGTTACCTTGCACCTCTTGTTGGGTCATAAACTCCTTGGAGACAGAGAGTAGACACGTGGAGACGCATTTTGAAATGCTCTGGACTCCATATCACAGAAAAGGCACTGGTGTCCTATAAGCAATAGATATATCTTCAATTCTTATCACTGAAAGATGTTGAATAACTTGTATGATTAAGTTATGCTCTTAATGAACTCCCTTCCTTAGATTGCTGTCATGAGAGCACCACATTGAAATAAACATAGGCGATACCACTAAATTTGGGAACTGTCTTCAGAATGCCTTTCACTGAGTTTGAACGGGCTCACAGATATGATGTGTGATGTTAAACAAGCTAGTGTGGGTGATCAGATGGCCTCTGCGGACATCCCCAAGCTGCCACTTTAAAGCTGTGTGACTTTGGACACATTTCTTAGCCGTGTTCCGCATTACTTTCCTCCTCATCTGTAAAATGGGGTAACAACAGCTCCTTATAGACTTGTGAGGTGGAAATGAGAAAAATCCACATAAAATGTGTCGCACCATCCATGGCAAATAGTAAGTGCTCAAAAGACGTTCGCTGGCTTAGTCATTGATGATGATGATTAAATACAACATAGACTGAAGGGCAACAATGGCATTTTCTGATTCTTTTAAGTTCTCTAAGTTTAACCTCTCAGGAAACTACCCTCAATAGATCCACAGTAAATGATTGATCTGTGTTGTCTCTGCTGCCTTCTTACAGGAGGCAAAATTTTTTCTTCAACCAGTAGATGAGTGTAAAGTTTAATTCCAGACTTCCATGTGAGTTTCTGTCGCTAGGAGGAAGAGCAAGGGCAGAGGATCAGCTGGCACCTTTCATTGCTTAATTGCCAGGACTAGGATTCCTGGAAGCTCAAAAGTCAAGGGTGAATGGTTCTTGTTTCTGTTAGCATTTTGGCTCTGGCTTTTCTTTCTCTGGATGCATCAAAGGCCAAGGCCTCTTGTGAATTTGCAAGGTTGATGAAAGCCAGTAAAGGTGTTTCTTTCTCCGTTTGCTCATTTGTTAAGTTAAATGCATGAATGGTGCAACTCCACTATATACTTTTGTACATTGAGAGGACTTCCCCTGAGCTCTGCTGAGCCAACTGGATTAGAAGAGTCACTGCAAGCTTTCCTCATACGGAACATCCAGCCTCCTCTACGCAGCACATACTACTGGTTGCCTGACAAGTTGCCTTGGCTGCATGTAGAAAGAACTACCAAATGGTGGCTAACCAATAGGATATTTTCCTCCTTCACATAATAAGAAGTTTAGATTCCAGGGCTGGTGGAACATTCCAAGGAAGTCCCCAAGGATGCCAACTCCTTCTGCCTTCCTGGTGTAGACATCCTTTGCATGTGGCCCTCAACTTCATGATTCCATGAGAACTGTTCCATTGCAAGACTGGGACATATTCCATCAGAGAAGCAGAGGAGAAGGTAACGAGTGTGCATGCCAGCAGAATCTGTGCCTTTTTATCAAGAAAAAAATTCTGCAAGGGAACTTGGGAAATCAAGTTTTTTAAAGCTGAGTGTAATGGCACCCTGAATAACCTTAGGATTCTGTTAAGAAAAAAGAAGAAAGGGACTTCCGCGGTGGTCCAGTGGTAAAGAATCCGCCTTCCAATGCAGGGAACGCGGGTTTGATCCCTGGTCAGGGAACTAAGACCCCACATGCCTCGGGGCAACTAAGCCTGTGCGCCACAACTACAGAGTCCACGCGCTCTGGAGCCCACGTGCCACAACTAGAGAGAAAACCCGCACACCACAACTAGAGAGAAGCCCGCACACCGCAGTGAAAGAGCCTGCATGCTGCAATGAAGATCCCCCACGTACCACAACTAAGACCTGACGCAGCCAAAAAAAAAAAAATTAAAAAAATTTTTTTTTTAATTTTTAAAAAAAAGAAGAAAAAGCTCATTGATGAGCAATGAGCATTGTCTACCAATTACCTCGTGACTCTTCCCTTCTCCCTGAAGGACATCCATCCTCCTCAGGTTGGCCGTATGCTTCAGAGAATATTTGTAGCAGCCCCAAGGAGGTGGGCTCTGATTAGTTTAAGCCATTCGGGGCAACTCCTTTCCTCTTACCAATGACTGATTTCCGTATTGATAGGTGACAGCATTCTGGGCAATGAGATTTGAGGGAAAGGGTGCCAAGGGGTCTTAGGGAAAAGGTTCTTTCTTCTCATAGAGAAACTCAAAGACCTGAAGAGCTATTTTTTTCTGCCTCTGGATGTTGTTGTGTGAAGATGCGGTGGCTGGAGTGATACTGCAAACATGAGGGGAGTGAGCTTGGTACAACAAGATCAATATGCTGGGGTTAACATAATGGAAAGATGGGGAAAACCCATCTTATTTAAGAGGCTACTGAGTTGCTGAATTACCTGGAGCTACTTTTCTTCCAGACTCCCTTTTTATGTGAGTTGAGAACCTTCCTTATTGTTTAGCTATTTTGAGTTGGATTTTCTGCTCCTTGCACCCAAGGGGATTCCAGTTGATACTTTTGTATGATGAGACCAAGAGAATGGGTCAATGTGTGTGTGTGTGTGTATGTGTGTGTGTGTGAGTGAATCTACCTCTAAATAACAGAAATAACTCTCTCTCTGACTCATTTCCTCCCACTTCATCCTAATTTGCTGCTGTTCTTCTACCCGGACAAGGGCACTCCTGCCTCAGGGTCCTCATACTTGTGCTGTTCCCTCTGCCTGGAATGCTTTTCTCCAAATGGTCATTTAGCTTCATCCATCACTGTATTTTGTCTCTACCCAAATATCGCCTCATCAAAAAGGCTTCTCCGACCACCGCATCTGAAATATAGCTCAGTGTCCTCCCCTGCCCCGCCATCGTCATTCTGCGTTACTCTTCTCCTTATCTGGTGTGTGAGGTTCCCGAGAGCAAGGGCTTCTGCTTGTTAACTGCTGATCCAGTTCCTCCCTCGTATAGTGCCTGCCACGTAGTGGTCACTCAATATACCATACATTTGATGAATAAATAAAAAGGGTCGTTCAAAGCTTCACTTCTAGAACTTCCATTTTGCCAGAGGCCATCTACTGCTGTAATTAAGAATGCAGGATTTGGAATCGAACACACCTGACTTTGAACTCTAGCTCTGCCACTTGCTGTGTGAACTTGGCCAAGGTGCTGAGCCTCTGTTTCTTCATCAATAAAATGTTTTTTAAAAAAGATATCTCATCCACTTGTCATTGGAGACAAATAAGATCACGAACATGACACATCAAGGGTGTCATGTCAGGTGAGCCCGTAAGTGGTGGCAGTATTATTGTGCAACAGTTAAAGGCAGTTGCTCTGAACCAGGAGCCCGGTGTCTTCACTTTTCCCAGGTGAGAGCTTTGAAATGAGACTTGAACTATTTCATCAGGCAAAATGTGGGAGAATGGTGAAAAACATAAAACTAAACAAATATCTCGAAACTGCTGTCTGCCCAGGTCGGTGGTAAGAGAACGAGAACATTCTGCATACACAGATGTTATTAAAGATGATGTTTGCCAGAGTGTTGGATCCCAAGCCATCTGCCACCGCAAATCCTCCTGCGTTCCTTTGAAGAAAAGCTTATTTCCTCCTCCTTCCCTCCTAAGGTTGACCAGTATAAATACTGCTAATGGCAATAGAGTGAAAGAATAATCCCACTCAGCTATTTTTAGTTTCCCCTTGAAGTCTTACATTCCACATTTTAAGTTTGTTTTTTAAGTTCTCTTCCAACCTAAATAAACCCAGGCTCAGAAATGAAAGGACTTAGGTTATTACTTTCTGATTCTCCAAGGAGACGGCAAGGAGGCCAACTTCCCGTGGAATTCTCCGCGAGCGTGTCTGCCGTGAAGACGATGCGGGCTGCGCCAGCCGCTGCGACTCGCTGTGCTGCATCACCAGCTGCTCCTTGAGAGCGGGAGCCACCACCTGACAGAGGCGTCCGGCTTTCTCTGACCTTGCAAGGTAACCCACTAGGGCTTCCCTGGGGGTGCAGGGGTTAAGAGTCCGCCTGCCAATGCATGGGACACGGGTTCGAGCCCTGGTCCAGGAAGATCCCACATGCCGCAGAGCAACTAAGCCCGTGCGCCACAACTACTGAGCCTGCGCTCTAGAGCCCACGAGCCACAACTACTGACCCTGCACTCTAGAGCAAGCGCACCACAACTACTGAGCCCGCGAGCCGCAACAACTGAAGCCCGTGTGCCTAGAGCCCGTGCTCTGCAACGGGAGAAGCCACCACAATGAGAAGCCCTCGCACCGCAATGAAGAGTAGCTCCTGCTCGCCGCAACTAGAGAAAGCCCGCGCGCAGCAATGAAGACCCAACGCAGCCAGAAATAAATAAATAAATAAATTAATTAATTAATTAAAAAGAAAAGGTAACCCAGTAAAATATAATCTCTCAGGACTTTCCATCCAGATTCTGTAAAACCTTTCTGTTGGGATTTCCTCATCCTTTGCTGATAAAAGGAAGCACACCATTTCATTCACTCATTCATTCATTCATTCCACAAATAATTACGAGGTGCCTACTGTATGCCCAGTACTGAGCTCAAAAGTCCCTGCTCTTAGGCCACTTCTTTTCTACTAGGGGAGCTAGTAAAGCACTAGTAAGTAACAAATGAATGAACTTATAAATCAATACAGAATTGACTAGATTGCCTATTATACTTATTATAACTACAATAAATAAAATAACTGTGTTTATTAATACATGAAAACCTTGACAGAGTACTTATTACATGCTGGGTGGTACCCTAAGCTCTTTATATATGAACTCATTTTAGGCTTCCGTATTTTACAAATGGGGAATCTAAGAAACCAAAAGGTTAAGTATCTTTTCAAAAGTCCCACAGCCAGTTGAATGGTCAGCGGGATGTGAAGGTTGGTCCTATGGATTTAGGGTCCGCCTTGTAACCATACGACTGTCGGTCTTAAGTCTGATCTTTAAGGCAGCCCATGAACAAGTGGACAGGACGATGGCAGGAAGTGACACGTGCCCCGGAGCAGGGTGAACGGGGCGGTGAGGAGCGTGACGGGCGGGTCGGGCGGGGGCTGCTCTCAGGGCGGGTGGGCCAGGCAGAGCCCTGATGAACAAAAAGGCCACACGTGTGACCAGGGCGTGTGACTGGGGCAAGCTGCTTAATGGGGAGCCGAGGTGGGGGGACAAGTAGGCAGAGGGGCAGATCCTGGTGGGTTTTTAATTCAACTGCCCTTCAAAAAAGGAAGCTCCTTAGTGGACCGTCCTGGGTTTTGTGGGGGCCTGTGGTGGCGGGCACTTGTCACAGAGCTCAAGGATATGCAGAACACCTATTTCGCATCATCCCCTGGGGCTGAAAACCTTTAAGCATTTTTGAATCTTTCCTTCTTTCGTAAGTCTCTGAGCATAATTGAGTCACTTGAATGATTGGTGGTCTGACCTGCGTTACAATTCAGGACCTAGTGACCCATGTTTAGCTCCAGTGAACTTGTAACCGTTTGCATGGCACTTATACTCACCTCAAGACTTCCCCAAAGCAGTGTTTCCTTGGTTGTGGTTTAAAAATAAATTCTGAAGATTAGGTTATTTTCCTATGATTTACATGACGTCTAAAAATGGGGCACAGGAGCCAAAAGTCGGAAGAAAAGGAGGTAGGCTTTATGCAATCCTTTTCCAGTGCATCAGGATTTTTCTGTCATTTGTGTTTGCCTCCGCAGTGGGACTCTTTATAAATCTATGGCTTGGGCAGGGAAATAAAAGGCTCAAGTTAAGGGAAACTAAATAGCCTGGCCAATGACCAAATACTTTGCAACAAAAATGCCTGCACTGGCACCACTTGGAATTGATGCAATTGGTTAATAGTCTGAGCAGAACAATCGAAACACGTTGGCAGTCCTATTAGTTAAAGCACCTTGGCCCCAAATCAATCACCATAGGGGCAAGAGAAGTCCATTTTGATTGCTCTTCAGAGGGTAATACGAGAGATTTTCACAGAACATTCATCAGGAGGAAATGAGGGGTTTGGGCAGCCTCAGTTAGAATCTCCAAATTCCCGATTCCTTGATGTGTGACATCGGGAAAGTTATTTCACCTCCCCAAGCCTCAACTTCCTCATCTGCAAAATGGGTATAGAAATGGCACCTACTTGGCAGGGTTATCGTGAGGATAACTGATACATTGACTCATAATAGGTTAAATTGGTGTAAAGAAGTTAGTTCAGAGCCTTGCGTGAGTAAGGCCTCAATAAACATTTCTCTGTGTTTCTTTTTCCATCATACCCTTTCTAGCCCTTAGCCTGTGGCCCCAGCGCTGCTGCCCTGTGGTACATCTGCACAACTCAGCTCAGAAGGGAGTAGAGTGGTTCCATCAAGGTCCACAGGGCAGCAGAGGGAGAAGCCATCGCAGGGTGGGTGCCCCTACCAAGAACCTGCCCCTCAAGAAGGAGGCTTTTGCTCTATTGACATCTGGGGACAGATAATCCTGTCGTGGGGGACTGTGCACTGTAGGATGATTAGCTGTATCCCGGGTCCCCACCTACTAGATGCCAGTGCATCCCCCAACAATGGTGGCAACCAAAAATGTCTCTGGACATTGTAAACAAAAGTCCCCTGGGGGGCAAACTGCGTGGTACCTTTAAAATTTATTGTTTTAAAAACATCATTGACGGTATGGGAACATATGTATATGTATAACTGATTCACTTTGTTATAAAGCAGAAACTAACATACCATTGTAAAGCAATTATACTCCAATAAAGATGTTAAAAAAAATCATTAACTAAACTATATACCCTCATTGCTGGGGAAAGGGAGAAAGAGGGAGAGAGGGGTGGAGGAAGGATGAAAAGGAAGGAAGGAAGGAGGGAGGGAAGGAAGGAAGGAGGGAAGGAGGGAAGGAAGGAAGGAGGGAAGGAGGGAAGGAGGGAAGGAAGGAGAGAAGGAGGGAAGGAAGGAAGAAATTGTACACAGAGCAAAACCGAAACAAATTAGAACAAAACATTCCTATATATCACTACAAAAGTTTTATAAAATATCCTTGAAAACTAGTTTTTCTATGTGTGAATTTATAAATCAAAATATCTTTGGGCCCAACTATCACACGGATGTTCAAAGCAAAGCCTCCTAGATCAGAAACCCATGGGCTTGGATCCCAGCTCCACCCCTCATGAACTATAAGGTAGTGGCCAAGCTGCTTCATATCCCCAAGCCTTAGTTTCTTCATCCGTAAATGGGAACTATCATAGTACCTCACTCAGCACAGTGCCTGAAACATTCACTTACCGTGGGCTCTTAATATTTGCAAAAATGTATATAGCATATGCCATGTGCCAAACACAGCACTAAGTGCTTTCCACAAATGAGCTCATATACTGATCAATTAACTGATGAAATAGTCATTATTTCGTTCCCAGTTTATAAGTAAGGAACCTGACACTGACAGAGTAACCTGACTCGGGTCACATAGCCAGGAGGGGAAAAAGCAGGCAAAGAGCATAGCAGTTAGCTCTCTCAACTATTCTGCTATCTGCTATTATTCAGAATTCTAAACCCCTCCCTAAACACAGCAGAAGAAAATTCAGTGTCTCTCCATCTCCAGAATCTCTTGCCTTGGAATAATCCAGAAATCTTAGGGTACTTCCTCCATTGATTAGGGTCAACTATTTTCTGTTGTCACTTGCCATTCAGGAAATCTGGGGAAATATCCCCAATTCAAAAAGGTGGCAGAAACTTTGGAGATGCCTGGGCTCTGCGATTTGCTGCAGTGTCTTTGATAATCTAATCCCAGCAGTGACATCCTATCACTTCTGTGTATTCTACGGGTCACACGGACCAATCCTGATATGACAGGGAGGGGGTTGACTACACAAGGGTGGAGATACCAGGAGGTGGGGTCCATCTCAGCAGCTGGTCACCACACCAACCACACGCTGGTGTGTAGAAAACTTTTAAAAGAAGACAGGCTTTGACTGGAAAATCGACTTTCATGAAAGGTTTAGCCTCACACTGTAGATGACTTGTTCACTTGGAAAGATACTCCTGGGAAATATTACAAACCCCCTTCATGTAAAAGATAAAAAACATGGTATATTAGGTTAGCCTCTATTTGAGTTTAGATCTGGAAAAGCAAATTAGGTAGAAACCTCAATTCTGATGAACAGATATTGAGGCTAACGTATGTAGTTCTAGAATTTAGTATCTTTCTAAGAATATAGTAAATATTGTCTTAACTGAAAATGACTCACGGGATAACAGTTTGTAATCCTAACAATGTTAGCAATACTAACGTTAAGTCATAGTTCACCAGCATAATAAAAATGCACAGCAATTAAAAAGAGAAAGAATATAGTAAATTACTAAGTATGAGTAAACCCAAATCCTTTAAAAGTATATGTCTGTTCAGGCTTTGAGATTCTTTTAGTATGTCCAGGGTTAAAGATTAGACATGTACCATCCTGTGATAAACCACAACGGAAAAGAATATGAAAAAGAATATATATATGTATAACGGAATCACTTTGCTATACAGAACACAACACTGTAAATCAACTATACTTCAATAAAATTTTTAAGAAAGATTAGACATGTACCTCCATTGACAGGAAGAAATGTTTGTTTTGAATGTCACATTGAATTTTTCATGAAGTATTGTTAACTGTAAGGCCCTGCATGACCTGGCTCCTGCTTGTCAGTGACACATAATCTCACGCGCCACAGTCTAGCTACAGTGGGCAACTTTCTCATTCTCAAACACAAGCCATTTCCTACCTCAGGGCCTATCCCTTTCAGTTATTCTCCTTTCCATTATCTGGTTTTGTTCTTCATAGCACTCACCACAACCTGATTTATCTTTACTTTTTAAATTGTTTATTGCCTATTTGCCCCTAAAAATATAAGCTCCTTGTCAAACATGCTTGTCTATCCCCAGTACCCTAGCACAATATCTTGCATAAATAGGTGTTAAATAAATCTTCTCTGAATTTGTTTTTGACTCTGTCAATTTATAAATAGGTGACCAACATTTGGTTGCAATCACTTTTGACTGGTAGGCAAATGGAATTTTGCTTATTTCCAGTTGCCAAGGGTTGCCTTGTTTGGGGACGACTACCCCAAAACATTTGCTGTCTTGTGCGCTACGAACATGAAGCTGAAATGTCAGGTGACACCAGAGGAAGAATCGGTCATGGCAGCTCTCTGAACATACAAACGTATTAACGTTCAGTGCATCAGTACCGGGCTCAGGGAGAGCTCCGTCCCTTCCTCAGCAAAGGGCAAGCTGGGGTTTCCAGTCAAAGTCCACTTAGCAAATGTTTATTCTACAAGAGCTTCCCTTTTGTTTCCGGTAAGTACAGCTTCACGCCCTGCCAGGATCGGAGGTCACAGAAACACGAGGAGGTTATTAACACATCAATGGAGGGATCTCTTTGGAATCCAGAATTTGGAATAATATTTGCATCTCAAGCTCAGAAGCTGCCCAGGCAAGCCTGCTTATTGATTGCCTTTAATTTCCCCTTAAAACAGGGTCTATTTCTGAATAAAAGATTAATCGAGGAGGGATCCGTTTGTTGAGTGATTTATATTCAAGTTCTGCCGCCTGTCCGTTCAGAAACACGGCGCACCCACGTCCCTACCCTTGAGACATTTGCATTCAGTTCTCCAAGAAAAATAGCTGCTGGCCACGAAAGCCTGCGGCTTAATTGAATTTGTCTTTCTCCACTTAATCTTCACGCTTACAAAAAGTGGGGTGGGTGGGATTTGTGCAGAAAAAACATACCTGAAAAATACAGATGATCACTAGGAGGATGGGCGGGGGAAAGACGTATAAAACGCACCGTAAAATAATGAAAATCAAGGATGCCATTTGGAATGTCTGTGCTACACTTCTCTTTGCTTTAGTATTAACAGACACACCAGTATCACCCCAGTATAAACATGGTGACCTAAAAAGTAAACTAGTGCACCAACTTGGAACAGTTCTATCATTTTTGTCTTGGCTGCAAATTTCTGTTTCCTTTTGGGGAAGAAAAAATGAGAGGAAAGTGAAGATTTCTGTTTTGTGTAAAATTTGGAAACGTCTTTCTATAAATGAATGGTTGTTAATAACATTAATAATAGCAATCATTTATCAAGCACTTTTTTCCCTAACCATTGTACTAAATGCTCTTTATCTCATTTAATTTTGGCTCCAAAACTCTAAGGAGGTTCTATTAATAATCCCACACAGACAAAGCTTGGAGAAGTCCAGGAAGCCCAGTTTGTAAAGTGGCAGAGCCCGATTCTGAAGCTGGGTGTATTTGAGTTGAAAATCCAAAACTGTAATCCTACCAGGAGAAGTGCATCCATCCGTACGGGCTTGCCTCTACATACATTTATTTCTTCAACATGGCAGATGGAGGAAGGATGAACTTTCCAGGTGGGCAGCCGATTAGGACTCAAAGGCTTGAGCTTTGAGTCCCAGATCTGTTTCTTACTAACTACTCTTAACCACTAGGCAGTATTATCTCCCATGGCCAAGCAGGGTTCCTGAAGCCAGCTTTCTTGCAATCTGTTGGCTTGACCTACTACAGAGTCACTTTCTGCGCAAGTGACTTATGATGCTGCAGAGGTACAGGAAGCAGAGAGGAAAGGTGAGTCAGTAAGAATATCCAACAGAATGCATCTCACCCCAGCCAACAAGAATTACATCCCAGGCACTGATAAAGGGAATGACACTCCCAAGATGTCACTCACTACAAAGGCAACCATTTTGCCGTAAATAACCCTCTTGATGTCCCAGGTTGGAGCTGCGAGCTCGAGAGGTGCCCATCTGGATGTTCTCTAGTTTCCCTCTTTGATTGGACACGCGGAGAATAATTCTTGACCAACGTGAGGCTAGAGTTAAAGTTCTGGGGGAAAGAATGAGATCAAATTTTGGAAGGCAGGAAGTGAATGTGCCTGCTTTCTAGGTTGGGATAATGATTCCTTCATTTTGTGACTCTCCACACTTCCCCTTTCCAATGATTGCTTCCTTGACTCAAACCAAAAAAAAAAAGCAAAAAGCAAAACAGAAGACACTGGTGGAGCACTGACTGTGTGCTGACTCTGTTATAGGCACTGGGCCCAAGAGGGTAAGCAAGACAAGGTTCTTACAGATAATTACATGGAGACATACACCGAACAAATAATTCCTCAAAGAATAATTTAAGGGACTTCCCTGGTGGCGCAGTGGTTAAGAATCCGTCTGCCAATGCAGGGGACACAGGTTCAAGCCCTGGTCTGGGAAGATCCCACATGCCGTGGAGCAACGAAGCCCGTGCACCACAGCTACTGAGCCTGCGCTCTAGAGCCCGTGAGCCACAACTACTGAACCCCGCACGCCTAGAGACCGAGCTCCGCAATGAGAAGCCACGGCAATGAGAAGCCTGCACACCCCAACCACAACTAGAGAAAGCCCACGCCCAGCAACAAAGACCCAACGCAGCCAAAAATAAATAAATAAATACAAATTTAAAAAAAGAATAATTACCATTTGATACTTGTTATGAAAAGAAACGAACATAGGGTGCAACGAGGCTTTATCTGAGCTGCATCTAAGCTTCCATCCCACCTCCTGTCTCCCTGAGATTCCTTTTCCTTTTGCTTCACTGCAGGGGATGGCTAAGCATGTAGACTCTGCAGCCCCACCACAGGGTTTCAAATCCTGTTATTGATCAGCGGCTTGTGATCTTAGAGAAGTTACTGAACCTTTCTGAGCCTTAGGTCCCTCAGCTGTAGAATGAAATAATAGAAATGCCTACCCACAGAGTTATCATTAGAATCAAATGAGATGATCTAAGTGAAGCACTTAGCTGTAGAAATGGGCACACAGAAGGTGCTTGATTAAGGCTAGTTGTTATTATTAGTCTAAGTGGTATCTCTGCTCTTTTCTCCCCCATGCCCAGAGGTACTGGATTGTTTGCTTAAGATGTGACAAGGAGCATGATTTAGAGAATGACTTGCCAGGGTCAGAAGCCTGGAAACCCTTCAATAGCTGTGTGTCTTTGGGCAAGTCAGTCAGCCTCTCTGGACCCCACTTCCTTCATCTGCAAAGGGAAGATCTCAAATCCCTTGGTGAATCAGAGCTGATGCACATAAAACACTTGGTAAACAACAGCTGCTATTATTATTACCTTATTATTATTTTTAGACTTTTTATAAAACATAATAAAGCCTAACTATGCCTTTTAATTCCCCGGGGTTAGAGGTGTTTATACGCCAGTTTCAAAGTGGGATTCTGAAAGTCTTTCTCCCTAGAGTGAATTGTCTTTTTTTCTCCCCCAACATTTTTCCTGAAAGCTTTTATTTGGTGAGTAAAATTTACAGGAGAGATGGTAGATAAGGGATTCATGTGGAGTTTGTCCTTAAAACACTTCTTTAATCTCCACAGTTGCCGTGGAATTTGTGTCATTTTTGCTTGGGTGATTAGATTACGTTTCATAAACAATATCCCCTATGTTTAAAAATCTTTAAACAGCCGCTTGTAAGTGGCTTGACATGGACTACGGATAATGCCTTGTTTGACGTGGCTCTTCCATTGTCGACAGTGCTGACAATCTACTGTTTATGTCAGCATCAGACTCCTAAGTGGAGACCTGTGTTTTTCAGAATATTTTCTTATTTGAAACACTTCCTGAGTTTTCTGATATCCTCCTGTTGAAGATTTTGGGCACATCGACTATCTCTTGTAACCTTCCCCAAACTGGAATTATTGCTGCATTTTTATATTTCTTATTTTCCCGGGTGTGCATCTTCATTCCAGAATTTTCAAACATCAAAATGGCCAGCTCTCCCTGATCCTTCACCACCCTGGGGCAATTGGGGAAAACTGGATACTGAAAAGTACATTCTTTTTTTTTTTTTTTTTTGAAAAGTACATTCTTAAGTTTGGTTTTAACTAAATACTAACTTCCAAATTGAAGGATTAAAACTCCTTTTGTTTACGAGTTGCTCTACAGGTAACTCACTTGATCTGGGCTACTCAATTAATTCTCTTCTCCACAGAGTCCTAGAGGGTTTTACCTCCACTAATGGCTCTCAGATCATTCCCTGGTGCTCCCCACCCTGCCTCGTTTGGACGGTGCATCTACCTGCTCTTCTTGCTTCATTCTTGCCCTCCTTCAATCCGTCATTCACAGAGCAGCCAGAATGGCTTTTTAAGATGCACAGCTGATCACGCCAGCTCCCTATTTAAAACCTTTCCATGGATTCCCACGGTACTTCCAACAAAATAAAAACTTCTCAGCAGGCATATGGCCCCGGTCCTCCCCACATCCTCTCCAGGCACCTCTGCTTACTCGACTGCAGCCGGTCTTGCAGCCTTCTCTTCCTTGAACAAGCCATGCTTGGCCAGGACTAGTGTGCCCGGCTCCTTCCTAACTGCCAGTGTTCAGCAGAAACGTCCTGTCCTCAGGGAGCCTGCCCTGACAGCATCACCCCACCCCACCCCACCCCGGCTACAACAGCCGTCCGGGTCACTCTGTCCCATTCCCAGATTTACTGACTTCGTAGCACAGAGCAATATCTTGAATTGTCTTTTATTTGTTTATTCTAACTTTGTTTTCTCTTTCCCCTCCTAGAACAGGGTAGGGCAGGAGCTCTCAACCTCAGCACTATTGACTTTTTGTGGTGAGGGTTTCCTGTGCATCGCGGGATCTTTAGCTGCATCTCTGGTCTCTACCCAGCATCTTCCTCCACTCCTCCGAGTTGTGACAACTAAAAATGTGTCCAGACGTTGCCAATGTTTTCTAGAAGGCAAAATTGCTCTGTTGAGAAACACTGGTCTAGAATTTAAGGTCTTGTCTCAGCCTGAAACAGTGCCTGGCACATTATTGGTGGTTAAACGTTTACATGTTGAAGAAGTGAATAAACAACCCTCATTCGTGGTGTGTAATGATCTCCGCTACACACAGCTACCGAGGATCTGGAACTGACGTGACCTGCTCAGGGTGCACACCCAGCGAGCTTTGGAGCTGGATTCCACCCAGGTTGGTCTGAAATCCAAGTTCAATCTCTTTACTTTAGGCAACACTAATATATAGTTATTACAATGATAATGCTACCTAGGTATTTTCCGTTTTGATCACTTCTGCGTGCTGCCACGAATAGCTTCAATTTATACCACATTCTATGCAGGAGATGCCATTCCAAGCACATTATTTAGCTAATTTCATCTATTTTTCACATAGTGCAGAGAAATCAAAATATTCTAACATCAAGTAGCAGCATGCTCTTAGAAAATTATTGCTCTAAACACCTTGATAGTTTTTTAAAAAATTCAAGCTTTTGAGTAGTTAATGCATTCACATGGTTTGTAAAGACAATATAAAAAGGAATAGCACGAGAAGTTATATTCCTGTTTCCATCTGACCCATTACTACCTTCACTGGCCCCTTTTTATTACTTTCCTGGGTGTCCTTTCAGAGTCTTCTTTTGTACACAAAGCACACACAAACATTTTCTTGTTCAATCTTTTACTTTCTCAAGGTAAACTCTGGTGTAACATACATCTTCTTAGACATCTTGCTTTTTTCACTTAACTTATCCTGATATCTTTCCACATTAGTGCAAAGAGAGCTTCTTCCCTCTTTTTACAAAATATCCAACTTTATGATCACATGCAAGTTTATTTAACCAGTTCTCTGGTGCTGGATATTCGGGTGGTTTCTTTCTTGTCTGTTATAAACAGTGCTGACATGAATAGCCTCAATATACAGTATTTTCCTGAACCTATCAGAGAGAGAATTCTTCCTATTATATAGAATTGCTGGGTCAAAGGACAGTGCTTTTGGTAGATGTTGCAATGGTTTCTTTGAGTAGAAGAGTCCAGCTTTCTAGGTGTGGTATCAGTGGGGTCAAGGGAGATGAAAAATTGATGAGGATGAGTTATAACAATGGAATGGAAAGAAGGTGGCATTTCAAGGTGGGCAGGAGTCTCATGAACCTGGGAGAGATGCAGACAGGAGAAGAGGTCAGAGATAGGAGGGAGAGGTGGGCGGGGGGGAAGCAGGGTAATGAAGACCACAGATCTCTAATGAAAAATCTCCAGTGGCAGAGGTGCATGAGGGGCTTCAGAAACACCTCCATTTCCTCCAGGTGTCTGGTCAATTTCTGCTACAACAGGGGGAAAAGTCTGGAGTGTCTGCAAGATTGGAGAACTTGAGGACACCTGGTGGTATGTGAGGCTGGTTCTATTCATACTCACATTTTACAGATGAGGGAGGTGAGGCTCAAAGAAGCTGGCCTGACCCCACAGTTGCACATTTACCAAATGGTAGAGTTGAGATTTGCACTATGTGTCTGATGTTAGCTCCTGTTTTCTTAAGCACTCTGTTAAAGGCTATCAGGCAACGAGTAAACAAGTCTTATTTTCACATTAAAAAATACAAATAAACCTGATAAAAGATGTCCAGGGCTTTTGTTATTGTTACCTATGTCTTTTTGTGTCATTAAAACCAGCCAATTACTACTGTTTATATTTTCTGTGTTTCTAAAGGATAAGCAACCCAACAAACAATTTACCTGAAAACTGTTAACACTGAGAAACATAAGGTTAAGCTGGCCAGAGGCTAATAGGATAGGCTTGCCTGCAAAATGCCCAGTGAATATTGCTAGTGCTTGCATGTCCTGTAAACCGGAGAATGCATCTCTGGAAATGGTAGCCTTCTCTGGATCAGCATTAAATGCCTGTTTTGTTCTTTTCAACTTGCTCAAGTTCATATTAGGGCTCTGGTCCTGATTTCTTTCACCTGTTCTTTAAAGTTGTTGGTGACTTCTTCCCTGGTTGCCACGATAGTTACAACCCCTTCATCCTGCCATGTTATACCCGAATCAATCTTTACTCTTCTGCTTCCCGGGCCATTTATCCTTGCAGCTTGGAGAGGTGTGTGTGTGTGTGTGTGTGTGTGTGTGTGTGTGTGTGTGTGTATTGGATTACTATGAATTTATCTGGGGGATTCGTAGAGAAAGGTATCAAAACGAATGGCCTTACAAGGAATTACTGCCATTCAGGGCAGCATTAAATAGGAGGTGAATGAACTTTATGTATTTTGAAAGGTATCAGTCTTGCTGACTCTGGCTATGATCTCCGTTTAGCCAGTAACTCAAAGTTCTTCAGTGAGATAAATTAACCCACGGAATTAGAAGGCATGATGGTTGAGGATGGGTTAGCAGGCTATGATCCATGGACCAAACTCAGTTTACCTAGTTTTGTAACTTAAAGATCATATTTGACCTGCATATTTGAGTAGGATTTCGCCATGCAGATTTGGAAGGAAGAATATTCTAGGACGGGTTGGCCAACTATAGTCTGTGAGCCAAATGGGGCATACCTGCTTGCTTTTGTAACTAAAGTTTTATTTGAACACAGCCACCTCCATTTATTTATGTATGGTCTACTGCTGCTTTCACACTACAAAGGCAGAAACTGGATGGTCCCCAAAACCTAAACTATTTACTGTCTGATCTTTTACAGAAAAAAATCTGCCCACCCCTGGTGCTGGGATTAGGCACTTTGGTTGTCAACAGCCTTAATTCAAATCTCACTTCTACAACTTACTTCTGTGTAAGCTTGGTGACAAACCTATAAAATGGGAATATGAATACCTCAGGGTTGATGTGAGAAGCAAATTCAATAATCCTGGTAGTGCCGACTCAGTGATAGTTATTATGATTCATCTAAATTAAAGACTTCCAGAGGTTTTCCCATATTCTTGGATCTTTTCTGTCCTTATAACAATTAAATATCAAAAATATTTGAGGAATTTGTGCAGCCACTCTTCCTGTTCCAGGAATATATAAGATCATAAGATACTTGCAACATATCTTCAGTATATTTAATGTTGATTACTAGAGCCATGGCAACTTAGGAAGTGTCCATTGGTAGGCCACGGGGCACTGATTTAGGTCTATTCTGGTATCATTTCAGTTCAGGACTGAAAAATTAAGGTATACAGATGAAATGTCTAGGAGACAAAAAAAATTGATATAATAGGATCAAGATTCACAATGGTCTCCGTAGCGCCAAATGAAATTTTTTACCAGGGATTGATGTGGATTCTGGCATCAATTATTTAAGTCTGGGAACGGGGAGACTTGGCCAGACAGCAGTTCCTGGGAAGTAGATCTGGGGCTTCTAGTTGGCCACAAGCTCAATTTGAGCCAGATGTATACAGCTGCCAAGGGAATGACTTTAGTTTGCATTAACAGTCAGTACATGCCTTGTGGGTCCAAGGAAGGTAAAGGAAGAAAACAATTTAAATGAGCGAGGCAGCCCACGTTTGGAGAAGGGAGATTAGTTATGGAGACAAATTACAAATTTGAGAGGGGATCTTGCAAAGTCGTGCAGGCCGAGGGGGAGGTGGGGGAGTAGTCAGGTTGATGAATCATCTGGGATCCGTCATAGTGAGGAATGACTGAAGGATCTAAGGATGTTTCCCAGGGAAAGAGATGACCACAAGGGAAGAGAGAGCTTTGTGAAAACCCCAAAATTCTTCCACGTGGAAGAAGCTGCCTTACTCTCCCTATTGCTTTTCTGGCAAACTTTGGGGAAGTAAATGTGATACCTTTCGGGGTATCAGCTCAGCTCATGACAGCTCCTCCACCCCTCCCCTGTCCACCCCCGAGTCCACTGTCTCAGGTGAGGTGAGACCCTGGAGGCCATATTTATTCTTTACAACCCTGCCTTCCAGTTGACAGCTGATGGGACAAAGGGTGGATGTCTGCGGGAAGCCAGAACAATTATCCTTTCTCTGGGGAACGTGGTGTTTGCCTTGGGGACGGACTGCCTGGCTTCCTCTCAATATGACTACCTCTGCAATGTGTAAATATAGGACGGTCATTCGACACCAGGACAATGGCGTAGCCAAGAAAATCCATCTACAGAAGAAAAGAATGAGGCAGAAATGCAGAGAGGCAGAGGTGGAAGATGGAGGGTTCTGCTTGGCCCGGATTCTTTTCAGCTTCCCATTTCTTGGTATTAGTTCTTCCAAGAGCGTAACTGCCTTCCTGGACACGTGCTTTGTGAGATATCTTTTCGTCCTTGTTATAAATCCCCCTCCCCTTTTTACTTCCACCAGGCCAGCTGGGTTGCTTCACTTGTAACTAAGCATCTTAACTATCGCAGAATGCGGCAGAAGGTAGCTCAGTATATGGAAGACATAATGGTGAATCCTATTCAGCCATTGAAAGAGTAGCCTCAGGAAGTAAGGATATTTCTGTTTCTGGGATCATTCACGTAGGAGCTGAATGACCTTAGATAACTGGAAGTCATAACGAGAATCTTGCACTTGGGCTTCAGAAAGTCTTGGCATTGACCCTGGGCCCTGCCACTCTCTCGCTGTGGGTCCTTGAACAATGTTCTTAAGCTTTACTGAGCCCATTTCTTCTGCAGAAAGGGGAGAATTGGCATACCTCATAGAACTGTTGTGAGGATTAAATAACCTATTAGTTTGCTATTGCTGCTGTAAGAAATTGCAACAAACTTAGTGGTTTAAAAAAGAATAAATTAATTATCTTTCGGTTCTGGAGATCAGAAATCCAAATGGGACTCACTGGGCTAAGGTCAAGGTGTCGGCAGGGCTGTGTCCCTCTGGAGGCTCTAGAGGAGAACCCACTTCCTTGGCTTTTCCAGCTTCTAGAGGCTATGTGCCTTCCTTGACTCATGGTCCCTTCCTCCATCTTCAAAGAGCATCACTTCAACCTCCGCCTCTATCGTCACATCTCCTCTGACACTGACCCTCCTGCCTCCATCCTTCACTTCCAAAGACCCCGTGATTACACTGGACCCACCTGGATGATCAAAGATAATCTCTCATTTAAAAATCCTTAACGTCATCACACCTGCAACACCTCTTTTGCTGTGTAAGGTACCATATTCACAGGCTCCAGGGATCGGGATGCAGACATCTTTAGGGGGCCATTACTCCGCCTCCCACACCTAATGATAGAAAGAGCTAACTTTTATTGAAAGCCGTCTAGGAGGCACTGTGCTAAATGCTTTCATGCAGAGTGTTTTATTTAAGCATCACCACAGTGCCAGGGGAGAGACTCAGAAAGGTGAAATGATTTGCCTTAGGCCACCCGACTAGGAGGCAGCAATGCCAAGAACCAAGACTTGTCGTTGGACTCTCCAGAGTCCTCTCTTAACCACCAATGAGAAATGGCAAACCCACAGGCCTTACTTCAGGCACGTAAAGAGTCTGTGGTGAACCAGAAAGTACTCACGCTGTCTTATGAGGTCAGCGGCTCCAGAGCTCCAGCCCATAGGCGCCAGTGTTCCAGGAGATGCCATACATCTGGATTAGTCATGTGAAATGTCCCAGTTTTGAAACTCTGGAAACAAGTTCAAACGTTTAAAAAACTTTGTGCTGCCAAATAATACAGGTTGATGGGTGCACCTCACCCCTACACTATCAATTTAATAATACAGGTTGATGGGTGCACCTCACCCCTACACTATCAATTTAATAATACAGGTTGATGGGTGCACCTCACCCCTACACTATCAATTTAATAATTCAGGTTGATGGGTGCACCTCACCCCTACACTATCAATTTAATAATACAGGTTGATGGGTGCACCTCACCCCTACACTATCAATTTAATAATACAGGTTGATGGGTGCACCTCACCCCTACACTATCAATTTAATAATACAGGTTGATGGGTGCACCTCACCCCTACACTATCAATTTAATAATTCAGGTTGATGGGTGCACCTCACCCCTACACTATCAATTTAATAATTCACGTTGATGGGTGCACCTCACCCCTACACTATCAATTTAATAATACAGGTTGATGGGTGCACCTCACCCCTACACTATCAATTTAATAATTCAGGTTGATGGGTGCACCTCACCCCTACACTATCAATTTAATAATTCAGGGTGATGGGTGCACCTCACCCCTACACTATCAATTTAATAATACAGGTTGATGGGTGCACCTCACCCCTACACTATCAATTTAATAATACAGGTTGATGGGTGCACCTCACCCCTACACTATCAATTTAATAATTCAGGGTGATGGGTGCACCTCACCCTTACACTATCAATTTAATAATTCAGGGTGATGGGTGCACCTCACCCCTACACTATCAATTTAATAATACAGGTTGATGGGTGCACCTCACCCCTACATTATTGATTTAAGATATCTTTAATAATATACTATATATATTTTTTGTATTTGAAGATCTCTGCCTCATCATAATGACTAACAGTTAGTTAGCATTTATTATATGCCTGGCATGATGCTACATGCTTTAGTGTCTTATTTCATTCACTAGTATGTGTTCTTAATTAAGAATTTAATTCCATACTTGGGAAGTTATTTTTATTTTTAATGGGATTCTTATTGGCAAATGGAAGACTTTGATGAAGGATCTTACAGAGCAAAGGTTCAGTTGATCTTGGTTCCAAACTTGGCTCTCCCATTTCACTAACTGTGATGGTGGGCAAGTTAATGCACCTCTCTGAAGTGATTTCCTCACCTATAAAGTTTGTTCATAGTTTTCTGGAAGGGTTTCTATGACAATATGATTGTAGGTAGAATTCACTTTCCAAAGCACCATACAGATACTACTTATGATTCACACATAATTCACCAGAAGAACCAAATCAGGAGGTAAACAGCACAGAGACGGTGGACCCTGTTATAAATAGACGATTGAGGTTAAATGTGACATTTCCAGCTAGAACTCGTCACATATTGGGTCTCAGGGCTGGAGGGAGCCTCCATTGCACAACTTAAACTGTCCTGGAACGAAGATGGACATTTGCTGGCTGGGAAACAGGAGTTATGAGTACTACCTTCTTGAGTTTCTAACTCATTGGAAAGGTCTGTGTTCTACAGTGGAGACTTACATGCCCAAAGTGGCAGCAAAGACTGGGTCTCGGGGAATCTGGGTGCTAGTTGTAAACTGGTTACCAATCAGATGGCATTAGGACTTTTTCATTTTCTTTACTCAGTTTTCCCATCCAGCAAATGGGGCAAATTGGAAAAAAAAATCATGTAATCTATGATCAATCCAGTTACTTTAAAAAACAGACTAAAAAGAGACAAGGGAATTCCTTGCCAGTGGATCTCAAAACTTTTCGTATTTTCTGAAGCTGTTTCTGTTTTGGAGAGTAGAACGGTGGTTACCAGGAGCTGGGGTGGGAGCGGTGATGGAATAAGAGAGATGTTTAAGGTACCAACTCGCAACCAGTAGATAAATAAGTCCTGGAGATCTAATGCAGGGCCTAGTGATTGTAGACAACAGTACTGTATTATAAACAACAAAAGAAGAAATGATAATTTTGAGACTCTATAGAGGTATTAGCTAACACGACAATGGGAATCATATTGCAATTACAAATTAATCAAATCAACATGTCATATATCTTAAACTTATACAATGTTATATGTCAAACATATTTTAATTAAAAAAGTGGTTTCTGTTTTACAGGCATCTGGACATCAGAAAAAATGTAAATGAAACTTTTATTATATTCGTGTTTTAAAAGTTAAAAGTTCAAACAGGTGAAAATAAACTTTCCTTTCCTCTTTTGGTTGTGGTCTTCTAGCTTTCATCTTCAGACAAAGCCAGTTACAGGTTTCTGGTATATTCTTCCAGAGATGTTCTATGCCAGTGGTTCTCAAGTGGTGGTGATTTTGACCCTAGGGGACAGTTGGCAATGTCTGGAGACATTTTTGGTTGCGACAACTGAGGGAGGGGTACTACCAGCATCTTGTGGATAGAGGCCAGGGATCTTAAAGATGCACAGGGCTGGCCCCCCAGAGCAAAGAATTATCTGGCCCCAAATGTCAATACTGATGAGGTTGAGAAACCTTGTTGTATACCTATATTAGCAAATACAAGTATGCATGCACACACAAACACATGCACACACACCCCCTTTTTATATACAAATGGTAGATACACCACACACTTTACTTCATCTTTTCCTTTTCACTTAACCACGGAGATTGTTCTGTATCTGCACAAATAGATCCTTTCAAGCTGCAGAATATCCTGCTGTATAAATGATCATTTATTTACTCAGTCTCCTATTGAGAGACATTTAGATTGTTTCCAGCTTCTACAAACAATATTGCTATGATTCTTGTTCACAAATGCCCAGATGCTAGCATATCTGTCTTATAATTCCTCTAAGTGGGACAACCAGATCAAATAGTATGTGGCTTTAAAATGTCGATTGGTGTTACCAAAGGTTACAACTAATTTTACATTCTCACCAAGGATGGAGAGAGTGAATCTTGCTGGCATGTTAACAACGGAATACGGTCCTTCTGTCTTTCAGTTGACTTAGCTTCAACTAATCACACACTTTAAACTAATTGTAATTTCCAACCACTCATTTTTCAACAAATATTTATTCACTGTGTCAGGCACTGGGGTGAGGTGGGAGAAGAGGAATAGATCTTGGTGTCTCTCAAAGGTACTCGCAGTAGACTAGAGGCGCGCACAGTTTGTACTAGAGTGTGGTAAAGTCTATAAATTAGGCCAGCGTAGAAGGGTACCTCATTCTGCTTGGTGCTTTCATGGGGGCCCAGGGTGTGTCTAATCTTCTAATTTTTCAAGAAATGCTTGGAAATTAGAGTTTCATGTGACAGCTCCTCATTTTGAAATGCAGGCAAAGAATTCAAATGATTTAAAAACATTTTGAGAGTCAGAGAAACCAGGTTTGAAGGGTGGAGCTAGCCTGTGGACTGTAAGCTGTAAACCTCAGACGTTCAGCTTCTATTGCTTCTCAAGGAGACTAACGGATGCAAAACCTCCCTCCACAGGGACCAGTGCTGTGGTATATATGTTTGCATGCATCCTTATTTCTTCAGGATAAATTCTCACAAGTGGAATTGCTCAATAAAATAAAATATGGTTCCAAGGCATTTGATATATATTGCCAAGGTGGCTCCCAGAAAATTATGCTAACTTCCATTTCTACCATCAGTATACGAGTGCTTTCCCCGGTTCCCTTGCCAATGCCGGGTATTAATAATAAAAACATCCTTCTGCCAGTTCTACAGTTAAAAATATTCTCATTGTTATATTATTTTTATTATGTATGCTATTCCTGGCTGAAGTTAAAATACTGACTTTATGAAAGTCTGGTGAGAACACGGACCTGGAACACTCATCCACCACTGGTAGGAATGCAAAATGGAACAACTGCTTTGGAAAATAGTTTGCCAGTTTCTTAAAATGTTAAACACACATCTAACCTATGACTCAGCCATTCCATATTTAGGTGTTTATCCAAGAGAAGAGGAAATAGATGTCCATATGAAAACTTGTGCACAAATGTTTGTAGTGTCTTTAATTGCAACAGCCCCAAACTGAAAATAACCCACATATACGTCCATCAACAGATGCATGGATAAACAAATTGTGGTTTATCCATTCAATGGCATACTACTTGGCAATAAAAAGGAATGAACTGTTGACGCATGTGATAATATGGATGAACCTCAAAATCATTATGCTCAAAGGTGCCAGGCAAAAGTGTTACATACTGTATGATTCCATTGAACTCTAAAAACTCTAGAAAGTACACACTAACCTATAGTGACAAAAAGCAGCTCTGGTTGCCTGGTGATGGTAGTGGGGAGCGGAAAAGAGGGATTACAAAGGAAATTTGCGAATAAAAGATATACTCACTAAACTGATTGGTGGTGAAGGTTTCATAGGTATACACATAGGACTGAACACAGCAAACTGTACTCTTTAAAAATGTGCAGCTTATCGAGTGTCAATTACATGTCAATAAAGCAGTTAAAAGAATATCCCTCCACGTGTGACAATACTCTCGTTGTTGTTTTGCTACTGTCACTGTTGTTGTTTACCAAGCAGGGACACTGAGCAGGAGCAGCCTGCCTATGAACCGCAGGGTCCTGGGAGCGCATTGCAACTAGGCTAGGGTGTAAGCCCCGCCCCCTGGAGGTGCGCCACGAAGGCAGCAGCCGCCCTCATGAGCTGGGTGAACATCGCTGCATTCACTGACAGCCTCTTCTGTTTCTTCTTGCGGGAGTTGCCTTTTAGAAACCATCTATAAGCTCTCTTCGTATACTAAGTAAGGCTCTCAAATGAGTGTCTGCTGTCCAAAGATGTTTTCCAGCTTTGCATTTTGGAACTGAGTTTTGCTGCTCATAAACCGGTCACATTTACTTCTGATCTGGTAACTTATTTCTTGGCAAAGCACTGCCCTGTGAACTCCTTTCTTGGCACCTAGGATCATGGCTTCAGCACCTGTTATTTTAGAAAACAGGTTTGTCCAGCAACTTGTATTTGTAATCTTCCTTGTGATTTGTTTGATCAAGCCCATTGTCTCCGAAGTCGGGGAGCCACTGGCTTACAGGGCAAATGCATTAAGCTTTGATGGGCATTCTGAGGTGCTTACCAAAAAACCCCACTCTTAATAACTGTCAAGAGCGCTTCTCCTTTTCTCTTATTTTTATTCCTAGCGATCACCGTCATCTATCTAGGTACTGTTAGGTCCATTTTTTCATATAAGGACACTAACTTCAGGAGAAGTGAAAAGTCTTATCCAGGGTCACATGGGGAACAGGTGATGAAGCTGAGTTTTCAGCTCATATTGGTCAGACTCCAAATCTCAAATGGTCTCCCACTTGCCACCCTGGGCTTCAATCAGTTCCTTAGGGAGTCTGTCTTTCTTTATCTTAAAGGACAAAGATAGAAACATGTTTCATCTTTTAACCCTGATAACAAACCTAAGATCTTGTGCACAATAGGCCTTGAGGTCTAGTGGGTTTGAAGAGGAAAAGTAACAGTCTGTGTGGGGTGAGATGGGGGGTGGTTTCTAAAATGTTTTCATTTCAGTCCCACACACAAACGTACAATGGATCAAAAAGTAGTAAGACAATAAGCTCACTTTGTCACACACTGTTCCAGCGGTCAGATTGTGCGTGATAACACCAGGGTGAAGTTTCTCAACTTCGGCACTACTGCCATGTGGGGCAGGTAGCTCTCGTTTACAGCGTCCTTGGCCTCTACCCACTAGATGCTCTGTGGTGACTGCCAAAATTGTCTCTAGACGTTGTCAAATGTCCTGGGTGGTGGTGGGGGGGTGGTGAGTAGAAGAATTGCCCCTGGTAAAGAACCACTGGTCTGTGATTAATAAACGCTTAACAATGACTTTCAGAGCTCCAAAGAAATATCCTTAGGTTATAGGGCCAGTAAAAACACACCGGGCATTTATCTCTCTCTCTCTCTCTCTCTCTTTCTCTCCCACTAGCAAAACTTCCTAGTGGAAGCTAAATGTTTGATTAGCACGCTTAGAAGCCTGAGAAATGTTTACTTAAACATATGGTTGATTCAAAGAAAACATTTTTATCATCCTTTCCTCATTACAGATGATACTCATTGAACTCATACTATTTGCCAATCTCAGTGCTAAGTCCCTTAATGCGTGTTATCTCATTTAATACTCAGAGCTTTTTAAAATAGGCATAAACATTATCCGCAAGTTACCGATGAGGAAACAGATTTAGGGAGATGAAATAACTTCTTCAGAGTCACTCAGAAGAATTGATGCAGCTGGGATCTTCACCCGAATTTGTTTTATGCTGGGGTTCACTCACCATACCGATTTCCAAAATTATATTCATTCACAGTAGGGCATTTAAAAAAACCCAAAACAAAAAGAAGAAAATAAAATCACTGCTAATCTCACCATCTAACAATCACCAGTGTTGACATTTTGTTAGGAATCCATCCAGTCTTTTTTCTCTGCATTTAAAACGTTTATGAAAGGTGGGATGTGTTTAATATTCTAATTTTTCTCTTGACATTTGGGACTGCTTTTCCATCATGATGTTAAATATTCTTCACCAGCATCATTTAAAAGGGCTGTATCATATTCCAGCAGGGAACATTTAGGCAATCTCCCAATATCAGACATTCTGGTTATATATTTTTTCTCCCTCCCTTTCTCCCTCCTTTTCCCCTTCCTTCCATCCTTCCTTCCTCTTCCACGTTATTTACTCAGGATAAATTCCTGTCACTTGAATCCTGGTGTAGTGGTTGTCATATTTTTAAAGCTTTTGATGCATTCTGTCAAATTGCATTCTCCCCAAAGGCTGTATTGATTTACAGTTTACCTGCACTGTGTGGATAGATATATTTGTTTCTTCCAAGTAACTCAGGACTTTAAACTTAAAACACACACACACACTTTCAGATATTACAAAGGAAATCGTATTTGGTTTTTATTTGCATTTTTTGACTCCTAGTAAGTTTGAAATCTCTTTATGAAACACATGAGAAATGTATGCACTTTAAAAAAAGTAGTTGGGGCAGCAGTGGTGAAAGACAGAGTCTCTGAAATATGAGCAATATTCAGATATCTTTCAAAGAAAAGAAGTCTTGTAGACGCCAAGTGTTAACATATATATATGTAACTATACAACATAAACGCACAGTAACATAAGAGAAGGCTTACGTCCCTTACACTCATAGTTCTTCGGGAACCCTAAGATCAAAGCAAATTTACAGATGAACACAAAACAAAACTATGAAAACTGTTAAACCCAAATAAGCCACAATAATTTAATATGGTGGTTGAAACAACTGCACAGAAGTGAAATCTGGAAATCTCTGCAGGCAGCGTGGAGTCCCAGTCACAGGCACTTTCTGACGGTGCAGTGACTCAGCCCGCCCACCACTTCTCAACTTCGGGACCAGAGGGAGAGAAACAAAGCCTTCCTGGGGCTCAGATGCACCCTTTACAAGTTCAGCCTGCCTCTCTCTTCTTCCCATTCACTCCACAAATAAAGTAATATAACTTGGAGCCAGTGACCGTCAACCCAAGCACAGGAACCAGCAGCACGCTCAGTTAGAATGCGGAAAGGTTATTTTTATATGATTTGCAAAAGGGAACATAACATGTGAACGATTTTCTTATAGGGAATTCAAAAGCCTCACTTTGCTGGACTTTGAAATCACTGAGCAAGGATCAGACAGACTGAGAGCAAGTCAGAGCCACAACTTTCTCACCTGTAAAGTGGAACAGTAATAACTACCTTATGGGATTGCAGTGGGTTGTGTGAGAATAATGCAGGTAGGCTGCTCAAAACATGCCAACCTGTCCTCAGTTCCTCAGTTGGTTTCTGTGGGATTTTAAAATGACTTTGGCTACGCTGTCTTTACAGGAGAAATGATGCATTCCAAATCGGGATCACGAGTTATTAAAAAGAAGTCCCCCCCCCAAAAAAAAGAAGTCCCTAAAATACAAGCTCCAGGGTCCCCACTTTGCTCCACTTAGCCCAGGGGTAGCTTGAGGGCTCTACACCAGGATTTGTATTCATTTTTATTGGTACAATTCAATTTGATTAGTCTCTGTGATCAAACAGTTGGCTGCATTCGGAGGGATTTTCTAAGTGAGAGAATTACTGGCTTCTATGCTGCATAAACACCAGGAACCTGATTCACAACTTTCTGCGTGGGGTCTGACTCCCACGGAAGGCTCCCCAGAGATCTCTGCTCTCCTTCCTGCCATGTGACTCCAGGAAGGCGGCGTTTCAGCCTCTCGCCAGCAAGCTCTTGGGAAAATAAAGCTGGCCTCACTGGAGGCACATCCCTGTCAGCCCGGCTCGCTGGAGTGAATCTGCATGCACATTTTGTTGATGTTTCCTGCGTGTCTGCTGAAAATGTAGAATTATCCTCCTTTCTGTCATAGCAGGAGCAGGTGAGGACGCATTTAATGCTTACAGGTTTCCCCATGGGCCCTCTGGCCCCCTATTTCGAGCCTCCCTATTGCTGTGACTCAGAGTCTCACACTCACCGTGAAACCCTGCCAGTCCCTCCAAACCTTTCTAAGAAAGCCTTTGGAAGCCCGACTTGATGATGATGATGGTGATGAATTGGGGTCCAATTTGTATACAATAAATTGCAAAGATTTCAAGTACAGTTTCATGAGTTTCGACAAATATCTACAACATTGTAACCACCGCCCTAATTGATATAGAACCTTCCGTCACCGGCATATACTCCTTCACGCCTCTTCCCAGTAAAAACCCTCCCAGCCCCATAGCTATCCCCATAGCTCAGGTTTGCCAGTTCTAGAGCTTCACGTAAATAGAACCAGGCAAAATGTACACTTCTGTGTGTGGCTTCTTTCAGTATTATAAGGTTTTGGAGATTCATTCATGTTGTTGTGTGTCTCCTTAGTTCATATTTATTTATTTATGTATTTATTTTTGTTTGTTTTCTTTTTTTGGCCGCATTTTGCGTGGCGTGTGGGATCTCAATTCCCTGACAAGGGACTGAACCCGGGTCACGGCAGTGAAAGCCTAGAATCCTAACCACTAGGCCACCAGTTCATTTTTAAATTGCTCATGGGTCATAGTCCTCTGTGTGGAAAACCAGCACTTTGTTTATCCATTCATCTGATGATGGACATTTATTACTTCTTTTCCAGTTTTTGGCTACTATGAATAATGCTGTAATGGATGTATCTCTATAACTCTTTTTAGAGACATGTATGTTTATTTCTCTTGGATAAATACCTAGGAATGGAATTTCTGGGTCATAGGGTAGATGTCAGCTTAATGTATATGTAAGAAACTGCCAACTGTTCTCCAAAGTGGGGAACTTATTTGGTTTTGAGATTCCTGATTAAAGTGTGTGCCTCATTACCTGCCCTTTAGTAACACAAGAGCTTGTATTTTTCTTTGTCTGGGTAGAATGACTGCAAAAGATGGCTGTATCTCTTTACCCCTCCTTATATTCATATCCTTTGCAATGTCACCTTTGCAGTGCCTTCCATCAAGAGGTGGAGTCTACTTACCACTCCTTGAATATCAGTTAGATTTGTGTCTTGCTTTGACCAACAAAAAGCAGGGGAAATAACAGTAAGCCAGTTCCCAGCCTGTACCTCCAAAGGTCTCATGTATTCTGTGCATGTTTTGGGACTCTGCTACTGCCATAAGCACAGGCCTGGCATGGCCTTCTTGAGGATGAGAGGCCGCACGGAGCCAGGCTCAGTTGTCTCAGCTGAAGCCACCACGGACCAGCCTACAACCAGCCGACCTCCTCACCTGTGAGAGGACCCACTCTACGTCGGGAGAGCCACCTGCTCAACCCACAGCTGACTACAGAGGCCTGAGTTTAACTCTGAAGAGAGGAACCACTTGGCTAAACCCACAGACTCAGAATCAGTAATAAATGCTTATTGTTTTAAGTTACTGAATTTTGGGGTGATAAGTTACACAGCCATACCTAACTGACACATTTCTATTAGGACAAGTCTTCACCTCTTCCTTTACCACTTACTACTTGGGTAAACATGGTCAATTTATTTACCACCTCTGAACCTTAAGCTACCGCATCTGTAAAATGCATATTGTAATGCTTACTTTACAAAATTGTTTTGAAGATCAGATGAGTAACTGAAATAAAAGAATATAACAGTGCCCAGCTGATAGTACGTACTCAATAAACTCTTGCTATAGTAATAATAATAATTTTAAAAAATCACCACATGCTCTTTGTGCCGTAACACATTTTCTTGCAGCAGAATCTTCCATATTTTAGAAGCAGAAGTGTCTACACATTCTGAAGGTGTGTCCTTCCAGGTTGGAATATGAGCTCATTTTTTTTTTCACCAGACATTTCATAGTCACATGATATAGTTAAGCTATTCGTTTTCATTGACTGAGAAAAATATAATGGCAAATGCACAACTGTAAATTCTCAAGGGCTGTTGCAGTGGATTTGTATTATGGGAAATTACAACAACATTGCCAATACATTAAAAGCTAGTGGTACATGAGAAGTGAGATCCATGTATTTAACTGACAGATACTATTTTATGTATATACCAAATCTAGGGTCTTTATAATAATTTCCTCTCTTCGTGAATCCATCCATCAGCTTTCACCACTGCTGGGGACTATAGCCCAAAGGTTGAAAACCACTGATCTAGGTCAACAGTGGCCTATAACACAAGGTCCTGCGTGGCCCAAGCTTTCCTCAAGCTGCTTACTTTTGGCCCTTATGTCTCTATATTCATCTCTATATTCATTCATGTGTCTCACTTATTCATTTTGCTCCATCCGTGGCAGCCTTCTGGCCGTTCCTCAGCCACCCCCCCAAATTAGTTTTTTGCTCTTTTACTGCCCCCCCACCCCGACCCCGGCAGCTCTTCACACAGGCGGCTCATCCTTTATTCAGACTGATGCTCAAATATCCCCTCCCTAAAAAGGCCTTCCTCAGCTCTCCACGTAAAGTACATACACCTCCTTCTACCCATTCTTCTATTTCCTCTGGTTTTGTTTCCTTTTGTGCACTTCTCTAATACTGTTTAAATGGCTTATTTATCTTTTTCTTGACTGTTACACCCTGCTACAGGATAAGCCTCATGAGAGAAGGCAACAAGCACCGTGCAATGCCTGACATGTAGTGGTGCTTAGTAAGTTTTATTCTAATAGATTAATCTTATTTTACAGATGAAGACCCTGAGGTCCAGAGAGGAAGAAGACAGCCAAAGTCATGTCGCCTGTGAGCAATTAAAATCAAGGTTTCTAAATCTCTTGATAATGTTCCTTCACACCATCACCCAGCCTCATCCAACCTGAATTAGTAAGGATTCAGTTTAAATGCAAGAAAAGCAACTGTTTGGGACTTCCCTAGTGGCGTAGTGGTTAAGAATCTGCCTGCCAGTACAGGCGACATGGGTTCGAGCCCTGGTCCGGGAAGATCCCACATGCTGCGGAGCAACTAAGCCCGGGCGCCACAACTACTGAGCCTGCGCTCTAGAGCCCGTGAGCCACAACTACTGAGCCTGTGTGCCGCAACTACTAAGCCTGCGCTCTAGAGCCCGCGAGCCACAACTACTGAAGCCCAAGCGCCGAGAGCCCATGCTGCGCAACAAGAGAAGCCACCGCAATGAGAAGCCCACGCACTGCAACGAAGAGTAGCCCCCGCTCACCACAACTAGAGAAAGCCCGTGCGCAACAACGAAGACCTAACGCAGCCAAAAAAAAAAAGAAAAGCAATCAAGCAATCGTTTTAATGAATTAAATATAGTAGAAAAATATTTTTCTTTCACATAATCTTGATGGTAAGCAAAGATTATGGGTATCACTGGGTAACAAACCATGTCAAAATTTTGTGGCTTAAAAGAATAATTTATTTTTTTCATGATTCTGAGGTTCACGGGGCTCAGCTGGTCACTTTTCCTGCTCAGTTGGGGCTTTGGCCACTGAACATAGAGTTGAGAGGAGATCTGCAATAATACCATGTATTATTTCCACCATACATGTAAACAATCTCAAGAGCAACAGTAAAATGTAGGAAAAGCGTTAGAAAGTGAAGAATTCTGAGTATCTGTTTCCTTTGTTTTAAGTTATATATATACACGTGTACATATATATGTGTATACATATACAACACGCATGTGTATTATTGTTGTAAAATATACATAAAATTGACCACTTTAGCCATTTTTAAGTGTACAATTCAGTGGCATTAAGTACATTTACAGTGTTGCCTAAGCATCAGCACTATTTCCAGAACTTTTTCATCATCCCAAACAGAAGCTCTGTCCCCATCAACCAATAACTCCCATTCCCTTCTCCCTCCCCCAGGCCCTGGGAACCTCTGTTCTTTCTGTCTCTGTGAATATACCTATTCCAGGTACCTCATAAAAGTGGAATCACACATTTGTCCTTTTGTGTCTAGCTTCGTTCACTTAGCATATCCTTTGTATTTAATATCCTTCATTTAATCGTAAGCGTGTAGAATTTAATTTTTTCAAAAGCTGCGTTTAACCACCAGCTTGTGAGATTCCTGAAGATTTAACCACCAGCTCCTGCGCGCTGGCAGAGCGGGCTCCGGCGCAGCCCTGAGCCAGCCCACGGTCCAGCCATCGTGGATCCAGAACTCCAGCGTGGGACTCTCGACTCCACAGCCCTGCTCTTCATCACTGGTCTCAGTGGATTTCCTGACCCCATTCTATTCCATCACCAGCGACCTCATCACAAACTGTGGCAGAACGTAGGCATCCTAACCCCCCTTTAGAAACGTGGGAGAACACCTGGGAACACGAATGGTGCTTCTGTAGCAAGGTCAACACTTACTGACTCATATTAGGCCAAATACATAGTAAATTTGACCCTCCCCAAAGCCATTCTGTATTTTTAAGGCAAGAAAATTGAGAAAATAACTTGCTCTTGAAATAGTAGTATCATGTAAATTTTTTCATCACTTAGAAATGAAGTCTCTCGCCAGGAAATTGTATGCTCACATCACTCATTCACCTGCACCTAACTGGACTGTGCACCCACCCTCATTCGATAAATCTCTGGACAGAAGATGAGGACACGATTTACACACTACAGTTTTTTCCCCGCATTTTCTTTGCAAGGGTGCAGCCATTTTCCTCGTAGGAACACAAGTTCATAGTGAAATGACTCAGTCGGTGAATCTGACAATTAGATTTGAAGGGTTGAACAGCGGGTAGGGCAGCAAATGATGGCGGACAGCCCGCACAGCGGCTGGAGCTCGGACTGGGTGCCCTCTCACGGCAGATCTTCAGCTCTGTTGGGGATTCTTGCCTGTGGGCCTCCAGGCAGGTTGCTCAGCCCCTCGGAGCGTCCCCTGGTCATCGTCCCACGGCCGTGCGATGGGTGGCTGCCAAGCCAGCCTCTCAGCAGTTTTCCCCTTGTTCCCTCTGCCCAGCCACACACTCCTGCCAGAGGGCCTTTGCCCTCGAGGCGCCCTCTACCAGACCCTTTTCCCCAGACACCCACGACGCTCAGTCTCTCACTTTACCCCATCTTGGCCGAGATGCCACCTCCTCACACAGGAACTTCTTGACCACTTCAGCTGAAAGAGCACACTCTCTGCCAGAATCACGCTGCCTCCCCTTCCTGCTCTATTTTCTCCACAGTCATTTTCTCCGCAGTGGTCCAGGAGGCAACTGTTTTGTTTTGTTTAACAGCTTTATTGAGATATTCACATACCATGTAATTCATCCATTTAAAGTGTACAATTTAACGGTTTTTAGTATATTCATAGCCTTGTGTAACCATCACCACTGTCAATTTTTAGAACATTTTCATCATCTCAGAAAGAAACCCAGTACCCTTTAGATATCATTCCTTATTATCCCCTTTCTTAGCCCTAAGCAACCACTCATCTACTTTTTGTCTTAGATTTGCCTACTTTGGATGTTTCCTATAGATAGAATCATGTAATATGTGGTCTTTTGTGACTTCTTTCATTTAGCATAATGTTTTCAAGGTCCAGCCATGGTGTAGCATGCATCAGTATTTCATTCCTTTGTATGGCCTAATAATACTCCCTTGTATAGATATGCTACATAATTTTTTAAGTCATTCAGTAGTTGATGGACATTTGGGTTGTATCCTCCTTTTGGCTATTATGAATAACGTTGCTATAAACATTCAAGTTTTTGTATAGACATGTGTTTTCATTTTTTTCTTGGGAATATATTTAGGAGTAAAATTTCTGGGTCATAAGGTAACTCTGTTTAATCATTTGAGGAACTGCCAGATGGTTTTCCAAAGTGGTTGCACCATTTTACATTCCCACCGGCAGCATATCAGGGTCCAACTTCTCCACATCCTCTCTAGCCAGGACGTATCTGTTTACCTGTCTGCCGTCTCCACCCCTGGGATGTAAGTGGTCTGAGGGAAGGGACTTTGTTGAAGCTGTTCACTCCTGTACACCCCTCCCCACTCTGGAATACAGATGATAACATTGGATGAATGAATGATTCTATCCTTCTTCTTTTCCTAGAACCTAGCATAGCACTTGGCATTTATGATGGGCTTGGAAATCTTTAAAACTGAAAATACTGGTGATTGCAGAGTCCATTCGAAATGCATCATATGTGCATTTAATTTTTAGGCTTAAGTTAAGGTCATCCACCCCCTTTCCCTCCTACCATAAAAATACACACATTTTCACAAACAAATCCCACTCTCCCAGTTAATTCTCACAACTGCAAACAAATCTATGAACTCATATCAAGGCCACAGAGACTTAACATTCGAGCACCTGGAGGTAAGCCCCATGATAAGCAGGCCACTTTCAAGCTCCCCACCGTCCACCACCTACTGCTGGGACAGAGTCGTCGTGAAGACGAGGCGATGTGCGTGCCTGCAAGCACACCGGCGTGGACAGGCTCCCTGTGCTCGTCTCTTTAGTCCAGCTCAGAGGATCTTCAACCTGGAACGCGCATAAAAAGGATTCCAGAGCTGTATGTGCCAAGCCATACCTACATCACGGGAGATTTAGGCTCAAGGGGGTTTTCAAGCGTAACTTGGATAATGTGATTTTAGGTTAATCCTGACTTTCAAAATTATCTTCCACCCCACATCCTGCCTCAGAAAGGATGCCTCTTCACCGTCGCTCCAGAAATGGACTCCAGCAACAGAAGAGGGTCTGAGGGCTTAACTGGGGGGACTGTTGAATCTTTCATTTATAAATGATACAGCACCTGCCAGTCACATTGATAAGTGAACTGGCAAGTATCACACGAGCACACAAAGGTACCAGCAGACCTTCCTAGCATTTCCCAAAGGACTACAGGGGAGCAGCCACAAGGATGGATACCATTTCCCAAACTCAAAAGACCCTGTTGCTGTGTAGGATGTGTTCATTTCTTTCTAAAAGTACTGCGGGCCCATGCACTGTCCTGGGCACTGTCCAAGATATAGGGGGTGGAGTCAGTGATTAAAATCGAATATCTGCTTCAGGGAGTTTACAGACTAATGGAGAAATCAGGTAATGAACAACTAAATGTGTTGATTTATAATATAGTATCAGGTGGTGACGAATGCTGTGAGGGAAAAAATACAGCATGTAAAGGAATAGGGAGTGACAGGAGGGAGAAGCTATTTTAGATGGTGTCCAGGGAAGAACTCTCTGCAAGAAATGTCATCTGTGTAGAGGCTGTGATGAGGATGTCTGGGGAAGAGCATCCAGGCAGAGGGAACAGCAAGTGCAAAGGCCCAGAGGAGGAATAAGCGTGGTGTGCAAGGACCAGCGCGAAGGCCAGTGCTTGCAGCGAAGGGATCAAAGGGAGGCGGGAGACATGAAGGATTAAGTTGGAAGGTACCCAAGGGCCAGATCGTGTAGGACATCATAAGCCACGATAAGGACTTTGGGTTTTATTTCATTAAGTTTTATTTGGATGGAAGTCATTGGAGGGGTGCCTATATACTGCTTCCCTTAATCCTTATTAAAAATATTATCTTACTTAATCCTTATAATAATACTGTGGGGGTAAACATTGTTATCCCCACTGGGACACCAGAAAAGTAAGGCTCAAAGAGAAAAAAATAACGTGTCCAGGGTCACGCAAATGGTCACTACTAGAGTCAGGATTTGATTCCAGATAGCATGACCAACTGGCCCGATTTCCCCAGGATTGGCCCAGTTTTAGCACTGAAAACCCTGCATCTGGAAAACCTCTCCCTCCCAGGCAAAGCAGTATGGTTGGTTACCCTAATTCCAGGTTTCTTTGCCTCCAAACCCCATATGCAAGGATGATTCCAGAACCCTGGAAGAAAAGGATCAGAACTCCAGGGCCTGCAAGCTCCCTTTCTGAATTCTGCCAAGGAGGAAAAAATGTCATGTTAACTGCTCCCTCGAAAGAATTTCATCAGGGGCTTGGCAGCTAAGAGAGAAGGGTACGCCTTACCTACAGTGACTATCTAATATATCATACAAACTGGGATGCTATGAAGGTGAAAAGGATGCTATGAATAATCACATGGAAACTGCAAGCATTGTCCAGGGCAGTCCTGGGTAAACTGGGCCAGAGGACCACCCAAACTGTATCTGGTTGCAGAATCTGCAGGGTGGATCTCACCAGCAAGGCTCCAGCACCGGTGTGTTTCTCTTCAGCCTTTTAGCTCCAGAAGCTCTGATCAAAGTCTTTGTCTGATAAAAAGCCTGAAGTCCTCTTAGCAGCATCAGTTGAGATACATGTGCCCTCTGCTCTCTGTCCCATGTTACAGTTTTCAAGCTTCAATAGTCACAGGGATAGTTTCCCTCCCTTAAGTCACCAATGACTCAGTTTGATTCTGTTAAAAGCACTGGAGTTTCCCAGTCAAAAAGAACTGGCATAAGTAAAACAGAAATAGTAGCTACTATTTCTGAGCATCGATTACATGTCAGGCACGGTTCTACATCATTTAAGCATCAGAACATTCCTTGGAGGTGATGCCATTAGCCCCATTTTACAGAAAAGGACACTTAGGCTCAGAGTAGTTAAGGAATGTGTCCAAGGTCACACAGCCTGTATGAGGCAGGCATAAGAGTCTGAATTCAGGAACATCTGACAGCAAATCTTGGCTTTTCATTAGTACAGTCTCTATCTTGTGTGGAGATGTTTGATCTATATTCCCTTGAACACTTGTGCTAATTGCTCTCTCCACAGGAATCTTTAACCTGGTGCCCATGATCTCCCCAAGTGATCCTTGGATAAAATTCAGGATAAATAAACAAACACATAAACACATAACACTAACCTGAATATTATTATTTTTCTTTTCAAAAATGAGAGGAAATTAGCAGTATTTGAAACTTTGTCACCAGTGGAAACCAGATACGTTCATATCACATCAGTTAAATAATTTGAAATATCATTTATAGTTATTTCCACTTCAGAATTACTTATGTTATTAGACTTCATATTGGTCTTGTCATTTAGTTTGTTAATAAAAAAGCACATATATTATCATAGTACGTATTTGTTAAAAAATTTTGTTTAGTAACTGCGTTTTAATATAATTGGTTTTCTTTGCAAGTCTATGCATTTTTATAGATTTAAAAACCATTCTGGGCTTCCCTGGTGGCACGGTGGTTAAGAATCTGCCTTCTAATGCAGGGGACACGGGTTCGAGCCCTGGTCTGGGAAGATCCCACATGCCGCGGAGCAACTAGGCCCGTGAGCCACAACTACTGAGCCTGCGCGTCTGGAGCCTGTGCTCCGCAACAAGAGAGGCCGCGATAGTGAGAGGCCCGCGCACCGCGATGAAGAGTGGCCCCCGCTTGCCACAACTGGAGAAAGCCCTCGCACAGAAACGAAGACCCAACACAGCCATAAATAAATAAATAAATAATTTTAAAAACCATTCTGAGAAGGGCATAACAGGCTTCCCCAAGCCCCCAAAAGGGTCCACGACATAAAAAGACTGAGCTCCTGTAAAGAGCTGGGAAGTGGGTCATTTGTTTAATAAATGATTCACTGTTTGGGCACAAAGTTTTAAATAATTTCTTTACAATATCACCAAAACTTGTACATGTAAGAGGCAGGGAAAGCCTTAATGGAAATATCTCATTCATTCGTGCGTCCCTTCAACAAACATTATTTGGGCACCTACTGTGCATCAAGCCCTGTGAATGGCACGGGAGACGGGACAGACCAGAAACTCTGCTTTCACAGAGCTGACCTCGCAAAGGGTCAGGGCAACCATACAACAATCATCGCACATGGAATTAGGTAACACAAGGGTGACAGGGCCTGGGGTGGGTGCTCTGGGAATTCCCTGGCTGCTCGCCTGAGGTCTGAAGGACGGGTAGGCATTAAATGGGCAAACAAGGTGTGGAAAGTGAGCTGAAGTTGACTTACACAGGCTCATAAGAGCCGACTGATAGATCTGAAGGGATTTTGTGATCCGGTTGTTAAACACAGCCACTATTAAAAATTAAGCTATAAAACTAACAATTAAATGAATTATATTTAAAACAGAAAAGAAATACCTCTAGCACTGCTCCAGGCGTCATAGCTGGTGGGGCCTAGTGTACTCTTACATCACTCGACGATGCCGGTGGTCAATGCTACTCATTTCAAATGTCCCCTTTCCACTGAGAGCTCTCGGGAACCCCTACAATTCCCATCACCTCCTATTTCTCTCCCCTGCTTGCTTTACTTTCCTCCATAATTTTTATCACCCTCTGCCCTACTGTATAACTGGATTATTCATCTCCTGTCTTTACCATTCTAAGGTTGAACTCCATGAGGGCAAGGAGTTTTTTTCCTGTTTCCTTCCCTGCCAGGTCTCTAGTTCTAGAACTGTCCTGGCATATAGGGAGCCTAAATAAATATTTTTTGGACGCATGAATGCTGGGATTTGAACACTTGTTACGAGGTGACTGATGATTTTAAGAGTCTGTCTGCTTAACCCCCACCCCTTCCTGGCTAAACCAGGGCAGCACTCTGCCCTGCAGCACACCCCTTCTGACCCACGGGTTCCACCGCCATCTGAATCCACTCGACGGTCGGGAGCCTTCCTCATGGAGCTCATTTTTTAATACCAGAGAAACTCTTCAAGTCAAGACTCTAATCTATGACTTTAACTTGAATCCTAACTCTTCTTATGCAGGAAACTAAAGATACAGATCCAAAAGGCTTCACAGAATTTTAAGGAAAAAAAGAGAAAAATCAGAAATGTAACAAAGTGTCTCCTAATGATCCCTTCAACTGCTCTTTGACATTAGGAGTGCACCTCCTTAGCTAGAAGCACAGTAGTCAGATGTGCAGTCCTAGAGCAGCCTGCCGGGGTTCAAATCCTGGCTGTGCCATTGGCTTTGCAACCTCGGGGAGTGAATTAATCTCTGCCAGCCTCAGTTTGCTCATCTGTCTAATGGGAATAATAATATCACAGTTCAACCACTCCAAGAAGCCACCGAAAGGCAACACCATGAACCAGTAAGAAAGAAAAAATTGTTACTAATTATAAAATAACCCACTGACTCTAAGGTTTACAGGGACTTTAGAAATGTTTTAAGTAGAGTTGCTGCATAAAACACAGGATGTCCAGTTAAATTTGAATTTCAGATAAAAAATGAATAATGTTTTAAGATCAGTGTATCTCATTTGGGGCATACTACTTGGGACATCTCTATATGAAAAAATTATTCATTGCTTATGCAGATTTCAAACTTAATTGGGGTCCTGAATTTTATTTGCTAACTCTGGTAATTCTAGTTATAAAGGCCAAAAACGTATATCCTAGACTCTGTGAAATATGGTAGTGCACATCGCGTTGGGAGGTGCTCGTCGAATGGATTAACATAGGAAAAGCCTTAGATCAGTGCATGACACACTGCAGACCCCCACGAAACGTTAGGTGGTGTTGTATATAAGATAGCTCGTACCAGTTCACCAGCCTGGACCTCCTGGAGAACCCACCATTCCATCCCCAGGCCTTGGCTCAGAACTTCTCACCCTGAAAGAATCCAATTTATTTATTCAGTCAAAAGAGACTCCTTTTTCTTTCTCAATGAATGGAAAAATACCCCTCTAAAAAATGCAGTGAATGGAGAGCTTCAACTTTGTTTTTCGCCCCTTTTCTGTACTGGTTCCCCCATGGTCTCAATCTTTTGAACGCCCCCAGGGTGGGAGGTGGGGGAGTCTGTTGCAAATCTTCTCTGAAGTCTGGAAAGAGAACTTTTAGATGAGACCCTGCAGTGAGCTCCTCTCCTCGATGGTGCCTCCACCCCTCCAGGAGCCTTCTAGCACCTACCTGTGGGAGCTCAGGTGTCTGTGGCCAATTACATTTCTTTTTTTTTTTTTTTTGGACGTGTTGGGTCTTTGTTGCTCCACGCGGGCTTTCTCTAGCTGCGCGAGTGGGGGCTACTCTTCATTGCGCGAGCTTCTCATTGCAGTGGCTTCTCTTCTTGCAGAGCACGGGCTCTAGGCAGGCGAGCTTCAGCAGTTGTGGCACACAGGCTCAGTAGTTGTGGCTCACGGGCTCTAGAGCGCAGGCTCAGTAGTTGTGGCGCACGGGCTTAGCTGCTCCTCGCCACGTGGGATCTTCCTGGACCAGGGCCCCAACCTGTGTCCCCTGCGTTGGCAGGTGGACTCTTAACCACTGCGCCACCAGGGAAGCCCCCCAATTACGTTTCTATCCTACTCATGAAACTGCTTAATTAGCCTAATAGCCTAATTGCAGGGCTGTGGTCAGCAGGCTGCATGGGAAGGGGTATTAACCCTGTATTTCCCTTGCACAATGCAGGCTCCCAGGGTCCCCTGTGGCCCCTTTTACCAAGTTCCCTTGCAGTGGCCAGAATACACTACAGTTTGCTCGGAGTCTGTCTGTTTCAAAATAACAACAATAATGTAAAAATAATAGTAATACGTACTCATGGTCAAAAATTTTAAACAGAAGTGTAAAGTGAGACCTCAAAGTGATCTGAACACTCATCACCTGCATTCCAGCTCCACTTCCCGGAAGTAAAAATTGCCCACAGTTTCTAATGTACACAGGAATGTCCTACACTCAAATTACGTATACATATATATGTATTAGTCTGTAAGCATATGTGCATATTTGGGATGTATTTACATTTTTGATACATAGTACCAAACTGGAAAATATAGTCTTTCTTCTGTTGATGTTTAGTTTTTCTAAATAATAATAAATGACATCAGTAGAACGCTATGTACAGTGCACTGCACGTTTTATATATGCATATATAAAAATATATACATATATTGCATATATTCACCCATACATGTCTGTTCCATTTATTTTGCACAAATGGAATTATACAGTATATATGCATAGGTGACCTGCCTCACTGGCTGTCTTTAATGTCTACACTTTAGAGCTACCAGTTCTTTCTGTGCCTTTTTTTCTTTTTGGTCACACCCCTCCGCACGTGGGATCTTAACCACTGCACCACCAGGGAAGTCCCCGGCCGTTCTTTCTTATAAGGCTGCATGATATTCAATAGGAGGGACATGCCACAATTTATTTAATGAGCCTCCTATTATGAAGCACTTAGGTTGCTTTCAGATTTGTGCTACACACACACACACACACACACACACACACACACACACCACGCAAAGCAGCAAATGAAACAGGGAAACATCCTTGAGTTGGTGGTGGTGGTGATGGTGGTCGTGCAGCTTCAAAGTAGCCCTGTTGGCTGGACCAATCGGAAGGCAGCAGGCAGTGGGACCCTTTGTTGACCCTTTAGCTGCTGGATCCTGGGACACCCCAGATGGTTCCAGGGAGAGCCCAAGGCAGCCTGGGTGGTGGATTGATGGGCCTGAGGAAGCAGCTGTTGGCCATCTGGTATGGAAACCCTCCTGTATTTTAAAGTCAATATGCTTCTCCTGGTCTTCCTTGTTGGCTGTTGTCCCTGTTTGAACATATCCACATATTTCTAACCCTGGAACTTCTGGATCAAATGGTATGAACACTTCATCTCAATTACGCTATTATCAAAATTTTCTTTGGAGTCTTTTTTTGGGGGGGAATTAAAAAATAATATTAATAGATGATATTTATAAGAGCTAGGCACCCACTAAGCGCTTTATACATCTGATAGCCTGCAGTCCTCCCAAGAACGCTGTGGGGCTGGTATTTTCACCACCCCCATTTTACAGGTGGGAAAACTGAGACTCAGAGGCTGACTTGAGTCACATAAGTCAGAGGTGGTGCTGGGATTCAAACCTATTTCCATAGGGCCCTGCAGCAGCTGCTTGATTGACTTTCTATCAGTAAATCCTAATGAGACGTGAAGAGAATGAGAGGGATGCCCACAGTTCCCGCCTGAGGGGGTCACGAGCTCACACACATACATGCACACATACGCATCCAGGTGACAAGGAGACAAAAGAACAGGACAGATGTCAGGTTCCTATCAACAGCATTTGTAGTGTTATGAGGGGAACTCCCAACAAGTGGCTGCACGGACTTGACTTTTCCAAGCCTCAGGTTCTTCATCAGGAAATGGGAACCATAACCCAATCCAGCTGAGCTGCTGGAGGGAACTGAGTCAACACACATGAATGCCTGTGGCCTGGCACTTATCCTTAGGTCTGTGTGTGAGTCCAAGGGCCCCTTCAAACTTTTGAGAACATAGCTCGGTGATATCAGAACCAAAGGGGGAAGACTGTCCTTTAAGGGCTGACCATTCCTCCCAACAATGTCCTACTCCTGCTCCCAAGTACACTAAAAATAAAAAAATTCCCCAATTCTATACATGTCTCGTTTACCATATGAAAATCGGAAAATATGATTACGTTTTAAAAGACAAAAACAAAAATCACCTGCAATGCAGTCTACTGCTAACATTTGGCATTTATGTTGATATACATTTATATTCACATACTTTAAACTGACCCCAAATATTCCATCACAACGTACTATGCCTCCCTCCTGTCTGGTCTTTGCACTGTGGCCTGTGTGGCTTTTCTGGGACACAACGGGGACCACTTCATGCCTTGCATGGAACCCTTTCAGTGGCTCTCACTGCCCTCGCTGTTCACGCTCTTTCACTGAAATATAAAGTCCACACGTCCTGGAGGGTTTCTCTTCCCACTGTCTTCTCTCTCTATTCCCTTTCTCCCAGACTCAGTGTCTCTGCTTGTCACTGAAGAGCTCGGCCCACTTTCCCTGTTGAACCCAGTGATACAAGGGAAATCCAGTTTCACCTTCTCTGGGAATCCTTCCCAGCTCCCTTCCTGGGGGTCTGCCCCTGCTCCCCTAACCCCTGTCGTCCCAATGATCCCTGATCACACTTCATCGTTCTGCCTGGTTATCTGTCCCCATCACAGTCTATGAACCTACGAAGGCAGCCAGCCATGTTTTGTGAACCAAACTATATCCCCGATGTCTAGCCTGAGTGCTTGGCACTGATATCCTCATTAGGCGCTTAGCAAAGTGATGAGCAAGCCTGGGAAGCTTTCACTTAATATAGCAGGACAGACTGAGGGCAGCACATGTATGTCTTCATACTCCATGAGAAGGGGTGAGGCGGGGCAGTAAAGGAGGGACCCCCCCAGGTTATCTTAGACACCGGCTTTAGACACTCTCCCAAGAGTCACGCAATGTCCAGCCTTACTGTGACTCACTCCCAGCATCGTGAGTGCTGGCTCCACCCCTGGAGTTCATGCCAAAAAAGATCTAGGGAAACAGGAATAATATTACTGATTAATGCTGCACTGCCCTCCCCATAAGGTACCCAGATCCTACAAGTGTTTCACCCAGTTGCTGGTGCACAGAAACCAGAGTTTCAACCACACTGCTCTGCACACCGGTTTCTTCTGAAGTTCTCACCACTACTTTCAGCTTAACAGGTGTGCACACAGGTGTCTTGTTTTATTTTTCGAATATCTGATGCGCCGTGGGACAGTGACATCGGCACCAATGGACTCAGTAGGCAGAGACCATCAAGAAAGCTGTGCGTGTGAGAGTGTGTGGGTGAGAGTGAGCAAAGGCATTCGAAGTGGTTGCGCGGATGTGTGTTCACCTCCAAAAGAGGGGACGAAGCCCCGACACAATCCTAGTTTGGGAAAAGCTCCTCGGCATCTCCCGTGCGTATCAGGGTGTTCTTATCTTTAAACATGGGAGTGAGCAAACGTGTTCGGAGGGGCTGAAAAGGTGGAAAGAAGAGGCCGTATCAGAGCTGAGCTCTGGAAAAGAACGACCGTACCGTTCTCACCACCCAGAGATAACCGGCGATAGCATGCTGGTGTACTTTCTTTAGAATTGTTCTGTGTGCGTGCGTGCGTGTGTGCGCAGGCGCCATACCATGTTGTACACGCCATTTTCCACGGTTTAGTCAAGTACGTTATGAGCATCTTTTCATGCCACTAAATATACTTTTATACCTTAGTTCTTACGGCTATCGAATATTCTATTTTCTATTTCATGACGGGACTATATTATTCCCTCATTGTGAAATATTTAGGTTTCTAACGGCAAAGCCCATTAACAATTCCTGGGAAATAAAAACAGAATCTGGGTAATAAAATAAAGTCTAACCTTTTTTTTCCTTTGTGCTTGGTCTAGTTTCACTGCCTGGCAGAGGGCCGCGTGAAGATGCCTCGCACCTGGAACTTCAGACCAGGCTTCCCACCGTGAAATGGCTGCGCAGGAGCCTTCCGTGGGGCTGCGCATGCGTAAACACTGCACACGGCACTGTAATTCAAGATGGCGGCGGCAGGCTGTGTGCAGTGGCTGCGCAGGGCGCTTGGATCCAGAGCATCGCGAGCCGTACAGCTACGCTCATCCCGCGAGAACTCCGCCCCCTCCCCGCTGACCCTATAAAGCAGTCCTGCGCACAGCCTGTTGGGGGAGTGTGTGCTGTGGAGCGCGATGGCGGGCTGTCAGTTATTTTCTCAAAGAATGACGCTTTCCTTTGCTTCTGAAGCCACCTCGGTCTCCTTTAATTGGCTCCAAGGACGCCAGGCCGGAGGACGCTTCTTCACGCTCCACTCCAAAGGTGGGTAACAGGTTATTTTCTGTTTGTCACTGTATTACAGTGCAGTTTGGCATTTAAAAATATCTGTTTATCAAATGGAATGGCGTTTGGGAAAGGTTTGGTGAATATTCAAGTTTTTTACTTTTTGCTATTTTCATTGTTCTCGTTGGCTCATCCGGGTGTGTTGCTCTCTTGGCCCCGACCCCATGGAAGTTTTCTGAGGGCAAAGACTGATCCTAATTCCGCCCTTGAGGTCCCCAGACTCCAGCACAACACAGGGCATGTGGTGGGAGCCCAGGAGGAGAGGTCAGGTGTGACTTGGTCACTGATGGGCAACAGCTGACCACTGCAGAGACTTGAACACATATGTCACAGTTTGTAGTTTTCTTAAATTAAGAAGTAGATCCTTGAGAGAACTTTCTATTATGCATAGGTACATTTTAAAATGTGTATGTATCGTAAACGTACAGCTCAATGGAATTTCACCCATTGAACAACAGGTCTGTGTGAACAGCCACCAGATAGAGACATAGAATATTCTAGCACCCCAGAAACTCTTCTCGTACCCCCTTACACTCCATGCATTAGTTTGTTTTGTTTTGCTTTGTGGTCGTTGTAGGTGCCTTTTTTCCCCCTTTTCTTTCTTTTTCAGATTCAACCTTAGCAAATGGAATCTTGCCCATAGCCTTGGGAGAGCAAGCCCTCCTCACTGTCTGTTGCTCTGGGCCCATAAGGGGGGCTGTTGATGGAAATGCAGAAAGACAGCATTTTAATAACAAAAAATTAACGCATTTAGAAGAGCTGATGAGATACACTTGGAGGCTAAGAACATTTACGAGAATATCATCCTACTGACCTCTTAGTACAGACCTCCACGGGAGAAAATTTATACTCGGCATTATCTGCTCCTGTGTTTAGTAGTCAATCATACATTCATTTCATCTTCATTCTTCATTCATTCTGTCCAGCAAATATTTTGATTGATTGCCTGCTACAGGTCTTAGACCAATTGTGTGTGCTGGAGAGAGAGCAGGAATCAGAATCGATAAAGCCCCTGCCCTCAGGGACAGACAAACAAATAAGAAAAGCATATTGCATGTGAAATGGATGTGGTGCTACCTAGAGGGGACCGGGAACTCCAGCTAGTGGCCCTGTTTTCTGCAGGCAGTCAGAGGAGGATCTCCTATGAGGAAAGCCTTTAGAAGAGCCATGCATGGGAAGAGCATTCCAGGAAGAGGCCCCAGCAAGGGCAAAGGCTCCGAGCGAGGCTCGGGCTACCCGGCATATCTGAGGAGTGGGAATGAGACCCAAATGGTTGGAGCCAGAGGGCCGAGAGGAGGAGACTGGACGTGAGGTTAGGTTGTTTTTTTCCTTCTGTTTTTGTTTTTTGTATTGGGTCTATTTTATGGCTGGGATTTCTCCTCCTACGGGGCGGGGAGGGTGCGGGAAATATGACATCAGGACGTGTTAGGTATGCCTTAAATGTGAAAGCACAAAGAGGAGTTGACTGTGCTTCATTTTGGGGGGCATATGTTTCACCAGGTGGGCGGAGAGGCACAGTGTGGAGGGCCCCGTAGGGATTGTTGTTGTTTACTCTGAGGGAAATGGGAAGCCATGGGAGGGTTGGGAGCCTAAGATGTACATGACCTGGACTAAAGATCACTCTGACTGCTATTGAGATATTTATAGGGGGCAAGAATGGAATCAGGAAAACAAGTTTGGAGGCTAGTACAACACTCCAGAGGAGAGAAGATTTTTTTTTTCTCCTAGTTATTTATTATTGTTTAACTAACCACCCCAAAATTTGTGGCTTAAAACATCAATAGTTTATTATTTCTCATGGTTCTGTGGGCTGCCTGGGCAGTTCTTTTGCTTCAAAAGTATCAGCTGGGTCCTATTTTCCTCCATCTTTGCAGGCCTAGTTTTTTTTTTTTTTTTTTTTTTAATGTTTGCCCTTATGTATTTGACCTTGTTGGCTGTGGGGTGTTTTTATGTTTCCATGAATATTCCCAAGCTTTGTTCTGGGATGAAGTTAAATGACCTGGAAATGGTTTGATTCTTTCAGGTCTTGCTTTTAAGATTTGTTTGGCAGGATGAAAGCAGCATTTAGCGGTCCAAGGCTAATTATTCTCTGCTACTGAGGCAAGACAGTGTTCTGCCCACTGCCCGGGAATTGTGAGGTGGTCCAGCTGGGCTGTGGGAGCTCCCGTGTGCTTTGCTCGAATCCAGGGTGGTTGTCTCTGAAGCCTCGAAGTTTCTTCTGGCTTGTGTGCTGATCCATAGTCAGCCGAAGACCTCACATGGGCCCTTCGCCTGTCTCTGGAGTTCTCTCTCTCCACCCCGCTCCCCTCTGGGTACCCTGCCCTCTGAACTCAGCTGCCTCAGTCTCCCCAGCCTCTCAGCTCCACCTCTTCAGCTCAGAGTGCATCCTGCTTCTCCTGGGTTCTCCCTCCCCAAACATGTTGACTTTGAGATGCCTCTTAACCATCCCAGTGGAGATTCCTTGAAATGTTTTCTGGAAGAATCCCTCCTGACACCCCAGTCTTCTCGTGTTCAAGGTGAGTCAAAGACTCAGGTGCATCTCCTACGCAATGTAACGTTGCCTGCCAAGTGATTGCCTTGACATTTGGAATCTGACTCTGGACTCAGTCTGGCAGCTGTAACTCCTTAAATTATTTCATGTACTGGGTCTTTGATTGGGTTGATGAGCCTCAAAACTTTAGCTTTGTTTCTTCCCTGATCAGGTAAAGGAAAACAATACATTGGTGATTCTGGTTATCCCTTATTTTAAATATACATGGAAGAGACTTTGCTTTTGACTAATGGGCTGCAGTGCTATTTGTTAGTAGTAGCAGCTAATGTCCTGGCATTGGTGAATGACGTAGTCTTAAAAATATTAGTTAGAAAGTATTTAAGGTATTCTTACAATAATATCACTCTCACTCGCCAGCTTCTATATTAGCCAAGACTCTTGCTTGCAATTCATGGAAGTCCACCTCAAACTAGCTTAAGCAAAAGTCCTAGAAGAAATCCTCTTACATAAGTGGAATTTATAGGCTCCTATAGCTCAAAAGCTTAAGAGGTGGGGAGGCAGAGCCTGATTCAAACAGTCTTCAGACCTCTCTCCTTCTCTGTCTCTCTCCCTCTGTCTCTCTCTCCCTCTTAGTTCTCAATCTGGAGGGACCAAGTTTTGGTTGGCCTTAAGGTTTTGACCTGCGAGAGAAATAGCACTCTTCCCAGTATCTCTGGCAAAAGTCCTGTGGAGGAGGGGATCCCAGTTGGCCAGGCTTGGGTCCTCTGTCCATCCTTGGTGCAGGGTCAGGAGGAGGTCAGGCCCGCAGGGTGATAGTACCGGAGCAGCACTGATCCTCTGGGCCCTAGAATTCTTTGCTGTGGGGGCCGACCTGTGCATCGAAAGACATGTAACCGCACCCCTGGCCTCTACCCACTAGATGCCAGTATTAACCTCCCTCCACCCACCGTGACCGCAAAAATAACTCCAGGTATTGCCACATGTTCCCTGCTGGGCAAAATCACCCCCGTTGAGAACCAGTTCTATGGAGCGAGAGTAGTTTTCTATGGGAAGAGATGCCGGCTAGGAAAATAGGCCTGTGACCTATTCCAGTGTGTTTTCTGAGCAGAACAGAAGGAGGTGGACCAGTTGTTGGGATCTGTTAATGTACAATGAACCACTGACGGGTGCAGTTTAGTGCAGTGCTTTAATTCTTACAAAATAATTTTGTGACAGGGTACATAAAAATTGGGGGATACCTATGAATGTGTTCGAGATGTTATAAATGTTATAGCAGGACCAGAAAATTCTCTGGTGTCATGATAAAAACCAGAAACTAAGACTGAAATACCAAGGTCTATTTTTTTTTTTTTTTTTTTTGGCTGTGCTGCGCAGCTTGCGGGATCTTAGTTCCCTGACCAGGGATTGAACCTGGATCCCCACGAGTGGAAGCACAGAGTCGTAACCACTGGACAGCCAGGGAATTCCCATACCGAGGTCTATTTTGGCTCAATCTTGTACTAGGTGCATGATCTTTCTTAAATTATTTAATCTCCTTTAATCCTCGATTTTCTTCAGTATAAAAAATGATTAATGATGTCAGACAAAACAATAATATATGTGAAAGTCCTGGGTAAACTTTAAATGGCATTCAAATTGGAGGTGTTATTTAAACGTACTTTTCAATTAATTGAACATGGACGCTACTTCGGTGATTTCTGAGTGTTTAGAATAGTGCATTCAGGTGTGTTTGGGTTTATTCTGTGACTGTGGAGCATGGTATTCTTTTTCTTATTCTCTTTTTCCTTCTCTCCCCTTTTTGGTTAACGTAGAGATGTCAACGTTATAAGAAAGAAGACGGTTATTTTTAGTTTCTAATATGTTCCAAAAGGCAAAAGAATTGCTCACCTGAGAATTATCAGTCTCTTCTGTTCCTGCTGTTTAAAAAAAAAAAAAAGAAAAAAACATTTCCAGTTCATTTAGCTGACTGGTGGGTGAGAGTCCTAGGGATGATGCTGTTCTCAGGACGGCGGGCACTGTGTTCCGACAGCGCGAGGTGTATATGTTTTCAGCTTTCTGGCTCTGTTCCACCTTGGTAATAACCCACCCGGTTAATTCAGTGGGATTTAAGCTTCTGATCTTTGTCTGAACAAATCAGAAATTTCCAGAAAACGTTTGAACAAATCGTGGAACCTAGTCATATTCAAGCGTAGAATATATCCCAGAAACAAACAGATGACCTAATCCCATGTCAGATGCAGGGGCTAAATGATTCATCTCTTAAAAGAGTCTTACAGTCAGTGTTTACTTCCCAAGTGAAAGAGAGAAAATTCGCTTCGTGATCTAAACCAGTTGTAGGAACATTTTCAGAGTGTCACCTTTTGGAGCAAACGTTGTTTGACTTTTGGATTAGATTCGTGATTTTTTACGCAAGACCGTCTTTAGAATTTTGGGTTAAGAATGCTGTGTTTTTTTCTTTTCTGTTTGTGGAGACAGGCTTTCCTGGGTGACATCTCTTGTTGTGATCACTATTAGTGGATTGTTTTTCATACTCTTGTTTCAAATCTAACAGTTGCTGAAATGAACACATACATTTCTCAACCAGTGAAATATCTCCTAAAAGGTGCTTTCTTCTCAGCAGGAGGCTTTGGTAACTTCCGGAGAAATTCAGCATTCTTTAAGTCAGAGACTATACTAATAATCACGATTTACATGTGAACATATAAACTACAGGAAATCAGAAAGAGAGGGAGAAGAAAATTTTATGTGCTTGGCTAGGAGTCTTTGAATGTTTATAGTCTGGGAACGGATACTGTGAAAGTCTTTCTGGGATTGACATATATACACTAATATGTATAAAGTGGATAACTAATAAGAACCTGCTGTATAAAAAAATAAATTAAATTTTTTAAGAAGAGTGTTTTCTTTTGTTAGGGCCCACATTCCCACCCCACGCCCCCAATCCTCAGCCTTGGGTTTGGAGTCAAAATAGCACTCTTCTTACACTTGATAGTATTAGAGGAGATGTTTTTTTTCCCCTTGGCATATTTCTACAGCTGGAAACTAGGGAAGCAAGGAGGCTGATTAATCGCTTTCTAGCTAAGCACATTAATACTATCCTCTTGGCATCTTCCAACAGTTTCTGTTTTATTTTGTTGTAAGGACCTGTTTCCTTTCTAATGAAATTTTGGTACGACCTTCTTGTGTGAATGCTTCTTTCTGGGCCCTTTGGGATTTCCTTTACCAGTATTGTTTTTTCTACCAGAGAGCTAATATCGGTGGACTGCTGCAGGCCCTTGAATCGTGGGTGAGTTAGAGATGAGATGTATGCAAGCGTGTGGGGTGGGGGAACGGAGGAGTCAACCTCTGCTCTTCCGAATATGTCCTCAAATACACGTAGCTCTCCATTCGTGGTGTATATGATGACTTGGTCATTCCAACTGCTGTTAAGTTTTGAAGGGCCAGTCAACAGAAATAATAATCCAAATCATTCTTCTTATTCAAGGGTGTCTGAGAACTCTGGCCACAACCTAGTTTTTAAAAACATAACATATTAGTGATTAGAACAAAATTTTTTCCCAGGGCTCTTCTAGATAATGCCTCCCTAAATGATGGCTCAGATGTATGAGTCAGTCTCAGGAGCTGACCATTAAGCCACTGGCCAAGCTTCTATTTTTAAGAATCACTAGGAAAAACTGGAAGCAACTTTAGAAAATAAAGGAAATACTCTCTGTCCTTTCTTTTTTTTTTTTTCCTTGTGGGGAATGAGAAGAGACAGTCTTTGATTCATGTACAGCCAAGATCTAGGAATAAAACAAATACAGTAGAACCCTTTCCTAAGTGGTAGGCACAGTTCTAATTCCCACAATTTAGAGATCTGTTCTACATCAAGGTTTTAGTGTATGGGGCTTGTTGTCAACCACACACTATGATCTGTGATATACCTAGGGTTGCCTGAATATGAAAGCAAAACTTTGCAATAATTTATTTTATTGGATTTGAACCCACTAAACACAGCTCTTGAGTTGTGTACACAGTCTCATTGTTCTAATAGTAAACATTGTGTCCATTGTCAAGTTTAATTAAAATGCAGTGAACCTGTGGCCACTGTGGACGATGGAATCCATGAACGGATAAATAGCTCTGAGATTGTACACACCTGACGTTTTAAGGGCTTCCTGATGATCAAAGTTCAAGCACATTTAATAGTTTCAGCAGTTGCACTGCTTTGATTTGTGTTTATTTTCATTTCCCCTGGGCAGAACTCTCTAATCTGGGCTTAACTTTTTACAACATACTTTTGAGCGGGGCTTAAATTACCCTATTCTCGTAATAGCAATACTCTTAATATGGAAGATTTTAAAAGTGTCTCTGCCCACTTGAAACAGAATTTCCACTACTGTGCATTTATTCTGTAGATACAGGAAACCCAATTATTGTTTGGAATTGAACTAGGCCCTTGAGGAACGTGAAACTCTCCTTATTTTCTCCTCCGCCCCCCACCCATCATCAGACATGGGTTTTATTTTATAGAATTAAATAAAAATGGATGATGTGAGTGCAAATAGCTACAGGGAAGGGAAAATCTATTTGTAAGATCTTTACACTTGTGCCTAAATAAGATTGTTCTCTGATTATTTGCTGGCTGTGTTTATAAGGGAAAATCATTATTCCTGGCTCCTAAGTCTGGAAGTCATTCATACAAGGAGGCACAAAATATTCCAATCGTTTTTATTCCCTCAGTTTTCCTATGAGTATTCATTCAATATTTTGGCTGATAATACAGTGAAAGAACAGGCTCTAGGCAGTTTTTCTAGAAATCAAGATTTATCTACTTCTTTGGATAATCAAATATTCCTTGCTCAGAAAGGCCTTCCAAGAACAACCTTTATGAAATACTGCTAGAGCCCTCACCTCCCATCTCTCTCCATGTTCTTGCCCTGCTTTACTTTTCTTCAAAGCATTCATCAATACAGGTTATTTATTAACACCCGTATTTATCTGCTAGCTTATAAACCTCTAGAACAGCGCCACCCAACAGAAATCCAATGCAAGCCACATAGGACATTAAAAATGTTCTAGGAAACACATTCTAAAGGTAAAAAGAAATAAGTGAAATTAATTATAATAGTGTTACCGACCCAGGCCCTTGGACTGTTTAATCAATAGAAATTGCTAAGAGGCCAGACGAGAATTCCAGGCAAGCCTTTATTGGGGCTCGGGCTGCAGCACAAGGGAGTGAGAACAAGAAACAGGTGCCTTTGCACTCTCCCTGAGAGGAGCTGCCTAGGTCCTTAAATGGGGTAATGATGGTGGTGGGGGGGCGGGTCTGTGGGGCGGGAAGGTGGCTAGCTTAGGTGGTCTGCCCACCCGCTCAGTGGTGCTGCACGCAGGGATCATACACAGTCCCCTGCTTTTGCTCCCAGCACTGCAGAAATGGCAGTTGGTTTGTGGCCTTTTTGTATCTTATTGTTCATAATTGCCCCAAATGCCCATTCTTGCAGTTATTTTAGTCCCTTAGAGTTACTTTGTATTCTGTTGCCCAGAGAGATGTTAGCCCAAGTGCAAGCACTCCGGTAGAGGGTCCCAGGTCCCAGCCTATCTCAACAGTATGTTTTATTAAACTTAATACATCCATAATATTATCACTTCAACATCAAACCAGTATAAAATGATTGCTAATGTGATATTTCATTTTCATTTTTTGGACTAAGTCTTCAGAACCTGGTGTCTATTTTATACTCCCAGCACCCCTTAATCCCAACTGGCCACCTTTCAAGGGCTCAAGGGCCACATGTGACTTGTGGCTGCCATGTTGGACAGCATGGCTCTAGGATGCCATCTCCACATGGTTAGTGGCTTTGCTTTGTTAACTAGAGAAAATAAATACTAAGCACATTCTAAGTGCATAGTAAATAGTGAAATAGCAAATGAATATTAAAATTATAATGATCACAACTGTTTAGCCAAAGGTCTGTGTATTATATGTCATCCAGCATGCTGCAATGCCTCTGGTTTTCTCTTTTTCCTAACATTTCCCTCTTGTCTACTACTCTAAGAATATCAAAATGTAAGAAAAGTCACTGTGATCATTTATTCTGCCACTGACCTACTTTTGCTGGGAAAAGCCAAAGGCTATATCCTGTGGTGACTCTTCTGCCCTCCCACCCCTCAGAATGGACCCATTCGAGTCTTGTTTCTGCTCATTGCCTCTCCTCTTAGTTCTGTGCTCCCTCCCTTTGATAGTTCTCAAGCTCCCTAATCAGCAGTGCTTCATATCACTTTTTAAAAGATCATACATCCCTTAATATTTGGGCAACACCTCCTTCCCTTCTCTTCCTCCTGTCAAGTCCAGTAAATAAAGAATGCATTTAGCACCTTCTTTGTGCCAGATACCATGGAAGTAGGCACTGCACATACACCTCAGGGCAGTGTAGACACTGGCCCTGCTTTTGAAGCACTTTCAGTCCAGTGGCTGAGAAAGACAAACAGTCATTACAGTGATGACACAGGAGAGTGTCATGGCAAAGGCACAGGCTCTGGGAAAAACAGGGTTCAAACCTTGGCACCACCACTTACTAAGTATATGGGCTTGAGCTGATCACATATCTCTATGCCTTAGTTTTCTCATCTGTAAAATGGAGCTAATAAAAATATGTACCACATAGTGCTGTTGTAAGGATTAAATTATAGTCGGGTGGGGTGGGGAGAAAAAAGATTATCTACAGGCATACCTTGGTTTTTTTATACTTTGCTTTATTGTGCTTCACAGATATTGCATTTTTTACAAATTGAAGGTTTGGGGCAACCCTGTGTCGAGCAAGTCTGTTGTTGCCATTTTTCCAATGGCATCGGCTCACTTCATGTCTCTGTGTCACATTTTGATAGTCCTCGCACTATTTCTTTTTTTTTTTTTTTTAATAAATTTATTTTTATTTTTGGCGGTGTTGGGTCTTCATTGCTACACACGAGATTTCTCTAGGTTCGGCGGGCGGGGGCTACTCTTCGTTGCGGTGCGCAGGCTTCTCATTGCGGAGCACGGGCTCTAGGCGCGCGGGCTTCAGTAGCTGTGGCTCTCGGGCTTAGCTGCTCCGTGGCCTGTGGGATCTTCCCAGACCAGGTCTTCAACCCGTGTCCCCTGCATTGGCAGGCAGATTCTTAACCACTGCGCCACCAGGGAAGCCTTCCTTGCACTATTTCGAACTTTTTCATTATTATATTTGTTACAGTGATCTGTGACCAGTGATCTTTTTTTTTTTAATTTTTATTTATTTATTTATTTATTTATTTATGGCTGTGTTGGGTCTTCGTTTCTGTGCGAGGGCTTTCTCTAGTTGCGGCAAGCAGGGGCCACTCTTCATCGTGGTGCGCCGGCCTCTCACTATCGCGGCCTCTCTTGTTGCGGAGCACAGGCTCCAGACGCGCAGGCTCAGTAATTGTGGCTCACGGGCCTAGTTGCTCC